>NC_056747.1:43528628-44728628 GCF_019279795.1 Protopterus annectens | reverse complement strand
TGAGGATTGACTGTGAGTTTGTGCTTTCATTTGCTGGGCAGGTTAGTTCACTTTGGCAAAACAATTCCATTTTCTCAGTTTTGTTGATGGTTTATTACTTTCCTCTTCAAGAAAGGTATTTTAACACTAGGAGTGTGTTTGCCACAAAATTGTAACATTCTTTTAAATGGAGCACGCATTTTTTTTCTGTCAGTTTAAATAGTAGTGTAAAGTAACTGAAAACATTTTTTTCTTTGGAGAAATTGCGTTTATTTTTCTTTTGTGGAGTTAGTATAGTGCTTTTACTCATTAAAGCTGAGTGCTCCTCCAGGTTTTTCTGCAATTAACTCCTACTGACGCCTCTAGGTGTCAAATATTGCTTGACCATATTTGTATTAATAATTCTAAACCTGTGCTACATATATATGGTGTCAGAACATTTGACATCAAAGCATACATGATGGCAAGCACAGCTGTATTGATATTTGACATCTGTCTAATGCAGCTAAAGATATATTGAATATTTGTATACTGTTTGTTTGTGTTGTAATAATTTTCATATTTCCGTATCTGAACATTCAGGTAACACAGACAGAACTGTATAGCCTGATATAAAAGCTCACAGTTGTATGAAGAAAATCTTTCTGGCAGTGTGTGTCTTGCTTGAATGGTTGCTTAGGTACCATAAACTATACATCATTACAAAATTAATATTCACTGCATTTATTTTGGCTTATGAAATCGAGTTTAAAGCATCAGACTGAATGAATGCCACTAATGCATAGATTAATTTATCCTGAATAGGTTGCCATTTACAGTTTTCTAGTAACACTTATGATTCCAAAGTCCTGATTATTTGTTTGAAATGTAATGTGACAACTTCATTTTTTAAAGGCTCAAGCCACACCTACTGGGAGTTAAAACTACACACTCAAAAGAGCTTTACTGGAGGGAATGAGTTAAAGTGTGTTTTACTGTGTTTTTACTGTCAAAAGGGAAACTTATGTGTACTTGCAGTGTTTACCAACAATTGCTGCTTGTCTTCCAAGGGAAAGAGGCACCATTTTTCAGCTTGACCGTGCAACAGACTACTGGTTTGGTCCTTTTTCCAGCCACAAAAAGAGGAAGTTAAGGAAACAGCCTTTGCCACCACAGCAGGCTAACAGTTTGCCTTAGCTGTAGGTGGGTGACACTGCTGTGGCCATTTATTGTACCTCAAACCACTTATTTTTTTACTTTGGATCACTCTGGCATAACACCTAATGCCACTATGGGCCGGGGGTTAGCCACATCCTGTGTGGCTGTTGGGATTCTCTTAGTGGGGAAGGGAGAGCCACTCTTGTTGGCCCTTAAAGAGGGAACAGGGAAGGTTTCCCTGTTGTGTCAGAATGCTTTGCCCATTCCTGGCAATGCAGCTTCTGCCATTAGTAACACGGTTATCCCTTTTTTAATTTCTCCAAATCGTTTGGGTTTCTAATACCTTGACGGGACTGGATCTCATTCCTAAGTCAAAGTATGATTAAAATTCATGAAATTAGTATTGTTTCAATCTTTGATGTCAGCCAGAAGTGCTGTTCGCAGCACCTGCAATGTGCCCAGTAATGACTCCTGCTGCAATTTGTATGGGGTTAAATGTATTGGTAACATATCTAAATATGATTGTAGATTCTTTTTTATGATGAGGACAAGGTTTAGGTCCCTGGAGCGTGTGGCTCTGATGGACTGGGATTTCTTTAAGTGTAGCATGTTCAACAGATCTGGGTTTGACATGGCCTTGTATGTTAAGCAGAGATCGCCTCTGAGTAGACGATATGTGACAGAGTATAGCTGGAGTTTTTTTAGTCAGTCAACATAGGGCATCTGCATAAGACCCGTTGCTCCTACTACTATTGGAACTGTCTGGGTATCTTTCTTCCACATTGCTCTCATTTCTGTCTGCAAATCCTGATATTTTATGACTTTGTGTCTCTCTGTACGCAATACACTGTAGTCACTGGGTGTGATGATTTCTGAGATCAATGCTACTTTTGTTTTCTTTTCATGGACCACTGTATCCAATTTTCTTGCATCTGTCTTTTGAACTGTTGGTAATAGGTAATGGGTGATCCCATGTGATGTAGATTTCATCATTTTCTATGATGCTTTGTGGCTCATGTTTCCAATGTTTTTCAGCCACTTCAGTACCATAATGTTTGCACAGTCCCTAGTGCAGCAGTCTTGCCACATTATTATGCCTTTCAGTATACAGTCCTTCTGCCATTAATAAGTCACAACCAGCAACAAGGTGTGTGACTGTTTCCAATTTTGTTTTACAAAACCTACATTTGTCTGTTTCTCCCGTATGTTCAATGGACTTTGTAAACCAAAGTGTACATAGCCCACTATCTTGGGTCACCAGTATTAACCTTTCATCTCTTGGTTTGAATTTGCCTCTCCTTAACCATTCCTGCGTTTTATCCTGATCAACATGAGGTTCTTCCAGAGATTTTTGCCTACTTCTATTGCCCCCATTTTAACAGAAAACAAAGCATGCTTCTACTCCTCTTCACATTTCTTTGGACAGTAGTAGTTTAATAGGCCTTGCACATGGTTTAATTCAGGCTATTGAGTCCACTTTTAAAGTAGTTTCTGGTAAAAGAAAGAGGGATTCCTGTTTTTTGAAGAGATTCATAATTCTAAAGCTGAACATAAAGCTGTAGGGATGGATACAGGCTTTTTCCCTCAGATATCTGATGCTGACTCCCCAGAGAGCTCAGTATCTGATTTGCCCTTTGGTTGGGGGTTCTGTTTCTCAGAGACTGTTGCTTGAATGTGCTAGTGTTTTCAGTGGGAGATCACAGAGGTTTCTCACTCACTCAGAAAATACTTTGAACTGTTAAGTAGGATTTACCAGAACTCACATACATTCCTTCTGTTGTCTGCTTTAGAGGAAGTGTGTGCTACTGCCTGCAATTTTCCTGATAGTCAGCAAGTGCCCCTAAAAAGGCAGATAGGACATATAAAGTTCCCCAGTCTTTAAAATTTTTATGCACTATTCACAAACCTAACCCAGCCAGTTTGATTGATCTCACTGCTGCTAAGCACTTAGTTAATTCCAATCATACCTCTCAACCTGGAAACATCAAAAATCTGGACAAGGCCCATGAAAATTAGGTACAAATCTGTAGGTTGATTAACATAAAATGTGCACACATAACTATGTAACCCTGCCCAGTCCAATGGAATTGTGGGATATCAACTTTCTAATGCAAACTGAAGAACAAACAACCAAAATATGGCACCAGAGTCCCCTGCAGCTTTTCCAATGTCCCATTACCTGGCTATTTCACCCCATTTACCATAAACACTAATGTGCATACTGCTTTACTTCTATAATGATTATTTGGATTTTATTTTTACATTTTATAGCACTATGCACAAACACTAATAGACATCAGCAAAACAAAGCAATACATTCTCACAATGAAAATAGACTTAACATTAAAACTTCTCTCAGAGTTCTCTGCCCTTGAAACTCATATTCATTGAAACACCATTGGAACCCACACAGCCATACCACATCCAAAGAAAAAAGCATCTGGCCAGTGGTGAATAAAGATTACCTCTGGCCTGTTTTCAAATCATAGGCCCCTTGCACACAAAACAAGAAACATGCACGTGTTCTTTGATATACCTTCCAGACTTTATTAAATTATATTCCTTGTATAATACAGCACACTTATTAGAATTAGAATGCATTTTAAATTTATTGTTTGTGCACTACAGTCAGAGAAACATGCCACTATGCCAAATCAGCAGTTTCCTGAATGATATGAAGACTGAAACTTAAATGGCTATCATTTAGTGAATTCAATTCTCACTTCTGACCATAGCTCTCAACCTCTTAGCACAAAAAAAATGGACAAAGCCAATAATGGGAGAATACAGAATTCAGTTTTCACTTCTCACCATAGCTTTCAAACTCTTGGCACAAAAAACCTGGACAAAGCCAATAATGGAGGAATAGAGCCCCAAAAATAGGGACACATTTCTAATACGGAGCTTATAAACTTAGAAAATTGGTAGAATAAAAGGTTTTGTGTTACCATTTATTTTCTGAAGAATCTGAAATTTGAAATTCAAATGCATGTCATTATTTAGTGAATTCAGTCCTTCACTGATTTGCCACAAAAATGCAGAAAAAACACTCATTTTATGAGGAACAGAACAAAAATATGAGGCAGAAAATCTGGAAGGTTTTCACAAGTGGTGGTAGTTAGGGGCTTTAGGATCTGGTTACATTTACTCAAGGTACAGGGTTTGAGCCTACCTCTAGCCACCAGGTATATTCACCTGGGACATTTTACACACACACATTTCCCATAAAAAGCAGCCCCACACACAAACACACCTTTCCCATAAAAAGCAGCCCCCCCCCCACACACACACATACACACACACAGATACACACACACACATACCTTTCCCATAAAAAGCAGCCCCCACACACACACACACCTTTCCCATAAAAGCAGCCCCCCACACACACACACCTCTCCCATAAAAAGCAGCCCCACACGCACACACACACACACACACACACACACACACACACACACACACACACACACACACACACACACACACACACACCTCTCCCATAAAAGCAGCCCCACACACACACCTCTCCCATAAAAAGCAGCCCCCACACACACAACTCTCCCATAAAAGCAGCCCCCCCACACACACACACACACATACCTCTCCCATAAAAAGCAGCCCCCCCACCACACCTCTCCCATAAAAAGCAGCCCCCCACATACACACACCTCTCCCATAAAAAGCAGCCCCACACACACAAACACCCACACACACACACACACACACACACACACACACAGAAAACACACACCTCTCCCATAAAAAGCAGCCCCACACACACACACGCACACACCTCTCCCATAAAAAGCAGCCCCACACACACACCTCTCCCATAAAAAGCAGCCCCCCCACACACACACCTCTCCCATAAAAAGCAGCCCCCCCCACACACACACACACACACCTCTCCCATAAAAAGCAGCCCCCCACACACACACACACACCTCTCTCATAAAAAGCAGCCCCACACACACAGACACACACACACACACACCTCTCCCATAAAAAGCAGCCCCACACACACGCACACACACACACACTTCTCCCATAAAAAGCAGCCCCACACACACACCTCTCCCATAAAAAGCAGCCTCAGACACACACCTCTCCTATAAAAAGCAGCCCCCCCACATACACCCACACCTCTCTCCCATATAAAGCCGCCCCACACACACACACACACACACACACACACACACACCTCTCCCATAAAAAGCAGCCCCCCCACACACACACACACCTCTCCCATAAAAAGCAGCCACACACACACACACACACACACACACACACACACACACCTCTGGCATAAAATGCAGCCCCCACACATACACACACCTCTCCCATTAAAAGCAGCCCCACACACACACACACACACACACACACACACACACACACACACAGCTCTCCCATTAAAACAGCCCCCCACACACACACACACACCTCTCCCATAAAAGCAGCCCCCACACATACACACACACACACCTCTCCCATAAAAGCAGTCCCCCACACACACACACACACACACACCTCTCCCATAAAACAGCCCCCACACACACCTCTCCCATTAAAAGCAGCCACACACACACACACACACACACACCTCTTCCATTAAAAGCAGCCCCCACACACACACACACACACACACACCTCTTCCATTAAAAGCAGCCCCCACACACACACACACACACACACACCTCTCCCATTAAAAGCAGCCCCACACACACACACACACACACACACACACACACACACCTCTCCCATAAAAGCAGCCCCCCACACACACACTTCTCCCATAAAAGCAGCCACACACACACACACACACACACACACACACCTCTCCCATAAAAGCAGCCCCCACACATACACACACCTCTCCCATTAAAAGCAGCCCCACACACACACACACACACACACACACACACACACACACACACACAGCTCTCCCATTAAAAGCAGCCCCCCCCACACACACACACACACACACACCTCTCCCATAAAAGCAGCCCCCACACATACACACACACCTCTTCCATTAAAAGCAGCCCCCCCCACACACACACACACACACACACACACACCACTCCCATAAAAAGCAGCCCCCCACACATACACACACCTCTCCCATTAAAAGCAGCCCCACACACACACACAGCTCTCCCATTAAAAGCAGCCCCCCACACACACACACACACACACACACACCTCTCCCATAAAAAGCAGCCCCCACACATACACACACACACCTCTCCCATTAAAAGCAGCCACACACACACACACACACACACACACACACACACACACCTCTTCCATTAAAAGCAGCCCCCCACACACACACACACACACCTCTTCCATTAAAAGCAGCCCACACAAACACCTCTTCTATTAAAAGCAGCCCACACACACACCTCTTCTCCACAAGATTAATAGCTGCCCTGAAAAGGAAAGGCACACTAAAAAGAACTAGCAGTCATATTCCTTAAAAGGAATGGCACACAGAGCAATTCAAAGAAATTAAAACTGTAACATCGGCAGTGAAAACAAGTGTAATATTGCTAAGAAGAAACAACTGCTGCCATTAAATTAAGTAAATGCTGAAATGAAAGACTGGAGAAGGCTGCCGTCATAAAGTTAAGTAACATTGCGTGGCAGACTAAACAAGTGTAACATTGCTGCCCTTAAATTAAGTAAAAGGAAAGGCAACTAAAGAGAACTAGCAGTCATATATTTCTTAAAAGGAATGGCACACAGAGCATTTCAAAGAAATTAAAAATGGAGAAAGCTGCTGTTAAGTAACATCGGCAGAAAAAAACACCTGTAACATTGCTGCCCTTAAACTAAGTAAAAGGAAAGGCACACCAAAGAGAACTAGCAGTCATATATTCCTTAAAAGGAATAGCACACACAGAGCATTTCAAGTTCAGATAAATTAAAACTGGAGAATGTTGCCATTGTAAAGTTAAGTAAGATTGCTCAGCAGAGAAAAACAAGTGTAACATTTCAAAGAAACAAATGCGGCTGTTAGCTGTTAAATTGAGTAAATGGCTCGTCAGAGAGCAGTACGCTTGAAAAAATTAAAAACGGATGGCCAGTTATAACAGCAAATGAACTAGCACACACAGAGCAATTCTTAATAACATTGCAAAGGTACACTAAAAGGAACTTGCTAGCAGTCATATTCAAAATAATAAAAGGAGCCCATAAATCCTTACTGTTGGCAGATCACATAACCAGAAACAACTGTTGCTGTAAAGTTAAATTAAGTAATGGCTTGGCAAAGAAAACTAAGTGGAATACTGCAAAGAGCTAATGGCTTGGTGGAGAAAAAGTGTAACATTGTGAAGTTTGCATTCAATGAAGTTAAAATATTGGAAGTTCAAATTCAGCCGGACGACTGTTACCGGAGAAGAAACAACTGCTGCAGCAGTTCACTTGTGAGAAAACACACACTGCAGACCCCTCTTCATAACACTGCCACCAGTTATTACAGCAAAGGAACCAGCACACAGAGCAGTTCTTAATATTGCAAAGGCACACTATAAAGAACTAGCAGTCATATTCAAATTAATAAAAGCAGCCCTTAAAAACATACTGTTGGCAATTCGCATACAATGAAATTAAAACCAGATGACCGTTACCGGAAAAGTAACAACTGCTGCTACTGCCGCTGTAAAGTTAAATTAAGTAAATGGCTTGGCAGTTGAATCCTGATAGGCTTCCTGTCGGCCTTGTACTGATGTAATCAGGTGATGACGTCAGGAATGTTCCAAATAAACAAACAAAAAAAAAGCCTTCAAAAAACCCCAGGAAATTCAAAAATTAAAGGGCCCACTCAGGAATTCGTGGCACCCCAACATTTTGCCCTCAAAACTGGTATTTACCGAGGAATTTGGTATGGTTGAGAGGTATAATTCCAATCCTACTCATTCTGATAAGGATGGCAACGTTATTGAGAGATACGGGAAAAGGTATATAGTTCTCTGTCTTTGATTTTCAGAATTTTGAATTGTCAAGCTCATATGCTAAAGTTTATTCTAACAAACTGTGAAAGTATGAGGAATGTTTTATCTGGATTTTTTTTCTTGTAAGGAAAAGTCTGATTTAAATAACTTGGTTTCTTCTATTGCACAGTTCACTTACTCATTGTTTGCAGAGTGTGTATATGATTCCAGTGATACTTCTGCCGGGCTGTGATCACTGGTACTGTTTTAAGGAGGTATGCATGACTGCATTTTCAGATCTTCCCAGATGATAAGAATGAGATTTTAAAATTTGGCCCCTCTGCTGCAGAGGTGATCAAAAAGTATGATGAAAGGGGCAAGCTAATCCAGAGAAGATTTTTCAGCCTTCTTTTTCCAAACTGTCCAAGGGATTTTCTATCTCCCCCTCCAGTTTTGGCAAAAAAACAGAATAAACAGTCTCAACAAAATTCAGGTAAACAGATGTTTAAGTAGAAATGACAAAGGGATTCCAGAAAGAAGTCTTGAACCTCCCAAAACCAAGTACAGTCCAACAAGTCTGAATGACTATTCTAGAGACCTTGTGACCTGATCTCTCCCTTGGCCCCTGTGTTCATCCAGAAAATCTGATTCTACATTTTTCTTTTTGACAACAGATTGATTTTCAGAACCCATTTGTCTGAAACATTCATCAAGGTTACAGATGGCAGTTTTTAGGAAATTTCTCCTTTCCAGGGGGTCAGTCTTCATCCTCTAGATGAGACTCTTGTTCCTACCTGTTCTTCATCACATGCTGTCCCAAAGAGTGATAGAACCAGTTTCTCTTTCACAGGCATGGAATGCTTTTTATTCAAGGATGTTCCTAGTGCCAGAAAAAGAAAATGTTTGGAGAGGATCTTTCTTTCTTTCTTAAACCTGTTTGTGATAGTGCACAAATTCAGAATGTTTTACTTCACAACTTGTTACCTCTTCTTCCTCTTTCAATTTTCATGGCAACACTAGACCTGAAAGATGCTTATCAAATCTATACATCCAGACCTCAGACATTTCTTAACATTGTGTGTGTCTGGATCACAATATCTGTTCTCTGCCTTACCGTTTTGACTATCCACTGCACCTAGAGTGTTCTCAAAGTGTCTTGCTCCAGTTATAGCTCATTACAAGCTACAAGGTATCCACATTTTTCCATATTTAGATAACTTGCTTATCGTTGCAGAGTTTTATTCAAAGTGTCATGAGTCTCTTTCTTGAGTGTGAAATCTCTTACACAAGCTAACATTCCAGGAGAGCATTCAAAAGTCTTTCTTGACTCCTTCACACAGGATTGTGTTCCTGGGATGTCAACTAGACATCTCAGTTTAAAGACCTTTTCTTCTATATGAAAATATTATTTTTTTATCTTATAGGTTCATAGGATCATAGGTTGGTATTAGGCTATCAGCACTAGGGCCTATACAAGCCTAGCCATAACAATTCCCACAATATTTACTTCCCTGGACCCCTGTTTAGCAGGGCGACTGACGTGATCCCCGGGGTGAATTTCCTATCTAACATCCAATCGTCAAGGTTACTTTTGACGAGGCCCAATGAGGTGTTCTGCTTGACATGTATGGACAGTCTATTCCAGAGTATGTGGAGTCTCTGGGTCAGGAACCTATCCCTCCAGCATGTTTTGTTCATTAAGATGACAAGGTTTAGATCCATGGAGCGTGTGGCTTTGAGGAATTGGGATTTCTTTAAGTGGAGCATGTCCAACAGCTCAGGGTTTGACATGGCCTTGTATGTTAAGCGGAGATCGCCTCTGAGTAGACAATATGCCACAGAGTATAGCTGGAGTTTTTTTAGATGGTCAGCATAGGGCATCTGCTTTAGGCCTGTGATTCTTTTAGTGAGGTATTTCTGCGGCCTTTCCAGTTGTTGCAGATGTCTTGTGAGGTACATACCAAACGAGGCGTTGTACTCTATAATGGGTCTAATGAGGCATGAGTACAGTGGGACAATGACCTCCTTTTTTCTGGATGAAAAGCCCTTAGTGATGAGGTGTGCCACATAGAAGGATTTCCTGACTGTTGTGGCGATGTGGTTATCGAAGGTGAGACCACTGTCCACCTGTGTCCCCAAGTCTCTCATCACATTTTTGGTGTTTAGTGTACTGCCACCTATGTGTTAATTCATGGGTACATGTTTTTTCCCAAAGGGGATAACTATACATTTCTTGGCATTAGGCTTGAGCCCATGGCTCTTGCCCCAAGCATCTGTTTCTGTAAGGCCCTTTTGCAGAATATCCACATCATTTGGGGATTCAATAATGGCTCCCAGTTTGGTCATCTGCAAACTTTGTTAGCCAGAGTCCCTATGTGTTGGTCTGTACTTCAGAGAAGTAGATGCCAAACAAGAGCGGTCCCAGGACTGAACCCTGAGGTACTCCACTTGTCACCTGTCTGGAGCTGGATTTGGAGTCAGCTACTTTTACAGTCTGGATTCTGTCAGTAAGCCAGTTGGCAACCCATTATAGGGATTTATGCCCAGCTTAGTAAGTTTATTTATGATTCCAGAGTGTGGGATGGTGTCAAAGGCCTTGGTGAGGTCCAGATAGGCTGTGTGGACCGCCTTACCCTCATCCACAGCTCTGGAGACTGATTCAAAGAAGTCAGTCAGGTTCAGGAGACAAGATCGGCCCTTCATGAAACCAAACTGGGTGGGGTCCAGTGTTTGAAGGTTGCCAATGACTTTGTTTATAAGTTCCATGATAATGCGTTCCATGCCCTTGAAGATCAGGCTCGTCAGACTGATGGGACAGTAGTTCCCAGGATCCAAGGTGGATCCCTCCTTGTGGAGTAGGATAACTGTAGCTGTGCGCCACTCAGTGGGCACGAAGCCTGAGGTGAGGCTATGATTAAACATGACACTTAGGTGAAGCGCCAGTTCATTTTGTAGTTCATGTAGTACACAGCCCGGGATGTCATCTGGTCCCATGGATGCTGTATTCTCAGCTTTGGAGAGTGCGGTTTCTACCTGTGTGGCCATGATTACTGGAATTTGGCAATCTTTTGGTATTGAAATATTGTCTTTAGGGGGTGAGTGGGGGGTGAAGTTGGCACTAAATCGATCTGCCAGGATGTTGGCAATATCCTTGGGATCAGCATATTTAATGCCATTCTGTTGTAGCTCAGAGCCGATCTGAGCATTGCCATTTAGATTCTTGACATAACTGTAGAATGCCTTGTGGTTGTCTTTGGAATCTTTGGCAATTTTATTTTCGTAACTAGCTTTGGAGGATTTTATGAGGGATCTCAGCTTCTTACTGAGGCTGGTAAGGGAGTTTTTTGCATCCTGGGATTTTCCTCTTTTCTGTAACAGTTTCATCCTTCTGTTGTATAGTTTGTTTATGCCAGGAGACCACCAGATTGGCTTCCTTTTTTTGGAGGACAGCATCTTGGTTCTATTTGGGATGGCACGATTCATGCACGAGTGGATGTGCTCGTACTGTGCCTTAGTGCTTAGTGTAGGATTCAGTAGTCGAACTTTCAGCTCCCGTCTGCATGGGTGTCATGAAGTTTGTCACTTCTGACTTGAGTAGCATGAAGCTGGCTTTGGAGAAGCTTATTTATGGAGGTTTCCTTACTGGGGGATGGGATGTGGATGTCAAGGGTGATTAGCTTATAGTCAGGCCTGACCAATGAGGGGATGACCACTGGTGTGGACCATCTATCTCCCATGTTGGTAATGACCAGGTCTAGGATATTGGAGACCCTGGTGGGACAATGGATTAGTTGATCCAGATTTATATCTTAGGCTTTCCACTCAGACTTTGGTCAGAGAATGAGAGAATGAGACGAGAATGCCTCAGGATTTTGGGTCTCATGGCATCTGTGAGTCTCATATTACCCCTGGCAAGTCTCCAGATAAAAAAAGTTACAGTGGTATCTGAAATCATTGGTCTCAGCAACAACACCCTTTATCTTTTCAAATCCCATTGCTGCTGTTTGTCAGATGAGAAATCTTTTGGTGGAGACAACAGATATCCTTAAATATAGGTCTCCCCTTCTTCCTCCTTGCTCCAAAGCAGTCAACATAGACACTTTAGACTTTGTTTGGGGAGCAGTTTCGGGTGGGAAAAAAGTACAGGTGTCAGACACCAAGGATAGACATAAGCATATAAATATCAAGGAAATGTTTGCCCTTTTCAAGGCACTTAACTCCCTGAAACACCTTTGTGCCCTGGGACCTCTTCAAGTTGTTGCAGACAATACTGCAGTCATATGCTTGACAATTTGGGAGCATGGAATGTGCCCTGTAGCTTTGGAAGCGGCCAGCTTTTAAATCCCTGGCAGGATAAAACCATTAGCTAAGGTTGCTGCAGCAGTGATCATCCAAATGTCTACTGTTTGGTAAGATTTACTTACACATCTGTACTTTCTTAGTTTTTGAGAGGGCTGAGTGAACTTGTTCCTTAGCAATGAAAGGTGGTGGCTATGGAATAGCTATAACTGTGGGTGGAGTGAAATTTGCAGTAAAATTGTCAGTTAAGATATTAGCTATTTGCTTTTGGGTTAAAGAGTTTAGTAGTATTGTGGGCTAGCTCCATATGTTGTTGAGTGTTACTACTTAACTTTCAGATATTTAAAGAAAAGCTTGTGGTTATTTTTCGTATATGTGACTATTTTAAGTTCATACTCATTTTTGAGCTTCCTAAAGCTTCCCTTAAGGTTTTTGTTAGTTTGTTAAGTATGCTGTTGAAGTTGGTGTAGAATGAGACCTCTTATAAGTGTTAAACAGTTGCTTTCTCTTCTTATACAGTATAATGTATTTATTCAGTTATCCCAGCACAAAAGTTTGTTTTTAAATTTAAATATTAGGTGTGGATAGGGACTGCATTTATCAATACAGCTATTAAAGTGGGATTAGACATTAGATACATAGGTAGCAGCTTTAGCAATGGGATCTGTCAGAGGTGGATTACAGCAGAATTTATTTAGATCCCATAACTAAAGAAGATTTGCTTTTGAGAAGTCCCTAAAAACAGAGCTATTAACAGAGAAGTGCCACCAGATTTAAAGGAAAAAATCACTAAATTATGCTCTGATTTAACTAGACATGATAATACATATGGAGATGTGCAAGAACTGGCCAGATTTGTGAGGACAACATTAAGGGCATTGGGGCCTCATAGAAAGGCAGTACTTGTGGATGAGTTGGCCTAATGATTAAGGTCTTCACCTCATGAACTGGCCAATAAAGCTAATGGTTATGGATATCAGCTGGGTGTGATAAGCCTGTGTTTCTGAAGGTTAGCCAAACATTACACTTATACTGTGCTGATGATGTCATAAGAATGCTGAAACATGCATGTCCACATCTACTGTCATTTGGCTTTATTGACCTGAATTTGTCCATAAATAGATTTAAAATGAAAAATGTCATGGACATTCAGAATTGCTATATAGCTGAAACACCTGCTGTCTTTAAAGGATCATTTGTATATATCCCATGTTGTCTCTAATACAAGAGGTAAAGAATCACATAGTGGAAAGTCTAGCCTTGCTAGATTTTTCTTTTTCTTTTTTTTTCACTCTTCAAGAAGTAAGAAAACATTTTAGCAGAAAGACATTTCTTTCTTAATGGATCTTTTTTTTTAAAGAAAACACATCTCTGCATTTTTCTCATCTCCTCATATTCTAGAGTACCTTACTACTATAGCTGTTTCCCTGCAGTGGAGCTGTGGAAGTTTTCAGCTTAACTTCCAGGGTTTGCATACGTAGACCTAGGTAATATCCTGACAAACCAAACACATTTCATAACTGCAGCACTCTTAGCTTTATTGCAGAAGTGTAAATGGCAAACTGTTGAGTACAAACTAGTGTTTACAGTTGTATCAGTCACAAAATAAACACAGAAAATGTTTTTAATTTTTATAAAACTTTGGTAACCATTCAAACTGCAGACATACCTTCATACAGCTGTGAGCTTTCATAGAAGACAGTTCTCCCTGTTTAGCTTGGCTTTTAAGTTATTTAGAGAAATATGAAAAATAATGACCATATAACAATACAGACAACACTTAAACTCCCTTTAGCTGAAGTAGATAGGGGTCAAGTATCATAGCAGCTGTGGTACTCATAATGCAAGCTTAAAATGAAACATTTCATTAACGTTTATACTGCATGGATTTACAGTTATTAATGTAAATTTAAACAGGCAGTAGAAGTCCAAAATTATCAGATGCCTAGCAGCCTCACTAGGGTTTAATGACACCATCCTAATTAGTGGTAATTTGGCCAGCTATTCTGTTACAGTGCATTAATCTGCCATTTCTGCCTGTATATCTGTGTTCCCAGCTTCCTTGTTTCTCTAAAACAATCCTTGAATGGAATCATATGTCTTAGACTAATACTCCAAGACATCTTGGTTCAAAAATGAATTTTTGCTCTTTTTAAAGTAATCACTGCGTGCATTCTTTCACCATTACATACTTTGTTTTATTCCATGTTGTGGAGGAACTAGAGTATGTCATGGCAGTCAGTAGGCATAAAGCAGAGAATGCCTGGGTGGGTTTCCTGTCCATCACAGGGCACATGCACACAAACACCCAATGCTCACATACATGTGCATGCTCACACACACACACACACACACACACACACACACACACACACACACACACACACACACACACACACTGTTAAAGTGGCCACTAATTCACATAACTAATAGGCCATTGAGATGCAAAAGAAAACTGGCACACTTGCTAAAAAGTAACAAGGATAAAGAGAGGATGGGCAGATTCCACAAACAGGTACTAGAGGCCAGGAAGTTAACAAGAACTTAAAACTGTGAGGCAACACTTTTGAACTTTGCCACACTGTGCCAGTAGACATAAAAGTTGTTTTTCTGGAAGGTGATTTTCTTTGACTTGAGGCCACTGTAACATTTGTCCTGAGTTACCATAGCAACTCTTGATATGATGTTGTCAGTTTTCTTTCTATCCTCAACTGTTGGGTTCAGATCAGATCCTCTGTCTGACTCAGCCGTTACTAAAGCTCATGGTAACCAAAAAACTCTGAAGCTCCTCCCTTACCCATAATGCACCAACCCCAGCATACCCCAGATCTTGTTTGCCTCCTTTTGTGAAAATATGTGGTCACCCCGAGCTCTCGAGCTTATTTTAAGATAAGTGATTTTTTCTTGATATTTTTCCTCCTTAACATATAAATATATATTTTTTCTTACCCTTTACACTCTGTGTATTTCCCTTTTACCATCATTGGTATTTTTCCCCATAATCTCTGTAGTTCTTTGTACCATTGGTATTTTTCCCTTTTCTCTTTATTGAGATAAAAAAAAACTTCTCTTTCTTCCTCTTTTCCCTTTCTTGAGTCGACATGTCTGATAAAGGACTGGCCAGCTTTAAAAAGTGTCAAAAGTGCGGGAATAAATTACCATTTTCTGATGTTTACAATTAATGTGTTTATTATTTAGGCCCTCAGCACTTACAAGAGGATTGTTCGATTTGTAAAAACTTCAACCCTAGGGCCATAGTAGATGGAAAAAAATAAACTGATATTAAAAGGATTGCTCCCATCTTCATTTTGACAGGCTATTGCTTGGGCTCAATCCCCCAAGACTAAGACTAAAGCCACCTTGACTAAGTCTCCAAGACCTTCCACTTCTTTGACTCCTTCCTTGAAGACGCCGAAGAACAAATCTTGATCAGATCCCCCCTTCGGATCCCATGAGGAAATCTTCAGATCTGACTTCTTCAGATCTGAAGACACTACTGAGAACAAAATATTCTCCAAGCTTGGATCCAGTGTCTTCTATAGTTCCCTCTCCCTTTCCAGAGAGAGATTGTTCTAGGTCACCATCCCTTGCCTCAACTCATTCTTCCAGAAGTCTGAGGAAGATGTGGACAGAATGATGAGGAAATTCCTCTCAGTGCAGATAGATGGGTGTCCTTTTGGCTCCTACCCTCTCTGATTAAGGAGTCCATCGATCTGTTGCACCACCATTATCTGCTCCTTCTGTGATTCTGGTTGTTTGAGTCCCTGAATCTGAACCTTCTGGGACCATCTGGCTTGGATCAGAAGATACTGTTATCATCGGATGCAATGACTGTCAGAGCCAAAGCTGCCTTGTCGGGTCTAAGGAGTTGGAGTCAACTCTGATGTTTTTGGAACCATTTCTACCCCTCAGAGATTTGGCATTGGATAGCTCAGCTCTGACTTTCACCTGGGGGAGGTTGCTATTGGAGTGGAGGGAGCCGATGTCATCCTTCTCTCTGGAGCGATCTGCCTTTGAGGTATCGAAGAGGGTGTTTTCTGTTAAGACAAGATGGATGGAGCAAGCCGCTTCAGATCACAAGTCCAGTTCCAAGATGTCTTTGTGCTTAGAACCACATAATTCTATGCCACAGGGACAGCCAACTTAAGGCATCCAGCTCACCCAACAGGGTCTTACAGTCTTTCCGACACTTCACTGGAACATCCCACTGAGGACGTCCCTTGGAAGAGGAAGTGCAAAAGGAGGCACTTGGACTCTGTACAAGAGTCAGTCACTGAGGATACTGATTTCAATGAAGGAGAAGGGTCCCTATGATCACCTCCGAAAAATGTCACATTTGGAGACATTCTCGAGATCCTTAAACAGAGAGGTGGTTGTTCCTCCAGCAACCCATCACTGGAGGAATCAGTATTTATGGAAACCTTAGCAGCTGGCCCATCTATCTCCTGGGTTACTCCATCCACCAAAGAACTCATTGATTTGGTCTCTAGGGGGACATAGAAGGAACCTGAATAAGTTGAGCCAATCCCTAAGAGGCCAGTTCGGATTCTGACTCCACCTGTCGCAAAGGAATTCTTGAGTATGTGAGTACCTGTAGATGCCATGGTTGTGGCGGCAGCCACCAAAAAGGAACTTGCTGAAAAAAGTTCATCAGTTTATCCTCCTAACAGGAAGTCTGGGGCAGTGGATAGATTTGGGAAGCGTGTTTTTGCCTCAGTGACCTTTGCTCTTAGGTCACTGAACTATTTGGCACATTTTACTAGGCTACACAGGGACTTGATCAAGGACCATTCAACATCCCTTTCAGGGACTTTTACTGCTGAGGCTCAGTATTTTGTGGCCTCGCAATTGGCTACCCTACAGTCCATTTCAAATTCATCCACAAGACTTAACTCACATGCAGCCGAAGGTGCCACAAGGGCAGTGGGTTCAGGCATATCCGTTAGAACGCATGCCAGGATGCACTTATGTGACTTTGTGGAGCCTTTCAAGTCTTCATTCTTCACTGCACCCTTTGATGGTAGTTTGTTGTTTGGCCCAAAAGTGAAGGACACACATTCCAGGTGTGAAAAAGATGGAAAGACCCTCGCTGCAGTGGGTGTATGTTTTTTGACACCTCAAAGATCCTTTTCTAGGAATCAATGAGGTGGTTGGAAGATGTGGTTCAGAAAGTCCCAGAGTCTTTTCTAGGATACATGTGGAGATAGTTCCCCGAGGGGCAGGAGGGGCACTCTAATGGACGATGGCCCCACTACAGACAAGGCTCGAAATAACAGGAGTCCAGAGATTTGTTCTCTGATAAACCCTACCAGCGCTCCTGAAAGGAGGCCTGATTGTCCACCTCTGGAAGTAATCAGGGATCAACTATCCCTGCACCAGAGAGCCTGGCTAGATATAACAATAGATACTTGGGTGCAGAGAATAGTTTGCAGAGGTTATATAATTCCCTTTCCTTTCCTCCTTCAGCTGTGTGCAAAATTCCCGATGTTCCACCCAGTCAGAGGAAAGCAGCAGCACTAGACATACAAAAGCTGCTAGAAAAGAGTCACCCAAGAGGTTCCACCAGACCAGCTAGAATCTAAAAATGACTCAAGATTCTTTTTAGTGCCAAAGAAAGAGGGGACTGGAGACCAGTTTTGGATCTCATCATTTTGAACAAGTCATTTCAATGTACAAAGTTTTGGATGGTCACGATTCAGTCCATTCTAACTTTCCTAGGCAAGAAAGACTGGATGTGCTCAATAGATCTTCAGGATGCATACTATCACATAAAGATGAACAGACAGTCCAGAAGGTATTTATGCTTCCAGCTGGGAACCAGTTGTTACCAGTTCAGAGCACTGCCCTTTGGCCTCACCACAGCCCCTAGGGTATTCACCAAATGCATGACAGTAGTAGCAGCTCACCTGAGACTGCAGGGATTTTGCATGTTGCCATATCTAGATGACTGGCTCATTACCACCCAGACCAGGCATCTACTAACAAGAGAAAAAGATCACGTTCTTCAGATTTGTTCTCATCTAGGCATAATCATAAATTATGAGAAGTCTCAGCTACAACCAACTCAAACCTTAGAATTCATAGAAGCAATGTTCAACACAATATCAGTGATAGCTTCTCTTCCTTTCTCAGGAGTACAGACTACCAGATTCCAAGTCAGGAAAATAATTTGCAGTACCAAAATTTTAGTCCAGTAGATCTTCAAGCTTTGGGGTCATCGTCAGCTGTCATAATCTTAGTTTCTCTAGCAAGATTTCATATGAGAATTCTCCAGTGAATGCTGGCAACATAATGCTTGATTCTTTACCAGCGCATATCAGCTCAGACAAAAATCACTCAAGCATGTAGTAGTTACCTCTGGTGGTGGATTCAGTCAGATCAAGTTCTACAAGGCAGCCTTTCATTCTCCCTCAATCCAAGGCTATAGTGACCACGGACCCTTCCCAGAAGATTGGGTGAGGGGGGCACTTCCTCGGGAAAACAGTCCAAGGCGCTTAGTCCTCTGAGGAGGCTAATTTGCATATCAATGTCCTAGAGATGAGAGCAGTGCTGTTAGCGTTGCAAGCCTACCAGGATGCTCTCACTTTAGGGACAGTTAAATGGGCAATATGTCAGTAGTTTGTTACATCAATAAATAAGGAAGAACCAGATATTACCCCTTGTGTAGAGAAGAACACAGAGTGTGGCAATGAGCGATCTCATCCAACCGCTTTCTCATAGAAATACACATTCCAACGTGATAGCAGACAAATTGAGTAGGTCCGTTCTTTTACCTCCTGAGTGGTCTCTCAACATGAAAGTGACAGAAATGATTTTCCGTCAGTGGGGCCAGCCTTGCTACAATCTGTTTGCTTCTCCCATAAACAACAAATGCAGCTGCTATTTTGCCCTTATCCCTCCCCCCAGGGGAGTTGCAGAGGGATGTTCTACTTCACAGCTGAACCCCTGGTCTAATATATGCTTACTCACCAATTCCCCTAATTCCAAAATTCCTGCAGAAATCTGCCAGGTTGAAGAGCAAGATCATTCTCATTGCACATTACTGGCCTTGACAGATTTGGTTCCGTTTCATGTGGCCTCATCTGTTTTACCGACCTTGGATTCTGGATCCGATTCCAGATCTCCTGTCTCTCCAAACAGATATGATTCATCCAGATATTTCAAACTTCAAGCTAAGAGTGGTTTCTCCAATTCCATTGATAGCCAGACAACTTGTCCTCTCTTCCCCATCCGTTGTATTCTTTTTTCTTCCTATACATATTCTACAAGAAGACTTTACACAAGTAAATAGAAAAGGTTCATTTGCTGGGCCCAACAAAAACACATTGAGCCCTTCTCAGCTCCTGTACATAGTATACTTGAATTTTTGGCTTCAGTTTTTAATGAGGGAACTAGCTCCTCCACAATTAAAGGTCATTTAGCAGCAATCCCTAATTTTCATGTTGGATTTGAGAATTCTTCTGTGGCCTCTTCTAAACTTTGTAAAGCATTTTTGAGAGGCACACTCCTGCTAAGACCCCCATACAAAGATCCTAATCCTCCATGGGATTTGAACTTGGTCCTGCAGACCTTATTTCATTCTCCCTTTGAACCAGCAAATAAATGAGATCTTAAGTTCCTGACCTGGAAAACTATTTTTCTAGTGGCCATTACCTCTGCTAGAAGAATTTCAGAACTTCAAGCATTATTCTTTAAACCTCCCTACTTGTTCTTTCATAACGATAGAGTCACATTATGTACCAATAATTCTTTCCTTCCTAATGTGGTGTCAGAATCCAATATCAATCAGTCCATTAATTTGCCAGTTTTCTTTCCTAAGTTTGCAAACAAAGGTGAATATATGTTGCATATTTTAGATGTTCATAGGCAATCACCTTTTTTCTTACATATAACAAAAAAGTTAGAAAAACAGATCAATTATTTGTGTCCATTGCAGATGTTAAATTGGGAAAACCAGATGCAAAGGTAACCTTAGCCAGATGGCTGATGGACTGCATATCATTCATCTACAACAAGTTGGGACTAACCTTACCAAAACCTTTAAGAGCTCATTCAACTAGGCCCATGTCACTTCTTCAGTGTTTTTGTCTAGAGCTTCCATGGACACCATATGTGTGGCTGCAACCTGGGCCAGTCTGCATACTTTTATCACTCATTACAAACTAGATCTGGTCTCGAGGGGTCGGGCAGCCTTTGGCTTATCTGTGCTCAGGAATATCCTTCCTTAGAGTCCACCCAGAATTATAGTTAGTTGGGGACTCTGTCCCAACAATTGAGGATAGAATGAAAATTGACAACATAGCTAAAAAAGTTATGCACTTACCATTTCCATCTGTGTTGTCCATTTTCATTCTTCCTCAATTTCCCTCCAACCAACCCTCTAACCGTTATCACAATAGGCTTCTGGAAGAACGAGATGTTATAAGGACACCACTTTCTTTAATGTTGAACTTTCTGTAGGATATATATATATATATATATATATATATATATATATATATATATATATATATATATATACACACACACACACACACACACACACACACACACACACACACACACACACACATACACGCACACACACATATATTAGGATGTCCTGTTTTAGGTAACTCAGCAAACCAGATATGGGATATATTAGGGGTTGGTTCATTATGGGTAAAAGAGAGCTCAAGAGCGTTTTGGTTACCACAAGCTTTAGTAAAGGCTGAGTCAGATCTGAGGACGGATCCAATTCCAACAGTTGAGGAAAAATGAAAATGATCAGCACAGATGGAATGGTATCGTAATTATATAACTTTTTTTCTAAACAGACTTTCCAGTCCTTCCCATGACTGAAATATGAACTTTCTTTAAAATTAAAATTATAAAAGCACAGAAACCGTTTCCTTAAATAATGCATTTAGGTTAAAATCTGTTATGTGGGACATGTTGCAGAATTATTTAAATACATTTTAAAAGGATTGCAGATTTTATATATATATAATCTGTTAGTGTTAAGATCATATGATTTGGTCACATGTAAGTAAAGTTATTTAATCGATTGAAATGTTTTAACAGAGTTTGGTTCTGTTTGGAATTTTTTTGTTGGATTTTAAAACACCTATGGGTTAAGTAAGTTTGTTTTTTGTAGTTATATAAAATGCAATATTTATTTATTGACATTTGTTTACAGAAAAAGTCTAATTGGACAGTGGTACCAGTTTTCAGCAAATGCTCAGGGAGAAAAATGTGACTAAAAACGATTAATACATTCACAGTCATAGTAATATGCAGGATTAATAAATAATACAATCAAACTACTGTGGCTGCTATACAAAATTAAAGACCATGGTTTACTAGTAAAGTCATAAAAACAGAATAAAACCACTGTTATAGCAGACAAATAAAGCAAATGATTTACTGTCAAAGACATTAGTATCAGGACACATAGTGGGTATATGGACTAAGATGGCTGAAGCTATAGGAAAGGAGGAGAAAAGGAAAATACAGGTGAATTAGGCTTGTAGAAGGTAGTAGATTATGGTTTGTGGATTGGAAGTTATAGAAGATATAAAAAGGAAACAGACAAGGTAAAAATAATTGCTAGTTTAAATAAAATCAGAAGTGGCGGCTATGAGTGGAGGCTGTTATGAGAAGATGGTGCATTTACAGTATGTACAAAAATGACCACAACTATGTCTCTACATCTTGTTAAGTGGGGGGGCTTAAGAGTTTTTGTTTATGGAGTTAGCTGGTGAAGCTTGAAGAGAGTATAGAAAGTGCTTAGCTGGGTGCAGAGCAGAACAAAGCCAGGATTCAATTAGAAGTTATTTTTAGAATAGATGGACCTCAGGGTAAGTGGGATCGAGCTCCAGGATCTGGCAGTGCAGTTACAGTAGAGGGCATATCTCTTAGTTTTGTACAAGGGGAGAAGTTTTATCTCATCAGAGTAGTGGTCTGTTGGAATACTAGTTCTGGAGAATGTTGCTTAGTGTTGGGCATTTTGCATGTTTATATATTATGTCATATGTGACAAGTAGCTGAGAATATGAAATGATGATGTAATTCAAGCCAGTGCAATTGTTTTAATGCAGAGCAGTGTTGATTTCTTTGGCGTTTGTCAGTAGTGAATCTTGCAGTTTAGATGTAATAATGTTAGTTCTTAGTGTAGCCTGAAGATTAGTGAGGATTGGCGCTCCATGAAAGCGCAGTGGTAAGAGGTAAGTAACAGCCAGGATTGTTTTGTGTAGTGTTATTAAGAAAGCGTTTAGCTTTGTGCGGTACTCCTAGTTTCTAGTGATTTTTTTAATTGTGTGTTAAATGTGCAGATAAAATTTAAGATTGTCATTTAACATCCATAACAGTTTAATATATGAAACTACATTACACTTTTATTACTGTATTATCAAAGGAAGTACTTTTAAAGTTTTATTTTTGTTTTGTGTGTGGGATTTAGGGAAGAAAAGGAGTAACTAACTTAAGTATAAGATTTTTCCTTAGTCAAATCCCTTGTTCTTGCATAAAAGTCACCAAGGTTTCTTTGAATCAATTAATTTGGCTGTCTGAATATACATAGCACATATCATGGACAAAAGTAGGTTAAAAATAAAAAAAAGATAGCTGGGTGCACAAGATCCAGGATTAAAAAGTGCCCAGTCTTGGGAGACACACTGGTGCCAGGCTGGAAAAAATGACACTGCAGAATCTTCAAGACATGGAAACATTCCTACAATGGGGCTAGGCCAGGCCCTGGGGGAGGATAGCCCCCCTGTTATAAAAGGAGGTAGCAGTCCACAAAAATCACAAAAACTGATATGCCAAAAAAGAGCCGTAAAGACATTAGATTGTCCTGTTGAGGATAAGAAAGAAATTATGTATTGTTACTATTATGCAAGAAGCCAAGAATTTCCAAACAGAAGCTATACAAAAAGATTAAGAGAGAGATTAGAGGAAAGAAAAATACTTATGAAAAACATTATAGAGACCAAGATTTGGAGAAAGAAGCAACTGAGGAATTGCAAAAATATAAAGAACAAAATCTAGAGACTATCGAAAGGTATAAAAAAGAAATACAGACATGGGAAAGAGAGAGAGATCTGATATGGTGTAATATTTATGCAAAGGGTAAAGCCAAATTAATCAACATTAAAAAAAGACAGCCCCAAAGATATTCAAAGAGCAATACAGGTAAAGGCATCCAGATATGGAAAATTTCACAACAAAAAAATAAGATCACAAAGAGGGAATGTAAAACAGAAGATTAGTAAGTAGAAGTAAAAAAAAATAGAAGTTGAAGTTATGGAATATGTGCGAAGTGAATGATTTAGTGTAGAAAGTCTAACACAGGTTACATCACAGCATGATGGAACAACGAGTCCCCAGAGTAAGAAGGAAAAGGAGGATTGGGAGACATCTGAGGAAAAAAATAAGGACATGAGAAAGAAAAAATAGATTTAATATGGTGCAATATGTATACAAAGGAGAAAGCAAAACTAATCAATACAAAAAGAGCAGCACCAAAGATATTTGAAGAGAAATATAGGCAAAGGCATCCAGACATGGAAAATTTTACAATACAAAAAATAAGAAAACCAAAAGGAAAAGTAGAAAAGAGGATTAGTAATGGAAAAGTTAAAGAAATAGAAACTGAAGTTATGGGTTACCTTCAAAATTAAGGCTTTAAAATAGAAAATCTAACTCTGAAAACATCACAGTAGGATAGCACAGTGGATCCCAAATTGAGGTGAAACTAGTGGAATGGGAAACATCTGATCAAACAAATAAACATAGTAATTAGGACTGTCCATAGAAATTCATGCAATATAACAAAAGTAAATTGGATATATTACTGTGCAGCTAAATTAATTGCAGACAAAGTCTTACCGCAAAACACACAGGATAGTAAGGGAAAGGAATAGGACTAGAGGTTGGTGATCAGTTTCGATCTGGATAGGTCGACCATAAATATAATCACGAAACTTTGAACATGTGAATACAATTGCCAAAAGCTCTTTCTTATTCTGGGCATATTGCATCTCAGTCTGGGTAAGAGTTCTCAACACATAGGCTACTGATCTACCCTCTTGAAGAATGACAGAAAAG
This sequence comes from Protopterus annectens, assembly GCF_019279795.1. Classification (NCBI taxonomy): domain Eukaryota; kingdom Metazoa; phylum Chordata; order Ceratodontiformes; family Protopteridae; genus Protopterus; species Protopterus annectens. The sequence goes on along the minus strand of NC_056747.1, from coordinate 44,704,185 downwards.
CAGTGGCATTTGGCATGAGTGAAGCAAGCTCTTCGACTGTGCCCATTGGAGGATGAGGCTTTTTTAATGCTTTGTTCAGATCTCTTAGATCAGTGCATATTCTGATATCATCTGAACTTTTCTTATGAGCTACCACCATGGAGGATACCCTTGCAGTAGGTTGTTCTACTAGACAAATTGCTCCTAGCTGCTCCATTCTGTCTAGCTCAGCTTTGACTCTGGTGTGCATAGCTACTGGAACTTTCTGTGCTAGTCTGATAACTGGGCTGACCTCTGGGTCTAACTTCATGGAGTACACAACTGGTAGTTTGCCTAGTTTGTCTGAAAAAAATATCAGCATACTCAGAAAAAATAGTTTGGATGAAATTTGAGTTGTTGTCGTACAGGCTTACATGGTGAATCTTTTCATTAAGTGAAAGCAGTCCCATTTTCCAACTCTCTGAGGCCTAATAATGACTCTGCATGTCCCTTGACTGTGAAAAATTGCAAGTCATAGCTGTTCCCAGCAGAGTAATATGAAAGCACTACTGAGCCTTTGGTTTGAATCTCTTCACCACCATAAGCAACAAGCTTTGCATACTTTGTGAAATCAAGATGTTCTGCAGCTTTTACTCTAGCAAACATTTCTGTTGACATAACATTGCAGTTTGAGCCAGTATCTACTTTGAGCTCTACAGAACTCCCATTAATCTAAACATTACGAACGATTTTGTTCTTTGCCTACAAATCTACTACATTGACTGTTTCAACACACCATCAACATAAAAAGTAGGGTTGCAGCTAATTGATCAACTTGCCTTTTGGAATGCCCTCTTTTTAAGAAAAGAATGGATAATATAGAAATCAGAAACATTATTAGTAGGAATTGGTCAATTTTGCAAGTAGATGAGGACATAAAGAATATAGTTGGTGACGAAGCACATTTCCTGTACAGGAATAATTATAATCTGAAGTGGATGCTCTGTTATCCTAAGAATAAGGAAGTTGTGTTTGGAGATGAGTATACTAGACCATGTGGGCAATGCAATTTTTGCACATACATAGACACTAATATAAGGTTTTTTCATCCTGATTTAGAAAGAGAATTTATGACATCAGAGCTGATTGTATGACCTCTAACTTAGTTTATTTGACTGTATGTCAGACCTGTTCTTCCTTTTATGTTGGCAAAATGAACAGGCCACTTAGGGATAGGATACATGAACATGTATACCATATTAGGAAGAATTCGGCACATAATGCCCTAGCTAAACATATTATGCAACAAGATGACAGTCATAGGTTTTTATTTAGAGCCCTTGAAGTTATTCCCCCTAGTGAACGTGAAGGTGACATTAGGAACCACACTGAATACAGGGAGAATAACTGGATTATTATATTAAGAGCAGATAGAGGTAGGAGACTTAATGAAAGGACATCTATTAAGCCCTTGTTGAGGAAACGTCGGAATATTAAGTAAATATCTCTTATGAAGTGCATAGTGTTCTCTATTTAATGTATGTGTATTTTGTTAGAGAACTGCATTTGATATATGCTCAATATACATCTTTTATTATTTTTTCAGTATTATGTTATAAGAATTCAGTTTTAAGTGCATATACATCGTTCATACATTTTTTACATGTTATATGTATATTTTAATGCAATTTATGATAAGTAGCTTTGTTCATATAAGTGTATATATATTTTTATGGCACTGAGCTAGATATGTATCCAGACTAGTATCTGAAGCATGGTCTGTGTAGTGCACCTTTAATTGTATTAATTGGTATGGATGTTTGATTGGTCTGAATATTTTGAATCTTTATATAATTGGTCTAGTTTTAATGTGAATGTACTATAGATCTGATGAAGCTTTTGAAGCGAAAGCGCTTATCTGTGTCTGGATATTTGTGAATAAATTTTAAAGAACTTTTAAAGTTGTTGCCTGCTTTCGCGCCGTTTCTATTATTACGGATATATTGTTATTAATATGTTGCAATATCGGACATTTCGTTTTATAAGAAATTTGCTCTGAGGGTTCTGAATATTTTATTTTATATTTGTAGTGAAAGAAATCATTTAAGTGAGTTTTAGTACCTGGAATTTGTTTCTGACCTGTTTTGCAAGTCGTTTGAGCAGTAGGGTGATCCACTCCTATACATTCCTCCAAGTTTAACAAGTTGCCTCATGGCTGTAACTCTGGATCCCATTCTGACACCGTGTCGCTCTTCTTATTTGCATTAAGAAGATGTTGAGCCTTGGGTGTTCATTTAAGTAATTTAATGTATACAAATACATCAGGATGGATGGTGGCAGGAACATTGAACTTAAATGAACTATCTAACTGACTGACTACATACTTGCATGCTGTCACTCTGGTTGATCACTCAAAATGGCACTTTTGCTTGCACGTGCTCAGTACTTATATGCATGTGCTAGCTCACTGGAACGCTTCTTAAAGGTATATCCCACACACCGATCTACATCTTTCACTAAATTTTCCCTACATTACTTCCCTTCAAATTTTAGTCACTCTCCCATTTCTGTACACTTCTGTGTACCGTACGCTATTGTCATTGATAGCCTCCTTCCATTACACTTCTGTGTGCCTTGTACTATCATTGTTGATAGTCCCTTTCACTCTTTCTGTTCTTTCCTTATATACAAGAAAAAAAAAACTTTCCTATCTAGTGTCCTTGTTTGAGTGTGTTCTGTCGCCTCCTCTTTTGGTGTAAGTGGGTTTGTGCCTTTTCTAGCCTTTTTTGTTATGGCTGAAAATCCTAAGGGTCCCTCTGCCTTCATGAAATGCCAGAGGTGCGTCCATAAGATTCCTCTCTCTGATTTGCGTCTGTTGTGCATTTATTGTTTGAGTCCTGTCCACATACAGGAAGATTGTAGTATTTGCCATGGCTTTAGTCATAGGGCCTTGGTTGAAAGTAAAAATAAATTAATCCTGAAAGAGAGAGGCCATATCTTCTCATGACAAAAGTAAAACTGATGTCTCTTCACCTTCTTCCTCATCCTCCTTGGAGAAGGCTAAAAAGAAATGTCAGTACCATCATATCCTTCATCACCAACACATAAATAACCTAGATCCTCAGTTCCTAAAAGTTCTTTAGATACGATGGATTTTGGATCTATGGCTTCATTACCAGAAAAACCTTTGGCACTGACCACTGTTTCTTATTCCAAAAGCTTGATGCCGAAGTCCTCTGTATGTCAGCAAATTCAGTCTTCGGAGCAAGAAGTATTGCTTACTAGTTCTTCCTTGATGCCAGTTACATCAGTGCAATGTATTGATATGGTCCAGAAAGAAGTTTTATTTAGGACAGCTTACTCCCTGTCAATTGATCCTTCTGTGGGTGAATTACCTGAAGTTTTTCTGTAGAGGCTTAAATCACCCTCTGTAATGTCCGTTTCACTAAAGTTCTTACAGAAGTTGATGTGGATAGACTGGCGAATAAAATTCTGTGGGTGAGAGGATTTATAGCGCTCCTTTCAGCTCCAACTCCTATCGGTTTAGGAGCCACACCTTCTTTTACCCCTTTAACTATTCCTCGTCTGACCTCTTCTGAGTTATTAGAGTTTCCAGCTCTAAGTCGTCCAGCACAGACTGTATCGGTTCTGAAGATCTCTCTTCCTTTGGAACTGGTATTGCTCTGAGTTCTTCTGTTCTTTTGGATCTGAAGACCTCCCAGCACCGTATCTACACTGTTGGCTCTGAGAAGCAGGAGTCAAATCCAATTTTTTCAGTGCTGTTCTTGCACCTTGGAGCATCTGCATGGTTCAGTTTGGCTCCTGCTTCTGTCTTGGGGGCTGTTTTGTCAAAGTGGGGAGTGACCACAGTTCTGAGACAGTCTCTCTCAGTTCCATGCTGCCTTCCCTCTTCAGTGGGGGATATCCTTTGAGGCAATGGAGAGGGCCTTGTCTATTGTATTCACTAATTCAGCCCCTTCCTCCTTGGAGCAAATCCCTTCCTCATGTCCAGTTATTCAACCTGTGTCTCCACTAGCGCAGCAAGAGCCGAATACTCAGGAACCCCAGATACAGATTCTGTCATCTTCTGATACCTTACCAAATTATCCCCCAAGGAGGTTCCTCAGAAGAAGTGCAAGAGGAAGCACTTAGGTTACCCACAGGAATTGGTCATGGAAGACATTGATTTTGATAAAGGGGAAGGGTCCCCAAGTTCACCCCCTGATGATGTGTCCTTTGGAGACATCCTAGATATTTTGAAACAGAGGGGTGACTGGAAGTCCCAGAATCCTTTCTCGGAAGAATCAGGTTATCTGCAGGCTTTTGGTACTCACCCATCTACCTCTTGGCTTGGGTGACTCTGCCCACTGATGAGCTCATTCAGTTGATCTCTCAGCAGGCATGGAAGGCACCGAACACCACTGTACCCATCCCCAAGAGACTTGACAAAATTATATCTGGTACTGAGGATAAACAATTCTGAACTAAAGGATTAGCAGTGGATTCCATGGCCATAGAGACTGCCACCAGGAAGGAACTTGTTGAGGAGAGTTCCTCTATTCATCCACCCAACAGAGAGTCTAGGGCAATGGATAGGTTTGGGAAGCAGGTTTACACTTCATCAACCTGCACTTTAAGGTCTTTGAATTTCCTAGCACATTTTACCAGACTTCAAAAGGATCTGACCAAGGAGCTGTCAGATACCCTGGCAATAGCTGAACTGTGAGAGTCCAAGAAAAAGTTGCTTCTCAGTTGGCCATCCTGGAGTCTGTGTCAAATTTGTCCATGAGGCTCATTGTGTATGCAGTTGAAGGGACCACCAGAGTGGCAGGTTCAGGCATAGCCATAAGGAGACACACCTGGATGCATCAATGTGATTTAGCAGAGCCATTTAAAACTTTGTTCATTAGTGCACCCTTTGACAGATCATCTCTGTTTGGCCGAAAAATTAGAGAGACATAATCCAGGTGTGAGAAGGATGGTAAGACCCTTTATGCTGTGGACGTACATTTTTCCACTCCCCAAAGATCTTTTTCCAGTAATAAGAGGAGCTGGAGAAATATGTGGTTCAAAAGGTCCCAAGGGCCTTTCCAGGACATACATGGAGTCAGTTCCCCAAGAGGCAGAGGGGGGGACTACAATGGAAGATGCCGTCCACATGGAAGAGCTGGCCCACAGAATGAGGGCTTTAGGGACTCCACAGAATGAGGGCTTTAGGGACTCCTTTTGGGGTAAGCCCTTTTACTGTTTCTGAAAGGAGACCCAATTGTCTTACTCTGGAGGCAGTCAGGGGATACTTATCCTTTCACCAAAATGCCTGGTTAAATATAACAGCAGATTCATGGATGCAGAATATTATTTCCAGAGGTTATACAATACCCATTTCACTTCATCCCCGTATATGCAAAAAAATCCCTCATGTTCCACCGAGTCAGAGGGAACCAGCAGTTCTAGAAATTCACAAGCTGCTAGAGAAAAGAGTCATCCAAGAAGTCCCACCAGACCAGAGAGGATCTGAATCTTACTCAAGATTCTTTTTAGTCCCAAAGAAGACAGGGGACAGGAGACCAATTCTGGATCTCAGTGTGTTGAACAAATCAGGTGAACAAACATAATTCTGGATGGTCACGGTACAAGCCATTCTTCCTTTTTCATAAAAAAATGACTGTGCTCGATAGATCTTCAGGATGTGTATTACTACATATAAATGGACAAGCACTCCAGAAAGTTCCTCCACTTCTGGCTGGGAGCCAGTCATTACCAATTTAGGGTGCTGCACTTTGGTTTCACCACAGCCCCCAGGGTGTTCACCAAATGTATGGCTGTAGTAGTAACTCACTTGAAATTGCAAGGATTCTGGGTGTTTCCATAGTTGGATGACTGGCTTATTACCACTCTGACCAGGCATTGACTGATAGAAGCAAGGGATTATGTTCTACAGACCTGTGCATACTTAGGAATAATTATAAATTACAAAAAATTCCAAGTGACTCCAACTCCAAGAGTTTAGAGTTCAGAGGAGCAGTACTAAATACAACAACAACCGTAGCATCCCTTCCAACCATGAGACTTCATAAAATCAGAACACAGATTCAAAAAATATTTCACAGTAAGAGAGTACCTGCCTATCTGATTTTACAAGCTATAGGTTCCCTGGCAGAAACAATAACTCTGGTTCCCCTAGCAAGATACCACATGAGAATTCTACAGTAGTTGCTGGCATCTCAATGGTCTATGCTATACCAACCTATGTCAGATCAGATTTTGATCACCAGTTATTGCAGAAAAGATCTAGCTTAGTGGATTAATTCCAAAGAAATTTTCTGGGGCTGCCCATTTGTCTTTCCAGACCCCAAGGCTGTAGTGACCACAGACACTTCCCAGATGGGGTGGGGGGCTTTTTCTGGGCAAGACTGTCCAAAGTACTTGGCCCCCCTTAGAGGCCAACTTGCATATCAGTGTTCTGGAACTAAGAGCAGTGCTTTTAGTGTTGCAAGCCTTTCAAGCTGCTCTTAGCTTGAGAACTCTTGCGATTCAAACAGACAATATGTCAGTAGTTTGGTACATCAACAAACAGGGAGGAACAAAAGCACTAAGAGTGTGGCAGTGGGCAATCTTTTCCAACCGCTTTCTGATAGCAATGCACATTTTGGGGAATTTCAGTGTGATACAGGCAAACTGAGCAGATGTGTTCTCCTGCCTCATGAGTCATCTCTCAAGCCAAAAGTGATGGAAAAGATTTTCTGTCCATGGGCCCATCATTGCTTCATCCTGTTTGCCTCTCCCCTAAACAACAAGTACAGCAACTACTTTGCCCTGATCCCCCCCTCTGGTAAGTTACCAAGAGATGCTGTTCTTCACTCTTGGCCCCCAGACTGCTATATGCCTTTTCTCTTATACCTGTAATCCCACAGTTCTTACAGGGAGCACTCAAGCTGAAGATCAGAGTAATCCTCATTGCTACTTATTGCCCTCGAAAGATATAGCTCCCCTTTCTTTGGCTTTATTTGATTCAGCAACCTTGGAATCTGGACCCAGCTCCAGACCTTTTGTCCCATTCAGAGGGACTAGTCTATCCAAACATTCTGAACCTCAAACTGACAGCATGGTTCCTGCAGTTCCACTAATTGCCAGAAGAGTTAACCTTTCTTCCCAGGCATGTCAAATTCTCCTTGCTTCTCATAAGCCTTATACCTGTAAACTCTATACTAGTGAATAGAAGAGATTTACTTTTGGGGCTTGTGAAAGGAATATTGACCCCTTTTCTGAGTTATTTATTTATTGATTTATTAATTTATTATTTTATTTTACATTTGTTAACTGGGAAATTCCGACTGGACCAGGTCCATTTTTAGCGGAGGCCCAGGGAGAAAAACTCCAGCATCAAGTTATACAAATACAGTACATCCAGCATAATACACAAAACAGGTTACATCATATATGCTGAACATAGTAATATAACAAGAAATTAGTAAAACACTCCAGGTTAAAGAAGATACAGAACATAGGTAAAAAGAGAATGTCAGTTATGCACTGGTAAGAGAAGAAACTACATCAAGTAAGATTCTACAGTTAAAAGTACCCTTTCAGATGACCAAGCCTACAGGGGATCAGAGATCCAGCATGTGGTTAGAGAGGAGTTTGGGGAGTTAATAGCAGTGTGGGTAGTGATATGTGATACAAGGGCATAACCACTTACTAAGAAGATACGATTTGAGGGAGTTTTTGAATATGGATGTGGAGGGGGCAGTGGACACAAATAGGGGAAGAGAGTTCCAATTTCTGGGAAACTGTGTGGGAGTAGAGCGCTTTCCCTGCATTATTGTTAGCCTTGGTGATGGAGAGGAGAGATTTTTCACTACATCTTAGGTACCGCTTTGCAGTATAGACAGTAAGTAGGTTGGATAATGAGGGGTTTTTTTCAGGATATTTGAGAATATTGTAGGCTGTGCCCAGCTGGTGATAGTTAAGTAGCTGTGGTAGCTCAAGCCATTTTAGTTCTTTTAGTGCAGTACAGTGATGGGTTCTATAGGTTGAGTTAGTAGCAAACTTGGCTATTTTATTGTAGCATGATTCTAGTGTGTCTAGGTCACATTGTCTGATTTGGGTAAAGATTGGTGCTGCATATAATAGAGTTGAGAGGAGGTGGCTTTGTACAAGAGTGACTCTTGCTTTTTCTGTTGATAATATTTTAGATTTCTTTAGCTTCTCTTTTCAGTGCAGGAGCTTTTCCTTCTACCATTAAAATTCAACTGGCAGCAATTTTAAATTTTCATAATGGTTTGGAAGAATGCCCCTTGGCTTCTCATAAAATTTTAAGTCCTTTTTAAAAGGGACACTTTAGTTGAAACCTCCTTTTAAGCATCCCACTCTACATTGAGATCTAAATCTAGTGTTACAAACCATGGTACATTCACCGTTCGAACCATCTGCACACTCTGATCTAAAGTAGTTGTCATGGAAAACTTTATTTTTGGTGGCGATAACCTCTGCTAGAAGGATTTCAGAAATTCAAGTGTTATCATGTAGACCACCTTATCTGATTTTTCACAAAGACAGAGTTTTCTTATGGACAAATCCCACTTTTCTACCTAAGGTAGCGTCAGGGTCTAATATCAATCAGACTAATATCAATCAGACTATTAATTTACCAGTATTCTTTCCCAGTTTCATTAAAAAGGTGAATACTGTTTGCATTTGTTAGATATTCACAGACAATTACATTTTTAGCTACACAGAATGAAAGACATAAGAATATCTGACCAACTATTTGTCTCCTTTTCAAGTGCAAGGCCTGGTAAACCAGTCAGTAAGGTGACCTTGGCCAGATATCTCAATGATTGTATATCATTTGTCTATGACAAGAAGAAAATTGATTTGCCTAGGCCTGTTAAGGCACACTCTACAAGATCTGTATTTGTATTTGTAATTGAATTTGGTCACTAGGGGAAGAGCGTCCTTAGATTCAATGGTGCTCAAGATTGTCCTTCCGTGAGTCCTCCCAAGCTCTAAGGTAGCTGGGGACTCTGCTCTATATGTCACGGATAAAGTGAAAATTGACAGCATCAGACAAAGAAATTATGTACTTACCGCAACATTCCATATGTGTTGTCCATTTTCTTTTATCCTTGACTCCCCTACCTCCATCCCATCCCACAGCCTTTGAAGACTCTTTGGTGGAATAGATAATGTACATGTAACATATTGTGATCATTAAGGCATAGCAGATATGGCTTCCACTGAGCTTTCCTTATCTATGATTTTTTTATGTCTAGTCTGCAAACTCGATCTGAGGTAATTGGGAGAGAAGGATTGTGGTTAGAGGTGAAGCTCGAGGGTTTTTGGTTCACGTGAACTGTAATAACAGCTGAGTTGGTCCCAGTATTGGAACCAAACTAGTATGTCAAGGATAAATGAAAATGGACAACACAGATGGAACATTATGTTAAGTACATAACTTCTTTTTTATGGTCACCAGGTTTTGTCCTTACCCAGGCCTTCTAAAGCACACTCCACCAGGTCCATGGTGACTTCAACTGTTTTTTGGTCTAGGACTTCAGTTGATGACATTTGAGCCACAGCTACTTGGTCCACTGTTCATACATTTAGCGCACATTACAAATTGGATTTGACTTCCAGAAGCAGGGTTGCCCTTGGTTCTGCAATACTTTGGAAAATCCTTCCATGAGGGCCTCCCAAGGTTCATGTAGCTGTGGACTCTGTCCCATCAGCTGAAGAATGAATAAAAATAACAACATCAGATATTAAAGTTATGTACTTACCATAACTATGCATGTGTTGTCCATTTTCATTCTACCCTCAGCTTCCCACCCTCCTTCCTCCTGGAGTGACCTTATGGTTGTTGTGGAAACATGTTTGAGCCCCAGTCTTTTCTACCAGCTTTTCTTGTATGTTGACCAGAGGCTAGTTATTTCTGTTTGTTCTGCAGCAGCAAACTAGATAGATCTGAGGTATTGCAGGATAGCTGGAGCATTATAGGTAAAGGGAGGAGCTCGAGAATTGGATGTGAGAGTCTGTTAAATGTGGCCGAGTCGAATCCATCCATTGTCATAGAATGAAAATGTACAGCACAGATGCATAGTTATGGTGAGTACATAACAGTAATTCATTTACAGTGTATGTATAACTCAGTTGATACTTCTTCCAGGGCTATGGCCACTGGCACTGTCTTGAGGTTTGCCTGGCTGTGTTCTCAGAACGTACCAGATAAGATTTTAAATTCTCCTTTGGATATAGATTTAGTTTTAGACCCCTCTGCTGCAGAACTGATTCAAAAGGTGTGATGATAGTGATAAGCTGATGCAGTGACTCTATAAGTTTTAAAGCCTTCCATTTCCAAATTTTGTGAGGGACTGTTGAACCCCTTATCCATTTTTAGCAAAAAACAAAATATACAGTTTCAACAAAATGCACGTAAACAGATATTTAAGAAGAAATGGCAAGAGGGTTCCAAAAAGAATTCTGGAGTCTTCCAAACCCAAGGACAGTCCAGCAAGTTGGAATAACAATTTAAGGGACCCCCTCAAACCCTAGCAATCTTATTTCTCTTCCAGAAAGTCTGAATCTCCACTTTTTTCTTTGGCAACAGATAGTTACAGACAAATGGACTCTGAAGATCAGTCATCAAAGTTACAGATGGCCGTGGTAGGAAATGTCTCTGGGATCTTAATTTTTTGTTACAGAAGCTAACATTTGTTCAATTTAAACCAGCTAACCTGGCTGAGTTGAGACTCTTAACATGGAAAACAGTTTTACTTATTACTCTGACCCCTTGCAAAGAACGGTATTTGAGTTGCAAGCTCTTATGGTAAGTCAGCCCTATCTCATTTTCCACAGGGATAGGGTTTCTTTCAGAATTAATCTTCCTTTTATACTTAAAGTGTTATTCAAGTTTACTTTAAACCAACCTATCAATCTACCAGTATTTTTTCCTGTAACTTAAAATGAGGGAGAAAGGATACTCCATATTCTGGATGTCTATAGACAACTCAGCTACTATCATGATAGAACTAAATATTTCATATCTTTGGATTGTTTATTTCTTGTGAAGTTACGAAGGGACAATATTTGTCAAAACAGACTGTTTCCAAATGGTTGTCTAAGTTTACTGTATTTTGTTATACTCACCACTACAAAACTATTCCAGGTAAGGTCAAGGCCCAATCTATCAGGGCCTTGCCTTCATCTATTGCGTTTTGGAAAGGTTTGGATTCTAGAAGCAGCCACTTGGAACTCTGTATATACTTTTACAAAGCACTATAAGATTGATTCTTTTCCTAGGTCTAGATTAGGCTTTGCTAGGGCCATTCTCCATGTGCTACTTTATCCTTCTCCCTCCACCTCTCAAATGTTGTAAATTATGGGTCCTGCAGCAGTGATCAATATGATGAACATAGTACTTTTGTTTCAGCAAAATTACCATAACAGTAGATGTTTGATTGATAACTGCTGCAGTAGCCATTCCCCCCCTCCCCTTGTTTTTTTGGTGTGTTGTTTATGCCAGGGTGTAAATACCTTTTTGTTGTTCTTCCTAGCATTAGCCTTTCAGGGCTCAGAGTCCACGTTTCTGTTGGTTTGAAAGCTCTGAAGGGCTTGGCACCCAAATCTTTCTTTTTAGTCAGCATAGCTCGAGCTGACTGATGGTTTAGGCATGTGGAAGATGCCCTGAAGCTTTGGAAGCTGTCTGGCTGTTATTCCCTTGACAGGATATAACCTGTATAGCTAAAGTTACTGCAGCACTGATCATTCAAACATATACTGTTATGATGTTTACTTACACAGTTATCAGTTTGAACCAGGTGCTTCTGTGGAGTTCATGCTATATGAGATTCATGTCCACACCACAGAACCTCTTTACCTCCTACTTAGTTTATTTTTAATCAAGGTATCTGTTTGCCTTTTTTCCTTATTCTGTCAACTTGAGACCTACCTCTTGCACTGTCTAGATGTCCATAGCTGTATACTAGGCTAATGACCATTAGGGCCCTTAACAGCCTAGCCATGCAATCCAAATGGGACCCACAAATTTGATTTACAGGGAGTGATTTACTGACTGCCTCTGTCCATCTGAGACATAGGAGCCAGACCAGGGGAGAAGTTTCAATTAGCCATCCATTGGTCCAAATTGTGCTTAAAAAGGGACAGGGATGAACTGTGCTTCATATGGATGGAGAGCCTGATTCAGAGAAATGAAATTCTCTGAGAAACATATCTGCCTCTCCAACATGTCCTATTTATGATGCAAGCAAAATTTAGATATTTTATTCTAGTAGTTCTGATGCTGTTCATTTTGTGGATGTGCAAAGATTCATCAAAACGGTCCAGGGATGCCTTGTTTGCCAGGCAAAGATCACCTCTAGAAGTGTGTATGATACTGAGTAAATAGACATGGCTCAGAGGCGATCAGTATAGAACATTGTTTAATCTCTGCATTCTTTCTGTAAGAAACCTTTGTGGATGTTCCAGTTGCTGCATGTGTCTGGTCAGGTACATACTGAAGGGGATATTACATTTTTATAATATTATGAAAGTTTATTTTTAATAAACTATATAGTATTATACCATACGATGGGCCTGATGAGGGCCGAGCACAGTGGTATGATGACCTCTCTGGACATAGATGCCTTGCTCTTGCTTATAAGTTGAGCAGCATAGAAGGATTTTCTTAATACCTTGGACACATGTTGGTCAAAGGGTAGGTTACTACCTACATGAGTTCCCAGATCCCTGACTAGTCAATCAACTTTTAAGGGTGTTTTATTGATGGTATAGTACCAAGCATGGCAGACTTCCCTAAGGTACTAAATGTGTTTCTTGGGATTGAGTTTTAAGGCACAGCATGTTCAGAGATATTATTTGGAAAGGGCTTAGTCTTTCAGAAATGTTTCTCAGCTGTTTTTTTTCCTATAATGCTAAATCTGTTTGAAAGTTTTCTAAAGTCACATTGACTAGGTGGCTGTTACACTTCATTATATTCTGCTTTGTTTTTCATGGTCAGCAGCTGCTTGACTATCCAAGGGCTCATTTGCCAGGGCTTGTAACTCTTTGTTGGTCTTCTCTAGGAGTGTTTCAGTAGGTTGTATTAGTTTGGCCACTAACTGCTTTTGCAAAGTGTGATCCAAGGCATATCCCTATCAGAAAGGTTTGGATGCTGTCCTAGAGGTTGTTGAGGATGGACCCACTCTTATCAGATATTGAAGATATGTACTTAGTGTAATACATCTGTGGGAATGTGTCCATCCTCATTTCCAACTCTACCCTCTATTACCTCAACTTGGTTGTTTCGGTCTCAGTTGCTTTGTCTTTGGCTGGGCATTAGCACAGTCATCTCAGATATAGGAAGGGAAGATATGTTGGTGAATTATGATATGGGGAATGAAGTCCAGAAGCCTTGGAAAGTTTGGAGCGTGAAGCAGTCTTCATGCCTGCAGCCTTTGTCCTACAGGTTGTAGAAAATGGACTCTTTCCCTACAGATCCATTATTAAGGTAAGTTCAGAACTTTCTCTTTCTTGGATGACTTGATGGTGAGAGTATAGCTTATTGTTTATTTGTTTAGAGGGACAGTCACAAAAGATGGTAAAACTGATGAATGGCCTTTGTTAAACAAAATGGCAATATGCATATTTCTTTTATTTCTTGCATAATAAATGGCACTTTTTTATCTGTGCTTTAATCCAGTCCTGAAACAAGAGTCTACGCTGTTTCATATATGGTCTTCACATTTGTATATCACTATATCTGTATCTTTGTGTAATATAGTTGTTTTGGTTGTCATAAATTAGGTCATAATGTGGGAATTAATTTTCATTATGCCATCTATCAGACCCTACATCAAAAACAATATCACCATCATGATGCTGTCGATCTATCAGACCCTACATCAAAAACCATATCACCATCATGATGCTGTCCATCTATCAGACCCTACATCAAAAACCATATCACCATCATGATGCTGTCCATCTATCAGACCCTACATAAAAAACCATATCACCATCATGATGCTGTCCATCTATCTGACCCTGCATCAAAAAACATATTGTCATCATGATGCTGTCCATCTATCAGACCCTACATCAAAAACCATATCACCATCATGATGCTGTCCATCTATCAGACCCTACATCAAAAACCATATCACCATCATGATGCTGTCCATCTATCAGACCCTACATCAAAAACCATATCACCATCATGATGCTGTCCATCTATCAGACCCTACATCAAAAACCATATCACCATCATGATGCTGTCCATCTATCAGACCCTACATCAAAAAACATATCACCATCATGATGCTGTCCAACTATCAGACCCTACATCAAAAACCATATCACCATCATGATGCTGCCTATCAGACCCTACATCAAAAACCATATCACCATCATGATGTTGTCCATCTATCAGACCCAACATCAAAAACCATATCACCATCATGATGCTGTCCATTATCAGACCCTACATCAAAAAACATATCACCATCATGATGCTGTCCATCTATCAGACCCTACATCAAAAACCATATATCCATCATGATGCTGTCCATCTATCAGACCCTACATCAAAAACCATATCACCATCATGATGCTGTCCATCTATCAGACCCTACATCAAAAATCATATCACTATCATGGTGCTGTCCATCTATCAGACGCTACATCAAAAAACATATCACCATCATGGTGCTGTCCATCTATCAGACCCTCAATCAAAAACCATATCACCATCATGATGCTATCCATCTATCAGACCCTACATCAAGAACCATATCACCATCATGATGCTGTCCATCTATCAGACCCTACATCAAAAACCATATCACCATCATGATGCTGTCCATCTATCAGACCCTACATCAAAAACCATATCACCATCATGATGCTGTCCATCTATCAAACCCTTCATCAAAAACCATATCACCATCATGATGCTTTCCATTTATCAGACCCTACATCAAAAACCATATCACCATCATGATGCTGTCCATCTATCAGATCGTACATCAAAAAACATATCACCATCATGATGCTGTCCATCTATCAGACCCTACATCAATAAACATATCACCATCATGATGCTGTCTATCTATCAGACCCAACATCAAAAAACATATCACCATCATGATGCTGTCCATCTATCAGACCCTACATCAAAAACATATCACCATCATGATGCTGTCCATCTATCAGACCTTACATCAAAAACCATATCACCATCATGATGCTGTCCATCTATCAAACCCTACATCAAAAACCATATCACCATCATGATGCTGTCCATCTATCAGTCCCTACATCAAAAAACATATCACCATCATGGTGCTATCCATCTATCAGACCCTATATCAGAAACCATATCGCCATCATGATGCTGTCCATCTATCAGACCCTACATCAAAAACCATATCAACATCATGATGCTGTCCATCAGACCCTACATCAAAAACCATATCACCATCATGATGCTGTCCATCTATCAGACCCTACATCAAAAACCATATCACCATCATGATGCTGTCCATCTATCAGACCCTACATCAAAAACCATATCACCATCATGATGCTGTCCATCTATCAGACCCTACATCAAAAACCATATCACCATCATGATGCTGTCCATCTATCAGACCCTACATCAAAAACTATATCACCATCATGATGCTGTCCATCTATCAGACCCTACATCAAAAACCATATCACAATCATGATGCTGTCCATCTGTCAGACCCTACATCAAAAACCATATCACCATCATGATGCTGCCCATCAGACCCTACATCAAAAACCATATCACCATCATGATGTTGTCCATTTATCAGACCCAACATCAAAAACCATATCACCATCATGATGCTGTCCATTATCAGACCCTACATCAAAAAACATATCACCATCATGATGCTGTCCATCTATCAGACCCTACATCAAAAACCATATATCCATCATGATGCTGTCCATCTATCAGACCTTACATCAAAAACCATATCACCATCATGATGCTGTCCATCTATCAGACCCTACATCAAAAATCATATCACCATCATGGTGCTGTCCATCTATCAGACCCTACATCAAAAAACATATCACCATCATGGTGCTGTCCATCTATCAGACCCTCAATCAAAAACCATATCAC
Source organism: Protopterus annectens (assembly GCF_019279795.1). NCBI lineage: Eukaryota > Metazoa > Chordata > Ceratodontiformes > Protopteridae > Protopterus > Protopterus annectens. The sequence continues at coordinate 44,688,071 of NC_056747.1, read as the reverse complement.
CATCATGATGCTATCCATCTATCAGACCCTACATCAAGAACCATATCACCATCATGATGCTGTCCATCTATCAGACCCTACATCAAAAACCATATCACCATCATGATGCTGTCCATCTATCAGACCCTACATCAAAAACCATATCACCATCATGATGCTGTCCATCTATCAAACCCTTCATCAAAAACCATATCACCATCATGATGCTGTCCATCTATCAGACCCTACATCAAAAACCATATCACCATCATGATGCTGTCCATCTATCAGATCGTACATCAAAAAACATATCACCATCATGATGCTGTCCATCTATCAGACCCTACATCAATAAACATATCACCATCATGATGCTGTCTATCTATCAGACCCAACATCAAAAAACATATCACCATCATGATGCTGTCCATCTATCAGACCCTACATCAAAAAACATATCACCATCATGATGCTGTCCATCTATCAGACCTTACATCAAAAACCATATCACCATCATGATGCTGTCCATCTATCAAACCCTACATCAAAAACCATATCACCATCATGATGCTGTCCATCTATCAGTCCCTACATCAAAAAACATATCACCATCATGGTGCTATCCATCTATCAGACCCTATATCAGAAACCATATCGCCATCATGATGCTGTCCATCTATCAGACCCTACATCAAAAACCATATCAACATCATGATGCTGTCCATCAGACCCTACATCAAAAACCATATCACCATCATGATGCTGTCCATCTATCAGACCCTACATCAAAAACCATATCACCATCATGATGCTGTCCATCTATCAGACCCTACATCAAAAACCATATCACCATCATGATGCTGTCCATCTATCAGACCCTACATCAAAAACCATATCACCATCATGATGCTGTCCATCTATCAGACCCTACATCAAAAACTATATCACCATCATGATGCTGTCCATCTATCAGACCCTACATCAAAAACCATATCACCATCATGATGCTGTCCATCTGTCAGACCCTACATCAAAAACCATATCACCATCATGATGCTGTCCCTCTATCAGACCCTACATCAAAAACCATATCACCATCATGATGCTGTCCATCTATCAGACCCTACATCAAAAACCATATCACCATCATGATGCTGTCCATCTATGAGACCCTACATCAAAAATCATATCACCATCATGATACTGTTAGTACTTAATTGCCATTTTACAGTAGTGCTTGCTTAATTCTCATCGGGGTGAGAACAGTACAATAGTAGTATCATAATTCATGACATGGGGAAATAAGATGAGTGTCCTGACAGTATTGTCGATATTACTGCCAACTGCCAAGTTGTGGGCATTTATTTTGTAAATCTTACTAATGTTAAATATGCAAGGGTTATAGCTCAATGTCTGGTCTGTTGAACCCCACCATTATAGGCTCTCTGTGGTATAGCTCAATGTCTGGTCTATTGAGCCCCACCATTATGGGCTCTCTGTAGCATAGCTCAATGTCTTGTCTGTTGAACCCCACCATTATGGGCTCTCTGTAGTATAGCTCAATGTCTTGTCTGTTGAACCCCACCATTATGGGCTCTCTGTAGTATAGCTCAATGTCTTGTCTGTTGAACCCCACCATTATGGGCTCTCTGTAGTATAGCTCAATGTCTTGTTTGTTGAACCCCACCATTATGGGTTCTCTGTAGTATAGCTCAATGTCTTGTCTGTTGAACCCCACCATTATGGGCTCTCTGTAGTTCCAGTTCTTCCCTCTTTCATACTTCATTGGTTGGTGGCATATATTTAAGGATTATTACTGTAGTCTACTTCTGGTGGAAGTCAAGAGTCAGCATTGACAAAATCATGTTCAATTCCATACAAGAAATCACTCATTATTCAAATGTGTAGAATACACTGGTATTAAAAGTTTATGGAGACAAGGTACAGCTGCAGAAAAAAGAATGTACATTTACTGACAAATGGAATATAACACATTGAATACATAGATATTGCAATATCACCTGCCTAACGTCAGGCACCCCTCCCTTCACTGTGTCAAATGTAGGGATCATGCTTAATATGGGCAATTTTTGCAATCAATTAAACTGTAAATCATTGAGTTTTGTCTTTCTACGATAGGAGGAATTTCACCTTCTCTTAGTGACAGAGCCATATGACCCAAGCATTTTTTGAGGGGTGAATATGTAAGTATGATTGTGCCCAACAACATTTGTATCTCCAAATGACTATCACTTCTATTTCTCTGCATCTCCTGTTCAAGCTACAATTAATCAAACATTTTATTTGAGTTAAACAATCTGATGAGTATATTCTGAATTAATATATATTTGCTTTCTTACTGTTTGTAGGTAATGCTGTCTGATATGAACTGGCTAGCATCTGAGGTCATCATAGAAAAGGCAGGGCAAACTGCAGCTGGGGAAACAATATATTCTGTGGTAAGCGTTATATTTAAATTCATGACACGTATTAAGGTAGTAACACAGTACCTCCTTGGACAGTACTAGAACCGAAAAAAATTCCAGTGGCGTGTTTCCTTTATGAGTCATTATGCATCTCACACTGGAGTGCAAGCAAACAAGACCTGTATAGAAAGAATATTTTTAACACCTTTATTGTATTACCACTTGTGACATAGGCAGATTTGCATTTATATAAAAGTAATCAAACTATATTAACAACTTCACGTTTACAAACATAATACTTCACATATATTCCTATATATCATATAACCTAAGCAACATTACATAAATTATTCAATTCCTGCCCTTTCTTTTGTTTCTTTTTAAACAAAAAGTATCTTTATTAAACCATCACTTATGGTATAGGCAATCATACATTTATATAAATGAAAACAAACTGTACAGAAAGAAGAGTATTGGCAGTCACTCACTTTAGTTCTTGTTGCTGCTCAAAGCTATTTGCTGCACTGCTTAAACTTGATTAATGTGTCAGTCACTTCTGGACTTTATTCTTTAATGGATAAGTGTTGATTTTATTGTCTTTTCCATTAATATTTTCCCCCTACAGCTGAGTATCAGTGGCCATCAGCTCCTTTCCTCATTCACCTTGTCTACTGGACCCACCTCAGCCTCTCTGATACAACCCGACCCATGTGCAGGGCCAGTGAAGTGATGGATGATGCTAGTGCAGCATTATACTGCTACTGGGGAGTGTTCCCTAATTCCTGCCATTTCTCAACAACTGTGTGAGTTCCACCATCACTACCTTAGGGGGAGGTACATGTGAGCTTCCTGCCATGTGCAACCTCCTGAGTAAGTAGCACGCTGCTTATGCAGCATGGAGCTCATGAGGATGGTGATGTTGTTTTATTGTAGCCAGCCAAGGCTGCTTACCTCTTCACAGGATGAGCAAATCAATTTTGCTGCTCACTCTCATCCTCACCCTTTGGCTCCTGCAGCACCAGTGCCAATATAAAACCCAGGTCATATGGGTTGCAGTTAGGCCTTTATTTCTCTATGACACAAGACTGGCAAACTATACTTTTTTTTGTCGCACTACCTGTCGACTTCAGATCTCCTCATTCCCTCTGTAGCTCCTTTGTCCTGGGCACACCAATATTCCTTTGCCAGGCAGGTCCTGTTCCACCAGATGGAAAGGTCTTTCAGGTCATATGAGCTGTGCAATCTACCTGGACGCTGGAGTGGAGTGAGGGAACCAACATCATCATACTATGGTAAATCTGGGCTTTTTTGATAGCTCTAGGTCTCTCACCAATGTGCAGACTCCCATGCCAGTTCTACTTTGTGACTCTGAGCAGGCCACTTAAGTAGGCAGTGCTCCTGGGGCACACCTAAAACAACTAAACAAAATAAAAATAATAAAACTTTCCTCATCTAAGACTTGTGTGCAAGGTTCTTCTACTTTTGTGTATTGGAGAAATGGTAACATTTAGTGGAAGGGAGTAATTTAAGTCTAAATAAAAGCAATATATCCAAGTATTTTGAATTCTGTTCACGAGTTCATGAAGGGGAATACAGCAGTGCATTCAAGAGCAGTGACATAGATCATGTGGTTATCTTGCTATAGTCATACTGTAATTTTATAGTCAAGTAGGGTTAATAAGGATATTTGTGCATGTTATAGGGTAGGCAGAATTGATTCAAGGTAGCAATATAAATGGAGTTGATGCAGAATTGTTTTTGCTTTATAAAGCAGTTCCAACTTCTTATTGGACTGATTCATTAGATTTTAACATGCAGACTTGATTTCATCAGGAAACAGACTGAATGGTCATAGCAACTGCTGAATCATCTGCATAATAGACAACCCTTTACATTAGTGTTCCAACATATCATAACCAACATGTTTAATAGAAGTGGGGCACACATGCAGCTCTGAGGAACACCCTTACACAATATATGGGTGTGGGGTGGCATCTTTCCACTAAAATTGATTGTGTCTACCTTTCCCTATAGCTTAAATAGTATTTTTTTCAGAATATGATTATGGTTGATGATATATGATCTGATATTGTCATATTCATTCATTCCTCAACAAATGAGTTCGGATCCGATCCAGCCACTTTTTACAGCTTGTGGAACACTGAAAGTTTTTGAGCTCCTCCATTACCCATAAAGCACTAGTCCCTTACCATACTTCATATTTCGTCTGCCACCTTGCCGTACGGACGTGTTCACTGACTAGCTCTTGAGTTAGAACTTTATTTCAGTGAGTTAAAAAAGATTTATAGATGTACCTTTCTCTTCCTTTTGAATACATCCTCTCTTGCCCTTCCTACACGTTTTTAGAGTACCTGTGTCATACCACTGTTGATATTTTCTTTCTTTTTCCCTTGCCCTTACCTTTCCGGTAAAATTTTAAATTGCCATTGCAATGGTAATACTTTTGACCTTTTTATAACTATTTGTAGTTTTAAAAAACCTTCTTTCTAACGTATTTGCCTCTCTTACTTGGTAATTATGTCTGAGAAACCTTAGAGTTTTAAAAATATAAGGTCTGCAGCCATAAGATTCCATTGTCAGATGCACATGAGTTGTGTGCTTATTGTTTAGACGTGGCCCATTTGAACTCAGAGTGCAATATTTGTAAGGGCTTTTATTCCAGGGCCCTTATTAATCATTAAAAAAACTGATTTTAAGGGGATTGATGCCTTCTTCTTCCTCTGATGCAGCATCTGGAGTACAACCTCCTAAGAAAAGTCAAAGAATGGAAGCCAAGAAGTGTCCGTCAGACCCTTCATGTTCTTCAGCTCCGAGCTCTGCTACAAGTTCAGAGCCACCCTTAGAGGTATCACAATTGTTGAATCTGATTGAATTTGATCCGAAGACTAAACTCTCTGATCCGACTAGTTTGACTCCAAAATCTAAGAGATTAGATCCAACTCCTTCAGATCCAGAGAAACACAAAGACAGGTCTTGGATCTAGTCCCATCAAACTCTGGAGCCAATATCTTACTGTCTCCCATCACCTTTCCTGGAAAGACATCACCACTCTAGGACTTCATCCATTGCTTCTTCATCTTATTCCTCCAGAAGTCTGAGCAAAGCAAATATAGATAGGATGAGGAGGAAATTTCCCTCGATGCAAATACAAATGGGGGTACTCCCGGCTCCCTACCCCATTGGGTCCAGAGACCTTCATTAGTACTACCCCACCTATTTTGTCTCCTTCTCCAATCTGACCTCTGGGTTTGGAGCATTTGGATTCAAGGATCCTAGATCCATCTGTATTGGATCGGAAGACCCTATTATCTTCTGCACCAATACTCTCTCTGAGTGGACTGTCTGTGATGACTCTCAGAGCTGTAGCATCGGTGCTGGATCTGGAGTGTTGGAGTTGACTCCAAGATTGTCAGAGCCATCTCTGCTCCTTGGAGTTTCAGCCCTGGACAGCTAGACTCTGACCCCTGCTTCAAGTGGTTTGCCCTCAGGCTGGAAGGAGCCAATGATTCGGAAGCATGTCTTCTCGGAGCCATCAGTTTCTTTTTGTCTGGGGCATTCTGCTTTTAAAGTAGTGGAGAGAGTTTTCTTTGCTCCAAGAGAAAGGATACATCACCTTCCTTGGATCCTACTTCCCAGACTCAGTTGTCTTTGGGTCTGGAGCCTCAACTTCCTATGCCACATGGACAGCCAGATCAGAGTCTCCAAGTTACCATGCAGAGTACATTGATTTCTTCCGATACTTCTCCGGAACACCCCCCCCCCCCAAAGAAGTCCCCTAGGAAGAGAAAGTGCAAGAGGAGGCACTTTGACTCTCCTCATGAGTCTGTCATGGAAGATTCTGATTTTGATGAAGGGGAAGGGACCCAAAGATCACCACTAAATAACGTCTTATTAGGAGACGTACTAGAGATCATCAAGAAAAAGGGTGATTGGTCATCTGACAACCTTTCCCAAAGAGGAATCAGTATTCCTGGAAGCCTTTGGGGCTGGCCCATCTACCTCCTGGGTGACTCCACTCACTGAGCTCATTGAGTTGATCTTTCAATGGGCGTAGAAGGAATCTGAGTACACTGAGCCAATCTCCAAGAGACCAGACAGGATCCTGGCACCACCCAAGGATAGGAATTTTTGGAGGAAGAGAGTACTGGCTGATGCCATGGTCATAGTAGTGTCCACAAAAAAGGAACTTGCAGAACAGAGTTCCTCTGTTCATCCCCCTAACAAGGAATATATGGCATTGGACAGATTCTGGAATCATGTATATGCTATATTGACTTTTGCTTTTCGGTGGTCGAATTATTTGGCACACTTCACCAGAGGGATTTGATTAAAGAACTCACCAAATCCCTCTCTGGGAGCATTACTTTTGAGGCAGAAAGCTTGATTGCTTTACAGTCCATTTCAAATTCATCCATGAGGCTAATGTCACATGCAGCTGAAGGTACCTCAAGGGCAGCAAGTTCAGGCATTTCCATTAGGAGGCATGCCTGGATGTGCCTCTGTGATTTCGTGGAGCCCTTCAAGTCTTCCTTCATCAGTGCTCCCTTTGACAGAAGCTCTTTTTTGGCTCCAAAGTTAAAGACACATTATCCAGGTGTGAGCAGGATGGTAAGACCCTGTCTGCTGTAGGCGTATGTTGTTCGACTCCTCAAAGGACCTTTTCTAGGAATCAGTGAAGTGGTCAAAAGATGTGGATCAGAAAAGTCTCAGGGTCCCTTCCAAGATCCACGTGGAGACAGTTGCCTCAGAGACAGAGGGGGAACTCTAAAGGAAGATGATGCCCGCTCTGCAGAGAAGGCCCACAAAACCAAAGGTCAGAGACACTTTTTCTGACAGATCCTACCAGCACTCCTGAAAGGAGGCCTGAATATCCACCTCTGGAGGCAGTCGGGGTCATTTAACCCTGCACCAGAGAGCCTGGCTAGAAATTACAAAAGATTCATGGGTACAGAAGATTATTTCCAGAGGTTATATAATACCCTTTACCTCCCTCCCACTTTAACAGTAAACAAAATTCCCAATGTTTTACGCAATCAGAGGAAAGCAGCCAGCACTAGAAGTAAAAAAGCTGCTTAGAAAACAAAGAGTCGTCCAAGAGGTCCCCCAGACCAGAAAGCATCCTGAACTTATTCAAGATTCTTTTTAGTGCCAAAGAAAACAAGGGACTGGAGACCAATTCTGGATCTCAGCAATCTGAATAAGTCAGTTCTGTACACTACATTCTGGATGGTCGTGGTTCAGACCGTTCTGCCATTTCTGCACAAGGATGACTGGATGTACTCGATAGATCTTCAGCATGCGTACTATCATATAAAAATGAACAGACAATACAGCAAATTTCCACATTTCCGGCTGGGAACCAGTTACTACCAGTTCAGAGCTCTGCCCTTTGGTGTCACCACAGCCTCTAGGGTGTTCAACAAATGCATGGCCAGTAGTGGCAGCTCTCTTGAGACGGCAAGGATTCCTGGTGTTTCCTTATCTGGACGACTGGCTCATAACTGCTTTGACCAGGCATCAGCTGATCAAAGCACAAGATTATGTACTACAATTATGCTCTCACCTGGGCATTACAGTCAATCACAACAAAAATCAACAAGAACCAACTCAAATTTTGTAGTTCATCAGAGTGTTGTTCAACACAGTATCGCTGGCAGCCTCCCTCCCTTTACCAAGGGTACAAATCATACAGTTTCAAGTAAAAAAAAAATAATCCAGAATTGTTCTCTGTCAGCCTGATTGATACTTAAAACACAGAGGTCAATGTCTGCGGTGATAGTTTTGGTTCCATATCACATGAGAATTCTTCAGTGGACCCTAGCAACTCCATGGCTTGTTCTTCACCATCTTTTGTCCACCCAAATTAAAATAACTCAGGCATGCAGAAATTACCTCCTGTGGAGGATTTACTCCGATCAGATAAGGCAAGGTTGCCCCTTCATTCCCCCTCAGCCCAAAGCCATAGTTACCACTGATGCTTCCCAAATTGGGTGGGGGTACTTCTTGGGAAAGACAGTCTAGGATGCATGGTCCCCCAAAGAGGCCAATACAAATATCAATGTTTTTGTTTTGAAATGGGAGCTGTCCTCCTAGCATTGCAAGCCTTCCAAGGCACTCTCCCCTCAAGACCATTGAGTTTTAGATGGACAATATGTTGGTAGTCTGGTACATCAACAAACAAGAAGGAACTAAATCTTATTCCCTGTGTTGAGAAGCTTTAAAAGTGTGGCAATGGGTGATCTCATCCAAGTGATTTCTGATAGCAATGCATATGCCAGGAAAATCCAGTGTGATAGCAGACAAAATGAGCAGGTACATTCTGATGCCTCATGAGTGGTGTCTCAACATGAAGGTGGCAGAAAAGGTATTCTGTCAGTGGGGCCAAATTTTATGCAACCTCTTCACATCTCCCCTTAAAAACAAGTGCAGCAGGTTGTTTGCCCTGATCCCCCCTTGCAATGAGAGGAGTCACAGATAGACAATGTTCTCCAAGATTGGCCCCCCTGGTCTCCTCTATGGCTTTTCCCCAGTACCTGTAATCCTCAAAGTCCTTCAGAAAGCATCTCAGTTGAAGACAACAGTCATCCTCAGTGCTCCTTATTAGCCTCATCAGATTTGGTTCCCCTTTCTGTGGCCTCATCTGATTTCGACCACAGAAACGTGTAGCCATTTACAATTAAACAGATGAATAAACACTAAAAAATTATCAATTAAAGTGCAACAGTGCAAAAATTCAAAAAAACAAAAAAAAAACAGTTCAAACAAGTAAGAAAGTTAATAGAAAATGGTCAGAATAATGTGGCTAGCAAAAATAAGCAATAGCTGCTAAATGAACTTTGACAGTAGAAAAACTTGCCCCTGTCTGAAAAACATATGCTAGGAAATCCAGGATAGTAGGCAGTAAAGGGATCCAAATTTTTTTGATGGGCCACAGTGGAAAACCTTTTCGACTTACTCTTGTAAATCTTCCTGGTGGAGGTTTTCTGGGATGATAGTAATAAATGATGGACCAGGAAGAAAAGCCTGAACTGTCTAACCACTAAAGGAAATGGGGAAGCCATTTAGTTAATTCTGGGCCTACAATGTCTGGGTGCACCATCTCCATGGCATGAGAGATCAGATTTGGAATGGGGTCCAGTATCCAAGGTGCACACAGATGATGAGACCAAAGGAAGGGAAACCACATTTGACAAGACCAAAAAGGGGCAAATGAGGATAACCTTTCTTTTCAACTAAAGTGTGTTCTGAAGAAATTTGGGGATTAGAGGAATGGGGGGAATAAGTGTAAAGGAGACCAGATGGGCCAAGCGTGGACTAGAACTTCTCTCGATGACTCCCTCAGAGGGGGGATTAGGGCAAAGAACCTGCTGCACTTGTTGTGGGGAGAGGCAAACAGATCACAGTAAGTTTGAACCCACTGATTGAGAGACCACTCATAAGGCATCAGAATAAACCTGCTGAATTTGTCGACTTGCACTTTGGATTTCCCCTGGGATGTGTGCTCCCATAAGAAAGCAGTTGGAGGAGATAACCCACTGCTTGCTTTTTGACAAAGGGGATAGAATCAGGTTGCCCCCATTTGTTGATGTGTCAAATAATGGACATGTTGTCTGTCTGGATAGCAACTGACTCAGAGGAAGGGAGCTGTGAAAAACCTGCAACACTAGGAGGACTACCCCCATCTCCAGGACTGATATGCAGATTGTTCTCTTCCTGGGAATATGTGCCTTGGACTGACCATCCCAAGAAATGCTGCTCCAACCCCAGTTGCAAGGCATCTGTAGTAATTGTGGCTATGGGGGGGGGGGGACACAAAGGGATGTCGCTAACAAACTTCATTGGAATTTACCCAACAAAGCAGGCAGTTTCTGCAAACCTGAGAGAGCTTTATTGGTGAGGACAGTGGATGTTGATGAACTGACCACTGAATAGCTAGAGTGCATTGAAGAATGTGCATATAAAATCGAGCCATCAGAAGCAAAATTATAGTAACCGCTATAGACCCTAAAGCCTGGAGGACCAACTGTGCTGGGAGAGAGGGATGTGAAAGGATCTGTCTCACTTGACATCTTATAGACTGTACTCTGAAAGAATAAATGCTAATTGACTGGTGGTGTCATCGGGTGCCTATAAATTCCAAGATTTGAACAGGAAGTAGATGAGACTTGGCATAGTTGATTGTGATGCCTAGAGAATGGCATGGTTGTATCAGATAGTCCCTGTCTTTTTCTAGGAGATGCCTGGTTGTGGCCATGAGGAGTCAGTCATCTAGGTATGGAAAACCTCTGAATCTGAGCAGCCACAGATAACCTGCTACATATTTGGTGAACACCTTTGGGGCCGTGGTGAGACCAAAGGGCAGGGCTATATGAATTGATAGTTACTGGCCCTCAGCCAAAAGCACAAATATCTTTGGGAGCATCTGTTCATTTTTATGTGAAAGTATACTTCCTGAAGATTGATGACACAGCACATACAATTGTCCTTTTGAAGAATGGCAGAATGGTCTCTACTGTGACCATTTGGATCTTGGAGTTTTTTACCAATTGATTGAGATTGCTGAGATCCAGAATTTGTCCCATGTCCCATCTTCTCTGCCACCAAGAAGAACCTTGAGAAAGTTCCAAATCCTTCTGGTGTGGTGGAACCTCTTGGATGATTCTTTTACCTAGCAGCTTTTGAATTTCTAAGGCCCCTAACTCCCACTGACTGGCTGGAATGTTGGGGAATATCTTCCTTTTGGTTGGTGGAATTTGCAAAAGGAGAATGAAACAGCATATGGATATAATCTTTTGCACTCAAATGTTGTTTGTGATTGATGCCTAGACTTCTGGGTGCAGAAATGAGTGTCCCCTAATGCCTCCAGAGAATAGCAGTTGGGAAACCCTTCAGGAGTATGCAAATGGTTTGTCTGAGAAGGAATCTTGAAACCCTTGGTTTTGCAGGCCTTCTCTGCTCTGAGGGTGGCATCTTCCACTGGAACTCCCCCCCGCCGTCTCTGGGGTAAGTTTCCTCTCATGAGTCCTGGAAAGGACCTTGTGATTTTATAGAACCACATCTTTCTACCTCCTCGCTGATTCCTGGAAAAGGATCTCTGTAGGGTAGAAAAACATACTGCCATGGCAGCTAAGGTCTTCCTGTCTTACTCACTTCAGGAGAACATCTCTAACAGTTGTGCCAAACAAGGAAGATCAATCAAAGGAAGCACTGATGAATGAAGACTTGAAGGGCTTTGCAAGTTCACATAAATGTATCCCAACATGTCTCCTAACAGCAATGCCTGAACCTGCCACCTGTGAGGTACCTTCAGCTGTGTGAGAAATTAACATCATGGACACATTAGAGAGAGACACAAGGGTGGCCAGTTGTGAAGATAACTGTTTATGTTCCTACATAGACATGGAGCCAGGAAGTGAATTGGGAAAGTTCTTTAACCAAGTCTCCCTGCAATCTAGTGAAGTGTGACAAATAATTCAGTGACTGTAGAGCAAAGGTCTTTGAGGCATAAAAGTATTTTCCAAATCTATCCAACACATTGAATTCCCTATTAGGGGGATGGTCAGAAGATCCTCTGCTCAGCCAGCTCTTTTTTAGTGGTCACCATCACAACCATAGCATTTACCAGTTATTACCCTTATTTCAGTAAGGCCTGTCTTTGAGAAGGTGAGAATAGACTCAATGGAATCCAGTTCCTTCCATGCCCGATGAGACACTAGATCTATAAGGTAATCAGCTGGGAAGGTTAACCAAGATATAGATGGGCTGGACCCGAAGGTTTCCAGGAACACTGACTCCTACAGGGAAGGGGGAACAGAAGACCATCCACTCTTCCAGCTAAGGAACTCTAGAATAACTCCAAAGGAGATGTCTTCAAGTGGAGACCTTGGGGACCCCTTCATCAAAGTCAGTGTCTTTGCTGAGAGATTCCTGAGGTGAATCTATTTGCCTCCTTTTGCATGATCCCTTCTGGGGGACCTCCTTAGGGGAATGATCTAGAGAGGTGTCAAAAGAAAGAGGACGTTCCAGTAAACGAACTGTATGGATGCTCAAACAGACTGGCTATCCAGGAGCGATAGGTTGATGAGGGTCAGAATTGGACCCAACAGATGCAGAAGGAAAGGATCCAAAGAGGTAAGAGCTGACTGGCCTCTTTGATGAAAGAAAGCCCTCTCCAACACCTAAAATGCAGAAGGCCCAGGAGAAGCTGTGGCCGGCCACATAGGAGCCAGAGTCCCTGGCACTGTCAAGCCCCAATCCTGCCTGGGCTCCTGACGAGCTGTCCAGTGCCAAAGCACCAAAGGGAAGAGATGTCTCTAATAGCCCCAGAATCAACTCCAGCCCCCCCCCCATATCCAGTGCCAAAACATTGGCTTTGAGACTCTTCCTGCTCTACGGGGATCAGTACCAACTGAGTCAGGGACACAGTTGGAGATGAAGACTTAGTTGTCTTCGCATCCAAGACATCGACTCTTGGAATTCTCCGATCTGAGGGCTCTGAAACAGTTGGATGGATTGGAGAAGGAGAGATAACTGAATGAGAAGTAGGTCAGAGGCTCACAGATCAGATGGGCATGGAGTAGATAATATCCCTATCTGAATCTCAGCCAGAGAAACTTCCTATCATCCTATTCACATCTGATTTGTACAGGCTTCAGGAGGACCTGACAGAGGACTATATGGATGGGTGACATGACATCTTTCTTGGTGTTTCTTGGAGAAAAGGTAAACAGAGCTGTGGGGAAACTGGCTCTCCGGAGTAAAACAACGGAATTAAGTTCATGGAGATTTAGTTGTTCCCACAGCTGGATCCAAACTTTTTGTGATTTTGGTTGGCAGCTCCGAGAACGGAGATGATTTCAGAGAATGATTGGGAGATGGTTTTCTATGCTCCCTAGACTCCAAGGAAGACTTTTGTTTCTTGGTGGGGGTCTGAACCCTTGAAGCAGAAGCAACTGAAGAAATAGCAGAAGAGGGAAGCAACCCTTTCAAAACAAACTTGTTGCAGTGTTCACTCGAAGCCCTAGAATTAAATCCAGCACAAATAGAATGAGAATTATCAAGGTGGGCTAGTCTCAAACATTACACACACTCTGTGGACATCAGAAGTAGCCACTTTTTCCATTTCATGGAACACCTAAAGCTTTCAAGCTCCTCCCTTATCCATAAAGCACTAGTCCCATACCATATTTCAGCTCTTGCTGCTGACTTTCAGAGTATAAAGTAAATAACAGATAAGTATAAGATAACAGTGTCTGGAACCCGTAATCCTTCCAAAAGTCAAACTGGTAGGGGGGCTGGAGGGAGGGGAGATGAGAACAATGAAAATGGACGATACAGATGGAACATTATGGTAAGTACATAGATTTTTTTTTCTGATAATGTAATTTTCATTCTTTGCTCAACAAATGGGAAAAAGTCCCCAGCTACCTAAATGAATCCTGAGAGAACACTAAGGAAGAATATTCCTAAGCACTGTTGAGCCAAAGGCTGCTCTTCCCATACAGACCAGATTCAATTTGTAATGAGCAACAAAGGTATGACAATTAGCCCAAACTGCAGCTGCACAAATATCCAAGAAGGCACTGGATAAAAATATAGAAGCAGTTGCCATAGACCTGGTGGACTGAGCTTTTGGTGGTTTCACTGAAGACATGCCCAGTTTGATATAAAAAAGGTAATACAATGAGTTAACCATTTTGCTAAGGTCACTTCAGCAACTGGTTTGCCCAATTTTGAATCTGAAAAGGATACAAATAATTGATCTGATTTCCTGAAATTTTTTATTGTGTGTAGATAAAAACATAGCTGTCTATTCGTATCTAACAGGTGCAACATATACTCTCCTTTGTGAAATTTGGGAAGAAAACTGGTTTGACTGATATTGGATTCTGACACCACCATAGGAAGGAACAATGGGTTGGTTCATAAAGATATCCTATCTTATGAAAAACCAGATAAGGAGGCTTAAAAGACAGGACTTGAAGTTCTGAGACTCTTCTAGCAGATGTGATGGCCACTAAAAATGCAGTTTTCCAGGTTAAAAATTTTAGTTCATGTTTGGCTGATAGGTCAAATGGAGATTGAGTCAAATATTGTTCAAATTCATATCCAACCTGGGATCTTTAAAAGAAGGTTTAAGAAGAAAGGTTCCCCTAATAAAGGCTTTACAAAGTTTGGAAGAAGCTAATGATGACGTGTTTATTCCAGTATGAAAATTCAGAATAGAAGAATGTTGGAGTTTAACAGTAGAAGAACTGGCACCTTCTTTAAAATCTGCCTTACTCTCCTTTCTAACACTATCCTTCAGCATAAAAACAATGGCTATCTCTCCTCTGCTACTTTCCTAGACCTATCTAAAGCATTTGACATGGTCCCCACAAAAACAACATATCTCTGTCCTCAATAACCTTTCCTTCTCACAATCAGTCACCAGCTGGTTTCAGAGTTACCTGTCTGACCGCCAACAATCCGTTGTATGGCAGAATGACATATCTTCCCAACTACCTGTCTCCATAGGGGTTCCCCAAGGATCCATCATTGGACCCCTACTCTTCTCTGTTTTCACTAATAATCTAGCCTCTGCCACCAAACATGGCACACTCATACAATATGCAGATGACTCAACCATCATCTGCTCAGTCCAGTCCCTACCCAAACTGCAAAAAGTCACACAGGAACCCTTTTTCTCTGTTGAAACTTGGTTATCCGATGCCCAATTAATACTCAACCCAAACAAAACTAAACTACTCATCTTCCAACCCACCAAACATACTCAAAACAACTCTCACTTTAACATCACAGCAAAAGACAACATCACTATATACCCAACTGAACACACCAAATTGCTAGGAGTGGAAATAGACAATAAACTAAAATTTGACATTCTCATATCCTTGACCATAAAAAAAGTCCACAAAAAACTAGGAGCGCTATACAGAAATAAGCAACTTCTCACCAAAGCAGCAAAGATTTCAATATCAAATTCCCACCTTATCTCCACCCTACTTTATGCCTGTCCAATATATACCAACCTAAGGCAATGCGATCTAAACAAGCTAGAGACCTGCTACAACAAAATCGCCAAATTTGCCACAGGGGCATCCTACCGTAGTCACCACTGTCTCTCACTTGCTGAACTGGTTTGGCTTGAACTCCCTCACCTCCTTCAATGGTATCAACTCTCACTCGCCCACAAACTAGTAAATCATCCACTAAATGTCCCATCCCTCCAGAATCTACTCCAACCCTATCGCACCACCAGACCACTAAGATCCAGCAACAAAAATCACCTGCAGATCACTAAAGCCAATAACTCTGCAGGTGAAGCACTATTCTCTTGCACCATAGCCAAATTATGGAACCCCCTTCCACCCACAATTACCTCCATACCATTATGCACCCACTTCAAAACTTTACTAAAAACGCACCTAAAAACATGCTGGCTATGCCCTTGCAACTCCCACTCTAATATCATTCTCCCCATCCAACCACTACCTTTCTTTCCACTCCACTAACTACCTTGATTATAGCAAGCTCAGATGCTCATAAGCCAGTACTTATTATACAGCAGGAACTTTTTCTTGTAACATTTGTTAATGCCTGTTATGTACTTCATAGATAAAGATTCTAGTTGTCTACTGATGTACTATGTTCTTCATCTGTAAATATGCTGTAAGTAATTGCTATGTAAATTGTTAATCGCTATGTAATCCAATGTAACTACTGTCTGTTTATTTTAACTGTGGAGCTTTTCTCCCCAGGTCTCCGCTGAAAATGAACCTACGCCCAGTCGGACACTCCCGGTCAACAAATATAAATAAATAAATAAATAAAAACTGTAGCCAAAAAGTCAAGAACTTTAGGTACTGGCACTGAAAAAGGGCCAATGTAATTTTTTTGTGTCCAAACAACAAATCTTTTCCATTCACTTCTGTAAATTTTCCTACTGGAATCTTTGTGGGAAGAAAGAAGAATGTATGGACAGGAGGAGAATGCCTGGGTTGTCTAGCTATTAATGGAATTAGAGAAGTCATGCTGTCAGATTTGGGCCCAAAACATATGGGTGTATCAGATCTATTGGGTGAGACAGGAAGTCTGGATTCTGGACTGTTTGTAAATTCTGTGTTGCCCAGACCTTTCTAAGATAGAGGGAAATTTCTGTGTTCATCAATGAGAGTGGTGAGCTTTGAGACAGCCTATCTGTCGCCTGGAGGAGTGGTTTCAGCTCAGAATCTGTAGTTTTATTGGCCATTTTTGGGCTATTTCTGTTCTTTTCATTTTTCTGTTTAAAAACCCTGTTTGCGCAGTTTTGCTCATTGCGCAGTGGCGTTTAACTGCAGTTAAACTATTCCCGGTGCCAGAAAGTCTGCTGTTCAGATTTTCCCTTAGAACTTGCCAGTCTCCTAGTTTTAGCACTCTAAACTGTTTCTGTTCTCTTGAATTAGCCAGTCTTCTAATTTTAGCACTCAAAACTTTTTCTGTTCCCTTGAACTAGCCAGTCTTCTAGTTTTGGCACTCAAAACTGTTCTGTTCCCTTGAAGTAGACACTCTTCTAGTTTTAGCACTCATACTGTTCCTTGTGCTCAGCACTTGTGCATATCTCTTTGCAAACACTAAATAATCTACAGATTACTGCAGCACTCAACTTTCCTCACTAATCAAGAGGAAATCAGCTCCCAGTATTTAAATAAATATGCAAAACAGTGTAAGAAACTTCTCTGTGTAGAAGATTTTCAGTCCATATATCTCTAGTTAATCACCGAATGTTAATCAGATCAGAAAAATGTAGTAGAAGTAGCGAACTTATATTTGTCTTAAGTATATAATAAAAATAATAATAAAAAATATATACTTGTACAGAATTACTAAGTATTCGAAAGTAATCCAATCAAGGCCGGCAGTCTGTTTCCAGTCAAAAATCCTTTATATATATATATATATATATATATATATATATATATATATATATATATATATATATATATATATATATATATACTTTTTATCAGGCAAGGGAGTGGTTTATTGTACAAAGTGTTATTGGTACACATGTTAAATTCACATCCCTTCCCCCATCAGTGTGACATTCGAGCTGGTCCTGTCCTACTTAATAGCTGTCATAATAATATAACCCTATAACCCTTATGTACTTTAAATAAAATTCTTATTTAACCTAGGTTGAACCTAGGTTGAAGGGACCTAAACTTTGTCACCACAATAAACAGAACATGCTGAAGGGATAGATTCCTGTCCCAGAGACTTCCCTTGCTCTGGAATAGGCTGCCCATTCAGCCCTCTTTAAGAGAAATCTTGACAATTGGATGGAAAATAGGAAATTCACCCCGGGGATCACTGCTGTGATTCTGCTCAACAGGGGAACATGAAAATATTTTTTTTGGGTGGCAAAAGCCAGGGAACCTCATTTGGCTAGGCTTGTATAGGCCCTTGGGCCGATAGCCTAGTACTTACTTATGAACCTATGAACCATCTCGAATTATCATACTGGGGATAAAACTTCTCCTCTAGCTTCATCCAAATTATGTAAAGCACTCCTTAAAGGTAACTTTTTGCTTAGGCCTCTAGTTAAAGACCCTACTTCATCTTGGGATCTAATGCTTTTACTCTAAGTTTAACTCAGAACCCTTTCGAACCATCGGCCAAATCTGGCTTCAAGCTTCTTTCTTGGAAAATGGACTTTCTAGTAGTTATTATCTCAGCAAGACAAGTGTCTGAACCAAAAATTGAATGAGGTGCCTTTCCAGGAATTGATCCATTTGTGGTGTTCACCTCCAATAGATGTATTCACCTACTTTCAAGACAGACAACTAAACAAATTCTACACCAGTAGTCCTTGCAAGCAGGTCTGGAAAACAGATGATTTTTCATTCCTATGCTCAGGAATCTGTATTTATGCATTTCCACTTTTTTCCACTAATAGCCAGGCTAATTCTGAAGATTCAGAAGGACTGCCCAAAAATTATTGTGGTGACTCCCTTCTGGCCCATACAACAGTGGTTCTCACTCATTATGGGATTTGTCAAGGGCAGTTACCACAAGCGTCTCACAGACTGTATGTACTCACACAAAACGGGGAGTTTGAGGCACCCCCATTCTCAAACAACTTTAAAATGGCTGCTCGGATGATTCAGTTTTGATACCTTTTACACACACTGTTTCTGAGCATGTTCAGCAAGTATTAAAGGAGGCAAGAAAACTTGCTACAAGGAAATCTGATGTTAAGTGGAAAAGATTTTCTAGTTGGTGCCACACTAATAACCAGGGCCCAGTCATGGATTATGTACCATTGGTTCTTTAATATTAGTGTTAGTATCCTCTGCTCTATCGTACTCATTTAGCAATTTGTTTTTACTGACCTTTTTAGCATGCCCTTCTTTTCTTTTCATTAGAGTTTTTTTTTTGCAAGCAAGATTGCATATTAAAAAAGTAGCACTTCTTTTGGATCTGCACTTTGGGAATGAAACGTTAGTTTTTTCTACCTTTGAACCGGCTCTGGTTCATTATTTGATAGACTGTTTTACTTATTGTTGTGATATCTGCAATACAGTATTCTAATTGAAAGCTCTCATGATGAGTAAACCCTATTTGGTTTTACATCGATATAGGGTTATTTCTAGAACAAATTCCCAATTTGGGTCTTTACTAGTTTCAGATATCGCTTTTATTCTTTCCAGAAATTTATAACCAGGGAGAATACTCTTTTATGAAAGCTGAACAGCTGTGAACTTCCTGTGATGAAACAAAGAAACGGCAAACTTTGTCAGTTCATACAATTACCAAAGGTTTTTCCCTTTCTATTTTTCTTTTGCTGTTCCCCCAATGGTAAAACAGTTCCAAACAGCATCAAGACGTGTTCTGCTAGGGCTTTGTTATCTTAGATGACATAATAGAAAGGGGTGGAGTATCAAAGCATTCTGGAGGCAGCTATTTGTTCTCCTGTACATACTTCTACAAAGCATTACATACTGGATTCCTTCTCCAAGATAAGCTTTGCTAGACTGTACCCCAGGCACTTCCAGATAAACTGTGGAAATCTACCCAAATAGCTATAGGATGCCTAAGCAGCAAGAATAATGAATATAGTACAGTTGTGTAAATTACAGTTTAGCATAACAGTAGATGTTTAAATTCTTCCCAACTTCAGTAGCCATACTCTCCTTCGATCCCCCTTTTATCTATGTATAGTTAACTTTTTTGAGATAAAAACTAAGCGTTCCTAACATTTTGTGGTTTCAGAATGAGTAGGCTCTCTACCTTATAGGGTACAAGAAATTCCTAAAGAAATCGGCACAGAGGCTTTTGTTTTCTTCCTATGAATTGCAAGAAATAGTGACCTAGTTGCAGGTGTGGAGTGGAGCCAGACATTTGAAGACTGGCAGGATATTACTTGGCAAAATAGATGTATCCCAAATAGCTATAGGCTACTGCAGCAGTAAGGAATTCAAGTATCTGCATATGTTCATCATACTGATCACTGTAACCTTATCTATCTGGGTTATATCCTGCCAAGGATATAACAGCTGTCCAGCTGCCAAAGCTTCAGGGTAGCTTCCATGAGCCTTAATCATTAGGCAGCTCAAGCTGATTTGCCTAAAACATCAAGTTTGAGCTCCAAGCCCTTCAAAGCTTTTCTGCCACTGAAGAGACTGTAACTTAGTGGTCTTTCGAGGATCGACAGTTGACTTGTGCTATTCCATTGCTGGGCAGATAAGTTCCTTTTGTGAGAAAAACCATTGTGTGTGTGTGTGTGTGTGTGTGTGTGTGTGTGTGTGTGTGTGTGTGTGTGTGTGTGTGTGTATATATATATATATATATATATATATATATATATATATATATATATATATATATATATATATATATATATATATACACACACACACAGACACACACACGGTTTACCTTTACATATGCGTAATGCACGTGTGTGAAATCCAAAAGTCCGAAAGGACTTTTTCAAGTTCTCGGAAGGCCGAAAACAAAATGCAACGAATGTGCAATGAGCGAGTGCACAGTAATGTTCGCTCAGTGCAGATTCGGCATTTTTGATGCAGGGTGCACTATAGTGGGGATCGGGAAGTGGACCCTTTCCCCACTGTGGTGCGATCTCGGAGTTAGAATAATAAAGTAAGGGGGGTGTGGGGGGGTGCATTACTGTATGTATTTCAAATTGTAGTTCGAATATCAGCGAACCTGGTTTTCGATTTGCTGATTTTTGAACTTAGGTGCAGATTGCAGTGACGATTTTCGTCATTCTGGTTCGCACAAAGGGCCGTTCGGTAGGTTGATTTTCAACCTTTCAAAGGTAAACCCATATAGATACACACACATACACACATACACAGATACACACACATACACACATACACACACACACACACACATATATATATATATATATATATATATATATATATATATAAAACATCCATGTCCCCTTTTTTCCCATTTTAGCACATGAGGTGTCAGGGTGTCACTTCAACAGTGATAGTCATCTAGATCCATGGTTTACACCACCAAGTGTCTATCCCTGCCACAGAAGTTCATCCACACCACACACACACACACACACACACACACACACACACACACACACACACACACACACACACACACACACCTATAGCCAATTCAGTGTGTCCAATCTACCTACTGCATTCATGTCTTAGGAATGTCAGAGGAAACTAAATCACCTGGAGGAAACCCACACGAACATAGGGAGGACATGCAGACTCGGTACAGAAGGCACCCCAGCCAAGAATCGAACAGGGGAACATCTTGCTGTGAGGTGACAACACTGTCTGCTGTTCCGCATACACACATATATACACACACACATATGGATATACACATATATATATATATATATATATATATATATATATATATATATATGTGGATCTAGGACTATTGAACAAAAGTTCAATAGTCTGAATCCACAATCACCGAACACACTTTAACAAAAGCTCTTTCACTGAAAAAGCAATTTCGTTAAAGTGCGTAAAAAAAAAAAAAAAAAAAAATCTATTTTTATGCAGGTGGGCAAGCCCCTCTGCACCCCCTACTATGTGGGGGGGCTGTGCCCCCCACCCCCCTACTTTAATATTCTCACTCCAAGATCGCACTATAGTGAGGAAAAGGGAATATTCCCTTATCCGCACCGTAGTATGATCTACACAACAGTCATTCCCCCACGACTCCCTCTAGCTGCAGGCATACTTCCACGAAAGTGCTTTTTTGGTAAAAAGCAATTTCGCGGAAGTATGCCTGGCCGTTTGTTTCAGTTAATAATTCCTTCAGTAATTAGTACCGATCCCATGTATATATATATATATATATATATATATATATATAAAATACATACATGCATACATGTATATTATTTTAATATGCTTCTCTGTTTAGGAAGCTTATTTTTAAGTTAGGAGTCACAAGACTTAACTGTACTTTTAAATGGGAGTGCACTTTTTCTTGTCAGTTTTAAAAGTTGTTTAAAGTAGTTGAAATCCAAGGACAGTCCAACAAGTCAAAATAATTATTTACGGGACCTTGACATCCCATTCCAAACTTGGCAGTCCCTTTTCCCTTCCAGAAATTCTGAGTGCCCACTTTTCTCTTTGGCAACAGTTAGATCCATCATCTAAATCAATGTTTGGAGTGTCCTATCCAATCAGATCAAACCTTAGCACCTTCTTCTAGAGCTGCTGATCTAAGGCTTTGACTTCTCACCTACCCATAATTTCCTTCTCTCCACCAATTTATCTCAGATCTCATTTGCCACCTGAATCTTCCAGACATTTCTCTGAGAAATCTGTTTTTCATAAGTGAAAGTGTTGTTTTTTCTACGAATGTAGATATATTTGATTTTTACCTTCCCTCTTAGTATACTTACTGTAATTAATAAATAGTATAGTTGAGTGATTTATCTTGTAGGTGTTTTTTAGAGTAATAGTTAACATCAAGTTAACTGTTATGTTTTTTGGTGTGCCTTTTCTGAGTAGTGTTTTTGTACTATTTCTTAGATATAAGGTTATAGGTATGATTTTTCTCTTAGGATTAGGCAGTAAAACAGAAAAAGGAATGAAAAGGTCTAAACAGAAGCACAGAGAAGGAAAAAAGTCTTCAGAGAAAAGATCTCAAAAGAAAAAGTTGGAGGAAAAGAGATCCAGAAAATCAAGGAAAAGATCCCCAGATTCAACTGATCCTTTGGGTCTGGTACCAAAACACCAAGGCAGTCAGGTACACCAGCTAGTCAGATCCATAAAGTTTCTCTTCTACAGCTAGATTTTTCACCTGAACAGGTGAGCCCTTAGCTGGATTCACCTATCTTACTAGAGAGATGAATCTCCAGGCCTTCAGCGGTAGCATCATTATCAAAGTTGGTCTGATCCACCAGAAGCTTTATTGAAATGGGTGTTGACCATATGATGAGAAAATTCTTAAGGACACAGGGAGTTCTTCCAGCACCATCCCCAAGGTGAGCTCCAGGTAGAAACCCATCAAACCCTTTAGCCTTTTTGCTGATATGAGTTCATTCTTTGGATGCAGTTCCTACAGGTCTGAGCCCTCTTGAGGCACCTAAGTTGGACAAAAGTTCAGGGAACTTTGCTGCTGGTTACATCCCTTACTGTCTTGACTCTGATGTTTTTGGATTGAGATGAGTCTTGGAGACAAAGTGTCGGTGTCTTGTTCCCAGTGGTGGAGTCAGCTCTGAAGTTTTTGGAGCCATCTGTTCCTCTCAGGGGCTCAGCACTCGGGAGCTTAGGTCCGAGGTCAGCCTCAGAGGCTGCCTTGTTTGGACTGTTAAGAGTTCCTTAGTCTTTTGATAGGAGGAACACTCCATCAGTTCTGATCTCGGTGTTAGGTGTTTATGCTGTTGAAAAGGCCTTGGCTGGACAAAGAAGTTAAGTGCAGACCTCTAGTTCATATCCATCCTGACTCCCAGTGGATCCTGTGACTTATGCCACTCATTCTAACAGACAGGACTAGTCAGTACCTATTAGCTTCAAGGATACTTGAAACTTGAGTTCCCATTTTGATTCTGACCTGTCTCCAGAAGCACCCGAGAGACAACTCCTAGAAAACATATGCGCAAATGGAAGCACCTAAACTCCTGTCTTGAGTTTGTCATTAAAGACACAGATTTGGATGAAGGTGAAGGTTCCCCTAGATTCCCCCTGGAAGACATCACAGTTAGTTACCTCCTAGAATTGATGAAGGGAGGGGGATTTTTCCACCAAACCTCCTTCTCCAGATAAATTTATGTTCTTCAAAGCTTTCATTACTGATTCAGCTGAGTAATGGGTGGTAACCCCCCCCCCCAGCAGATGCCGTTACAGATATTGTAGCACAGAGGGCAAATCAGGACCCTGACATGGTAGAACCCATCTTAGGGAAAAAAAAAAACAGTATTTTAGTGGCATCAAAAAAGTAGAAAGTATTGGAGTAAACGACCACCAGTATATGCCATGGTAGAAGCAGGAGCTACTAAAAAGGAACTGTCTGAGGAGAGTTCTTCTGTTCATCTCCTAACAGGGAGTCAAGGATTTGGGTCTATATTAGATCACCGAACACTTAAAAAAGTGAACGGTGATTAATCGATCCTATGTAAGCGAAAGCTTACAATTTCGAACTGTCAGAACTGTGATTTTTTTTTCCTAGGGAAATAAAATTGCTGTTCCAACAAAAAAAATAAATAAATAAAAAACTTTAAACATTACATTAAGTGGGGGGCTTCACCCCCACACCCCCCTACTTAAATATACCAACTCCAACACCGCACTACAGTGCTGAAAACAGCAAAGTAACAAAGCGGCCAAGCAAATTCTTTCCCAGGGAAAGAATTTGCTTAAAAGCCACTTCGATATTTTGCCTTTTCAGGCTTTTGAGTTCGACCAAGACGCATTCGAAAGAATGCGTCTTCGGTCTTCTAATAGGGAACCAAGGATGTTGGACAGACTAGGGAAATGGACTTATTCTTCAGTGGCTTCTATAGTCAGAGCACTGAATTGCCTTGCACATACGAGATGTTTTCACAGGGAATTGACCTAGGAGATCTCCATGACCCTGTCGGTAACTTACCATCTGATGTTCAGAAAAGAGCAGACACCTAATTGTCTACCCTACAGTCTACTTCTAATGTGATCATGTGCCTGCTTTCTAATGCAGCAGATGGTATAGCAAGAGCAGCAGACACAGGCATTACCATGTGTTTCCGTGCCTGGATACAGCTCTATGATTTGACAGAAAGCTTCAAGGAGTCCTTTATTAATGCTCCATTCAATGGCCCCCTGGGCCAAAACTTAAATAAATGCTTACTAGGAGTGAGCAAGATGGTAAGATCCTGTCTGCCATAGGAATCTGTTTTTCCACCCCTCAGAGGTCCTGTTCGTGGAACCAAAGGGATGATTAGAAGATATTGTTCAGAAAATTACAAGGTTATCACCAAGACACTCCTGAAGACGGAATCCCCCGAGACCCAGGGGGTAGCTCAAATGGAGTGTCATCCCATGGGCAGAAGAGGAACACATAATCAGGGCCTTTGCAGTCTGTTCACCAAGAAACCCCATCAACGGTTCTGAAGCGTTACTTGACTACCGCACTCTGGAGGATGATGGACCCTTTTGCTTCAGTGGGACAGAGACCTGATGAACATCTTTCTTCTGAGGTAAAAACGACTTTAGATAGACTGGAATATTTATTCCATAAATAAACCTCAGTTTTCTATAATCTGGCTAGTTTAAAAAGATATAGTGAATTAAATATAACACCAAGGGGTCTAAGGGTATATAAAAATCCTTCATCACCCTTTGACCCAGCTAATGCTAAAGATAAACAATTTGAGATATGCTGAAAAGCAGCAGCACACTGCTGTGTAATTGAATGGGTTAATATTTTAATTGAATGGGATGTGCTAAAACAACATGTGCTCAGGGAGGAGATTTCCTCCATTTGCACCACTCTTACTAGCCGAATATCTCTGTCTTGTTTAGAACAAGGTTTAAATGACATTAATAATAGTCTGAAGGACTTTGCAAAAAAGTTGATAGAATGTAAAATGAAGAAGTTAAAAAGGTACATCAATGACTATAGTAATGGTTCAGCCTTTTAGGCAGACATGAATAAAAAGAGATGGTAAAGGGGCGGGCACTTCTTTAATCAGGAAACAAATCAAAGGCAACGTAGAGTGTCCTTTGCTTCCTCTGTGGCTGTGAGCTTGTTGAGGGAAGACTTGGTGTATCCCCCTTTGCCAGGGGCTCAACAACTTTCATACTTAGATTGAAATTTTCAGGATTAACGAGGAAAGGAAGATACACCATGAAAAAGACAGCATGCAGAACAAACGAGAGAACGTCAGTTTCAGGAACGTGATAAGAGAAGAAAATGGTACTGATATTTCTGTTTCTGTCTCTCAATGTTTTCGTAATGTTTCTGCTGACCTGGTTTTGAATTTATCTGGACTGGAATTGACTGACATTGAATATTCTGTCTTAAATTACAGACTGAAGTTTGTGCCTACTGTTTTACCAGTGTTATACAAAATCAAAATAGATATTTTTTGTTTTATTAGAAAGTTGCATTTATTGTTTTATTTTTCTCATTGTAATGGTGAATCTCAACAAGAAGGGGGTATGTTAGAGGAAATGTGGATAACACATTTTTGGATGATAGCAATAAAATGTTTTTTTCTTGTGATTCTTCCTGGGAAGATGATTCAGTGAATGCTTATTGTTTATTAAATAGAGATGGCATTTCATATAAAAGTGATTTTATGGCTTTGTTCATGCATGAAGGTATAAAAAACTTTTCAGCTATGTTGAACTATGCAACAGAAAAAACTTTTAAAGATTTTGAAAAGAAAAAAATATCAGGTGAAATACAACTTAAAGTAAATATGAGTGGTTGGCTTTGAAGAACTTAAGCCAATGCTGTGAGGGAATAAAATTGTAGTAATGCATTATTTACAATATAAAAAAATGTTTTATGAACACCTAAATGATACTGATACATACAAGTCTGACTATAATCAAGCAAAGGTTAATTTTACTGAGTTGATACAAAAAGGTTACAGGTTGGGTTACTTGTCTAAAGTGGATGTTGAAAAGAAATTTTCTATTATGTTATTGTTTACCCAAGGTACATAAGAATTTATTTCCACCTCCTAGAAGGCCCATAGTTTCAGGTAG
Organism: Protopterus annectens; assembly: GCF_019279795.1. Taxonomy (NCBI): domain Eukaryota; kingdom Metazoa; phylum Chordata; order Ceratodontiformes; family Protopteridae; genus Protopterus; species Protopterus annectens. The sequence continues at coordinate 44,661,442 of NC_056747.1, read as the reverse complement.
TAACACTTTTGAATAATATGGGTCTGCTACTGCACCCTTATTTATTACCTCATGTAAAAACGTTAGAGTCATATATACAAGATAGTTTAGATTTTTTGGAAAAGATCAAAACAGTAAATTGGTCAGCAGGGACAATCTGGTTAGTTATGGATGTTTGTAGCTTTTACACTAATATACATCATGAATGGGTATAAAGGCCTTGAGATATTTTTTTAGGAGACAGTCCTTTGTCTAATTTTCTGTTGGATAGGATTTGGTTTTATTAAACTATTATTTTTTTTCAGTTCAGTGGTAAAATGTATATGCAATTGAAGGGACCTTTTGCCCCCATGTATGCCAGTTTGTTTATGTTTTTATTTGAGTTACAATTTCTCCATCAGATTAAGCTTTATAAAAACTGTGTTGTTCAATACTGTAGATACACTGATGATTTATTTTTATGTGATGGGGGGATGTTAAGGTTAATTATTTTCTATGTGATTTACATAAAAATAAGTTTGGATTACATTTTGATGGAGTACAAAGAGGTAGTAAGGTTATATTTTTGAATTTAGAACTGGAAGGTGGTGTAGATGTGGGGGTGAAAACTAGAATACATAGAAAATTTGAGGACAGCAGCCATTTTTTGCACAGTGGGACCTGATGTGGGATCAATTTAGACAACAGGGCTATGATAGCTCCTGTGTTCAGGATGCATACATGATATGGCTAGAAATAATAATTGGTATAGCAATATGGATGGATTTGGAAATAAAGAGAATAAAATTAGGTATTTCGTTACAGAGTATACAACCTTCACTGATGTTATTTCTAATATTGTAAAATATTACTGGGATTTTTTATTTAAGGATAACAGCTTAAGTGGGTTGCTCCCTGATAAACTGTTTTTCTTATAAGATGGGCCACAATTTGAAAGTCATGTTGGTCCATAGTTATTATACTAAACTGGTTCTATATAGGAACATGGGTGTGAGAAAAGTTGGTACTATCCCTTGTAAGCACTGTTCTGGTTGTGCACATGTAGTTCAGTTTTTTGACAGACTTAATAATGTGATTTATACAGCTAAGGAGTTGTATAGTTATAGTACAGAAGGGATAGTGTATGTCCTGAAGTGCACACATGAATTTTTTTATATAGGAGAAACAAAAAGAGCATTTAGAACTAGGCTTTTAGAACATTTGAGGGACATAAGAAATCAAAATTCAGTTGCCATGCATTTTTCTTTGTACCATAATGGAAATGAAAAACTTCTTCAGGGTACCATATTAGAAAAGATAAAACTTTTTATGGATAGTGATTTAAAACAGAAGTTGCTTTTTAAAGAGAGTTTATTTATCTTGAAGTGTGGTACTCTGACCCTTAATAGCTTAAATTTAGAATGCAGTTGGAAAGTGTTTTTATAAAGCATGTGGGTCATGAATTGAATTGTTTTGATTGTTTTATTTAACTATTATTCTTATTGGTTGATTTTTAATGTGATCACGTATTTAACTGTTTGCTGGTATTTTGTTTTTGACTCTTGAAAGGCCTTTTGACAGAGATGCTGGAGCTTGTATTGGTTTTTGCACATTTTGTAATAAAGTTTGAGTTTTTTTTTACTGGCCTTGGTCATTATTTAGAATACCCCGAGGTGCAAGGTGTAGCTCAAATGGATGTCATCCCATGGGTAGAAGAGGATCACATAATCAGGGCTTTTGCAGTCTGTTAACCAAGAAACCATTTCAACAGTTCTGAAGGGTTACTCAACTGCTGCACTCTGGAGGCAGCTGGCTTGAAGGCACTTAACTTTACACCCTCAAGCCTGGCAGACAATTACATTGGATTCTTGGGTGTTAAAGAAAAGAGATTAAAGATTCTTGATGTTCCACCCAGTCATTTGGAATCTGCAGCAACAACAGTTTTAAAGTTGCTAAAAAAAGGAGTCATCCAGCAGGTCCACCCAGACCAGTTAAGATCCAGACTCTATTCCAGCATCTGATGATGTCCTTTTTATTCTTCCTCAACATATGGGTTACAGAACCAACCTTGGATCTTGGATCTGACTCAGCTGCATTCCCCAAACTTTTGGATCCAACTCTTGAGCTCCTCTCTCTACCCATAATGCCCTTGTCCGCCCGCAATACCTCAAATCTCATTTTCTGCCATCTTGCACAGACATGGATCCTCTCTCTGAGCATCTTATTTATTCGTTTGAGTTTTTTGTTAGTGTTTTTCATTCAGAATCCTATATATATATATATATATATATATATATATATATATATATATATATAAAACATTATAAATTCTCTCTTTTATTCTTGTTGTTTTTCAGAGTCTGTACCTTTAGTCCTTCCTACTTTGGTTTGGTAAACTTGTTACACCATTGTTGGTACTTTTGTCCCTGATGCCTTGCCCTTATAACAGATTGTTAGGGTATTGGTAGTTTCTTTCCCTTCAAAAAAATCTTTCTCTCTTTCTTTCCTTCTGTCTCCTCATAGAGCTATGGCTTAGAAGCCAACAGGATTTAAAAAATTCACTTCTTGTGGGCAGAAAATCCCAAATTCAGATGCCCACAGGTAATGCGTTTACTGTTTAAGGGCAGCACACATTGATACAAAGTACAGTAATCTGATGTCCTTTTCATTCTTCCTTACCGATGTGTTTCTGATCCAATACTTGGATCCAATTTAGCCACCTACAATAGACTTTGGATCCAGCTCTGAAGCTCCTCCCTTTACCCATAATGCTCTATTCCATCCCCAACACCCCACCATGAGTAGACATAGGTTCCAAAGCTCTGGAGTTGTAAATGACTGTGTTTTTTGGATATATACTCTCTGGCATATTATTCTATTTATCTTGGACCCTTTTACCATTTTCTCCTCCCTCTTAGCTTCACTGGGTGTTAGGAGTCGTCTTTTTGTATTCCCTAGCACTTTCCCCTCCTACTTCTATAGTTCTTCCATACCACTGGAGATATTTTTCATTCCCTACCCATTTAGGTAGTTTTTAAATTCATCCAAATTTCCTTCCCCTGCACGGAAACTGTTGCAAGGGTTGGGAGGGTGGCCTAATGGTTAAGGTGTTTGCCTTACAAACACAAGGTGCAGGGTTTGAGTCTCACAAGGGATAATTGGCTAGGCTTAAAATGTCTTGCAAGGGCAGTTAGCTTAGTACTAACCCATTAAACCAACCTTGAAACAAAACGAAGAAAGCCAGCAACTGTGGGCTGTAAATACTAATTTATTAGTTATACATCCAAAAGAGCTTCAATTGAAAATAACAGACTGGTTTCGGCTTGGATTTTACCTAGCCTTCCTCAGTGTAGATTTACAATGAACAATTGAAGGCCAATATATATAGTTAAAGTTAATTAAGCACAAAAATGATTGGTGGGCTCAAATATGTATAAACACATTCATAAATATTCATTAAGTCCGGGCTGGAATAGTGAGCCCAGTTTGACTATCCATTTTTTCTCCTTTATATTAAGTTTGCTATGCCATCCTGTTTTATGTGTCCTGTCACCAATAATCTTATCAATAACAATAAAGTGAAATTTTGCTGTGATATGTTTGAGAGTATGTTTATATAATGCATTACTGGTTCTTTTGCATTTGATGTCACTTAAATGTTCAGAAATCCTTAACCTAAAGGGTCTAGAAGTTTGGCCAATATAGAAAGCATGACAGCTACAGGAAGCCATATAAATTATCCAATCGGTATTGCAATTGGCAAAAAACTTTATATCAAATACCTTACTACTATTGTTGCTGGAAAATTGTTTGGTTGTTAATACATGTTTACAATTGCTGCAATGGCCACGTGGCACACATCCTATGAGCTTGTCATCCAATATTGTGGTTTGGGCCAACTGTAATTGTTTAGATTCTGAATGGTGTTTATAATGATTAAAAAAGGCCCTCAGATTCTTACCTCTCCTGAAAGAAAATAAACATGAGTCAGGTATATACTTAGCCACAACAGTGTCCGCCAAAAGAATGTTCCAATGTCGTTTTATAATCTCAATAAATGTATTGGTATTCCTCCCATAGGTAGTGGTAAGTCTTAAAGTATTTTGTTTGTGTGAGGGTTCATTTTTGTAACTTAAAAGTTCATCTCTGTGTAGGTTTGATGCAGAATTCCTGGCAGAAGTTACATAACCCATATTATAACCTCCTGACCTGAATTTATTGCTCAGATCCAGGCTATAAGTTTGAAATGTTTTGTCCTCTGAACAAATACGTCTCATCCTGAGAAACTGTGATTTAGGAATGTTCCTGGCTATATGTTTTGAATGAAAGCTGGATGCGTGGAGTAGAGTATTATATTCTGGATATTTCCTGAGCACTTCAGTACTGAGTGTATTATCTGCATTCCTGGTTACCATGACATCCAAATAGGTAATCTTTTATTGATCAAAATTAATAGTAAAATGAAGTCCCCATTTGTTATCATTAAGGTATTGTACAAATTCCTACAGATATTCAACATCAGACCTCCACACCATCCATCAATCATCCAAATATCTACGCCAAATGTCAATCTCCTAGCCCAATTGTGGCTGGCAATGGGTCTCTGACTGAGCCATTTTCTGAATACCTGACTAAATATTTGAAACCTTTATTAAAATGGGTAAGATCTAGGATACAGGATACCACACAATTTTTGAGCATTATTGATGATATGCAGATTGAAGATGAGTGGTGGCTATACACTCTGAATGTAAGTTCACTATACACAAATATACCACACTGGGCTGGGTTAGATGCTATTGAATACTGGCTTTATAAATCTAACATCTATAAACCTGGTTTCAATACTTTTTTGATTTGCCTAACTGAACATGTTCTCACCAAAAATGTGTTTTTCTATGATAAACAATGTTATCTCCAAACCAAGGGCACTGCTATGGGGGCATCTTTTGCCCCTATTTATGCTGATTTATACATGGTATATATTGAAGATCATATTATATATGATGATACTCACAATCTTTACCTGCCGGAGATTGACATTTTGCGTAGATATTTGGATGATTGCTGGATGGTGTGGAGGTCTGATGTTGAATATCTGCAGGAATTTGTACAATACCTTAATGACAACAAATGGGGACTTCATTTTACTATTAATTTTGATCAATATAAGATTACCTATTTGGATGTCATGGTAACCAGGAATGCAGATAATACACTCAGTACTGAAGTGTTCAGGAAATATCCAGAATATAATACTCTACTCCACGCATCCAGCTTTCATCCAAAACATATAGCCAGGAACATTCCTAAATCACAATTTCTCAGGATGAGACGTATTTGTTCAGAGGACAAAACATTTCAAACTTATAGCCTGGATCTGAGCAATAGATTCAGGTCAAGAGGTTATAATATGGGTTATGTAACTACTGCCAGGAATTCTGCATCAAACCTACACAGAGATGAACTTTTAAGTTACAAAAATAAACCCTCACACAAACAAAATGCTTTAAGACTTACCACTATCTATGGGAGGAATACCAATAAATTTATTGAGATTATAAAACGTCATTGGAACATTCTTTTGGCGGACACTGTTGTGTATATACCTGACTCATGTTTATTTTCTTTCAGGAGAGGTAAGAATCTGAGGGCCTTTTTTAACATACTCTCAAACATAACACAGCAAAATTTCACTTTATTGTTATTGATAAGATTATTGGTGACAGGACACATAAAACAGGATGGCATAGCAAACTTAATATAAAGGAGAAAAAATGGATAGTCAAACTGGGCTCACTATTCCAGCCCGGACTTAATGAATATTTATGAATGTGTTTATACATACTTATGAGCCCACCAATCATTGTTGTGCTTAATTAACTTTAACTATATATATTGGTCTTCAATTGTTCATTGTAAATCTATACCGAGGAAGGCTAGGTAAAATCCAAGCCGAAACCGGTCTATTTACAATTGAAGCTCTTTTGGATGTATAACTAATAAATTAGTATTTACAGCCCACAGTTTCTGGCTTTCTTCGTTTAGTTTTTAAATTACCATAGCCGGTATTTCTTTATCTGTCCTTTTTTTTCCTCCACTATGTTGGAGAAACCAACAGGATTTAGAAATGCACTTCTTGTGGGCACAAGATTCCAAATTCAGATGTCCACAAGAAGTGCATGTATTGCTTGGGACCTGATCACCTCAGTTTGGCCCATTCATTATGCTCGACCCAGGTCTCGGATTTTAGGGGCTGGGTTTGGCTCTAGTTTTGTCAGATACATCACTTCCTCTCAGAACCTTTGCACTGGACAGTTCGGATCCGATTCTCCTCTTGAGACTTAAGTCCATGGGTAGCCCAGACCTGCCTTCTTCAGAGGCTTCGGCTCGGGGGATGGGATTTCCCCCTATACATTCGGCTTAAAAGGTGGTATAAAGGACCTTCTCTCTTCAGAGAATTATCTTCTTTTGTCTTGGATCCTACCCCACTTTCCTCTTTGGTTCCGAGCTCTGTGCCCATCAGGCCTATTCCACAGGACCAGCCAGTTCCGGGAAGACTCCAGACAGTTTCTCAAGGAATTAACCCCTCTTCTGATACCTGTCCAGAACATCCCATGGAGGAGTTTCCTCAGAAGAGGACATGTAAGAGGAGACACATAGACTCGCTCATGGATTCCCTCACAGAAGACATGACTTTTGATGAGGGACAAGGATCCCCCAGAAAACCACCTGATTACATCTCCTTTGGAGATATCCTTGAAATCCTGAAACAGAAAGGTAGTTGGTCTTTCCAATCTCCTTGTCCTGAAGAATCAGTGTTTCCAAAGGCTTTCAGTTCTGGGCCATGTACGTATTGTGCGACACCCCCCACCCCCACCCAGTGGATGAACTGATTGACTTTGTTTCTGCTGAGCTTGGAAGGAACCAGACAGTGTTGAACCTATTCCCAAACACCCAGACAAATTTCTGTCCCCTCCTGCTGATAGACCCCTTGGAGTAAGGGAGTCCTGGTTGATGCTATGGTGGTGATGGCAGCCACTAAAAAGGAGCTAGCTGAGCAGAGCTCCTCCATCCATTCACTGAACAGGGAGTCCAGAGCAATGGACAGATTTGGAAACTGAGTGTTCACCTCAGCAACTTTCACGCTGCAGTCTTTAAACTATTTGGCACATTTTACTCGACTATAGAGAGATTCGACTAAGGAGTTATAAAATGCTCCAAAAATGAGAAATATGCCTACCAATACCAACACAAGAAAAATGTCCAGGCACAAATAAAGGACTAAAAAGGTCCTGAAAAACTCCTTTTATTTCCAATTTACACTCGTTTAAAAAATAAAAACATTAACGCTTCCATATCTGTACGTTTTCATCTCTTGAGTTAAAAGACTTCATCAGATAAACATAGAACCTTGTTCCCATCTCCTTTTATAATACAAAATTAATTGCAAATCAAGGCTCTAAAAATCAGTAAATCACTTAATGAGTTAATCATAAACATCGTATTATAAAATACCTTAAATACCTCAAAATCAAGTTACAAACACTTATCTATACATAGAAAACACTTATCAAAAGCACTATTCCTTATTTAATAATTTTTATAGGTTCATAGGTTCATAGGTTCATACTAGGCTATCTGCCCTAGGGCATTTATAAGCCTAGCCAGAATGTGTTTGGCTTTCGCCACCCATTTTAAATTTATTTTGCTATGCCCTTTTTCGAGGTTAGTATACTGTGCCTCTGTCTAACAGTGACACAGAAGTGATACCCGGGGAAAACCTACAATCTCCCATCCACTCATCAAGATTCCTCTTGAAGAGAGTCAATGAGGGACTCTGCCTAACCTGGACTGGGATTTTATTCCAGAGTGAAGGGAGCCTCTGGATTATGAATCTGTCCCTCCAGCATGTCCTATTTATTTCAGTGCTGAGGTACAAGTCTCTCGAGCGCGTAGCTTGATGGGATTTGGATTTTCTGAGGTGCAGCATGTCCATTATTTCCGGGTTGGACATGGCTTTATACATCAGGCACAGATCGCCTATGAACAGGCGGTATGCCACTGAGTAGAGCTGGAGTTTCTTTAACCGGGCAGCATATGGCATCTGTTTGAGCCCATTGATCCTCTTGGTGAGGTACTTTTGGGGTCTTTCCAGTTGCTGCAGGTGTCTGGTAAGGTACATCCCAAAAGGGGCATTGTACTCAATTATGGGCCTGATGAGGGATGAGTAAAGAAGCATGATGACCTCCCCTGATCTAGATGTGAATCCCTTCATGATTAGGTGGGCTATATAAAATGTTTTTCTAACCACTTTGGCCATGTGGTTGTCAAATGAGAGATTGCTATCAACTTGGGTCCCCAGGTCCCTAATTACTTCTTCTGTACTTAATGGATTACCACCTATGTGGTAATTTGTGGGCACTTTGTTTTTGCCAAAGGGGATGCCTATACACTTTTGGCATTTAGCTTGAGGCCATGGCTCTGGCACCAGTTGTCTGTTTCTATGAGGCCCTTTTGGAGGATGCTTGTGTCGGCTGGAGAGTCGATTATGGCGCCCAGTTTGCAGTCATCTGCGAACTTGGTCAGCCACAGTCCTTCCGTGTTGGCCTGTACCTCCGAGAACTATATACCGAACAAGAGAGGTCCCAGGACTGAGCCTTGTGGGACACCACTTGTAACTGGTTTGGAGTCTGACATGGCTCCAGCAATTCTAACCATGTGAGTTCTGTCCTTGAGCCAGTTTTCAATCCATCTAGTGACATAGGGGTTTATATTTAAGCTGGTGAACTTATCTATAATGCCTGAGTGGGGTATTGTATCGAAGGCTTTTGCGAGGTCCAGGTAGGCTGTGTGGACCACCTTCCCCTCGTCAATGGCCTTGGTGACTGTTTCAAAGAAATCAACCAGATTTAAGAGGCAGGATCTGCCCTTAACAAAGCTGAACTGGGTAGGATCCAGTGTCTGTAGGTCCCCAATATCTTTATAGGTCCATGATGATCCTTTCCATAGCTTTGCAGACCAAGCTAGTCAGGCTTATGGGGCGATAGTTTCCAGGATCCGTTGAGGCACCACCTTTATGGAGAGGGACCACTGTTGCTGTACGCCACTCTTTAGGCACATATCCTGTAGTAAGGCTGAGATTGAACAGTAGATTTATGTTTGGGTTTAGCTCTTCTTGGAGTTCATGTAGGACAAAGCCCAGGACACCGTCTGGCCCCATTGATGCTGTGTTTTTTGCTTTGGAGAGGGCGGCTCTTACCTGAGCATCTGAGATGTCAGGGGGACAGCACTCTGCTGGGATAGATATTTTCCCTTTTGGTGGGGAGGGGTGGAGAAGTTTGCGCTGAACCTGTCAGCTAGGATGTTGGCAATGTCTGTGGGTTTGGTGTATTTTTTGTCATTTTGGACTAATTCTGAGCATATCTGGGAATTACCACCCAGGTTCCTAACATAACTAAAGAAAGCCTTGTGATTATCCTTAGTGTCCTGTGCAATTTTTCTCTTGAAGCTGGCCTTAGACAATTTTATGAGTGCCCGTAGTTTTTGCTAATACTGATCAGTGATGCCTTCCCTTTTTGGGATTTTGCTCTATCATTTAGTAGCTTCCTCCTTCTATTGTATAGTTTGTTTATGGCTGGGGTCCACCAGACAGGACGCCTGCCTTTGGAGGATTGGGTCTTGGTTTTATTTGGGATCGCATGATCCATGCATTCCTGAAGATGTTCATAGAATGCGTTTATAAAGGATTCTGCAGTCTGGGCCATATTTTCCACAGGCCCAGGGGCTTTGAAGGATTCCACCTCGGTTTTGAGGAGTGTGAAATTTGCTTTAGAGAAGTTTTTTACTGTGGTTTTCAGGGCAGGGGGTGGAGTCGGGATGTGAATATCCAGTGAGCTTAGTTTATGGTCTGATCTTACCAGTGAGGGATACACTTCTGGGATGGAGCATAGAGTCCCCATGTTGGTGATGATCAGGTCCAGTATGTTTTCCCCTCTTGTGGGAGTGGTAACAAGCTGTTCCATAGCATTTGAGTTTATAAATTCTAGGAACCTTTGGGCTAGGGTGTTGGAGCTAGAGTAATGCTCCCAGTCTATGTTTGGGTAGTTGAAGTCGCCCAATATAATGGTGTTTGGAGAAACCTTCATATTTTCCAGTGTTCTCAGAAAGGCTGAGTGGGGTTCCTGGGTTTGGGAGGGTGGTCTGTAGCAGGCTATAAACTGGAAGGCAGTTTTAGCCACTGTTAGTTGCACAGGGATAGTCTCTGATGCTTCGTGCTTTGCTACCAACCTGGAGGTGTGGGTATCTTTGATGAATATCGATACTCCCCCTCCTTTTGTGGTTCGGTCCAAGTTTTGGGGCCGAAAAGCATGGTATGAGGTATAACCTGGTAGTGCTGGGGTGCTCTCGGGAGCCCTGAACCAGGTTTCTGTTACTGCACAGATATCGATGTTCTCCATGCTAAGGAGAGTTTCGAGTGCATGCATCTTGAGGTTTAGACTTCTGGCGTTGAGTAGCATTACTCTTAGTTTCTTATCCCTTGTGATACCTATGGAGGTGGGTTTGTCTTTTGAGCCTTGCCTAAAAAGGCACTATGGGGTAGCAAGAGCCTTTGCCAATATCCGAAAGCCCAGGGTGACAGGTGCAAGCAGTCCCTAGCGAAGCATCGTGGCTTGTCGAGCATATCATCCCAAGCTGACAGGCATTGGATCCCCTTTGAATGACACCAGTACTTAAGCCAATTGTTGAAATTGATCATCTTGTCTTCATATTGTGGCATCATTCTTGGTGAGGGTAAGATGCTACTCAAGGTCAGGGTCGTACCGGCCTGGGCTACATGCTCAGAGAGCTCCTTTATGTCTCTTTTCATGTAGTCCAGGGAGGTACGTCTCAGGTCATTCACACCAGCATGGACAATGACTGAGTCATATTTGTACTTGCCTTGGAGTGACCTGAGTGCTTGTGTTATGTGGCGGATCCTAGCGCCCGACAGGCTGCTCACCATGACCCTCTCCTTGTTTAGCCTGGTGAGTGGGACGTCAGTGTGCCTGACGATAGAGTCACCTATTACAAGTGTATCAGGTGTGTTGTTTAGTCTTAAGGGCTGTGACTGTTCGGCACACTGGCTTTGTGAGATATGTGTTGCACGTGTTTTGTTTTGGGGTAGCAGTTGCTTGGGTGTCTGCTTTGGAGGTCTCTGCTGCTTAGGCAGATCTTTATTTAGAGCCTCCGAGTATGTTTTTGTGTGATTATGTGTTTGGTTTGCTGTCGTGGTAGGTCTATGTGAGACTGGAATTGTAGTGAGTGTGGTTTCTTTCTCCTCCTGACTGGTTATGCCAGTACTGAGTTGAGAGAGCTTAGCCTCCAGTTTGGCTATATGGTTGCATCTCTCACATGTGTTGGAATTTGTTGGGAGGAGGAGAGAGTTGTCTGTGTACATGAGGCAGTTGTAACATTGCCTCAAGATTCCCAGATTCACCAGCTGGACCGGAGAGGAGATTGACAACTGACCTTTGGACATGCTAGAATAATATTGGGAATTCCTTAATAATTGAAAACAAGGGCCAGTGGGGAGTGAGGGTGTAGTGCTTTTAATTTTTAGTGCTGACTTATATAATTGCTTTAGCACGCAAGTGCCAGGTAACTTAAGTGCAATGTGTTGCAAGTAACTTAAATGCAAAAACGACAAACAGTAACTTTCTTTCAAGTGAAACAAGGAAATAAGTACAGTAAGCAATGCAGATATCACTAGTGATCCACAGAAGCGCTGAGAAGCCACGTATTAGGTGGAATTAGCGTTCCAGGGAAATAACAAGCAAACAAACAACAAGCATATAAACAAAGCTAGATTCAGCAGGCCTGGATCTAGTCTATGCTACAGCAAACAAGGTGTACCAATTTCAGTAAGATACAGTTCAAATATTCAGGCACTATAAACTTTTTGACAAATCTGAGAACTCAGAAAAGTTTTTCCATTCCCTTTCTATTATCCCCTAATAACATTGGCATCACCACTAAAATTAGTGACAAAAGCCCAATGGTACCCTTGGTCAACATTCTGTAGACAAGATCTATTTCCATTTAGTACCATTCCCTTCCCCAAAATGGGGGAATACCTGTCCACCCTACCTTCTCTCACTTCATCCCTCATCTTTTGTATCAGATCCAATGGATAACCTCTCTCTAGGAACATTTCCTCCAATATCACACATGCTCCTTTTCAAAATCATCGTCCTCGGAGGTCATTCTGCTGGCTCAGACAAATTGCCCTTTTACAATCCCCTTCTTTTGAAAGAAGGGGTGGGCCCTAGAAAAACAAATATAAGCATTGGAGAAGGTCTCCTTCTTATAAATAGTGGACTTAAATCATCACTGTCCTTTGTGTATAGACACATCCAAGTAGTCAATACGATCCTGGGCGACCTTGTAGGTAAACTTTAAAAATTCAGTGGTGGTAGAAATATAATCAATAAATTCCTTAAGCTTGTCCAAACTTTCCACCCACAAAAGGCAGATGTCATCAAGATATCTCTTATACATCTTCCAACAGGTGGCATATTGGGAATGGATGACTAATTGCTATTCTCAAATAGTTAAAATAATATTTGCATAAGTGGGGGCACAACTGGCCCCCATAGTAACACCCTTATCCTGTCAGAAGAATTCTGCTTCATAATACAGAAAATTGTTTTCAATACCAATTCAGCCAGCTCTAAACACACATAAACATCATTGTCAGAAAATCTTTCATTCATTCTAAGTCCTTCCTCTAACCATTGTATCCCCACATCATGTAAGATAACGGAAACTAAATCCACCACATCTATAGTGACGAAAATCAAATACTCAGAAAAAAATTCCAATTTAACATTTTGTAGGATGTCCCAAGAGTCCTTCACAGTATTTATTTCCCCAGCCAAATATTTTTCAACTTCCAGTCCAAAAACTTGGCCAAGGGAGTGGTTTTGGAATCCTCCGCTGCTACAATTGGCCTACGGGAAGGGTCATCAGGATTTTTGTGCACTTTGGATATTCCAAATATGGAAGGTACCCTAGGCTTATCATTCTCCAAATAGGGGTAGGATCAATAATCTATTGCCCCAACGCCAGATCTACTTTCTTGTAGGCAATATTTATCTCATTAATGGAAACCCTACTATACCTGGAATCATCCTGAAGTATTGCCATCATTTTAGCCTCATAAAGGATTTTGTCCATCATAACTATTCCCCTTCCCTTATCGGGTATTGAATTACATAAGGGTGAAGAAGAATGAAAGAGTTATAGTATAGTATAAGAGTTAGTGTATATTGCCCAGTGTAACACCTGTGAGGCCTTTTATTTAGGGAAGACTGAGCATCAGTTAAAGAGAAGGATCTATGAACACTTGTATGATGTAAAAAATCACAATGAATGAAATGCACTTTACTAGTATACATTAATTTGTAAAAAAGCTAAGTTTATATTTTTTGTAATAGAAGTTGTCCCTAGAGATGTTAGGGGGAGCCCTTGGGAAACCAAACTGGAATATATAGGGAAGCCTACTGTCAGATAGTGCTGGAGGCTAATAGGTGCCTGGGCTTAATGACATCTTCTCCCTGGCCCCAGTGTTAAAGCTGAGGGCAATCAAGTTGTAATGGGACCATGAAAATGTTAGCAAAAGAGAATTTTTCCCCTTACTTTGATATTGGGAGTAATTTAAGTAACTTCATGAATGGATTAATGTGATTGTTCTTTTACTTAATAGATGGTGTCATATGACCACAGATTTTTTTATTGTAGTGTATTTTTAATTTTTTTTTATGTAACAAAAATTCTTAAATAAGGAATAGTGTTTTTGATAAGTGTTTGTTATATACAGAAAAGTGTTTACAACTTAATTTTGCGGTATCTTATAATGCAATGTTTGTGATTAATTCATTAAGTGATTTATTGATTAAGAGCCTTGATTTGCAATTAATTTTGCATTATAAAAGGAGATGGGAACGAGGTTCTATGTTTATCTGCTGAAGTCTTTTAACTCCAGAGACGAAAACCCACAGATTTGTAAGCGTTAATGTTTTTATTTTTGAACAAGTATAAATTGGAAATAAAAGGAGTTTTTCAGGACCTTTTTCTGAGAGTAACGAACAGGTTAAAAATGGATTTCAGTGAATTTTATTCTGAAAATGTAAAATAAATATTCTGCATTTCAGTTTGTAGAGTGCACTTGGCAAAAACATATAGCTTGGCATTCATTGTTATTAGGAATCAGAAGTAAAATGTTTTATCTCTTATAAACTGTGCAGTTTGTGAATTTTATTATCTACAAGCAGGTCAAGATGAACTCTTGTATGCAGCTGTGTCTCGTTAACAGGACGTGCAAGATAAGAACAAGGCTGAGGAGTTATCCTTCAGGAACAGAATGTTTGAAATATGGAAAACAAACTGTCAGCAGGGTCTTTATTATAACATCAAACGCTCAAAATTTCGAATGTTATAATATTGACCCATTTCAGTCGAACAATCATAACATCGAACACTCAGAACAGCGAATTTTTTCCCAGGGAAAAAATTCGCTGTTCCAAGAAACATACACACACACAACACAAGCACACCAAAACAACTGCAATCCACAAACATACACTTAAAATCCTACATCTAACCCTACACTAAACTGTACATACACTACTATCTATCCACTTACCTTAACCCAAACCCTAACCCTAAGGTCCGTAACTCTCACACACTCACCTCACCCGCGCCCTAACCCTAACTCACTTAACCTGCCCCTAACCCTACAGTCTGTCATTATTGCACACTCACCTCACCCACGCTCTAACCCTAAAGTCCCTAACTACCACACACTCACCTTACCCTAGTCCATTCGCTCACTTACATTAACCCGGTCCATAACCATCGCACCACACTTACCTGAACCCAATCCGTAACCTCCGTTCACTCACTTCCCTAAACCCGGTCCATAACCATTGCACCACATTGCTGTAAATAGCGAAGCCTCGGAACAGACCACTGAAATCTTACCCTAGGTAAAATTTCATTGTTCCGAGGCCTTGCTATTGTCAACTTTCACTCTAAAGGGTTCGATATTATAACATTCGAAGTTTTAAAACTTCAATGTTATAATATAGACCTTGTCAGCAGACCAGCTTCAAAAGAATGACTTTTTATTCTGGCAAATTCTCTAAACTGCTGATACAGGCAGAAAAGACAATATAAAGATTGGGACTTTTTCTTTTGTATGAGTGACTGATTTTTCTGTCCTTTCAGATCTGATGCTGTAAGCTGAAGTATGGTTTTGTTATTTGTGTATATCTTTCATTGTTAAACTAGATGTCTACTTCGTATACAGAGCAAATGTCGTAACAGCTAAACTGACTCCTTGTTTTTATTGAGTAAAGGTACAGACTACCTGAATAGTGTAGTGCAACTTTAAATTTTACACTTTTTAGCCCTTTATTTGTGCCTGGACAGTTATCAAATACTCTATTAGAGGCCATGTCTGTGGAGGATTTCAAAAAGACTTCTTCTTAACTGGCCACTCTATTGTCCATTTCTAATGCGTGAATGAGGCTTATCACCCATGCAGTAGAAGTATGTCATGAGCAGCCAGTTCAGGTGTAGCCATAAGGAGACATGCCTGGATGTGGCCATGTGATTTTGCAGAGCCCTTTAAGATGTCCTTTTTCAATGCCTCCTTTGATGGCACTTCCCTGTTTGGGCCATCAACTAAAGACATGCTTACTTCCACTGAACAAGAGGGAAATACTCTGTCTGCCATAGGAATCAAATTTTCTACCGCTCAATAGATCTTCTCTAGAAGCCAATGCAGTAGTAAGAAAATTTAGTTCTGTAAATCTCCAATGCCTTTCGAGGATTCATGCAGAGACAATTCCTCCAGAAGGAGAGAAGGAAATTTTAATAGTAGATGTTGCCCTAGAGGCAGAGGGGGCCCACAGAACCAGGGCTTTAAAGATTTTTTCCAATAGATCCTATCAGCACTCCTGAAGCACTGCCTGGCTGTCCAATTGGAAGCAGTCTGTGGTCCTTTCTCTTTGCACTTAGATGCCTGGACAGACATCACAAAAAATTCATGGTTGCTAAGAATTGTATCCAGAGGTTACTACATACCAATTTCGAGAAACACCAGACAACAGTGGTACTGATGGCCAATAAAGACTGGAAAGCAAGTAGCTTAGCGTATAAAAACTGCATTGTATGCTTTCATCTCAACAGGACTTCTTCAGAACAAACAATAAAAACCAAGTCAAAGCAACCACAGTAATATACCTAGTTTAAAACAGTATGAGCCAATAAAAAATCCAAAGCAATTAATCAATTAAAAACACACTTTCATTTTTAAAGCAACCTGCACAGGGAAGTAGAACTGTCAGGGAACCACAGAAAATGAGTTAAAACTTGCTAATAGTAACTTTCCTATATTTAAGAAAATATTTTATGTTAATTGCGTCATTTAGACCAGGCTTTTTATCAGCCCCTAATCTAATCTGCCAAGCAGTTTCTTTTTGTTCCACAATATTCTTATAATCACCACCTCTGGGATCAACAGGCACTTCTAAAATAGAAAATAAAATGTTTTTATATTTTATACACTCTATAGTGTGCTTGTATAAAGCATTATTTAAATTGTTGCTTTTAATACTATATACTTATTCCCTAATACGCTCTTTTAAAGTACAAGTGGTCATCCCCACGTAATATGAATTACAGCCACTGCATAACCCGATGTACACTACCCCCCTACTTCCATAAGAAAAATGACCAGGTACTTGTATAGTATGTTCCAGGTGTGGTAGGGAAATATAGGGTCCTTCTGAAATAAACCTACAAAAGTTGCAATGACCACATTTAAACATCCCCATTCTGACATTCCCAATGCACTTGTTTGCCTTACTACCACTTCTTTCAAGAACATTTTTAAGACAGTTTGTGTTTCTATACACAAAATTGGGTCTAGGGCCTAAGACATTATGTAAGTCGCTGTTACCCTCCACAATCTTCCAGTTTTTCTGAACAATTTCTCTTATACCTTTACAATCCACTGTCATATCCAAATTACAGACAGTACTATTAATAGATCTGTTAGTTCCAATAACTTGTTTACTAACAAACAGATGTTTGAGTATAGCTGGATAAAACCTGTCCCTTTTGTCCAAAATGTCAAGTTGCAGGCCATTGAGATAATCCAAATCATAACCCGTCTAAAAACATAGAGGTAATTGTAGAAAACTCTTCTTGCAAGTCTAAATGGTAAGTAGTCATCCGGAAAGCCCGAAGGTACTATCCCTTAGGGATATTCTTTTTGATGAAGAAAGAATGGTTACTCTTAAAATGTAAGTAACCATTCGTAAAGGTTTCCTTTCTATAGATCTTGCTGTCAAAACAACCAGAAACTGTATTCCAGCCAAGACTGACATCTAAAAAGTTAATCTGATGTCCACAGCTGCTCTTGACAAATTGCAGAAAAACAGACCTTAAATTAAGGTCATGAAGAAATTGTTCACAAATGCCGTTATTACCCTCTAGAACAAAAATCAGGTTGTCTACAAATCTAGCATAAAAATGTACATTGTATGATGACCTCAATTTAGAGAGGACAGTAACCTCCCACCATGCCATGTCAATGTTTGCATATGAGGGGGCAGCAAAAGACCCCATAGCTACCCCCTTACATTGTCTAAAAAAATGCCCATTGAAGGTAAAAAAATTGTGTTGCAACACTATTTCCAAAAAAACTGCACACTAAACCAATTTGTTCAGCCCCAAGGTTAGAATACGAAGAAAGAAATTCCCTAAATGCTTCCACACCTGTTTGGTATGGAATACAAGTGAACAATGAAACCACATCCACTGTAAAAATAGGTCTATATTACGTAATCAAAAACCTGTTTCGGCGAACAACATAACACCGAAACACATAGCCCAAACCGCAAATACGCCGAACCCCCTAAACCGCAAAATTACAAATCTCGAATCGTCATAGTCGGCCAACACCACCGTGTGCTACATACTGCATACCCAAACATAATAAATAAAACACATACATACACTAACCAAACCCTACCTCTAACCCTATACTAAACCTTACATACATTACTATCTATGCACTTACCTTAACCCG
Source organism: Protopterus annectens (assembly GCF_019279795.1). Classification (NCBI taxonomy): domain Eukaryota; kingdom Metazoa; phylum Chordata; order Ceratodontiformes; family Protopteridae; genus Protopterus; species Protopterus annectens. Next base: position 44,643,342 of record NC_056747.1, on the reverse strand, counting down.
CACCCTAACCCTAAGGTCCATAACTAGCGCACACTTACCCTACAGACATATACCCAAACAAAACAACTAATTCACACACATACACTTAACAAAACCCTATTCTAGCCCTACACTAAACCTTACATACATTACCTATCTATGCACTTACCTTAACCCGCACCCTAACCCTAAGGTCTGTAACTATCGCACACTTACCTTATGGAGTTATACCACAGACGGGCCAACCATGACACTTCGACATTTCGCATTTCGCAGTTTTCAATGTTTGCCATTATTGTAGTTCGCACTATACGTGTAGGTGCTGTGGTGTTCGCTGAAACGGGTTTTCGATCTTGTAATTTAGACCCGTAAAAATAATATGTCTCTCACATGTATAGGAAAAAGTAGTAGCAAACTCCCTGAATTTGTCCAGGAAGTCCCAAGAGTCTTTCAAATAGGAATCTAGCCCCTGCACAACAGGATTTAAAAAATAATCTATAAGCAAAGCCAATCCCTCTGTGGCTGAATGTGCTACCAAACTATCAGCCTAAAGGGAGGGTGGTCTAAGGACTTATGAATTTTGGGGATGCCAAAAAGTGTCCCAACCCTAGGTTTTTCCACCAAACAGAAATTGTATGTGTTAAGATCCAAACGTTGGTTCATAAGTGCTTCATAAAGAAATGCTCTGATATAATGAAAACTGTGGTGAATTTCCCTAACATTCACTTCAATATATTCTTCAGGATTACTAAGTAACTCAAACATGGCAGCATTGTAGTGTTCCACTGTCATAATCACAATGTTGCCCCCCCTTACCACTTTTCATGCATCTCAGGTCATTTCTACTAACCAACTTTAGTAAGACTTTTTACGCTCAGGTGGAGTCAAATTGTCAAACCATCTACTACCAGACTTTTTACTGTTCAAAAAACAGTCAATTTCATGAATACAAACTTCCTCAAACACTTTGAGGGTTTGATTCAAGGCCGAGGTATAACCCAGCCACTGGGGATGCACAAGTCAGTGTATTTCTTTGTGCTGGTCCCAAGCCCGAATAAATGGGGAGGGTTGCGTCAGGAAGGGCATCCGGCATAAAATTTTGCCAAATCATACATGCGGACAACAGTACAGATATACATACCGGATCGGTCGAGGCCCGGGTTAACAGTGACCGCCACCAGTACTGTTGGCCAACAGGGTGCTGGCGGAAATTGGGCTACTGTTGGCCAAAGGAGGAGACGAGGGGGAAGGCATGCTTGAAGGCAGGTAAAGGCTAACACTGTGATAGTGAGGGTCGGAACTTTGAATGTTGGCAGTATGACTGGTATAGGGAGAGAGCTAACTGATATGATGGACCGAAGGAAAGTTGCTATATTGTGTGTGCAAGAGACCAGATGAAAGGGGAGGAAGGCTAGGTGTATCGGAGGTGGGTTCAAATTGTTTTATCATGGTGTGGATGGGAGGAGAAATGGCGTAGGCATTATCCTGAAGGAACAGTATGCTGAGTGTTTTGGGGGTGAAAAGAGTGTCAGATAGAGTGATGTTTATGAAGCTGGAAATTGATGGTGTAATTATGAATGTTGTTAGTGCATATGCTCCACAAGTTGGGTGTGCGATGGATGAAAAAGAAAAATTTTGGAGTGAGTTGGATGAAGTGGTGATGACTGTACCCAAGGGTGAGAGACTGGCGACTGAAGCAGATTTCAATGGGCATGTTGGTGAAGGGAACAGAGGGGATAAGGTGAGTGATAGGTAGGTATGGTGTTAAGCAAAGGAAGGCAGAAGGTCAGATGGTAGTATATTTTGCGAAAAGGATGGATGTGGCTGTGATGAATATGTATTTTAACAAGAGGGAGGAGCATAGGGTGACATGCAAGAGTGGAGGAAGATGCACACAGGTGTATTGCATCTTATGTAGAATGGCCAGTCTGAAGAAGATTGGAAACTGTAAAGTGGTGGCAGGGGAATGTGTAGTTTGGCAGCATAGGATAGTGGTTTGTAGGATGACATTGGTAATCAAGAAGAGGAGGATGAGTGTGAGGGCAGCTCCAAGGATTAAATGGTGGAAATTGAAAAAGGGTAATTGTGAGGTGGAGTTCAGGTAAGAGTTAAGACAGGCACTGGGTGGCAGTGAAGAGTTACCGAATATGTATACCTAATCATGAAGGGATTCACATCTAGATCAGGGGAGGTCATCGTGCCTCTTTACTCATCCCTCATCAGGCCCATAATTGAGTACAATGCCCCTTTTGGGATGTACCTTACTAGACACCTGCAGCAACTGGAAAGACCCCAAAAGTACCTCACCAAGAGGATCAAAGGGCTCAAACAGATGCCATGTGCTGCCCGGTTAAAGAAACTCCAGCTCTACTCAGTGGCATACCGTCTGCTCAGAGGTGACCTGTGCCTGACGTATAAGGCCATGTCCAACCAGGAATTAAGGGACATGCTGCACCTCAAACAATCCAAATCCCATCAAGCTACACGCTCAGGAGACTTGAACCTCAGCACTGAAATAAATAGGACATGCTGGAGGGACAGATTCATAACCCAGAGGCTCCCTTCACTCTGGAATAAAATCCCAGTCCAAGTTAGGCAGAGTCCCTCATTGACTCTCTTCAAGAGGAATCTTGATGAGTGGATGGGGGATCATAGGTTTACCCCGGGTATCACTTCTGTGTCACTGTTAGACAGAGGCACAGTATACTAAACTCGAAAAAGGGCATAGCAAAATTAATTTAAAATGGGTGGCGAAAGCCAAACATATTCTGGCTAGGCTTATAAATGCCCTAGGGCAGATAGCCTAGTATGAACCTATGAACCTATGAATTGCTGGGTAACTACAGCAGAGCTAGTAAGAGAGATGGCTAGAAAGGTGCTTGGTGTGACATCTGGAAAGAGGAAGAAGGACAAGGAGACCTGGTTGTGGAATGAAGAAGCACAGGAGAGTATACAGAGAAAGAGGTTGGTGAAGAAGAAGTGGGATTGTCAGATAGATGAAGAAGGTAGACAAGAGTATAAGGAGATGAGGTGCATGGCAAAGAGAGAGGTGGTGAAGGCTAAGGATAAGGCGTATGAAGAGTTGTATGACAGGTTGGACACTAAGGAGGGAGAAAAGGACCTTTACCAATTGGCTAGACAGAGAGACTGAGCTAGTAAAGATGTACAGCAGGTAAGGGTGATAAAGGATAATGCAGGAAACATACTCACAAGCGAGGAGAGTGTGTTGAGCAGATGGAAAGAGTACTTTAAAGGGCTGATAAATGAAGAGAATGAAAGGGAGAGAAGGTTGGATGATGTGCGGATATTGAATCATGAAGTGTAGTGGATTAGCAAGGAGGAAGTAAGGATAGCTATGAAGAGGATGAAAAATGGAAAGGCTGTTGGTCCAGATGACATACCTGTGGAAGCAGGGAGGTGTTTAGGTGAAATGGCAGTGGAGTTTTTAACTAGATTGTTTAATGAAATCTTGGAAAGTGAGAGGATGCCTGAGGAGTGGAGAAAAAGTGTTTTGGTACTGATTTTTAAGAATAAGTGTGATGTGCAGAGCTGTAGTAACTACAGAGGGATTAAACTGATCAGTCACAGCATGAAGTTATGGGAAAGAGTAGTGGAAGCTAGGTTAAGAAGGGAGGTGATGATTAGTGATCAGCAGTATGGTTTCATGCCAGGAAAGAGCACTACAGATGCAATGTTTGCTCTGAGAGTGTTGATGGAGAAGTACAGAGAAGGTCAGAAAGAGTTGCATTGTATATTTGTGGATTTAGAGAAAGAATATGACAGGGTGCCTAGAGAGGAGTTGTGGTATTGTATGAGGAAGTCGAGAGTGTCAGAGAAGTATGTAAGAGTGGTACAGGATATGCATGAGGGTCGTGTGACAGTGGTGAGGTCTGCGGTGGGAGTGACAGATGCGTTTAAGGTGGAGGTGGGATTACATCAAGGATCAGCTCTGAGCCCTTTCTTATTTGCAATGGTGATGGACAGGTTGACAGACGAGATCAGGCAGGGGTCCCCATGGACTATGATGTTTGCAGATGACATTGTGATCTGTATTGAGAGTAGGGAACAAGTGGAGTAGACCCTGGAGAGGTGGAGATATGCTCTAGAGAGAAGAGGAATGAAGGTCAGCAGGACTAAGACAGAATATATGTGCGTGAATGAGAGGGAGGATAGAGGAATGGTGAGCATGCAGGGAGTAGAGGTGGCAAAGGTGAATGATTGAAATACTTGGGATCAACAGTTCAGAGTAATGGTGAGTGTGGAAGAGAGGTGAAGAAGAGAGTACAGGCAGGATGGAGTGGGTAGAGAAGAGTGTCAGGAGTGATTTGTGACAGACGAGTACCAGTAAGAGTGAAAGGGAAGGTCTACAAGAGGGTAGTGAGATCAGCTATGTTATATGGGTTGGAGACGGTGGCATTGACAAAAAAACAGGAGTCAGAGCTTGACATGGCAGAGTTGAAGATGTTAATATTTGCACTGGGTGTGATGAGGATGGACAGGATTAGGAATAAGTATATTAGAGGGTCAGCCCAGGTTGGAAGGTTTGGAGACAAAGCCAGAGAGGCAAGATTACATTGGTTTGGACATGTGCTGAGGAGGGATGCAGAGTATATTGGGAAAAAGATGCTAAGTATGAAGCTGCCAGGTAACAAGAAAAGAGGAAGGCCTAAGATAAGGTTTATGGATGTGGTGAGAGAAGACATGCAGGTGGTTGGTGTGACAGAGCAAGATTCAGAGGACAGGAAGAAATGGAAACAGTTGATCCGCTGTGGCGATTCCTAACTGGAGCAGCCGAAAGAAGAAGAAGATTCAATGCCGGGGTATAACAAGATGTTGATCCCAGAGGTGGTGATTATAAGAATATTGTGGAACAAAAAGAAACTGCTTGACAGATTAGATTAGGGGCTGATAAAAAGCCCGGTGTAAATGATGCAATTAACATCAAATGTTTTCTTAAATATAGGAAACTTACTATTATGAAGTTTTAACTCATTTTCTGTGGTTCTCTGACAGTTCTACTTCCCAGTGCAGGTTGCTTTAAAAATTAAAGTGTTTTTTTAATTGATTAATTGTTTTGGATTTTTTATTGGCTCATACCATTTTAACTCATTACATCCAAGTGACGCCTCTAGGTGCATCTGCACTTACCTCCTACTGCTCCTCTAGGCGTCAAATATTGCTTGTTTATATTTGCATTAATAATTCCAAAATCATGCCCTATACGAGGTATCAGAATATTTTATCTTGAAGCATACATGATGGCAAACACAATTGTATTGATATTTGACCTATGTCAATGAGTATTTGTTATAATTGTAAGGTGATATCTTTATTTTTTAAAGACTCAAGCCACGCCGACTAGGAGTTAAAGGTGCACAATCAAAAGAGCTGTACTGGAGGGAATGACAAGGTATATTACTGTGGTTGCTTTGACTTGGTTTTTATTGTTTGTTCTGAAGAAGTCCTGTTGAGACGGAAGCATGGAATAAAGTTTTCATATGCTAAGCTACTTGCTTTCCAGTCTTTATTGACCATCAGTACCACTGTCTGGTGTTTCTTGGTGTGTATTTGGACCTTGGTTACACACTTTCAGTTTTGGTATTTTACATATCCAATTTCCCTTCCTCGTCCTCCCCAAAAGAAGAGAATTCCTGACATTCCACCCAGTCAGAGGAAGGAGGCAGCACAAAAAATACAAAAGCTACAGAACATTCATCCAAGAGGTCCCACCTAATCAGATAGGATACGGAACTTACTTGCACTTCTGTTTAGTGCCAAAGAAGACAGGGGATCTAAGACCAATTTTGGATCTTAGCAAGTTGAACCAGTATGTAAAGAAGGTGAAGTTCCATACAGTAACAGTTCAGTCCATCCTGCCCTTTCTGCACAAAGATGATTGCATTGTTCTCTGTAGATCTCCAAGATGCGTACTATTACATAAAAATAGGTAGGTGATCCAGGAGGCATCTACACTTTTGGCTGGAAGCCAGTCATTACCAATTCAGAGCACTGCCCTTTGGACTCACCACAGCCCCTAGGGTGTTTACCAAATGCATGGCAGTTGTGGCAGCTCACTTGAGACTGCAAGGATTCCAGGTGTTTTCATATCTTGATGATTAGCTCCTCCTTGCTCCATCCAAGCATCAAACTTTACAAGCCAAGGACTACTTCATCCAGGTTTCCAGCACTTTAGGCATGTCAATAAACCATGCCAAGTGAAACCTAGTCCAAGTACAGACCATGGAATTCATAGGGACTCTTTTGAATACTAACACTCAGGTGGCTTCCTTACCTCTTTATCGCATCACATCCTTAAGTCATCAAGTTTGGGCTATACTGTCTCACCCGTCTCCTCCATTAAGATTAGTGCTACAAGCTCTGGGGTCAATATCAGCTGCCATACTTCTGGTCCCTTTAGCGTGATTCCTTATGTGAATTCTTCAATGGACCTTGGCAGTACAGTGGTCCATTCTTTATCTAACCCTGTCGTTTCCCATAAGACTCACCCCAATATGCAAATATCGTATTCATTGCTGGATTCAGAACATTCATTCTTCCATCCATAGTTGCCACAGTGACCACAGACACTTCCCAGCTGGGGTGGGGGGGACATTTCTTGGAAAAGATGGTCCAAGGCATGTGGCCCCTCTGGAGACCAAATTACATATCAGTGTCTTAGTGATGAGAGAAGTCCTTCTAGCTTTGCAATCATTTCAAGACATTTTCCCAGTGGGGATCATTACTTTTCAGATAGATAACATGTCGGTAGTCTGGTACATCAACAAGCAAGGAAGAATCTGATCTTACCCACTGTGCAGAAGAGGCCATGAGTGTTTGGGAATGGGTGATCACTTCAGACTGCTTTCTCAGTGCAACGCACATCCCAGGGAAAACCAACACAGTAGCAGACAGGCTCAGCAGATGCATTCTGAGGCTCCGTGAGTGGTCTGTCATCCCAGGGAAAACCAACGCAGTAGCAGACAGGCTCAGCAGATGCATTTTGAGGCTTCGTGAGTGGTCTATCAATCAATCTGTAGTGAATATTATCTTCACCCACTGGGGCCAGCCTTGCTGTGACCTATTTCCCTCACCCCTCAACAACAAGTGCAGCAAGTACTTTGCTCTGACCCCTCCCCCCCGGGGGAGTCACAGAGAGACACTCTGATTCATGATTGGCCCCTGGGTCTCCTGTATGCCTACCCCTCCCTTCCTCTGATTCCAAAGTTCTTACAGAAAGCAAGCAGACTAAAGAGCACAGTCATCCTTATTGCCCCCTTCTAACCTTGACAGGTATGGTTCCCCTTCCTGCAATCTCACTTGCGATATCCCCCAAGGATACTGGAACCCACTTAAGACCTCCTGTCTCATCCATCGAAAATTCAGCACCTCAGTCTCCATACCCTAAAGTTAACTGTATGGTTTCTCCACTTCCAGTAATAGTTAGACAGTCCAGGTTTTCTTCCCTAGTTCATGATATTATCTTGGCCTCCCAGAAAGTGTATACCAAGAAAGTCTACAGAAGCAAATGGAAAAGATTTTCTATTTGGGCCTCTAACCAGAATATCTACCCTTTTTCAGCACCAGCATCGACCATTCTTCTTTTTCTAACAACTGATGTTATGTTGTCATATCTCGCTATTCTTTGCTGGTTGGGTTTAGAACCAAGAATCGCTTCTGACTCTGCCTTATACAAAAGCTCGAGAGCTTCCACTGGCTCATTGCTATACCGTATGCCATAATGCTCAGGGAAGATTACCTAGATTTTGTTTGCCGCTAAGCAAGATTGGGTGCTTCCTCTAAGCTCTAGGGTACATGGAAACAATTTCTTCTTTTTCTTGTATTTTTCATACAAATATTTAGTGTGTATATTGCAGAGTTTCTTATTAGAATTGTTTGATAGATTCTTTTCTTGTTCATTATTGCGATTGTACTGTTTTTGTTGGCCATCGTCTACCGCTAGGCCCATTTGTGTTTTTCTCCCTATCCGGGTCCCAAACTCGTTTAGAGAGTTTTTGGGTCTTTTTGCTGTTAAAACTAATTTTTATTTCTTATCCCTTTATCGTTGGGTAGTCTGTTTGAGTTAGAGGGCTCCCTTTGGCCCATTTAACTTAGAGCTTTCCCTTCCTTCCCCCTTTCATTTTCTATGAGGAGTTTGTCGTTTGAATTAGAGACGTCTCCTCTTGTTATTACTTGAGTTTCTTTTTTGGCTGGTGTGTTAACTTCATATAAAAAAATTGTGGCTTTTTCTGGTAGAGTTATCTTAGTATTTTGGCTTCTTGTTGAGTTATTTCTAAGGATACTAAAGAAACAAAGCCTTTGGGCTTTACAAAATGTGAAAATGCAGTCAGAAGATGTCTTTGACAGATGGACACACCAGTTGTATATATTGTTTAGGTGCTGTCCACCTACAAGAGTCATGTTCATTCTGCCATGCATTCAGCTCTAGAGTTTTAATGGAAAGAAAGAATAAGCTGATAGTTAGGGGCTTGTTGAAGGTACCTTTTACTGAGGCCCTAGAAGGAATCAGCATTCCCCTAATTCCTCCCATCAGTCTCCATCTTCAAGATCGGAGAAATCTTCAAAAAGATCATCTTCCACGGCTCCATCATAGGAGCCTACGAAGAAACATGCAAAAGAGTCATCTACAGCCCCAAAGGTCTTTGGGCCTAAGAAAGTTACCTCTTCGGCTCCCCTAGTGATTTCAGAGCCAACAGAGTTCCATCTTCAGAGCCGGTCCACAGTTCTGGAACTGGTCTCTTCCGTGTTGCATTCTTCCCTCCTTCAATCAGTGAGATCCTCGACCCCGTCCTGTCAGTCCGACCAGGAGACTTTTGGACGAAGATGTGGAGCAGGTGGTCAAGAGGCTTTTATGGATGCTGGCACTGGCCAAGATTCTGTTGACCCCGACCCAAAAGGATTCAGGACTGACCAACATCACTTCCCCTTTGTTGATTCCTCCTCCGACCCATTCGGTGGCTTCGGAGCCAGAGTGCTTGGATCCGACTGTAGTGGAACCGTTGGTGCCGAGGCCTGCTCCAGGGTTCTTCAGCCCTGACTACTGCTCTGGCTTTCTCAGTTCCATCAGATTTCAAGGGGTCTAGGAGCCGATGCTCCCCCTTTGGGTCTGGGGAGGAGAGTTGAGTTGGTCAGTTGTCTGACCGAAGTCTACCTCTCAGGGCTTCAGCGCGGGTGAGCTCGGCACCTACATCAGCCTCGGAGCCCACTGCCTTGGTTCAGGGGGATTCTTCTGGTTCCTCACAGCTGGGAGCTCCCTCAGAGTGGGGCCATGGTGCTTTTGAGGTCATGAGGAGAGTGCTGTTACCTCAGATGGCTCCACTCTCAGATCCTAGCACACTTTCCCCCAAAGAGCCAGAGTCTGTCTCTTTGCCATTGCTCCCTCCCAGGCATGAAGACCCAAAGCCAACTCTTCTGAAACCTCTCCTGAGTACCCCTCTGAGGAGGTCCCTTGGAAGAGGTTATGTAAGAGGGACCATCTAGATTCCCCTAAGGAGTCCATCACTTCAGACACGGACCTCAATGAGTCAGAACGAATGAACCTATGAAAAAGGAGGTCATTGTCCCACTGTACTCATCGCTCATTAGACCCATTATAGAGTATAATGCCTCGTTTGGTATGTACTTCACAAGACATCTGCAACAGCTAGAAAGGCCACAGAAATACCTCACTAAAAGAATCACCGGCCCAAAGCAGATGCCATATGCTGACCATCTAAAAAAACTCCAGCTATACTCTGTGGCATATTGTCTACTCAGAGGTGATCGCTGCTTAACATACAAGGCTGTGTCAAACCCTGAGCTGTTGGACATGCTCCACTTAAAGAAATCCCAATCCATCAGAGCCACATGCTCCAGGGATCTAAACCTTGTCATCACAATGAACAAAACATGCTGGAGGGATAGGTTCCTGCTCCAGAGACTCCCCATACTCTGGAATAGACTACCAGTACATGTCAAGCAGACCGCCTCCTTGGCCCTCTTTAAAATTGACCTTGATGATTGGATGGGAGATAGGAAATTCACCCCGGTAGATCATGTCAGTCGCCCTGCTAGACAGGGGTCCAGAGAAGTAAATATTGTGGGACGAAATATCCAGGGAATTGTTATGGCTAGGCTTGCATAGGCCCTAGGGCCGATAGCCTAGTACCAACCTATGAACCTATGAACCTATAAGAAGGGCCCCCACGGTCACCCTCTGAGGATGTCTCCTTTGTGGACATCCTAGAGATCCTTAAAAAGAGAGGTGGCTGGAAACCTATTAACCCTTCTGAGGATGAGTCTGTGTACCTGGAGGTTTTCGGGTCTCGCCCCTCCACCTCTTGGGTGAACTCCACCTTTTGGCCAGCTCATGAATGTAGTCATTCAGAATGTGTGGAGCTCTTCAGATTCAATAGAGCCTGTTCCTATGGGGCCAAATAGGTTCATCACTGCACCCACAGACAGGGATTTTCTGAGTAAAGGTGTCCCGGTGGATGCTGTGGTGGTGGCGGAAGCCACTAAGAAGGAATTATCTGAGACATCCTTATCTATCTATCCACCAAGTAAAGAGTCTTGAACGATGGACAGATATGGAAAGCATATGTTTTCTTCTGCGTCCTTTGCTCTTTGGTCACTGAACTTATCTAACCCACTTCACCAAGCTTCAGTAGGATCTCCTGAAGGAGCTAGGAGATACCCTCCAAGGTTCTGTAGCTTTGGGGGTCTCGGACAAGGTTACCTCCCAGCTCTCCACCTTAAATTCTATCATGAACTTCTCCATGTAGCTTATTTCCTTTGCAGCCAATGGAATGAGCAGGGCAGCAGGTACAGAATTTCCTTAAGGAGGCATTCCTGGATGTGCTTATGCGATTTCACAGAGTCCTTCAAGTCTTCTTTTATTAATGCTCCTTTCGACAACTCGTCCTTGTTCGGGCCAAAAATTAAAGACACCCTGTCCAGGTGCAAAGAGGAGGGAAAGGCTTTGTCTGCTGTGGGAGGCCATTTCTCCCTCCCTACCAGACCTTATCCCAGAGGTCAGAAGGGGGAGATGTGGTTTTGTAAGTCCCAGAGAGCTTTTGCAGACACGTGGTGATTCTTCCCCCTGGGGCAGAGGGGGAAGTAGGAATGGAAGATGTCGACCATGTGGCAGAGGGGGTCCGCAAAACCAGGGTGACAGGGATACCTTCCTGGGGAAACCCTTTCAGCACTGAGGCCCACCTGTCCATCTCTGGAGGCAGTTGTGGTCACCTGTCATTGTATCCAAATGCCTGGCTAGAGATCACAAATGATAAATGGGTACAAACAATCATATCCAGAGGTTATTACATACCATTTCCCTCCCCTCCTTTAGAAAGAAAATCAGTGCCAGATGTTCCATCCAGTCAGAGGGATCATGCAACTCTAGAAATACAAAAGTTGCTAGAAAAAAGAGTAATCCAAAACTTCCCCGTATACCAAATTGGATGCAGAACTTACTCAAGGTTCTTTTTAGTTCCAAAGAAGACGGGACTGGAGACCCATTTTGGACCTCAGCAGACTAAACAAGTTCGTCAAGAAGTCGAAGTTCCAGATGATGACACTGCAGTCTATACTCCCCTTTCTTGGGGAAAGATGATTGGATGTGCTTGATAGACCTCCAGGATGCGTACTACCACATAAAAATGGACAGGCAATCCAGGAGACATTTGCGCCATTATCAGTTTCGAGCTCTGCCCTTTGGTCTCACTACAGCCCCCAGAGTGTTATGCATGGCAGTAGTTATGGCTCACTTGAGTCATCTAGGATTCTGGGTGTTTCTGTATTTAGAATATTGGCTTTTAACCACCACCACCAAGCATCGACTTGCAAGAGCGAGAGACACCACTATTCACCTTTGCTCCCAGCTAGACATCATGATAAACTTAGAAAAATCTGTCTTGTTGCCATCACAGCATATTGTGTTTATACAGTCAGAGTTAGATACAAGAGAAATGTTGGCCAAACTTCCCCCTGAGAGGATTCAAACCTTACCTCTTCAGGTCAAGAACCTCTTAACCAAGAAAAAAGTACAGGCGAATGTTGTTTTGAAAGTTTTGGGCACTATGGCGGCAGCAATAATCTTGATACCTTTAGCTCACTTACACATGAGGAGCCTTCAGTGGCTATTATTCACCCAGTGGTCCATGCAGGAGCTACCCATGTCTCACAAAGTTATCATAACGGAATCCTACAAGAAGGATCTGTGCTGGTGGCTTCACTCCACTCAACTGACCTTAGGTCAACCATTTGTCCTTTTCCATCCTGTAGCCACAGTGACCATGGATGCTTCCCAGATTGGGGGGGGCATTATCTGGGGAAAACTGTCCAAGGTGTTTGGCAGGAAAATGAGTACCACTTACATATCAATGTCCTAGACATGACAGCGGTGCTGTTGGCGTTGCAAGCATTTCAGAACTCCCTTCCACAAGGAACAATTGCAATTCAAACAAACATGTCGGTGGTGTGGTATATAAACAAACAAGGAGGAACCAAATCCTACTCCCTGTGTCGTGAAGCCCAGAGAGTATGGCAATGGGCAGTCTCTTTCCAACACTTTCTGATAGCAATGCACATCCCAGGGAGGTCCAACATGATAGCGGACAAACTCAGCAGAGCTGTTCTGATGCCTCACGAGTGGTCCTTAAAACAGGAGGTTGCGGAAGAGATTTTCCGCAAGTGGGGCCAGTCTTGCTGCAACCTGTTTGCCACATCCATGAATGCCAAATGCAGCAGCTACTTTGCCCTGATCCCCCCTCCAGAGGAGTCACCAAAGGATGCACTTGTATACGACTGGCCCTCGGGTCTCTTCTACACGTTTCTCCCTTTTCCTTTGATATCAAAATTCCTGCAGAAAGCCAGCACATTGGAAAGCAGAACAATAATCATTGCTCCATACTGGCCTCATCAGATTTGGTTCCCCTTTCTATTTCCCCATCTTCTGGCGGAGCCATAGATTCTGGACCCTTTTCCAGATCTCCTGACGCATCCATCAGGGTCGCTCCATCCATCTATTCAAACCATCAAATTGACAGCTTGGCTGCTCCAGTTCCACAAATAGCCAGGCTTCCTGATATTTCGCCTGCAGTAAAACATATACTGATTTCATCTCATAAGCCTTCAACCAGAAAATTATATTCTAGGAAATGGAAAAGAGTTTCATGCTGGGCTTGCAAAAAATCATATTGATCCCTTTACTGACCCCGTAACAGCTGTGTTAAACTTTTTGGCTAAGCTTTTTAATGAGGGCGTGGTGGCAGCTACTATTCGAGTTCAATTACCTGCTATATCTAACTATCATATTGGGGAAATGGGTCTAAGAATCATGTCCCACAGACTTTGTAAGGCTTTCTTGAAGGGTACTTTTTTAGTGAGGCCTCCAGTAAAGGAACCTCCAACACCATGGGACCTAAATTTTGTTCTATTTGTGTTGATTCTTCCTCCCTTTGAACTCACATCCTCTTGTGACATGAAGTTTTTATCATGGAAGACAGCACTATTGGTGGCTATTACATCTGCTACACAAGTGTCTGAACTTCAAGCTTTGTCAATACGTCCCCCTTACTTGATCTTTCACAAAAATAGAGTTTCCTTATGAACCAACCCCTCTTTTTTACCAAAAGTGTGTTCAGAAGCCAATTTAAATCAATCCATTAATTTACCCGTCTTTTTCCTAAATGATGGCAACAAGGCAGTGTATAAATTACACCAGTTATACATACATAGACAGTTAGTTTCTACCTGCATAGAATAAAAGAATTCAGAAAATTGGACCAGTTGTTTATATAGTACTAATCTGTAAACCTAATCTATGACTTTATCTATTAACCTATATCCTTTTCAGACAAAAAGAAAGGAGCCCTAATATCAAAAGTCACACTTTTAAAATGGCTTACAGAATGTACATAAAGACAGAGTGTCCGTGTGGACCAACCCCCCCCCCTTTCTTCCTAAGGTGGCATCTGAAAATAACATAAACCAGTACATACAGTTACCGGTCTTCTTCCCAAGTTTTACGAATAAGGGAGAACACATGCTTCATTTTCTTGATGTGCACAGACAACTACATTTTTATCTTCACAGAATAAAACAGTTCAGGAAGTCTGATAACTTTTTATATCTTTTTCTCCAAGTCACTTGGGCCAGGCAGTATCTAAAGTTATTCTTGACAAATGGATTACTGATTGTATTTCATTAGTTTATTCTCAAGAAAGACTAAATTAATCATGACCTCCTCAAGCTCATTCCACTCGGTCCATGGCTACTTCATCTGCCTTTTGGTCAAGGACTTCCATTGATGACAATTTTGCTGCAGCTACTTGATGAAAGACTCATACTTTTGTTACACATTAGAAATTGGATATCATTTCCAGAAGCAGAGCTTCTTTTGGTTTGAAGTGCTTTGGCATGTCCTTCCAGATTCGCGTTCAAATACCAAACAAACAGAATCGCGAATTTCAGAATATTGAGATGAGAAAGCTGAAAGGTCATAATCCTGAAAGTTCATATTATCGCACATTAGTTTCCAGAATAATAGTGGAATAAGTAGTGGAACAATGTAAAATGGTTAGTATTTCTTTAAGGAGATGTGCATTGTCATGTTAAAAGAAAAGACATGGCGGACATATTGTGGAATAGTTGTCTGTGGTTAGAAGGTAAAATTGTGTTTTTGATTTGGTAGTTTGCCCTTTTTTTAAGGTACTGCGATCTTGGAGTTGGTATATTTAATTTATGGGGATGTGGGTGGCAGAGCCCCCGACATAGGAGCTGCAGGGGTGCTTGCCCCCCTGCAAAATGGATGCCAAAAAACTGAAGTGTGGTTGGTAAAAGGATACGGCTGTAGTAGTTCTGTATTGTTTAGAGATGTTTGCTAGTGTTTATTTTTTCACAGGTTTGGAGTGTAGATGTTTGTTTTGGAAAGTATAGGATTTTAGATGCTACCTTTAATATAATGTAGTCAATGTTTTGACTTTTCAGTGTTCTGAATATCGTGGTTTTGAAATTTCATTGTTTTAAACTGTTGGGTTTTCTCATCTCGACATTATGAAATTTACAGTTCCGGTTCTTCGGTATTTGAAAGTAGATCCGTCCTTCCATGAGGCCCTGCCAAGGGCTATGTAGCTGGGGAAGCATCTTTTAGACTACATTGGAACCATTCAGTTCCAGGTGTGAGCTCTGACTTTCGTCTGTTTATTCCTATCTCTTTTATAAAATGGGAGATTAAGCAGCAAAGTCAATCTGAGGTGTTGGGGATGGAATAGGGCATTGTGGGTAGAAGAAGGTGCTCAACAGCTGGATCTGAAGTCTTTTGTATGCGGCTAAGTCGGAACCGAGTATCAGATCTGGAACCCATTAGTTAGGAAGAATGAACATAGACAACACAAATGCCAAGTTATGGTAAGTACATAACTTACAGTTTGTGTTGCTTTCAGTTCAAGGGCTATTGTGCATAGGAGAAATAAGTTAGTTCTTAAAGGATTATTGCCTTCTTCCTCCTCCTCTGGGGCTCAAGCCCCTAGCAAACATTCTAAGACTCCATCAAAACATAGGAATAGGTCCCTTCTTAAATTACTGAAGACTCCATCAACCTCGGAGCCACCTCAAAAAGTTAAAAAATCTTCAGATCCTACTTCTTCAGATCTGAAGAGAAAAACTTCGGATTCCATGACTTTGGATCCGATAGTTATTTCAAGTAAGTCTCATTGGCAGCCTTTGGATCCAAAATATTTGGGTCTGACTTCTGGCATTTCTAAGACTCCTAGGGGTCACTCATTCAAGTTCATTATTGACCCAATTTCTCCTTGGCTGTATTCCCCCTTATGCAAACTCCAAGGAAACACTCTAGGCCACAGTCCACTACTTCATCTGTCAGATCCCCAAGAGTCTTTCTGAGGCCAAAGTGGATAGGATGATGAGGAAGTTCTTTAGCTCTCAGATCCAGCTGGGGGTTATGCCGGCTCTGTCTTCCATCAAATCTGTTAGCCTGCCTTCTACTTCCCATGTAGTTGCATCTCCTTTTCTGATCCATCATTTGGTTTGGGAGCCCTTAGATCTAAGAGTTCTGTGAGAACTGGTATGGGAGCCGAAGGGTTAGATCTTCAAACTTTTCCCTGACTAGTTCTGCTCCTATACCCTTGGATTAGAATGAGTCTCAGAGCTTGAAGTGTTAGTGTCAGATGTATGGGGCTGGGATCTACTCCACTGCTGTCACAGCCAGCTCCATCCTCGAGACACAGATCAGAACAGAGTCACAGCTTGTCTGCCTTGGAAGTTTCTGCTCCAGTGCAACCGGCTATATTTTCTCCTGGTCTGTCTGCCTTTGAGGTAGTGAAGAGGGTGTTGCCTCATCCAAGAGACCTGGTTGCTCACACATCGTTGGATCCTACATCGTTTCCCCAATGGATCTGAACTCTGATCCCATCAGACCTACTCCACAGGGACAGCCAGTATCAACTAGTATCCAGACAGATCCCTTAGAGGAAGTCCATCTCTCTTCGGACACCTCCCCAGAGCATCTCACTGAGGAGGTTCCCCATAAGCGAACATGTAAAAGGAGGCACATAGATTCCCCCTTGGAATCTCTCACAGAAGATACTGACCTTGACAAAGGGGAAAGGTCCCCCAGATCACCACCTGATGATGTCTCATTCAGAGAAATTTTGGAGATCCATAAATAGAAAGGTGGTTGGTCCTCAGATAATCCTTCCCAAGGAGTCAGTATTTCTGGAATCTTTTGGTGCTGGCTGATGAACCTATCGACCTAGTCTCTCGCCAGGCATGGAAGGAACTGGATTCTGTTGAACCATTCCCATGTCTTCCAAATAGGATTTTGACACCTCCAAAAGACAGACCTTGTTGGAACAAAGGAGTTTCTGTTGATGCAATGGTTGTGGTGGCAGGCACTAAAAAGGAGCTAGCGGAGCAGAGGTCTTCTATCCATCCCCCTAACAGAGAATCTGATGTCAATTTTTATTCATTCCTCAACAGTTGGATTCATATCTGACCCTCGGATCTGACTCATCCATTATTTTCAGCTCGTGGCTACTAGCAAACTCTCGAGCTCCTCCCTTACCCATAATGCTCTATCCCCAAACATACCTTAGATTTTGTTTACTGCTTTTGCATATGAACTTGGTTACAGTTTGCTCTCAAGCTTTTTTTTTTCAAAATTAGAAGTAAGTTGTTATATATTATAACTATTTTTCTAATTTCTTTCTTTGATAGTTTATGTATTTCCTCCCTTAATATACTTTTGTGTAATTCTTTTTACTGTTGTTGGTAAATTGTTTTTTTCTCTAGCTATCCATTTTTACATGCTAGAGTAGTCCTTGATACCACTGTTGGTATCTCCTTTCCTTTTTCCTTTTCTGTCTATAAAAAAGTTTTAAAAAAAGTTTTGTTTTTTTCTCCTATTAAAATGTCTGAAAAACCATGTGGTTTTAAAAAGTGCCAAAAGTGTTGTCATATCTTACCACTCTCTGATGCTCACACCTTGTGAGTTTATTGTCTAGGCTCTGAACATCTTTAAAACAAGTGTGACATACATAAATCCTTTAATCCTCGGGCCATTGTGTACTGGAAAAACAAGCTGATTTTAAAAGGCTTGCTTCCCTTCCACCTTGTTTGAGGCTTTCTCTGGGGCTTAACCCCTCAAATCTCTGTCTAAGGAACAATCCAGAAAGTCTTTGGATCCGTCAGGCCCCTCCACCCCATCCTTCAGTCCAATGGTGGAGCCTGCAAGGAAGAAACATAAAAAGTTGCATCTGAAGACTGCTGCTTCACTAAAGCCTGCATCAGACACAAAATCGGCTTCCTCAGATCACAAATTATCAGATCTGAGGCCTTTATCTAGGACCAGATATTTTCCGTTCATTGATCCAGTACCATCTCGGGTTCTGTCTCCATGTTTAGAATCTAGCCAGCATCCCAGGTCTCCCTCTGTGCCATCATTGTCTTGTTCCTTTAGAAGTCTAACTGAAGCCGATGTGGATAGAATGATGAGGAAGTTTCTTTTGGCACAGATTCAGATGGGAGTTCTGCTGGCTCCTCCACCCTTGGGTCAAGAAGCCCTCCACAGTTCTACATCAACAGTCTTGGATCCTTTTCTATCCAACTTGTGGTTTCAGAGACCTTGGATCTGAGTTTTATGGAACTGTCAGGATCAGATCTGACAATCATAGTATTTTCAGCTTCTAGGCCTTCTTTGAGTGCAGCAGCTCTGAACCTAAGCATCCCTGTCTGATCTGAGGTGTTGGAATCGAATCCCAATTTATTGGAGCCATCTCTGCCCTCAGAGCTTTGGCATTGGATAGCTTGGTTCTGATCTCTGCCTCGGGTGGACTGCTGCCTTCTGGGTTGGGGGAGCCAATTGAGAGGAAGTTTGGCTTCTCATCTCAGTCTGTTTCCTTCTTCCCGGGGCATTCTGCTTTTGAGGTAGTGGAAAGTGTGCTTTCTGCTTCTGCCAGATTGAAATTTCTTCCCCACTTGGATCTCCCCTCTGGATCCCTTATGTCTCTGTTCCTTGAGCCCCATCACTCTATTACTCAGGGACAGCCAATTCAAAGTCTCCAGGCTTCCGAGTAGGGAATTACCATTTCTTCAGATACTTCTCCAGAGAACCCCACAGAAGAAGCTGCTAGGAAGAGCAAGTGCAAGAGGAGGCAATTAGACTCCCCTCAAGAGTCGGTCACTGAAGATACTGATTTTGATGAGGGGGAAGGGTCCCCAAGATCACCACCTAATGATGTCTCATTTGAAGACATCCTAGAGATTCTTAAGCAGAGGGGTAATTGGTCTACTGATAACCTTTCCCAAGAGGAATCTGTATTCATGAGGCCTTTGGGTCTGGCCCGTGTAGCTCTGGGTGACTCCTCCGACAGACAAGCTCATTGACTTGATCTCTAGGTGGGCATGGATGGAACCAGACATTGTTGAGCTGATCCACAAGAGACCAGATTAGATTTTGGCACCACCTCAAGGAAAGGAATTTTGGAGCAAGGGAGTACCAGTTAATGCCATGGTCATGGTGGTGGCCACCAAGAAGAACTTGCAGAACAGAGTTCTATTGTCTATCCCCCTAACAGGAAGGCAAGGGCGTTGGACAGATTTGTGAAGCATGTCTATCCTTCAGTGACATTTGTACTCAAACCGCTGAATTATTTGGCACACTTCACTAGATTGCAGAGGGATTTGATTAAAGAACTCTCCAAATCTCTTGTCAGGACCAGTACTTCTGAGGCTCAGACTTCTGTGGCCTCATAGTTGACTACCCTACAGCTGATTACTAATTCATCCATGAGGCTCATTTTGCATACGGATGAAGGTATTTCAAAGGTGGTGGGTTCAGGCATTTCCATTAGGAGATGTGCTTAGATGTGCTTGTTTGACTTTGCAGAGCCCTTCAAGTCTTCCATCATCAGTGCACCTTTTGACAGAACATCTTTGTTTTACCGTAAGGTAAAAGACACGCTCTCCAGGTGTAAGCCCTCCTGCAGTGGAAGTATGTTTTTTGATCCCTCAGAAAACTTTTCCAGGAATCAACAAGGAGATCAAAAAAATGTTCTAAAAGTCTCAGGGTCCTTTCCAAGATCCACGTGGAGATAGTTCATCTAGAGTTAGAGGGGGAACTCAAATGGAAGATGCCACTCATGCAGCAGAACATGCCTGCAGAGCCAGGCATCCAGAGATTCCTTCTCTGACAGAGTCTACCAGCACTCCTGAAAGAAGGCTCAATTGTACACCTGAGGAGGCAGCTGGGGGTTGTTTATCCCTGTACCAGAGAGTCTGGCTAGACCTTACAAAAGATACTTGGCTGCAGAGGATTATTTTCAGAGGTGATATAATTCCCTTTTCATTACATCCTCCACCTGTATGCAGAATCCCCAGTCAGAAGAAAGCAGCAGCATTGGAAGAAGAAAAGCTGCTAGAAAAGTGTCATCCAATTGGTCCTCGCAGACCAGATAGAAACCGGAACTTACTCAAGTTTCTTTGTAGTGCCATAGAAAACAGGGGACTGGAGACCAATCTTAGATCTTAGCAGCCTGAAAAGATCAGTTCAGCACACCAAGTTCCAGATGGTCACCTTTCAATCCATTCTGCCTTTTTTGTGCAGGGTTGACTGGAGGGGCTTGATAGACCTTCAGGATGCATACTATCACATAAAAATGAACAGACATTCCAGAATGTACTTGCGCATCCTGCTGCGAGCCAGTCATTACCAGTTCAGAGCATTGCCCTTTGTTCACCACAGCCCCTAGGCTGTTCAGTAAATTCATGGCTGTGTAGCAGCTTCAAGTGTTTCCATACTTGGATGACTGTCTCATAACCGCTCCAATCAGGCATCTACTGATAAGAGCTCAAGCCATGTACTCCAGGCTTGCTGCTTTCTGAGGATTACAATAAATTACAACAAAGGTCAGTTAGAACCATACTTTTTTTTTTTTTTCAACAAGGGGGTAATTGAAGATATCATATCAATTGAACAAAATTAATTCATTGAGGGCTAATTGTTTTTTTTTATTTTGTGTTTATTTTTTTTAATGAAGCCCTAGGGCATATCTTTGTATTTTCCAATAATTCCATCATTTATTTTCATAAAAAGATTTGGTCCATAATAACAGTGCAGCCTCCTTTATCAGGTTTAATCACTTTCTTATATTTATCATCACCTTATTCTCTCTAATAGATTTTTTTTTTTTGGTAAGATTAAATGAAATTTTGTTCTTGGGGTCTTTTCCTCCTCTATTCTATGGCCATTAGAAAGAATGTCCTTGGAACAAGAGTTCAAAGTTTTCTTTCTAAAAATAATTTTAAATCTATTAATACCTTACTGACATCATTATTACTATTATTAATATTATAGCCTTTTATATTTACTTACATGTCCTTGTACTAAAATTAACTCTTGAAAATTATCTTTTCAATTTTGTTATTATCACATCCTACCACTGTTGAAAACTTGTTGTCCTTTTTATTTCTTTTTTAATTTTTTAATTTTTTCCTTTTCTCACACTTTTAATGCTTTCTTTTTTTTTGTTTGTAATGTTTCATTTTCTTTCCTTCTATATAGTAAATATACTTCCATTATTTTTTTTTTTTGAGTTAATACTTTTTATTTGTAAACATTCTATTTCTCATTTTCTTTTTTTTTTTTAATTATCAGTATATATAATCAACCACAATTATCAAAATGGGTAAGTATCAAAAATGGAACCATTACCTTCCTTAACTTTATTAGGATATTTGTTCAAATAAAAAATTTTTATTTTTTTTATATTTAAGTAAAGTCATCAGCATTTTTAACATTGTAATCATAGGAAATATTTACATCACTTTCTCAGATAGATATTTTATTTATTATTAAAACTATATTTCAAAATGCTTTATACTAGCAAATCAGTTTTGTACCTCTGTCCATTATGTTTATTTCCTTGTTTAGAACCATCTTAGACACTGGAATTTATTGGACTGATTTTCAACACGGTATCAGTGACAGCCTCTCGTCCTCTTCCAAGAGTACAGACTATCTGATTCCAGATCAGAAAGATAATTCAAAATTCCTCAATTTCAACTCGGTTGATTCTATAAGCCTTGGGATCAGCGTCTGTGGCAGTAGTTCTAGTTCGACTAGCAAGATTTCATATGAGGATTCTTCAATGGATGTTAGCAATTCAATGGTCTATTCTTCATCAGCATATGTCCACTCAGATAAGAATTACCCAAGCATGCAAAAGATATCTTTGGTGGTGGAGCCGCTTGGATCAGGTTCTACAAGGCCATCCCTTCATTCTTCCTGAAAGCCATAGTGATGATGGATGCATCCCAGATTGGGTTGGGGGGGCACTTCCTGGGAAAGACAATCCAAGGCACATGGTCCCCTGAAGAGGCCAATATGCATATCATTGTACTGGAAATGGGAGCAGTGTTCTTAGCATTACAGGCTTTCCAAGACTCTCTCCCTTTCAGGACAATTGCAATTCTCCAAATCCCTCTCAGAGCCCATCTCTGCCGAATACTGCAAAAGATCATCCTCACAGCTGGCCACTCTATTATCTATCTCAATTGCATCCATGAGGTTGATTTCCCATGCTGCAGAGGATACCTCACAGGCAAGCCAATTCAGGCATCGCCTTAAGGAGACATGCCTAGATGCGGTTATGCAACTTTATGGAGCCTTTCAGGTCTTCTTTCATCAGTGTTGCTTTTGATGGAATATCCTTAATTGGCCCTTCTGTGAAAGAAACACTTTCCGACAGTGAGCAGGAGGGGAAGACCCTGTCTGCCTTAGGGATTCACTTTTCTAACCCACAGTGATCCTTTTCATGAAATCAAAGAGGAGGCAAGAAAATGTAGTTACATAAATCCCAGAGATCTTTCAGGATTCATGTAGGAACAACTCCTTCAGAGGCAGAGGAGGGAGCTCAGATGGAAGATGCCATCCTCGTAGCAGAGGAATCCTGCAAAACCAGGTTTTCTGAGATTCCTTCCTGGATAGAGCCTTTTAACACTCCTGAAGGATTGCTCGACTGCTTGCCTCTGGAGACAGTTGGGGGACTCTTGCCCTTGCAACCAGACACCTGGGCTACTATAACAAAAGACTCTTGGGTGCTATATATAACAGCCAGAGATTATTTCATACCATTTTCCCAAATGCCCACATCCAAAAGAAGAAAATGATGTCCCACCCAGTCAGAGAGAAGCTGTAACTCGGGAGATTCAGAAGCTGATGGACAAATGAGTTATCCTTCTTTATTTAGGATTCTGAGTGTTTCCATGCTTAGACGACTGGCTCCTCTCCACCCCAATCAGGCACCTTCTAGAACAGTCCAGTGACTATTTTCTCCAACTTTTTCAAACACTAGACATTACAGTCAACATTTCTGAATTCACTCTACTACCTACAGAGCCTGAGATAATTGGTGCTCAGTTAAACACAATAAGTCAGATTGCTTCTCTGCTTCCTCATTGTATAGATACAGTCAAGGCTGAGGTTCAAGAAATTCTTACTCACCCTGCTCCTCCAACCAGACTTGTCCTTCAGGCCCTATGTTCCATAACAACATCTATATTCTTAGTTCCATCAGCATGTTACTATATGCATGCTCTACAATGGGCTCTAGCTGTTCATTGGTCTATTCTTCAACATCCTCTGTCCTTCCCAGTCAAACTTACTTAGGTATGCAGAAACCATCTTCATTTGTGAATCCAGTTAGATGACATTTACATAGGTTGCCCCTTTGTTCCATTTCCCCAGAGGCCATGGTGACCATGGACACCTCACAATAGTGTTGGGGGGGGTATTTTTTGGGTAGGACAGTCCAAGGCACTTGGTCCCCTCAAAGAGACCAGTTCACAAATCAGTGTCCTGGAGATGAGAGCAGTCCTATTAACGCTGTAGTCATTGCAAGATGTTCTCCCTCTGGGTACTGCTGTGATTCAAACTGACAACATTTCCATAGTCTGGTACATCAACAAACAAGGAGGAACCTGATCTTCTCCTCTGTTTTGAGAAGCTTTGAGTGTACAGCAGTGAGCAACTCCTCCAACTGCATTTTAATGGCAATGCATATTCTGGGGAAATCCAATGTATTAGCAGATAAACTCAACAGGTCCATTTTGATGCCTGAAGAGTGTCCTGTCAGTCAGTTAGTGCAGAAGAGATGTTCCATCATTGCAGCCAACCTTGCTGTGATCTCTTTGCAACTACCCACATCAGCAAGTGCAGCAGGTGCTTTGCCCTGATCCCCCCACAGGGGAGTCAGTGAGAGATGCTATAGTCCATATCTGGCCCTCCTGCCTCCTTTACGCCTATCAACCACTTCCTCTAATCCCAAAATTCCTACTTAAAGCCAGCCAGTTGAAGAGATCAAATATCTCCATTGTTCCCTTTTGGCTTTGCCAAGTGTGGTTTCCCTTCCTTTGATCTCATCTTCATTATCCTCCTTGGATACTCGACCCCAATCCAGATCTTTTGTTGCATCCCTTGGGGATGAAGCATTCCAATATTCCAGGTCTCAAACTAACCACATGGTTTCTCCAGTTCCATTAATAGCTAGACAGCCCAGGCTTTCCTCCCCAGATTATCATATACTTTTGTCCTCCAAGAAGGATTCCACTAAGAGGATTTGCAAGAGTAAATGGAAAAGATTCTCAATTTGGGCTGTAAAAATGACATGGATGCTTTTCTGCCCCTGTTTCTTCAGTACTGGAATTTTTCACTTCTGTTTTTAAGGAATATCCTAGTTTTTCCATAATCAAAGTACTATTGTCAGCCATATCAAATTTTCACTCAGGAGACAATGCTTATTGTTTGGGTGTTTTCAGGTTGTACAAGGCTTTCTTAAAGGGCAACTTATTCAGACCTACAGTGAAAGATCTGTCATTTCTTGGGATTTAACAGTAGTAATTCAAGGGTTTACTCAACAACCTTTTGAACCTTCAACAAAAATTCATTTAAAATGCCTTATCTGCCTTCTGGTCTAGAACTTCCACTGATCAAATTTGTGCAGCAGCCACCTGATCTAATGCATATACCATTATTACTCATTACAAATTAGACATAATTTCTACAAGCAGATATGTGTTTGGTTCAGCAATTTTCCAGATTATTCTTCCATGGCGGCCAACCAAGATTCACATAGCTGGGGACTCTGGCCCAGACATTGAGGAAGAATGAAAACAACATCAGATATTAAAGTTATTTACTCACCATAACTATGCATCTGTGTGGTCCGTTTTCATTCTTCCTCAATTCCCTTCCCTCCTTCCCCCTTTCTGTCATCTTCTGGAGTGACCAGATGGACTTTTGGAACCTGTTGTTCTGGGTTTGAGCCCTGGTTCTGTTACTCTTGTCTTTCCCCTTTTTATATTCTAAGATATTTTAAGTGGCAAAGTAGATCTAAGGTATTGTGGGTGAACAAGGGCAACCCATATGTTGAGGAAGAATGAAAATGGACAACACAGAGGCATAGTTATGGTGAGTACATAACTTTAATTTCTTTTTAGTTCCAAATAAAACAGGGGACCTCAGGCCAATTTTGGACTTCAGGCACCTCAATCCGTTTGTGAAAAAGACAATGTTCTGGATGGTCATGGTACAGCCCATATTACCTCTTTTTAGGAAGGATGATTGAATGTGCTCTATAGATCTTCAGGACACCTACTCTCATATAAAGATTCCAAGGCAATCCAGGATATTTCTCCATTTCTGGCTGGGGGCCAATCATTTTCAGTTCAGAGCACTGCTTTTTGGTCTCACCACAGTCCCTTGAGTGTTCACCAAGATTGTGGCAGTGATAGGAAAAAGTCCCTTTAATTCTTACGTGGTAGTAGCAAGCCTATTAACCTTGACATCTACAGACATCTACAGACTTCTACAGTTTTCAAGAATAGATGTCACTGTTGCATTATTCATAACGTGTGGGATTTCCTGACAACAGTAGCCCAGTGTCTGGCCCGTATACCAAAGCCTTTTCATCCGCCTAGCATCGTACATCGTGTATGCTCCCAGCTTAAGGAATAAAGGTGATGTACATATGCTCCATACTCAGAACTTCTGTGCCTCCAGTCTGCATACCACAGCTTAATGTGGATATGAAAGCCCTTCGCTGAGCTGGTTTCTGTTGAGTCATTTACAGATAAATGCCCCATTTGGGGTTCCTTGGTTTCTTCTTTTTCTTTCTGTACTTCTGTACTTAGGGACCAACTTCCCCATTTTTCTGGGGTTCTCCAGGATTTACTAGATAAGGGCATCATTTAGCCTGTTCCTGTGTCCCAAAGAGGAACAGGGTTTTACTGCAGAATGTTAAAGGTTTCCAGAAAGAAAGGATCTTGGAGACCAGTCCTAAACCTCTCCTTTCTAAATACTTTTCTAAAGATTCCTTCCTTCCAGATGCTTTTCCTCTAGACTGTTTCCTCTCTTACTTCCATAGGCTTTTCTGGTCTCCACTAGACCTAAAGGATGCCTGTTTTAATATTCACATTCACCATCTATTCAGGAAGCTTTTGTGCTTCTCTGTTTCTTTCTCTTATTTTCAGTTCTGTGCTTGGCTCTTTTTTTTTTTTATACAGCCCCAAGAGTTCATCATATGTCTGGCCCAAAGGTTCTGTCTCTGACAACATACTTCCCCTTTCTCTCATTTCTGCAAAGGAATTTCTCGAAGTCCAGGGGTTCATGGCATGTAGCACTCCCATTGTCCACTTTACCAAGTATCATATGAGGAAACATCAACAATACCTAAAGACAGTTCAGCTCCAGCATTGCCATCCGTTGGAGTTTCCAGTCCCCTTATTTCCTTGTCTCAAACTTGAGTTTCACTGGTGGATTCAGCAGATCTCCCTCAATCCAGTACTGCCTTTTTAGACACCTACCTGTACTCAAGAGCTGTTCACAGACAGTTCCATTCTGGGGTGGGGAGCCTCTTCCAACAATTTGAGGGTTCAGGGTCTATGTCCTCTTCATCAGAGGTCAGACTACATCAACATAAAAGAAATGAGTGTGCTCATTCTTGCTGTTCAGGCCTTCCATTTTTTTTGGTCTCCAAGCCTTTTTAGACAACACCACAGTCATGCGCTACATCAAAAAACAGAGGGGCACAAGTTCTTATCTTCTTTGCATACTAGCCCTTCAGGCCTGTGATTTGACTATCCACCATCAGGTAACCCTTCAGGTGGTCTACATCCCTTTAGAACACATCAGACTCCTTCAGCAGGTCCAGGACACAACCCCATGAATGGAAGCTTCACAGAGAGTTGTTTCTGTACATTAAAAGTTGGTGAGGTATTCCTCAATTGGATCTTTTTACTTCTCCTCTGAACAGGCATGTTCCTCGCTTCTGTTCCAGAGTCTCAAGTCCTCTGACTTGGAAGGTGGATGCCATGTCCTTTTCCTGGAAGGGGATGCCCCAATATGTTTACTCTCATCTTCCTCTATTTTCTACAATCCTTCACAAGATCAAGAATGACTCCCCAAGAATCTTGCTGGTGATTCCCTTTTGGCCCAGATGGCTCTGTTTCCCCTTCTCTTTCACCTGGCCAGGGCAGTCATCACAAGCTACCTCACCAAATGGATCTTCTCAGACAAGACAAGGGGTCCTCTCATTTACCCTCATTTGTCCACTCATCAGTTGACATTTTGAGTGACTGGATTTTGATCCTTTTGAGACACCACTTTTCTGAGGACATGCTTAGGGTTCTGCAGGAGGCCAGGAAACCCACTATAAGAAAATCCTATATGGCTAAATGTAAAAGATTTCCTGCTTTGTGTCTCAAGCATCAACAGTATCCCTCTCAGTGAAGGTCACTTTGGTTCTTTCTTACTTGTGTGAACCACTCCATACTGGCTTAACATATTCTTCTTTTAAAACTCGCTTGTAAGCAATCTCTGCTTGTCTACCCTTGAAACCACCATTGATCTCTTGTTTTGAGGTAAAACAGTTCCTTAAAGGCATATCAGAACCTCAAGGAAACATATTCCTCTTTCTTTAGACCTTACTTTTGTCCTTGAAAAACTGGCTTAGGCTCCTTTTGAGCTTGCATCTTCTTCTTTGCAACACTGCACCTGGAAGATTGATTTGTTGAGTGCCTGTATTTCAGCCAAGAGAGAGTTTCTGAACTTAAGGCGGTGATGACAAGTCCTCCATTTTTTATTTTTTTTTCATAGGGACAGGGTGTCTCTGCATACTACTCCTTCATTTATCCTAAATGTGGTCAATGAGTTGTCTCTCAGTCTGTCTAGCCAGCTTCCTTCCTTCCTTTTTTCCTTTTCCACGTTCTGTTAGAGAGAAAGTCCTTCACCCCTTGGATCTACATAGACAGCTCAGGTATTATTTGGATAAGACAGAGGCTATCTGCAAATTTGAGCAGCTTTTTGTTTCCTTTCATACCAGGACATTGAGTTTGGCGGTTTCTAAGCAAAGTATATCCTCATGGGTTTCTAAGGCCATTACTTTTTGTTATTCCTTTCAAAGATAACAGCTTTCTGTTTCAGTTTGAGCTCATCCTGCAAGGGCAGTGACCTCTTCTGGAGCTTTCTTCGAGGGTTTGGATACTAGATCCATCCATGAAACTGGCACTTGGTCTTCTGTTCACACTTTTACTAAACTTTACAAGTTGGATGTCATTTCCAGATCCAGGGCAGGATTTGCCAGGGCAATCCTTCATGAGTTTGTGGAGGGCTCCTTTGTGCCTAACTCCTTCTATCCTTTTCAGTAACTCTGGCAATTGTATACATGTTATGAATACTGCAGCAGTGATAGGGAAGGACAAATGTTTTCCTTTTCAGTGTTGCAGTATTCAGTCCCTTCCTCCTGCACCCTTTTCTCTCTTTCTTCTGGTAAGAACTCTTTGCTGGCCGAGGGGTCTTCGACTGTCTCTCTCTCCAGTTTCATTTTCCCTCTGGATGTGCATGTTCTCCTTTCCATTGGGGTTACTGTAGTTCTTCTGGGACACTCAGTTCTGAGCATAGAACATATGTATATCACCTTTATGCCCACACCTATGCAACCAGAGAGCATATACCTGCCGTACAATGCTAGGAAGACATACAGACTTTGGTATACTGGCAAGATGGTGGGCAATTCTTGGCATGAGATCCCACATGTTATGAGTACTGGAATAGTGAAAAGGAGGACATCTATTGTTATGTTAACATTTTAATCAAAAACAAATCACCCAAAAGGAGAGAGAGTTCTTGCAAAGTAGTTCAACTAGTTTATTCAATAATGGTTTAGCGCTTTCAGCCTATCTGGTCATCATCAGAACATAATGAATGATGAACTCAACAATTAAATAGACATTCCCTTGTCACATGACCTACTCAATTAATAAACATTTCCATAAAAACTTTTAAAAGAAGCACTTGAATAACAAATTTACTAAAAGAACAAAGCTTACCATACAGTAAAGTGTGATGTAAACCATTATTCAATAAACTAGTTGAACTAATTTGCAAAAATTCTTTTCCTTTTAGGCAGTTTTCTTATACCACCTTTTGAGACTCCTTTTATCATTTGGTTGGACATATGCTAACATTTTACATAACTGTACTATCTGTTATTTGGATAAAGTCAGCAAA
The DNA here is from genome assembly GCF_019279795.1 of Protopterus annectens. Taxonomy (NCBI): domain Eukaryota; kingdom Metazoa; phylum Chordata; order Ceratodontiformes; family Protopteridae; genus Protopterus; species Protopterus annectens. The sequence continues at coordinate 44,614,280 of NC_056747.1, read as the reverse complement.
TTTAATCTGGGATAACTTATTGGAGACAAGGGAATTATGTGTGGGGGATGAGTCAGAGCCTCAGATCCACATCTCTAGAAGGTGCCGAGATCGGATCTGATTGCATCTGACACCTCAAACGTTGAAGTGGATAAAAATGAGACAGAGCAGATCTATCATTATGGTGAGTACATAACTTTTGATGTTGTTTTCCTATCTTGCCTTCATTCTTAGTGGTTGGGTTCAGAACCAATCCTCGGTTCTGACTCAGCCACATACTAAAGCTCAAGGACTTCCACTGGCTCGTGTCTCTATCCCTATCCCATCATGCACCAGTGAAGCTCCCCAGATCTCGTTTGCCGCTAAACAGATCGGAGGCTTCTGTCTTGGCTGTGGCTAATCGTTCAACATTTTATTACTTTTATTATCCCTTTGTTGTTGAAAAATATTTCTTGTTCACTTAAATATAGTTAGCGTTTACTTTCTTGTACTTTTTGTAGTCTATTAGCAAAGTTTGATGTTATGTGATCCTATCTCGCCTACATTCTGTACTGATGGGCTCGGAGCCGATCCCTCGGCTCCGACTCGGCACGCTTATGCTATAGAGCGAGGCCTCTAATTGGCTGAGCTATCTTTATCCCAGGATGCACCACCACCAATTCCCCAGATCTCGTTTGTCGCTAACAAGCTTGGACGTGGTCTCAACTTGGCTGGGCTAAGTACTATATATTTAGGCTTTTTCCTGTCACAAATTTCTTTACTTTCAACCCAAAAGCTGTTTTAACAGCTATTGTTCATATATTAGTGTGATTGATGAATTTCTGTTGAAATATTAGTGATTTTTTTAGTCAGGGAAGGTTTCCCGTTTTAGTTAGAGGGGCCTTCCCCTGTTGCTTTGCTACTAGTGTCTCTTTCCTGGGTCAAGTACCCGTTTAAGTTAGAGGGTCTTGACTCTCTTCTCTTTCACTGTGTGTGTTTACTGTCTAGTGTTTGGTTAGACTTGTTTAAAGCTTAAACGTTACCTTTGACTGAGTTTGGTGTTTGTTTCTAGCTTACATAGGTTCTGTGACCCAACAGTTATGTCTAAAGAACCCAAACCCTCCGGGTTTAAGAAATGCACGAGGTGTGGTTTTAAAATGTCCATAACGGACGACCACTCCTCGTGCGTCTATTGCTTAGGTGCCAAGCACCTACAAGAATCGTGTAGTGTGTGCCACGCATTCTCATCAAGAGTCCTCCAGGAGAGGAAGAACAAATTAATCCTCAAGGGATTAATCAAGCCTTCCTTCGAGGAAGCTTTATCTTCCTCTCCGTCTCCTTCTAAAAAGAAGAAAGCGTCGGCTCCGACCAGTCTGTCGGAACCGACCGCTAAAAAATCTAAGCAGACTTCTCCATCGGCTCCACGGACTTCGGAGCCGAGGGCGGAACGGTCTGCCTCGATGCCTCCAGCCTTGACCCCTCTGGTTTCGGAGCCGAGGTCTGGGGCATCGAGGCGGTCACCCTCATCGGCTCCATTGATATTGGAGCCGATGAGGGTTACCGCTCAGACTCTTCCCCTCGGGCCGAAGTCCTTATCGGCACCGAGGGAAATTTCCTTGAGATCTTCGGAGCCGATAGTTGTTGAGTCCATTCGGAGCCGGTCCCCGAGCCCTTCGGAGCCGATGGAGAAATCGGTTCGGGCCCGATCGGTATCCTCTAGATCATCCAAGATGTCTGATTCGGACATCGACAGGGTGCTCCTTCGACTCTTCCAGTCTCCGGTGTTCCAAAAGCTTGTTTCGGCTCCAGCCCATTCGGCTTCGGAGCCGATGGTCCACTCCCCTGCTGTGATTCCTCCTCCAACAGCTTCGGCACCGTTGGAGCCGGTGCTGGTGGAACCTGTGGAGGTGTTAGGGTCGGGCCCGACCCTTGCTCCAACTCCAGCTCTTGGGTCGGAGTTCAGTACACGGACTTCCTCCTTCGGCCCTGGGGGGGGAGGCTTCGGGATTGATGCTTTCGGTCCCAAGTCTCCCTCTTGGTGCGTCGGCGGCGGGAGTGCCGTCCACTGTCATGGCCATGGAGGTGGGACCCTCCCAGGATTCGGGTGGTCCCGCCTTCAGGGCTATGAGGAGTGCATTAGCCAAATCTTCCTTGGCTACCTCCACGGTTTCCCCAGCTCCTTCCCTGCATACGGAAACTGGGTCGTTGGCAGTCCACTTGTCCTTAGACAGCGGAGCCCCGGGACCTCAGGTTACCCCCGCTGGGGTTTCTCCCCCCCTGGAGGTCCTTCTGAAGCCTCTTCAGAAGAACCCCCCAGGAAAAGATCGTGCAAGAGGAAGCACGTTGACTCCCCTGATGAGTCTCTGACACTGACCTCGATGATGCAGAGGGGTCCCCTAAGTCGTCCTCGGATGATGTCTCCTTTGCAGACATCCTTGAAGCCCTAAAACAACGAGGCGGCTGGCAGTCCAAACCTCCCTCTGCTGATGAGTCGGTGTTCCTGAAGGCCTTCGGGGCTCAGCCCTCCGCCTCCTGGGTGTCTCCGCCCTTCGATGAGCTCCTGGATTTGATCTGTCGAAGGGCGTGGGAACACCCAGACTCTGTGGAACCGGTGCCTGCTCGTCCGAATAAGTTCCTCTCGGCGCCCCCGGAGAAAGAATTTCTAACCAAAGGTGTGGCTGTAGATGCGTTGGTGGTGGCATCTGCTACCCAGCAAGATGTAGCAGAGGCTTCTACGTCCGTCCATCCTCCTAATAAGGAGTCTAGGAGCATGGATCTGTATGGAAAGCGCACTCTTAGTTCAGCGGCTTTTACACTGAGGTCCTTGAACTACCTTACGCACTTTACCAGATTTCAGAGGGATCTGATTAAGGAGCTATCCGATACCCTCTTGGGTAACCTGCCTGAGGAGCTGGCCCAGACGGTGGGCTCTCAGCTGGCTACAATGTCGTCCATTTCGAACTCGTCCATGAGGCTCATTTCTTATGCAGCCGAAGGAGCGAGTAGGGCAGCGGGTACAGGCATTGCTCTACGGAGACAAGCCTGGCTCCGCCTGTGTCACTTCGCGGAGGCCTTTAAGTCTTCCTTTGCTGATGCCCCCTTTGATGGATCCTCCCTGTTTGGACCCAAGGTAAAGGACACACTAACCCGCTGTGAACAGGAGGGTAAGACTCTGACTGCCGTAGGGGCACGATTTTCCACTCCCTTTCGGCCTTATCCCAAGGCTAAAAGAGGAGGGAAAATGTGGTTCCGTAGATCTCAGAAGCCTTACCCCTCTCAGCAGGAGGATTCCCCTTCCAGAGGCAGAGGAGGGGGAAATTCTTCCGGAAGATGCCGTCCCAGAGGCGGCAGAGGCCCTCACAACACTGGAGACCGCGAGTCCTTTCATGGCTCTTCAGCCTTCCATAGTCCCTGAGGGATTGCCCGGCTGTGCAGCTCCGGAGCCAGTCGTGGGTCTTTTCTCGAAGCACCTAAAGGCCTGGGAAGGTATCACTCAGGACCGATGGGTGCTTCGAATTATCGCCAGAGGTTACTCCATCCCATTCTCTCACCCCCCCCAGTCCAAAAAAATCCCGGACCCGCCACCCAGTCAACGGGACATCGCAGCCTCAGAGGTTTCAAAGCTGCTGTGAAAAGGAGTCATCCAACCTGTCCCCGCAGACCAGATCGGATTAGGGACTTACTCAAGATTCTTTTTGGTGCCAAAAAAGACCGGGGACTTGAGGCCCATCTTGGACCTCAGCATCCTAAACTGCTCAGTCAAGAAGTCCAAGTTCCAAATGGTCACCCTACAAACCATTCTCCCATTTCTGGAGAAGGGTGTTTGGATGTGCTCCATAGATCTCAAGGACGCTTATTACCATATCATGGTACATCAAGCGTCCAGGAGACGTCTGCGCTTCAGCCTAGGAGGCAGTCATTTTCAGTTCCGTGCACTGCCCTTTGGTCTCACCACAGCCCCCAGGTTGCTCACCAAATGTTTGGCGGTCGTGACTGCTCACCTGAGAAGTCTAGGATTCCAAGTGTTTCCGTATCTAGACGACTGGCTCCTAACTGCCACCTCCAAGCATCTACTATTGCGGAGCCTACAAGCCACTATATCACTGGGCAATTCCCTTGGAATCACCTTCAATTGGCTAAAGTCTGTGTTGCGGCCATCTCAACGGATAAGATTCATAGGGGTAGAGATAGACTCAAACCGAATGCGGGTCTATCTACCCACAGACAGGATACTAACCATACAGGCTCAAGTCCGAGCCTTACTTCCCAGATCCAAAGCCCCAGCCAGAATGGTCCTGCAGCTATTAGGATCCATGTCCGCCACGGTTCTTCTAGTTCCCCTGGCAAGGTTGCACATGAGAATTCTTCAGTGGCTTCTTTCAGCTCAGTGGTCCTTTCAGGAACTCCCTCTCAGCCACCCCATATGGATCACGGAATCTTGCAAATGGGACCTTCGCTGGTGGCTAGTGCCCTCCAACTTGGATCAGGGACGACCCTTTGTACTACCCCCTCCGGAGGCCATTTTGACCACGGACGCCTCCCAGACGGGGTGGGGGGGGGCATTCCCTGGGCAGGTCAGTCCAGGGCAAATGGCACTCGGAAGAGGCTTTGCTTCATATCAACGTCTTAGAAATGAGGGCGGTGCTTCTATCCCTTCAAGCCCTTCACGATTATCTTCCTCAGGGCGTAATTGCTGTTCACTCAGACAACATGTCAGTTGTCTGGTACCTGAACAAACAGGGAGGGACCAGATCCTATCCTCTTTGCAGAGAGGCCATGAGAGTTTGGGAATGGGCAGTCTCGACCAAACGTTTCCTAGTGGCTACTCACATACCGGGCAAGTCCAATGTGATAGCCGACAGGTTGAGTCGAACCATCCTCTCTCCTCACGAATGGTCACTAAATGTTACAGTGGCAAGTCAGATTTTCAACAAATGGGGAGTTCCGTGTTGCGATCTCTTCGCAACTCCCCTGAATGCGAAGTGCAAAGAGTTCTTCTCCCTAACCCCAGCTCCTGGGAAGAGCCCCATGGACGCATTAGTCCACCCTTGGCCCACCGGCTTGCTTTATGCCTTTCCTCCAGTTCCTCTCCTTCCCAGAGTGATTCAAAAGGCTTCTCTTTTGGGGAGCAAAATGATCTTAATTGCCCCTTACTGGCCTCGTCAAGTGTGGTTCCCCTATCTTCGGAGACATGCTCTGGAAGGTCCATGGTTCCTGGATCAGATCCCAGACCTACTTGTTCACCAGTCGGGACTATTCCACCAGTCCCTATACACCTTAAATTTGATGGCTTGGCTCCTCCTCTTCCGACAATAGTCAGGAGTCATACATTGGATCCAGATGTTGTGCACATATTATCTTCGGCCCATAAGTCTGCTACAAAGAAACTGTATTCCAGCAAATGGAAAAGATTTGCTATTTGGGCTCAACTCCGGGGCCTGGACCCCATTTCTATTCCCGTTGCAGAGGTACTAAAATTTTTGACTTCTCTTTTTAATCAAGGATCTTCAGTTTCTACCATCAAGGTACAATTAGCAGCAATCTCTAATTTTCATGAATCCACAAACCCACCTTTAATGAGCAACAGATTGTGTAAAACCTTCTTGAAAGGTGCTGCTCTACTACGACCTCCGATTTCTCATCCTACACCTCCATGGGATCTCGATATAGTGTTACGTGCCTTGACTACTTTCCCCTTTGAACCGGCAGCTACATGTGATATAAAATTCCTATCTTGGAAGACAGCCTTTCTCGTGGCGATTACTTCTGCCAGAAGAGTTTCAGAGCTTCAAGCTTTGTCGGTAAAACCCCCGTACTTGGTTTTCCACAAAGACAGAGTATTCCTCAGACCAAATCCTTCCTTTGTCCCTAAAATTTGCTCTAGTTTCTGCTTACAAGAATCGTTAGAGCTTCCAGTTTTTTTCCCAAAATACTCTAACAAAGCGGAGTTCATTTTTCACACACTAGATGTCCACAGACAGTTGCGTTTTTATCTAGACAGGACCAAACAAACAAGGAAAACAGATCAGTTGTTTGTATCCTTTGCAGACAACAAATTGGGCAAAGCTGTCACAAAAGTCACTATTGCCAAATGGATCAGGGACTGTATTACTCAAGCTTATTTTTATTCTAACAAAGAGCTTACCACCTCTGTCAAAGCTCATTCTACAAGGGCTATGGCTACTTCGATAGCATTTCATTCTAAGCTTGCTATTAGTGACATTTGTGCTGCGGCTACATGGTCTTCCCCGCATACCTTAATTTCCCACTACAAATTAGATGTGGCATCTAGAGGACGAGCTTCATTTGGTTCCACAGTGCTCAGGAGTGTTTTCCAATGAGCCACCCGGGATTTAGGTGCTAGGGACGCTGTCCCATCAGTACAGAATGTAGGTGAGATAGGATCACATAACATCTTTTAGTTATGTACTCACCATAACTTTAGATGTTTGGGATCCATCTCGCCTACATTCCTAATAACCCACCCTCCTTCCCCCTTCCTTGGAGATCAGAGGATATCAGACGGTCCGAATCCTGTTGTTTCATCTTGAAACATCTAACAATGTTATATAATCAAGTTGTGCTTGTGTGCATGAATGCGGACAAACAAGATCTGGGGAATTGGTGGTGGTGCATCCTGGGATAAAGATAGCTCAGCCAATTAGAGGCCTCGCTCTATAGCATAAGCGTGCCGAGTCGGAGCCGAGGGATCGGCTCCGAGCCCATCAGTACAGAATGTAGGCGAGATGGATCCCAAACATCTAAAGTTATGGTGAGTACATAACTAAAAGTTGCTGTTGTTGTTGCTTCAAGACGTCATTTTTTTTTGGGCCTTGTTTCTCCCTGTTCCAGTTAAATTTTGCTACTGTTGTTAAACAAAAATTGAAAGGCATCAGTCGGTTTAAGTTAGATGGCTGCTGCTGCCCGTTTTAGTTAGAGGCCATCTTGTTCTTGTTTATCATTAATAGTTTTTCTTTCCTACTGCTTGAAGAAATGGAGCGTTAGTCCGTTTACATTAGAGGGCTTCCGCTGCCAGTTTTACTTAGAAGGCAACTTGTTTATTATTAATAGTTTTTTTTCTTCCTACTGCTTAAAAAAAAAAAGAAGTGTTAGCCCATTTAAGTTAGAGGGCTTCCATTGCCTGTTTTAGTTAGAGGGTTATCTAACTTCTTCTCTTCCTTGCTGAATTTTCTTTAAAAAAAAAAGTTTGTTTTCCATAGTTATTCAGTGTGTTTAATAGTTGTGGCAATTTTTGTTTGCCCTTGTGTGTGCGCTCTGTGATTTAAGCATGTCTAGGGAGCATAAAGAAACTAAGCCTTCGGGCTTCAGTAAGTGCACTAAATCCATCTAGAAGATGTCTATCACTGATTCACATACCATATGTGTCAGGGGTGTAGACGGGATTTTCAAATTTGTACTCACAGCTCCCAGACTGCTGCCCCCTCAGAAAGGCAGACCCACATTAATACTGCTGACCAAGCCACGCCCCCTTCATATTGCTGATCTCTGAACAGATCACTTGCAAATATATGCCAGGGTAGTAATTACTTACATGCTACATGAACACTTCATTCCAAAGGTACATCTTCCATAAGTCAAAAAACAAAATACCTTTCCAGTTACACTAGGACAGATCAGTTTGCCCTCCCCAAGATTACCCTTCTTCCCCTTGCAGCTCCTAACCCCTGTAGTGGCTCATTAGAGCTCCAGCAGTGCTGCCGACTAAAGAACTGGCCGGTTCTAGGCAGCACGTGCTCTGCAGTATTGTAGTCTGAGGTACAACATATAGAGCTTTCCCAAAGTAACCTCCCTTCCACCCGCATGGGTTACCTGGCAATGGCCAATCTCTCCTATGGCCTACCCTCACACTAAGCCTTTTGGAATGGTAAATCTTACATTCCCAACAACAAATACATTTTAGCTGGGCTCAGTTTCTTTTTCTATTTATTTTTATTTTACATTTGTTGACCGGCCTAGTCCACTGGATACATGTCAATTTTCACTAGAGGCCCTGGGAGATAAGCTCCAATTACACTAATAGTTAAGGAAAATAAAAATTTAATACATTGTCAATGGAGATTAACATCAAGAACATGAGTACAAAGATTACAAAACAATATACTACTAGCATTGTCGCCTCACAGTAAGACGCTGTCCGGTTCGATTCTCAGCTAGAGCGTCTTCTGCGTGGAGACATGTGTGAATGGGTGTACCTTTGTTGAAGGTTGTGCGTCAGGGCTGGTAACTCGGCACGTAAAAATCAACTACCAATCATTAGCAGACCGGAGTTCCGCTGTGGCGACCCCTAACCGGGAAAAGCCGAAAGACGCAACATACTACTAGAAACATATTTACATAGAAAAGGATTTGAGATGAAGATAAGGAAAAAAGAGAAGATTCAAACTAATTATTATGGTAGTTTTGAAGAATAACGCTCAAAGTGGAAAAAAAAATGTGTGTGTGTGTGTGTGTGTGTGTGTGTGTGTGTGTGTGTGTGTGTGTGTGTATATATATATATATATATGTGTGGAACACGAGGTCACAGCAAGTTGAATACTACAGAATACAGTCGTACTGCCACTGATATAAAGATGTATACCCATGGGAGTCAGTCAAGCTAAAACTAAAGCTGTTGAAATTTATATCCTTACTACCCTGCTTACATTCTGTAAATCTCAAGCCTTTGCTGAAAGGAAATTAGTTAAAGCAAGAAAATTACCCTAGGCCCCAGAACCAGTGGGACTGTTACATGCTCTAAGGAACTTGTTTGGAGTTTTTTCTAGTCTTATGATCCAGTGATAGTCTAAACAACATTACTGGAAAGAAAAGAAATTCAAGAAATAGGTTTTGCTCAAAGTTTAATGTTCAAAGCTGACATGATACCACCCAATATCCTGAGAAGGCAACAGCTTGAAAACACAAAAAACATCTGTGAATGCAGGCTGCCTCCCTACCCTCCCACAAAATGAAAACAATCACTTTATGTATAGCCCTATGCTGTTACATGCTGAAAAAACAAATGAAGACACTCAGGTTCGATTGTGGAAAATGTCAAAGAAAATTACCACACCATTCTCAGCCCCCTTGTAAGCTAGTGTAAGTGATCTCATGTGCACATATCTGAGTAGTGCTGGTTTCTGACTACGTTGGGTACTGGGCATTAGTTGGGGATGGAGTCCCTCTACTAAGCCTGTTTCAAGCTTCCACTGTAGAGAATAACTTACTGCCAAGCTCTATGCATATTTAAATAGTTCCATAGACACATCTTTCTCCATCAGAAATAAATGCAACACCAAATTCAAAAATAAAGTCCTATGGGCAGCATAATCAAAGAAAAAAAATACAAACTGTATGTAAAAATAAATGCAACTCAGAAAGCTAAAAACACTCTCGCTAAACTAAAACAAGGAACTCAGGACTGTGATCAAATCAACCAAAGCCTGATATGAGGTAAAAATATAAACCCAGGTGAAAGATAAACCACAAAGTATTTTTTTTAACTATGCTAGAAATCTCAAACAATGACTGGCACTACAGTAAGCTTATAACAAATGATATCACATACTTGGACCAGAGGATATGGCCAATCCACTGACCAACTAATTCAGATTGAACTTCATCCCACCAGTCTTCCAATATTCTCACATCAAATACCTGCATCTATAACCCCCTCAAATATCTCAACAATTTCTGAAGTTTGTACCCAAGGCCAAGAACATAATGTCTATTGCGACTGGATAACATAGGAGACTGCCTACTTGTTAGTCTGAAACCTGATATGTCGAATCCTCTACAAAGGCTATTCAATACTAATCTCAAAACAGGTTTTGTGCTGGATAAATGAAAGACTACAACAGACATTCCCTTGCATGAAGGTGGGACTTCAAAGGGTCAAACATACTCATTATTGTAGGGAAATCCTTTTTCATTGTACAGCTTATATCTAAAGATATATCATCCAGATCCAGGCATATAATTATTCCCCACTACTGGGCACTCATTAGGCCAATCACTGAGTGATTATAATGTCCCTTTTGGTATGTACCTTTCCAAACACTTGTCACAAGTGAATGCCATCTAACCCTCAAACATTTACGAATTATTCCAAAGCAAGCCTTGTACTAATGACTTATGCCATGCTAAAATTTCCATCCCCCAAAAAGATGTGAACTCTGCTACCACAATGCAAATTGTTTACAGAAACCATATACCATCACGTAAGCAGCTGCAGTGAGGTAGCTGTACCCACAAGGAATAAGCAGAGAACCAACTCAAATAACAAGCCACCCTCGTGGAATCCCAATATCAACAAGTTGTATAACAAAAGGAGGAAAAACATGGCCAAAACTAGGAAGTGCAATACCCAGAAAGGTATGAAACCCCTCAAACTAAATAAGCAACTCAGAAATCTTATCAAGCCCATCAAAGCCAAATTTGAGGCAGAAATATCCTCAAAGACAAAGGATAACCACAAGGCCTTCATCAGCTTTGTTTTTTTTTCTCAAAAATTTTTTTATTAATTATATGAATAGCAAGACAATTAAAAGATTATACATAACAAGAAGGCATAAATGAACATATAACAATTCATCTAGTGATAACAACCTTCATGAGATTTTGATAAATTATTTAGAAATAAAACATACACCATATGTACACTATATACAAGTTAGGCAACCTGAGGGGGAAAAAAAAAAATATTTAACATTAACTATTTAATATGTTTAAAACCTTTTCTAACACAACCTTTCTAATAGCTTTTTTTTTTGGACTCCCACCTAAGTATCTTTGAGCATCAATAAATTTAAAAGCCATTTTCTGGAAAGTAACCCATTTTAATTTAGAACGATCAATCCAATTTTGTATTATATAAAGTTTTAGTAATGAGCAAATAAAAATGATAACATGAATATCAACTTTTGAAAGATGAATCAATGGAATATGTAGAATAGCAAATTCCCACGTCAACGTGGATTTTTGATATCCCATTTTCTGCAGTCTGACTTTCAAAGATGTCCACAATCTGTGAGAAAAATGACAATACCATAGAATATGAAGGAGGTCTGCTTGGGGATGAGAACAGCATGAACACGAAGGATACTTATTTGGGTTAAATTTGTTTAATTTGATTGGGGTAAAGTAGGCATCATTATTAATCATTAATTGTGTGTATGCTAATTTTTAAAAAGGATAAATTCCTTAGTGTGTCTAATAGCCAGGACTTTCTGAGATTCTGACAATTGGGAATTATAATTCAACCAAACATTAGATAAAAGACAATTGTGGTCCATCATTAAAGAATTAATTAATTTATATGAGTTTGAGAGCATTTTATCAGATGCTGAAAGTATTTTGATAATCGTGTTAAGGTTTTTCAATTGTGAGTCTATGGGGACCAGACATACAAATTTGTTTTTAATTATTGCTCTTAGTTGTGTAAGAATTGGTGAGTAATTCCAGTTTACTTTCAATAACTTACGCCAGTCAGATAAAGGCAAGTCAAGATATTTCAAAACATCTCCTACTTTTAGATTTTTAATTAAAGGATAGTTTGTTAAGTTCAAAAGTTTATTGTCCAATAATATATTTGGGTTTAGATGAATTGGCTGCACATGGTGCGAGATCTTTTCTAGTTTACACATTTTGAGTAAGGTTTGGAAATCTCTAATCTTTTGTTTAAATACTGTAGATATATTTTTAATAAATAAACTATCCAGAGAGATAAAGGGAATAGCTTCAGGATTTAATTTATTAGAAATGACATAATTATACCATAATTTTATCCATAAAGAGTGATTTGGATAAGAAGTGTTATTGAATTTAGAGATAGTAAGAAGTTTATTGGATGAGACAATCAAATAATAGAGATAAAGATTAGGTAAACCCAAACCTCCCTTGTCCTTCGAAAATGCCAATCTAGAATAGGAAATTCTAACAGATTTAGGGAACCATATGAATTTTGCCAAAGCTTTATTTACAGACTCAAAAAATTTTTTGAAATTGTCTGATCAGATGATGAGAATTGATAAAGAAATTTAGGCAGAATATTCATTTTAATAATGGCCACCCTTGAAAGAAATGAAAGGTTTAGATGCTTCCATCTGTCCATATCAGACAATATAGAGTTCCATAATTTATTAATATTATTTTGAAAGGAAGATTTATTATTGTGTTCTAAGTTGATTCCTAAATATTTTATATTATAAGTAAACTGAAAATGATCGTCTGGAAACAAAAAAGATTTGTGTGCTAAATGATTTAAGGGAAAAATATGAGTTTTTGTAGAATTTAAAATATAGTTGGAAACCAAAGAAAAATAATCAATAGAATTCATTATTTTTCTGTAATCAGATAATGGAGTTTGAAAGTAGATTACTAAATCATCCGCAAAAGCAGAGAAATGAATATTAGTATTAAGAATTCTAGGGATGTTAGGAAAAGTATTTTGAGTAATAAACAATAGCAAAGGTTCTAAATAAATGTTGAAAAGAAAAGGGGACAATGCACAACCCTGTCTTGTTCCTTTAGTGATCTTTATCAGAGCAGAAAATTGACCATTAATGTATAGTCTAGTAAACATATTCTTGTATAAAACTTTTAAAAAATTTATAAAGAATAAGGGAATATTAACACATAACATAGTTTGAAATAGAAAGTTCCAACATACTCTGTCAAAGGCATTTGATGCATCTATAATCAAAGCATATATAGGGTTTGGATTTTTCTTAATGAGATGAAGTATAGTCTCTAAAGATAGAGTATTATCCCAAGCATGTCTCTGAGACATAAAACCTGATTGATCTGACGAGATAATTGAGGGTAAAATCCGTTTCAATCTGTTAGCCAGAATAGATGACATAATCTTAATATCCACGTTAATTAAAGAAATGGGTCTATAATTTACTGGGTCAGATTTATCTTTATTATTTTTTAGAATTAGAATGGTTTTGGATGTGTTCCAATGAATATCTGAGATATCATTAACTCTTATATGATTGTAAACTTTAAATAGAAAGGGAAGAACTACCAATTTGAAAGTTTTGAAAAATTCTGGAGTAAAACCATCAGGTCCCGGAGATTTACCCAATTTAAGATTATCTATTTAATCCGAGATTTCTTGTACCGATATAGGGGTAGAAAGTAGTTTTTGCTGATTATCATTAAGTTTAGGGAACTGCAAAGAGTCTAAAAAGAATTTTGAGTGATTATCTTTAACAGAATTAGAAGAACCTGAATATAACTCAGTGTAAAGAGAGGTGAAAAGTTGAATAATCTCTTCATCAGTATTATATAATCTGTTATTATAAGATAAAGATGTAATATTTGGATTTCTGAAGTTAACTTTAATAATTCTCACTAACAATTTAGATGGAACCTGGGCCCACTCTGAATATGAAGCAAGTAGCTTTTGTTCAGCTAAGGAGAGGTTATTTTGGTGAAGCAGAATTAAATCTTTCTGACAATCAAAATTTGTTTTCTAAAGTAGCATCATAGTTCAGACTAAGATGATTTTCCAACGAAGAAATTCTTGATTTTAAGAATTCCTCTTTCTTAAAGTATTGTTTTTGAAAAAAGCAGCTTTACTAATAAATAAACCTCTTAATCTTGCTTTACATGCAGCCCATTGTATGTCATAAGGAATGTCTGATGATTCAAGACTATTCACCATTTCATTTAGGATTTCTGAAGCTTGTTTGCAAATATCTTCATTTGACAATAAGTTATTATTTAAGGTCCACTTATTAAACATAGTTTTATTTTTGATATTGGGTTTTATGTTCAATTTTAGTGAAATTCTTGAGTGATCCGAAAAGAATCTGGGTTCTGTAGTAAAGTCCACAATATATTTTGAAATATAATCTGAAATTAGAAAGAAGTCTAATCTGGACCACGAATGATAGCACTTAGAATAATAAGTATATATATCATTCTTGTTTATACTTTTAACAGTGCGGAGGGGATCTATTAAATTATATTCTGTCATCAAATCATTTATAGCCAGAGTAGATTGAAGATTATAGGTGACAGTGGAGCGGGAACGATCAATTACAGGGTTTATAACTGCATTCCAGTCACCACCCACTATAATATGATGATCCTTATAGGATGCAAGAATATTGTAAATTTTTAAAATGAACAAATGTTGTGAATTACATGTGCCATATAGATTTAAAATTAATAAGGGTTTGTCCAAACCAACAATAGAAGCGGTAAATAAGCACCACCTCCCCTCATCATCAAATTTCTCATCAATAATATTCCCAATGAATTTTTGTTTAATGATTATAGCTACACCTCTGGAGTTAGATGAGTCACCTGAAGCTATAATCTTTTTGATCCATTTTTTTTAAACTCTTTATTCCAATCAATACGTGAAATATGGGTCTCTTGAATAAAACAAATGTTAGCCTGTGATTTAAAGATCATATGAAATAATAGTGACTTTTTCGCTTTATCTTGAATGCCTCTAACATTCCAAGAATCTAAAATTATGTCAACAGGCATATTCTACAAGTATAATCATTATTGATGCTATAAAAGTGAACTCAAGGTGCAAATCCAACACAACATTAAAAAGAAGAAGAAAAAAAATAAAAGAAAAAGCAGTCTTTAAGTATTCAAATAAGTCATCAAATAACATTTGTTGAAAAAAAAAGAAAAAAGGTTTTTCAAGAACCATGAAATGTATAATAATAACCTTTATCCTAACCCTAGTGCCTACCCACCAATCCCCCTGTGATAAAGGAAGAGCAGAAGAACATAAAAAAAACATTGTAATTATAGATAGTAATAACCTCAAGTTAGAATACAAATTACTCAAAGGAAGCCTAACATAACATAAAGTCTGAGTAATACTACTAAAAATATATACAAAATTAACTAATTTCAAGACGTCCAACATGCTTAATCCCTACTTCTAATACTAATCTAAAGCTCCTATCCTTAAATTGAAATTTATAGTGATTAAATGTATTTCCTCAAGTATTTCAAGAGAAAGAGAAACAAGTAAATAATAAATAAATCACACTCTGCTTAACTAGAACACTCTATCATAAGAAGTAATACAATTAAAACTGAAAGATATGTAAGATAACATATATAAGTATAACAAAACCAACTGGTAACATTATAATATAAGTAAATAAGCATAGCATTACTAAACTAAAGATAATAGTCATGCACTATATACTGAACCTTCTTTAGTACTTTAGTGATAATTTCATTAATCAACATGACCATTAGTATGATAAAAGCACTAATACCTGTAGAATGAGTATTTAGTTATAGTTCAAATAGAGCAAAAAACAACTACCAAGCAACCATATCTCAAAATGAAAAACAATTCAGTCTGGAGATGCATCTATTAACTAGATAATAGTAGTACAGGAACTATTCAAAATGAAATATTATAAGCTGTAAGGTTTTTAACACTAGTTAATATACATGAATAAAGTATAATTATATTATTAAATAGTAACTTAAACAGCATCATATATACTGGACTGAATGTACAACAATGTGCATACATATAATTTTAAATCTACTTTTTGAATATTTTACTAATGACTCTGTTAGGTTATGTAGCCATACTATTCTTCTAAGCTATAGATGTAACATAGCAAAACAGCATGAAAAGACAAGGCTTTTAAAGTAAACATTTTGAACATCTAATTAAAACAGAAACAAGCAAGCTAAATGCAGTAAATCTAAGGGCTTAAATATATACAGGTAGATTCAGCTAATCATATTAAAGATAGTTATTTCAAACCTTTCAAATAAGTAAAGGCTTTCTTAAACATAAACTACTAATCATAAATATCACATCCAGCCTCTGAGAAGAAAGAGAGCAGAGAATAGAAAGAACATGAAACTTTCATATGAACAGGTATACTTTGTAACATTTGTCAAATTAAACACTTCAGTATCATATAAAATATTGTATGAAAAAATATTCTGAAAAGGAAAATATGTTCATTTCTTTACACATCCTTTAGAATTTTAATATATAAAACTAACCTGTTCATTTGTTTCCAGAAACATTTTCACTCTGCTTTATGAAAGTAGCAGCTTGCTTTGAAGTCATGCAGACACACTAAAAGTCACTGAATATATTATGTGACATGAATCTGTTTAAATTTAAAAAGCAACCTTCATTTATGAAGAGAAAACACTTTAAATAATAGCCAGATCTACTAAAAAGTTAGCGCAATTGAATACTTGTTGAAAACAAGCAGACTTGTGTATTTGAAACTGTCCTTCTTTCCTCACAAATGATGACATCACCATCCATCTCAGAGAGACTGTAGTGTGCGCATGTTCATGCAGAGCATCAGCTGGAACTCTGAGGGGAAGATTTTCTTGCTAGAATGTTGAGATGGAATGTTTTTCCCTCCAAAAATCATTTAGCTTACACAGAAGGCTGTAACTCAAAAGCTTGTAGTAAAATTAACATATTATCTATTTACACAGCAAGCATATGTGAGAGAAAGAGAAAAAGTAAATACAGCAATTTAAATGCTTCTATTAATCCACACAAATCTAACAAGCATATATCCTGTCACTGCACACTGTCACACCAAATCCATCATGTGTAAATTACATGACAAGTTCTTAAGCTAATATAATTATGTCACACCAGAATTACAAATCATGTAACACAAATACTGTCAGAGTAAAGAAAAGAAAAGATCAAACCTTATTGTAGTTCTTTAACAGTAGAATATTAAGATACAGTGTCAGGAAGCTTTTTAAATGTTTTAAGAAAAATGTCTTTTGCATCTTTAGGATCTGAACATACAAATCTTTTGTCATTAGCTGTGAAAGACAAGGTATTAGGATAAGCCATTCGAAATCTAATCCCTCTTTTATCAAGTCAGCACAATAGGGGCTAGTTTTTGTCTATTTAATTTGATCTGTGCAGGAAGATCTTGGGAAAATGATAGTTTGTGAGACTTCCATATGAATTGTTTCTTTGTTTTAGCAGTTTCTAGGATCTGGAAAGTGTCTTGAAAGTTTAGTAACTTAGTATAAATTAACCTTGGTGTGGAAGAATCTTGCTTTGTACGCAGTGCTCTGTGTGCTCTCTCTACAATTATAGATTTTGAAGAAGCTTCACAATTTAACAGTGTTTCAAAGATATTTTTAGTCACAGATAACAAGTTTTTATTGTCATAAGATTCAGGTAAACCACGAATAATGATGTTATTTCTTGACTCCTGGCTTCCAGATCCAATATTTTAGCTTGTAAATCTGAAATAGTTTTATCTCTAGATTTAAAGTCACTTTCCAATAAGTCTGTTTTAACCTCCAAAGCTAAGATTTTATTTTCAATAGTAACAATACTATCGTTTATTTGCTTTAAAGATTTACTAAAGTCTGCAAACTGTTCTGAAAAGTTTTGTATAGCACTTTGGATTGGTTTTAATGCTATTTTTAGTTCTTCTAAAAGGGAATTTGAGTCATTTAAATCTTTATTACTTACTTTAAAAGTTTCTGTAGGTTGTCTAGATGATTTCAGTCTTTTTGAACCTGAATCTTTTTCAGGAGAGCATTGAAGTATATTTGGCCTTTATAGGCTGAGTCTCCATGGAGTCAGATTTTGTAGCCATGCCCAGAAATGGAATGCAGTCAACAGGATACCAGGAACCAGGAACAGACTGGAGCAGTAGGAGTCCCAGCAGCAGAGAGACCAAGAATGTTCTGAGGTAAAATAAATCCCAGGATAATAAGTCCAGAAGAAAAAATAATCCAAATGCGTAGAAAAAGATTTATAAAATCTTTTAGTATAAAAATTTGAGGAAAAAGGTTGATATAAAGTTGTAAAAAAAACCAAAAGTTAAATAGCTGTGAGGAGCTCAGAGAGTAAGGACTAGACTAGTCGGCGGCCATCTTGGAATTCATCAGCTTTGTTCATAACCTCAAAGGTAACATGACAATGTGCTGAACAAATTGTAAATGGAACCACTTAAAGAATCAGAGGATATAGCAAACCTACTGGCTGATAAATTTAATTCGTTTCACCCTCCTTTTCCCCTCAATACCTCTCAGGAGACACCTCCTATCATAACTCTTCTGACTATCACTAGCAAATAGGTCTTCAATGCATTGTCCAAGGCAAAGAATACCATCTCAATGGGCCCTGATAATATCCTGGGATACCTCTTGGATAGCATGAAACATGAGCTATCAAGCACTCTAAAATCACCGTCCAACATTAGCCTACTAATTGGCTTCATCCTTAGTGAATGGAGGACTGCAGCAGTTAATCCTTAGCACAAGGTTTGGCCTTCTATGGACCTGGATAACCACAGACCATAAGTCTGACTGGTCTTGTATGTAAAGCCATGGAAAGAATTATCATAGATATTTTAAATAAAAATGTAGGGAACGCATTTTCTTATTTACTTCTACAATGATTACAGATACTGAAATAAAATATCACTAACACTGATAGCCATTTGCTAAACAATACAGGCTCACAATGAAAACAGACTTAGCATGAGCAGTAAACTTCTCTGCCCTTGAAACTCACATTCTCTGAAATGGCATGAAACCTACATTAAAAGAAAATGCATCTAACAGCGGAGGATCAAGTTTAGCTTTGAACTGTTTTTAAACCATAGGCTCCTTGCACACATTTATAGGGCCATGCGCACATGTATGTGTTCTTTGATTCACTCTCATTATAAATTATATTCCTTGTACAATACATCACAATTTGTTAGAATGGTGTTTTAAATTTGTACTTATGAACATTCTTCTAGAAAACAATGAAACAATAATGATAAAACTACCCATTTCAGAAAATTTCAACCATAAAATGCCACTAAACCGTTCGTCATTACAATCCACCAATATTATTCAAAAAGCACAATCTTTGCAGAAGTAAAAGTTGTCTAGATAATGCTACAGTAAAGAGATACGTAACTAATGAAGAGGTTGCTACTGGCAAACAACTTTGCATTTCAGGTATTTCATCTACAAATTCAGTGCCTGCTGCCTTTGAAAAATTAATTGCCTATCTTACATTAAAAAATGGTAAGCTGGTAATATTGCAATAGGGAATGACTGACAAACCAACAAGAAGTTCATAGTTACTAGGCATCTTGTACAAAGGAGGACACACTCAGGATTGTAGAACCCCTATACCCCCTTAAAATGCACCAAATAATCCACAATCAAAATGGCACTGCAATACCAGCACTCCATCCAAATAGTGTGGGAGTAGAATCCATAGCCTTCTGCACCAAAGGTAATTATGCTACTAACACTGCTTTCAAATTCTACAACACAAACAGTGAAGTCCATTTGATAAACCAAACAGTTAGTGGTACACTGAAAACAGACTTAGCATGAGCAACAGTAAATTTATCTTCCCTTGAAACTCACAATTCCATGAAAATGAAATGAAACTCAGTCCCTTGAAAATGTACTGAAACCCAAACTCACAATTCCGTTGACAGTCTAGTAGTCAGGCTCTTGTCTTCATTGGAGCTCACAGTTCCTTCAGCAGTCCGGTAGTTGGTACAGAGAATTCAGGCTTTGTCTCCTGTAACCAAATTACAGGGTCAAGCCTGATCAAGTTAAGTGACTAACCTGCCCTCCCCCTTAACTAGAGCATTACACACCATACCGTCATACCTCTCAACCTGTTAGCATAAGAAATCTAGGCAAAACCTAAAACAGGGACAGATTTTAAATATTGCTCTTACAGACTTAGAAGATTACTAGAATAACAGAATTTTTCTTAGCATGCATTTTCTAAAGGAAATGAAGTCCAGCTCAGCTGTATGACATTTATTTCAATTTTCAGTGATTTGCCAGAAAACCACAAATATTGAGGAACAGGGCAAAAATCAGGGAATTCTGTAAAAATCTGGGCAGTTGAGAGGTGCACATATCTCTCACTCTCTTAGTGCAAGAAATCTGGACAAAGCCCAAAATATGGATCATGCCTCCAAACCTGTTCAAGCAAGAAATCTGGACAAAGCCAGTAGTTATGGGGGGACAAAGGCCTAAAAATAGGAAAACTTTTTAAATATTGCCCTTACAGGCTTAGAAAGTGGATATAATTCCAGGTTTTACATTAGCATGAATTTTCTGAAGCATGTGGAGTTTGAAACTCAAATGCCTGCCATTATTTTCACACTTCAGTCCTCAATGGTTAGCCAGTAATTTGCAAGAAAAGCACCAATTGTAGGAGAAATGGAACAAAAATATGATGCAAAAATCTGGACATTCTGTGAAAATCTGGACATTTGAGAGGTATGATAGGGATAGATTTTAAATATTGCTCTTTTTAACTAAGAAAGTTGCTAGAATAACAGGATTTATACTAGAATGTACTTTCTGAAGAATATATTAACCTCAGTCCTCTGTGATTTGCCAGAAACCCACAAATTTTGTGAGAAACAGACCAAAACTATGAGGCTAAATCTGGACAGTTAAGAGTTATGTTAAACAGACCAAAACTATGAGGCTAAATCTGGACCGTTAAGAGTTATGTTAAACACACACACATATGCACTTTATCTCTCATTCACACAGAGCGGCTAGTTCAAATTACACATGCGCACACACACACACACACACACACACACACACACACACACACACTCACACACACACACACACACACACACACACACACACACACACACACACACACACACACACACACTTTCCAATCTTACTCACAAACACTGGCTAATCTACAATGTATGTACTGTACCTGTGTACTATGTATGTACACAGACACACACACGCCCACCATTCATTTTGCATACTTACCTTCTGTCTCAATGAAACGACTATTTTAAATTGCGCGTGAATGAAAAATAAGCTTACATCAGCTTTAGCGTGCGTACGATGCACACATGACCTTCCTTAAAGGAGAAGATGCTGTTTTAGCTTTTTTTCCTAGATCCTAGCACCTGCCTTGTGCTACCCCTCCATGCAAACACTGTACTGAAATGCGTACAGTGAGTATGCCTCCCGACATCCCTGATATGTGTTTACTGCTTGGGAACAGTACATCTTCAGGGGTCATGCTCGATCTGCTACTCCTTTAGCTCTAGAGTGTAAAAATAAACTAATTGTGAGAGTTTTGATGAAGTCCCCCTTCCAAGAATTTATTTTTATTTATTTATTTTATTTTATTTTATTTTATTTTACATTTGTTAACCTGGCTATATATATACTGGATATATTTCCATTTTCAGTAGAGGCCCAGGGAGAAAAGCTCCAGTAGTAAACAATTTGATTATAAATTTGAAATACAATACAAATGATGCAAATCATAGTTGATACATAGTAAATGAAAGTAGTTCAATAAAAAATACAAGAAGTAGTGAATAAAAAATGGAGATAAAAGATGGTATTTACACTAATATAAAAGTGACAAAAGTATGTTAATTTATTTACACAAATAAAAATGACAAAAGGGTATGATAAAATTATGAAAATAAGAATGTTTTGTGATAATCAACAGGATAGATTCCACCAGTATGTTCCATTGTGTTCACCAGTTCCTGTTCTGCTTCAAAAAGTATGCATTAGAGTTTGGAATATATAGTAGGAGGCGGAAATAATATTAGTAAAACCAGAAGGTTAGTCAGGGTTACTGCAGGGGCATAACCAGTGTGTTTTAAGGTGTCTTTTGAGGTTTTATTTAAAGAGAGGCAAGGAAAAAAGTGACGTTAGTTCATTGGGGAGTAGGTTCCGTTTTTTCCCACTGTGTTAGAAAACAGAGAATCACCAGTTAGTCTTAGTTATGCTAGCTAAAAGTTTGTTAGAAGAGCGTAGGGAGTTTAGATTGTTATAGGGGATTATGAGATTAGATAGTATAGGAGTGCTGTTAGGTTGATAAAATATCTTGTGGGCAATGGTTAGTTGGGAGATATTCAGATGGTTTTGAAGTTCAAGCCAGCCTAGCTGCATTAGATTTAAACAGTGGTGAGTTCTAAAGGGGTTGCCAGTGGAAAATCTGGCAATGCTGTTGTAGGCATGAGATAGTTTGACAAGGTTATTTTTTTTGAGGTTAGTGTATATGGGACAGGCATATAGAAGAGTTGAAATTAAATGAGAGTGTGCAATCTTGGTTCTGGCTATTGGAGTTATGAAAGTTTTGATTCGATATAAGGAGCCTATTTTTCTGTTTACAGTTTTTATGGTATTATTTATGTGGATATCAAACATAAGGTTATTGTCAATAGTAATTCCTAACAACTTGGTGGTAGAGTCGGGGTATATGGTTGTGCGATTATTGGAAATGACAGAGAAATCTATAGGGGAGGACTTACTGGTGGGTGTAAAGAGAAGGAGCTTGTTTTTTTTAGCATTGAGAAGGAGGCAACGTTTTGTGAACCATGTTTCAACTGTGTTGAATACATTCTGAGTCAGAGAATGTAGTTCAGATGGGGAGCTTGCCGAGCATATTAATGTTGAATCATCTGCATATTGAATGCAGGTGGCTTGTGGGAAATGTAGTTCTGATGAGGAGCTTGCCGAGCATATTAATGTTGAATCATCTGCATATTGAATGCAGGTGGCTTGTGGGATTGCTACATGGAGGTCATTGATAAAAAGAGAAAAAAGAAGTGAGCCTAGAATAGAGCCTTGAGGGACTCCGAGGGTGACTGGTAGAAGGGATGATATATTATTTTCCCAGAGAACTGCTTGTTGTTTATTGGTTAGGTAGGACATGAACCATTTAATAGCCAGAGAGTCAAGGGAAAAGGATTCAAGAATGTTGATAAGAAGGGTATGGTTTACCATGTCAAAAGCTTTTGAGAGGTCAATAAAGAGTGCAGATGAGAGGTTGTTGTTATTGCGATTTCTATTTATAACATCTGTAAAGGATAACAGGGCTATAGTGGTGCTATGTGATGGCCTAAAACCATGTTGGCACTTAGCTATTGTGTTATTTTGAGTTAAATGGTTTAAAAGTTGTTGGTGAACGCATTTTTCCATGATTTTTGCTAAGGGGGGTAAAAGAGCTATTGGCCAGTAGTTAGAGTAATCATTTGAGTTACCACCTTTGTGAAGGGGGATAATATGGGAGATTTTCCAGATGTCTGGAACAATTCCTTCCTTAATGGTTCTGTTTATGAGGATGGATATGGGATAGGAAATTACTTTGGCTGCTTTTTGGAGGTATTCAGAAGGTAGCTAGTCGGCAGAAGGAGTACAAGGCTTAAGTTTTTGAATGAGTTTGTAGATGAGAGTGGTAGAGATTGGTTGCATATAGAATGCTGGTAGAGTGCTGGGTATGGAGGTGGGAAGGCTTGAGCTGTCTGGAGTAAGTTGACTAGCTAGTGCTTGTATGGATTCTGTAGAGAAGGAGTTGAAGGCATTGGCAGTTTGATGGTGGGTATCTGGGTCTGCCTGAAGTGGGGTAGGTGTACAAGAGTGCCCTGGGAAAATGAGTTTATTGATACTAGACCAGAACTTCTGCGGGTTGTTTTGGTGATTCTGCTATAGTTTACAGTAGTAGTTCTTTTTATCCATGAGTATTGCCTTTTTTGTACTATTTCTTAGTTGCTTAAAAATTTGTTGATCAGAAATATTTTTGTTAGCTCTCCACTTAGCCCAGGATTTATTCCTAAGTAAGATTTTTTTGTCTGGTTTTTCATTCTGATGGACCTTTAATTGACAGCAATTGAGATATCATTTTTTTGGGAAGGATGTAGGGTTAATGATCACTGACATCGTCAGGTAGAGTTCCTACATTGTAAGTTTGTCTTTGTCTATTTATAAGTATCCAGTCTAGGGTGTATAAAAAGTTTTAGGAGTTGAGCAGAGATGTAGAAAGCAAGGAGGTAATGAATGAGAATAGTAAAGTATATAGATTGGCGAGTAGGATTGGTAAGATGAGGGAGGGGGTGTGGTAAGAGAAGTATAATGTTAGGACTACTGGGGGTGGGTGGGAATTGGGGGTATGGTAGGGGAGCGGTGTGAGCCTGCAGGGTGAACGGAACGAGTTACAGCTGAGAGAGGCTGGGAGACAATCAGTTATACAGTGAGACTGTGTTCTATATGCTAAGAGAAGGTAAGAATCACTTTCTATAATTACTTATTAAAAGACATACAGGGGTAAGCGTATAGAAAGGATGTATAGGAGAGAGAGGTAATAGTAAGGAGTTCTAACGCAAGAAAAGTAACTAGTTTAGAAAGTTAATTGAGGAGTTTTAGGACAGGAGTAGTAAAGGACAGTCGAATAAGCTTTCTAGTGTATGTATAATAAAATCTAATAAGGTTACTTCCTTTCCTATCTTTCAGAGGGGTTCAAGTTTATTAATAATAGGCACTAATAAGGTTAATTATTTACCTATCTGACAGAGGGAGGTAATTTCATAAAATAAGGGTACTAGCAGGGATAACAGAGGAAGGCTGCACCACAGGGCTACAGGAGTTTGGCTAGCAGTAAGAAACAACTTTACATGTTTTGAGTTCTGCTGCCCTCTAGTGGAGTAAGAAGGGAGTTACATTTAAGCCTAAAGATAGGAGGTAAAGGAGGAAAACAAGTAGGAAAGTAGGAGATGGCCTAGGGGTAGGCCCTCGGGTGTGCTGGCCCTTACAATAGGTTTTACTTTAAGCACTCACAAAAGTTAGTTTAATACCTATAAAAACAGTAGGTTATCTCCTACACTGTGTGGCTAAGCAAGGAGAGTCTAGGTAGTTCACGTAGGGTTTCCTGTTGGGTATGCCCTTCTGTTCTTGATTGGTTTCCTTCTACCTTGCTATGTTGCAGTAAGGGGGAGAGCCTGTAACACAGGCACAAGGCTTAAAAACTATAAAAACAGTAGGTTATCTCCTACACTGTGTGGCTAGGCGAGGAGAGACTAGGTAGTTCACGTAGGGTTTCCTGTTGGGTATGCCCTTCTGTTCTTGATTGGTTTCCTTCTACCTTGCTATGTTGCAGTAAGGGGGAGAGCCTGTAACACAGGCACAAGGCTTAAAAAGGACCGCACACTGCCCGGAGGACAAGGGATTGCTAATTAGGGCTAGGGGATTTAAAAATGGCACCTGAGGTACTCTAAGCTAAGGTAAGAAGCTCTAGAAGAAGCTCTGGGCACTTCAAGATCAGTGAAATCTCCTTCATCCAAATCGGACAAGTCAACTAAAATAACTTCTCCCTCTTCAGGACATTCAGAGCCTATTAAAAAGTTAAGCAAAATTGCATCTCTGGCTCCAACTACTTCGGAACCAACAAAATCTGCTTCATTACCTCCAGCTTTATCGGTGCCAATGGAGATTGAACTCAGGAGCCAGTCCCAAGAATTGGAGCCGGTTACTCCTGTTCTGAGATCATCTATTTTACAGTCAGTAAGATCTCCTACCCTCTCGTCTAAGTCCTCCACGAGTCTTTCAGACGATGATGTGGATAGGGTGGTGCATAGGCTTCTAAAGACACCAGCGTTGGCAAAATTCCTTTCAGCTCCAATCCACAGGGATTCGGAGCCAGCCAAGACCATCCTGCCGACATTGATTCCTCCTTCGAGCCAACCTGTGACCTCAGAGACATAATGCTTGGAACTGACTGTTGTGGAACCATCAGTGCCGAGAACCCTGGCATCTTTGCAACCAACATCTGCTCCGACATCCTCGGTCCAGTCCGAGGAGTCTAGGAGCCGACGCTCTCTGGTCAGGTCTGGGGAGGGGAGTCAGATTGGACAGTTGTCAGATCAAACCCTGTCTTTTGGGGCTTCGGCGTAGATGAGCTCAGCCTCTACATCAGCTTCAGAGCTGACCCCCTTGGTTCTGGGGATTTCTTCTGGCTCTTCGGAGCCGGCAGTGTCTTCAGATCAGGGGAGGGCGGCTTTTGAGCTGATGAGGAGCGTGCTGTTTCCTCAGACAGCTCCTCTCAGGGGTTATGTCATTCCTCCACTTAAGGTGCCGGCATCTGTCTCTACACCACACCATCCACAGACCAGCGGAGTTTGGTGAACCCTCTCTTCTGAAACCGGTCCAGAATACCCTTCTGAAGAGGTCCCTCATACAAGACACTGCAAGAGGAAGCATTTGGACTCCCCAGATGAGTCAGTCACCTTGCACTCAGACCTTGATGAGTCGTAAGGGTCCCCATGGTCGCCTTCTAAGGATGTCGCCTTCATGGACATCCTAGAAATCCTTAAGCAGAGAGGCAACTGGAAGCCCATCAACCCTTCTGATGAGGAGTCTGTTTATCTGAAGGCGTTTGGGTCTCACCCTTCAGCCACTTGGGTGTCTCCGCCTTTCGACGAACTTATAAAACTAGTTAGTCAAAAGGTGTGGGAGTCTTCAGATGCAGTGGCGCCAAATAAGTTCATCACAGTCCCTTCAGATAAAGGCTTCCTGATCAAGGGTGTCCCTGTAGATGCTATGGTGGTGGCAGCAGCCACCAAAAAGGAACTTTCTGAAACATCCTCGTTTGTCCATCCACTGAACAAGGAGTCCTGCACGATGTATAGATACAGGAAGCACATGTTTGCTTCAGCGACGTTTGCACTCAGATCCCTGAACTATCTGACACATTTTACAAGGCTAAAAAGAGATCTCCTAAAGGAGCTAGGAGATATTCTCCAAGATACAGTACCTGCAGGGGTATCAGACAAGGTTTCCTCTCAGCTCTCCACCTTAAATTCTGTGGTCAACTCCTCCATGAGGCTCATTTCTTATGCAGCAGATGGAGCGAGCAGAGCAGTGGGTTCAGGAATTTCCCTAAGGAGACATTCCTGGATGCGCTTATGCGACTTTACAGAACATTTCAAATCTTCCTTTATTAATGCCCCATTTGATGCCTTATCCTTGTTCGGGCCAAAAGTTAAGGAGACGCTATCCAGGTGTGAACAAGAAGGAAAGACTCTCTCTACCATAGGAGTCTGTTTTTCCATACCTTCTAGACCTTATCCAAAAGGCCAGAAGGGGAGAAGATGTGGTTCGGTAAATCTCAGAGAGTTTTTCAGGACACATGTGGTGGCTGTTCCCCTAGGGGCAGAGGGGAAAGTACAAGTGGAAGATGCCATCCATGTGGCAGAGGGGGTCTGCAAAACCAGGGGGATAGAGATTTTTTCCATGGTCGGCCCTTTCAGCTCTCTTGAATGAAGGCCCATCTGTCCATCTCTGGAGGCAGTTTGGGGTTGCTTATCTTTGTACCTAAAAACTTGGCTGGAAATAACAAAAGACAAGTGGGTACAAGATATTATATCCAGGGGATACTCCATACCATTTCCTTTTCCCATCCCAAACATAAAGAAAACCCCGGCTGTTCCACTCAGTCAGAGAGATCAAGCAACTCTAGAAATTCAAACTTTGCTAGACAAAAGAGTCATCCAAAGAGTCCCCACAGAACAAATATGATCCGGAACTTCATAAGATTCTTTTTAGTGTCAAAAGGAACAGGGAACTAGAGACCAATTTGGGATCTCAGCAGATTAAACGAATCAGTAAAAAAGAGTAAGCTCTGGATGGTAACACTGCAGTCAATTCTTCCGTTTTTGGAAAAAGACAATTGGATGTACTCTATAGACCTCCAGGATACGTACTACCACATAAAGATGGACAGGCTATCCAGGAGTCATCTGCACTTTTGGCTGGGAGCCAGTCATTACCAGTTTCAATCTCTGCCCTTTGGTTTCACTACAGCCCCCAGAGTGTTCACCAAGTGCATGGCAGTAGTCCTGGCTCACCTGAGATGTCTAGGATTCTGAGTGTTTCCGTATCTAGACGACTGGCTCCTGACTGCCACCACCAAGTATCTACTGCTGGAATCAAGAAACACCACTGTTTCTCTCTGCTCTCACCTGGGAATCACAGTAAATTACAAAAAATCTGCCTTGTTGCCATCACAACATATCATGTTTATAGGAGCAGATTTAGACACAAGCATGAAGGCAAAACTTCCTACAGAAAGAGTCCTAGTTCTGAGACAGCAAGTCTCCAACCTTCTCTCCAAAACAAAAGTACAGGCAAAAATAGTCTTGAAAGTCTTGAGAACCATGGCAGCTGCAATAAGTTTAGTTCCACTTGCCTGCATGCACATGAGAATTCTATAGTGGCTACTGTTCACCCAATGGTCATTACAGGAACTACCCATGTCTCACCAAATTCTGTTAACAGAGTCCTGCAAGAAGGACCTTCACTGGTGGCTTCACTTCAGTCATGTAACATCAGATCAGCCATTTCTTCCCCCTCAGCTGGTGGCCACAGTGATCATGGACGCCTCCCAGATAGGGTGGAGGGCATTATCTGGGCAGGACAGTTCAAGACACTTAGCAGGATCAGAAAGCCCATTTGCACATCAATGTTCTAGAGATGAGAGTGGCTATTTTGATGTTGCAGGCACTCCAGTACTGTCTTCCTCTGGGAACAGTTGCAGTATAGACAGATAACATGTTGGTTGTCTGGTACATAAACAAGGAAGGACCAGGTCTTATTGTCGAGAGGCCCTCAGATTATGGCAGTGGGCGATCTCCTCCCAATGCTTTCTAATATCAATGCACATCCCGGGGAGGTACATCGTAATAGCAGACAAACTCAGCAGAGCGATTCTCATGCCTCACGAGTGGTCCCTAAAACAAGAAGTAGTGGAGAGGATCTTCTGCAAATGGGGCAGCCTTGCTGCAACCTTTTTGCCACTTCCATGAATGCCATATGTAGCAGCTATTTTGCCCTGAGTCCCCCTTCGGGGGAGTCATCAAGGGATTCATTTGTACATGATTGGGCCTCAGGACTCCTTTTTGCCTTTCCTCCCTTTCCACTGATACCCAAGGGTCTCCAGAAAGCCAACTCGTTGGGAAGCGAGCTAATTTTCATTGCCCCATATTGGCTTCATCAGATTTGGTTCCCCTTCTTTTGGCCTCATCTTCAGGAGGAGCCGTGGGTTCTGGATCCAATTCCAGACCTTCTGACTCATACATTCCACCCTTGTCTTCGAACCCTCAAACTGACAGCGTGGCTGCTCCAATTTCAAATATAGCCAGGTTTCCTAATCTCCCTCATTTGGTCAAGAATATCTTGATCTCTTCTCATAAAGCATCTACAAGAAAATTATATATCAGTAAATAGAAAAGGTTTTCTTCCTAGGCATTGACAAGACACATTGATCCCTTCTCTGCTCCTATAAGTTCTATCCTCAAATTTCCGGCAAAACTGTTTAATGAAGGTGCAGCTGCAGCTACCATTCGTGAACAGTTAGCACCAATATCTAATTTCCATATAAGCGATTTTGCCCCTAACTTAATGTCCCACAAACTATGCAAAATATTCCTGAAGGGTACTAACTTGTTAAGACCACCCATAAAAATGCCCTTACCACCATGGGACCTAAACTTTGTTCTGTTCTGTTTGATCCTTCCCCCCTTTCAACCTGCATCATCATGTGATCTAAACTTTTTAACATGGAAAACAAGTATGTTGATTGCCATCACTTCTGCCAGAAGAGTTTCAGAACTGCAGGCTTTATCAATCAAGCCACTATATATGCTTTTTCATAAAGTTAGAGTATCCCTTCAAACAAACTCATCCTTCCGGCCAAAAGTATGTTTAGAGTCTAACCTAAATCAGTCCATAGAGTTACCAGTTTTCTTCCCAAATCATGGCAACAAGGCAGAATATAAGCTTCACCAACTGGATGTACATAGGCAATTATGCTTCTACTTACATAGGAAAAAGGACTTCAGGAAATCTGATCAGTTATTTGTGTCATTTTTAGAAGTAAAGAAAGATGCCCCTATATCTAAGGTCACTCTTTCAAAATGGCACTCAGGTTGTATCACTTTTATATATAAATCTAATAACAAGGTTCTTCCCTTTAAAGTCAAAGCTCATTCTACAAGAGCCATGGCAACTTCTTCTGCCTTTAGAGCTAGACTACCACTTGATAGCATTTGTGCGGCTGCTTCTTGGGCAATGCTGCATACCTTTATCCCTCATTACAAAGTAGATTTGGCCTCCAGGGACAGGACCCCCTTTGGGTCCACTGTCCTGAAGAATATACTCCCGTGAACCACCCAGGAAATGTGGTGCTAGGACGCTGTCCCGATCAGTAAGAATGAAGGCAAAATAGGACAACATAACATAAAGAAGTTATGTACTCACCATAACACTCCATGTTTGTTGTCCATCTCGCCTTCATTCTTGCATCCCACCCTCCTTCCCCCTACCTATGGCGGGGGGGGGACAAAGAGGTTATTCCTCTGACAAGTGCGTCTCTGATCTTCTTCATTGTCATCTCATAATACGTATTGATGGTACCTTAGGTTCCTAATGTTATCAGCAAACAAGATTTGGGGAGCTTCACTGGAGCATGATGGGATAGGGATACAGCCACGAGCCAGTG
The DNA here is from genome assembly GCF_019279795.1 of Protopterus annectens. Taxonomy (NCBI): domain Eukaryota; kingdom Metazoa; phylum Chordata; order Ceratodontiformes; family Protopteridae; genus Protopterus; species Protopterus annectens. The sequence continues at coordinate 44,584,003 of NC_056747.1, read as the reverse complement.
GAAGTCCTCGAGCTTTAGTATGCGGCCGGGTCGGAACCGAGGATCGGTTCCGAACCCAACCAGTAAAATGAAGGTGAGATGGACAACAAACATGGAACATTATGGTGGGTACTTAACTTCTTTTTTTCAGACAAATGGGTTCCTGAAGATCATTCATCAAGGTTACAGATGGCAATGAGAGGAAATTCCAACCAGACCTGGCTCTTCTATTTGTGTCTTTCAACACATATTGTCTCAAGGAGTAATAGAGCCAATTACTCCTTTTCAGGCTCGGAAAGGTTATTATTCAAGGATGTTTTTAGTGCCAAAGAAAGAAAATGCTTCTGCTTGGTGACCTGTCCTGGATCTTTTTTCCTAAACCTTTTTCTGATAGTGCCCAAGTTCGAAATGCTGTCACTTTACAACCTGTTATCCCTTCTTCATTATTAAAGTTTCCTTGTAACACTAGCTTTGAAAGATGGTTATCGCCACATCCCTATTCATCCTGATTTCAGACATTTCTTAAGGTTCTGTGTGCCTGGACCACATTGTCAGTTCTCTACCTTACACTGTAGTCTGTCTACTGCACCAAGAGTGTTCACAAAGTGCACGTTTTCCATATTTAGACTACCTGCTTACCCCTCACTTGGGGTAAGAGAGCTCTTACACAAGCTGGGTCTCCAAGAGAATGTTAAAAAGTCTTTTTTGATTCCTTCACACTGGATTATGTTCCTGGCTTGTCTGCTAGACACTTTAGTTCATAGAGCTTTTCTTCCACAGGAAAAAAATAGCGCTACACCTAAATCTATTTCTAAGTTTTTCTGCTAAGACTTCAGGTAGTGTGAAGGAATACCTCAGGATTTTGGGTCTCATGGCATCTAGGATTCTCAAGTTACCTCTAGCAAGACTCCAGATGAGAAAGATACAATGGTAACTAAAGTCTCTTTGGTCTTCACACCAGCACTCATTATTTTTTCATATCCCATTTGAAATTGTGAGAAGAGAAATAACTTGGTGGAGGCAACAAATTTCCCTAAATCCAAGTATCCCCTTCTTCCTCTCTGTTCCACAGAAATCAGTCACCACAGATGCCTTGGACTCTGCTTGGGAAGCAGTTTCAAGAGCTGTTTGGGGCACCCAGAACAGACGCAGCATTTAAATGTAAAAGAGATACTTGCCCCGATCAAGGCAATCGACTCTCTGAATCATATCTGGTCCCATGGATCTCGTCAAGTTATTACAGACAATACCACAGTCGTGGAACATCAGCAAGCAAGAGAGAACAAGGCTAGTTTAGGATAAAGCTTCACATCACAGTCTCACTCTACAGGCATCTTAACTCATTACAGCCAAGTGCATCTCCAGATGTTTCAGCAGTTACCTCCTACTGCGCCCCTAGCTGTTGTAATAATTCCAAAACCATGCTACATACGTGTCAGAATTTTTTATCTTGAAGCATATATGATGACAAACACAATGGTATTGATATTTGACCTCTGTCAATGAGTATTTGTTAAGAACTGTAAGGTGATAGCTTCATTTTTTAAAGGCTCAAGCCACACCTACTAGGAGATAAAGGTACACACTCAGAAGAGCTGAACTGGAGGGAAATAGTGAAATTCTGTCAGAGCAAAGTTATGTTGCATACAAGTTGAGCAGGACAAGGGCAAACCCCTACAAAGGGAAACTAGATTAGGGAGCCTTCCAAGACTTGATCCATCTGTGGGGAGTTCCTCAATAGACCTGCTTGCCTCCTCTCTGAACAATCAAGTGGAAAAATTCTGCTCCAAGACTCCATGCAAGAAGGCCTGGAAGGCGGATGCTTTTTCCATTCCTTGGACAGGAATGTTCTTTTATCCTTTTCTACTGACATTCAGGATGCTTCTAAAGATTCAGAAGGAATCCCCCAGATTCTTCAGGTGACTACTTTCTGGCCCAGGCAGCAGTGGTTCTCCCTTCCTTTGGAAATGGCTAGGGGCAAGTACCATAAGCTTCCTCACAGAATGGATCTACTTACACAAGAACAGGGGTGTTTGATACACACTGACTCCGATCAACTTCAGCTATCTGCCTGGATGATAGGGTTTTAATTCCCTTTAAGTACCTGTTTACTGAGGATGTGCAGCAGGTGCTTATGGAGGCAAGAAAGCATGTTGATAGAAAATCATATATTAGTAAATAGAAAAGATTTTCTAGTTAGTGCCAGCAACATAACCAGCACCCATTCAGGACCATTCTTTCTATGTTTTTTCAGTATTTTTGTGAGTTACTGTCCTTTGACCTTTCTTATTCTTCTATCAATATTTATTTATTAGCCATTTCAGCATGTCTGCCCATGGATCCTTCCATTACAAAGCATTCTTGTGCCAAAATGTGTTTGAAAGAGGTTTTGCATAAGATGCCTCCAAGAAAGCCAGTGGTCCCTCATTGGGATCTGAGGTGCTTAACACAGAAAATGTTATTACTGATTGTTCCGACCTCGCAAGAAGAGTATCTGAGTTGCAAGCTGTTATGGTGTCACCCTTGTCTCACTTTCCACAAGGACAAGGTTTCTTTGACAACTGATCCTTATTTTATGCCTAAGGGGTATCAGAGTTTACTAAGTCAAACTATCCATCTGCCTGTTTTCTTTCCTGAACCAAAAAAATGAGGGAGAGAAGATACTCCATACCTTGGATGTCCGCAGACACCACAGGTACTATCTTGACAGAACTAAATTTTTCAGATCTTCAGATCAGTTGTTCATTTCTTGTGAAAATAAAAAGAGAGGACAACCTGTGCCAAAATCAGTATCCAAATTGTTGTCTCAGGCTATTACCTTTTGCTGTTCTCACCATATTAAAACCAACCCAGGCAGGGTCAAGACTCACTCTACCAGGGCTTTGGCTTTGTCTATGGCTTTTTGGAAAGGGACGAAATTCACAAGTATTACAGTAGTACCAACTTGGCCCTCTAAACATACATTTATCAGGCATTTCAAGCCTGATTCCTTCTCTAGGTCTAGATCAGAGTTTGCTATGAACACTTTCCTGGGGCTGCTGGACCCTTCCCCTTCTACCTCCCGTATGTACTAAGCTATGGTAACCTACCCATGAAGCTATATATATATATATATATATATATATATATATATATATATATATTTATATATGTGTGTGTGTGTGTGTTTAGATAGACCTATATATACAGATAGGAAGATATATAGATATTTACTCCTAGCTATGTCCTATCAGGGCTCAGCTTCCCTTTCTCAGTTGGCATAAAAGCTCTGTAGGACTCTGCATCCAAATCTGTCTTTTTGGGCAGCTTAGCTTGTGCTGCCTAATACTTTGGCCATGTGCAAGGTTCCGTGAAGATTTGGGAGCTGGCCAGGTGTTATATCCTTGGCAGGATATAACCCATATACCTAAGGCTATTGCAGTAGTGATCATACAAACGTCTACTGTTATGCTAAGTGAAACTTAAACAACTGTATTTTCTTTAACTGGACAGCAGAGTGATACAGTCATTGGCTGTGTTGCTTCACAGCACTTAGCTCTACAGTAGTGGTTCTCTGTTAGAGTGCCTTTTGTGTGGAGTCTGCACATCTTTCTTTGTCCATTTGTGTTTGTCCTGGTGCTCAAGTTTCCACTATCAAATTCAAAGATAATTCTGTATGTGAATTGGTAAGGTTTCAAATTTTTCACAGGTGTGTGAGTGATCTGTATGATTGTTGATTGTGTTTATGGATCCTGTACTGGCATCCTGTCTGGAATCATTTCATTGCCTTGGCACCCAATGAGCACCAAGACTGGCATCAACTTCTTTGTGACCCTGATTTGTTTAAAGTGGTTAGTCATAGTATGAATAAATATATATCTTTAATGTTCATCTACTGTTTAGTAGGCATTTGTTTGGCATTGTTTCTAACTTCCTTGTACCAGTGCCTGTGAAGCCAGAATTTCAATACTATGATTACTTTGCCAAAAGTTGCTAACAACTGGTGCAAGCACAGTGGTCTCAAATTAAATGAAAAACAGTATAACTTAGTTCATTTTGGTAAATAAAACATTTTCACTTTATGTATAAGTGATGCACTCCTCCAGCCAGATGTGATTGTAGGAAATCTAAGCAGTCTTGTTGATAATTCCTTATCATTTGACCATTGTGTCTCTGCCAGAGTCATATGCACTAGATCCAGAGAAGTTTTAATTCTGTTTTAGTCATATCTCATTAGACCTATCGTTGAATATAAGGCACTTTTTGGCATGCATTAACATATTACTCAACTCTTTTTTTTTTTAAAACAAGTTTATTATTTTTAACATACAAAATAAATATCATAACAATTTTATACAAGTAATTAAAATAGAAGTGGTTATAACATTCAATAAAATAATCAAAGTATTTACAAAGACATCCACTACAATCAAATCAATTAATTAAACTAAAATACCATGCTATTGTAGTTAAGATTTTTTTAACAGATTTTGTAAAGTATCCCATATAATATAGTAAGATGTTTTTCTAGTAGTTCTTGATTTTATTGTCATCAATTCCATATGGCACACTACAGTCATAACATTTTTAAATTCATTAAACGAAGGAGGAGTATCTGAGATCCAATTTCTGGTTATTATTTTTCTAGCCACTGCTAGAATGGACCATAACAAGGGAAGCTTAATCTTTTTTACACTTTGAGGAACAGGAGTGTTGAATAATATAAGTGATTTAGAAATAATGAAATTATCTGTAAAAAGAGCCTGCAAAAAATCATTAATTGATTTCCAATATTCTTTCAATTTTATACAGTCAATGTATCACTTTAAGAAACAGCTATCACACTTTGTAGTATATAGCAAGCCTAGTAGGAAAAAAGTATACCTTTTTAAATGAAAATCAATGATTAATTGTTTAATTAGATAATTATCTTGATTATTAGTTGTGATTTAGTATAAAAGGCGGAGTGACTATGCTTAATTATAACCTGATGAAGCATACTTGATGTATGTGAAAGCGCTCGTTTCTTATTCTACCTGTGAATAAAGTTTTATACCTTTGCATCGTGGTGGATTCCTTGGTCTTTACAAATATTTCTTCGTCTTATGCTGGTGGAATTCTTTGGACGGTAACAGCTTTGTTTTTGCTGATACTTTTGGTGTTTTTTGGCTGCTGTTACCTTCACACGATGGAGAATGGATCTATTGAACTTGACTACAATCCGATGTCAACTGAACATACAAATAAATGGAAGGAAGCCTTTCGGAAGGAAGAGAATCCGTTATTGGATTTGGAACTACATATACCCACCAACAATGATACAGGTACTATACCAGCTCATAAAGAGTTTTATGTGCAGCTAAGGGAATTAGAAAATGCCTTATACAAACTTAATAGACTCATTTGGCAGAGAAGGCACCTCGAAGCATGCTTACACTTCAATGTTATTCCCAGAGGCATGCGCATTCTCTGTATGCCTACGTATGGTGAAACGCATCCTATATTGTTAAAGAAGTGGCAAGAGCTAAATATTAACTTTAGCAAACAATATATAAATCTGTTAATAGAGTATTTTACCCCTATTGAGAAAGAACTGTTAGCGACAGCTGATGATCTGCATAGAGAGCTGCTGAGACGCTTTAAAGGGGAAATATACTTTAGCAAAATGGAAGCGATGCTTTCACAAGTTACTGCCTTTGGCAATAGGTTGCAGCAACTCAAACACAAGAAATTATTGAGAGATTATAATGACTTTGTTTCCGGTCAGATTTTTGTATGGCCGAGAAACAATACACAGACAGTTGGGCAACGTAATACTTATGCAGAAATACTTCAACACTCTTCTACACCAGAAGATAGCAATATACATGGTAGTAATGAAATTTCTGCTTTAAATGTCCTGCCACAAGATGGACTGATAAACTCTCAACCTAGCACTATCAGTAGTGAACTAACCATGCGTCCTGTGATGACAGAAGCTCTAGATACTCCCCTCCTAACCAGGAAGGCTTGCAGCGGGCTGACATTGGAAATGGAGCAAGACCCAAGACATCCATGCCAATGCTGAAACAAGGTTCTTTACCCTTACCGGTTCAATATCGACAACGGAACAGGACAAGATCGAACAGCAGAGGGAGAAGAAAGAGGAAGTTCTCGGAAGGAGCGATGGAAGAAAGGAGAAGACAACGTCTATAAATGAACTTGTTTTTAATTTATCAAGTCATTCTATCACTAATGATGAATTTAATTTGCTAAACAAGGGGCTCTCATTCATTCCCTCCCAAGGTAGTAAATTAGCAGAGCTCCTAATTGATTTACGTATGTTTGCCAGAACTCTAACTTTGAAATTGATGTATAAAAATAATGTGATGCAAGTTGATTTAGATAAAGACAATGGTTTTAAGAAGAAAAGTACATTTATTCCTGAAATTCCATCCAATGTTGATTGTTTTGTGAGGAAATGTGAAAATGATTTTTATAAATATTTCTTAGATCTAAGGAGAAGGAAAAAACGTGGTAAAGTGTTTCATAATCTCAGTACTGGGGAATATCAGGCACTACATGATTTTACCAGAGATAAAACCCTCACTATTAGACCAGCTGATAAGGGGGGAGGGGTAGTCCTCTTTGATACCATCTTTTATGATGAATTGATGTTAAAAATGTTAAGAGATGATTCGAAATATGAAAAAATGAATTTTGATAAATTAAACAAAATTATAAATGTAGTACATGGCACACTTTACGATCTATTGATGTGCAGGCAAATTACTCAACAACTGTATGATTATCTTTTGATACAAAAGCCTACTACTCCTAATATAAAAGGACTCCCAAAAATACATAAGATAGAATATCCCCCACCTATGAGACCCATAGTGGCAGGAGAGAAATGGGTGACTGAACATATATCCCAATACTTGGAGTCAAAACTGGGTCCGGTAGTGAGTAATATACCTAGTATTCTGAGAGATACATACTCATTACTAATTGACATTGAACATTTGAATAAAGAAGTAGATACATCCTATACTTTGACACTGGCTACATTGGATATAAAGAATCTTTTCACTGTCATACCCAATGAATATGGGGTAGAAGCAGTAAGGGAAATATTGTTAGAAGACAGATCCTTACACAAAGATACACAGTTGTTAATTTGTACATTATTGGAGCTAGTCTTAGAGAATAATGTTTTTTTGTTTAAAGATAATTTATATCTACAAACATGGGGTGTTGCAATGGGCACCCCATGTGCTAACTCCTACGCTAATATGGTGATGTACTATTGGGAATTAAAACATTTGTTCAATAGTCAATATATGCATAACATTGTACTATATCGACGTTTCGTCGATGATATACTTATTTTATGGAAGGGGGAGCTATCTGAATTGGAGGATCTAGTTAGATATTTAGAGACAACTCTTGACAGTTCACAGACACAAATAGATTTTCTAGATATCACTATTATGAAAGATAAGGGGGATTTGTTATCTACTAAATTATTCAGAAAATCATGCTGGAAAAATGCCATTTTACATCATAACAGCATGCATCCTCGCTTCATTTTTTCGAATATAGTGAAGAATCAGAGAAATAGGGTTATAAAGTTGTGTGATGAGACATCAGAAAGGAATAAGCAACTAGAGCTTCTTGATGAATTATTTTTAGCTAGAGGTTATCCACCCTACCTTTTAGATGCTAATAGTTGTAATAAGACGTCTAGGTCTATTTTTAAAGTAAATAGAACATTTAATGAGAATGCATTAAATAATATGAATCATATAGCTTTTAGTACTAGATATACGAATGACATTATCACTATCACAGGTATTGTTAGTAGAAATTGGGACATTCTTACGATGGATAATGAAATAAGGGATTTGATTGGGTCAACACCACACTATAGGTATAGGAACAGTAGGAACTTAAAGAGATGGCTTTGTATAGATAAGAAAATAGATAGTTCCATGAACATCAGAGACATTAAGACTCTGATGGGAACAAGGCCTTGTAGGAAATGTAGTATGTGTAGGTTTATTAACACTGATGTAGATTTTATAGTACCTAATCTGAACTATATACATCGATTTATCCCGTATGCTACATGTGATACTAAAAATTTGATATATCTAGCTACCTGCACAAAATGTCAAGCCTACTATGTGGGATTGACATCCAGAAGGTTGAGAGACCGTGTATATAATCACACTTATGAGATCAGGAAAGGGACCCTGACTAATGCTTTGGCAAAGCATATTAATGTTTATAAAGAACATAGTTTCAATTTCAGGGTCCTACAAATAATTAAACCCAACACAAGACAAGGAGATAAGATGAACTTGCTAGGAAAGGTTGAGTTAGAATGGATTTTCAGACTATGTGCACATATTGAACCAGGACTGAATAGCATGATCAGCATTAAACCTATATTAGAAGCACGTAGGTGAATTATGTGCATATTCATTATGTATTTAATAACTTGTCATCACAAAAATGTGTTCTTATGTTTCATTAGTAATGATTTTTGATATTATATTGTTATGACTTGTATATATATATATGCCTTATTTATTATTCAAATGATAGATAAATTTCATATTTTTGTAGGTTTTTATACTTATTCATATATTTATTGATACTTAACATATGATAGATTAGGTATATATCCATTTAATTATTCATCTATTTGCTGAATGATATTGATATATTTCTATTCTGTTTGATTAGTGCATGTTACAAGAGTCATATTGGTACATATTTTAATGGATATTCTATATGCATAGGTACAGATATTACCTAACATATATTTTTATTATTATTGTTTTATTCTTATTTCTATTTTTATCATCTTCATGATTATCGTATTGCTTTTTAAAAAGGGTTTGGGTGTAATAAAAATGTATCACTTTAAGAAACAGCTATCACACTTTGTAGTATATAGCAAGCCTAGTAGGAAAAAAGTATACCTTTTTAAATGAAAATCAATGATTAATTGTTTAATTAGATAATTATCTTGATTATTAGTTGTGATTTAGTATAAAAGGCGGAGCGACTATGCTTAATTATAACCTGATGAAGCATACTTGATGTATGTGAAAGCGCTCGTTTCTTATTCTACCTGTGAATAAAGTTTTATACCTTTGCATCGTGGTGGATTCCTTGGTCTTTACAAATATAAATACAGTCATAAAACATATGTGCCCAATCAGCATTAATTTCAACATTACATCTTTTACATAGATTGTCTTTATTATTTATTTTATTCATCATCAAAGGTGTATAAAAAGATCTATGTAAAAATTTCCAAGTAAAAAGTCTCCAAATAATGGAAGAAGTAGTTTTATAAGCAGATTCCAATATATATTGTTTATCTTGTTGATTTGGTGATTCACCATTAATGAAAGTGAAATAATTCCAATAGGTATCTACACTATAATAAGTTTCTTCTCTGATAATTTTATGTATGTATGAAAGCTTACCTTTATCAGAAACTTTGTGTTGTAAATTTAATATCAAGTAATCAATCAGTATTGGAATAGATTCTTTAACTGTTACGGACATTAAATCAATTTTATTAATAAGATGTTGTCTAAAGGTCTGAACTTCTAACCAGCAAGTTTCTCTCAGATCAAATTCTTGTTTTAAGTAATCTAAATTTTTAACTTTATTATCAGATAGCAACTGATACCAGTACTTTAGTTCATTTTCTGTGACTAAAAGAGTTCTTTCTGAAGTGGATGACAAAAGCATACCTTGTGTATACATTATAGGGAATAGAATAAAATTCCATTCCTTATACTTAGGATGCATAAATATAAAATTACAATAACTAGTAATAATGTTTAATGGATAACTAACTATATATTTTGGTGTAATAGGTGAAGTACAAAATTCTTTTAGTAACCATAACATGGAGTTATTTACAATCATATTTTTATGTGTTAAAGAAATTTTCGTGAAGTGAATACTAATTAGTTCCCAGTAATCTTTCCATTTTGCAACATATGACTGATCTATTAACAAAGTAATAACTTTTATAATAGAAGAAATAGTATATAAGTTAAAGTCTGGAAAAGAAATGCCCCCTTGAGACCAGCTATTAGTATGTTTCTTTAATGCAATCCTAGGTCTATTAGGTGCCCATAAGAAATTTAGCATTAGTGTATTCAATTTCTTGATATTTATTTTTGTAGGTGGGAGTATTATTGATTGTATTAAGTATAATATCTTGGGAAATATTATCATTTTGATAATTGTAAGTCTCTCTTCCATAGTAAAAAACATATTATTCCAGCTATTGAATAGATTTTGTATATTAAGAAGACAGGTACTATAATTATTATGTATAATAGATTTGATATCCTTAGATAGTATTATACCTAAGTATGTTATCTGACCCGAATTGGGTATATATTTGCTAAAATCACTAATAAGGACATTTTTTTCGTGCATATATAGGTAATATTTTAGTTTTTTCTTCATTGAATATTCATATTACTCAACTCTTGACACCTTAGCCATTCATAACAAATGATCTGTGTTCTCTCTTGACATAGGATAGACTGAATGCTTTTGTCCTGTAGTCAGTCTCTTCCATACTCTTCTGTGGAAATCTATGTCTAGCTTTTCAAACCACCCATTGCTTTACAGAATGAATGGTATCTCAAATACCTGGTTAAAGGAACTAAATCGCATTCTTCATTTTCACTGCTACAGTAGCCTAAGGGTACTGTCCTACCAAGGACACAGCACCTGGCCAGCTTGCTAAAGCTAAAACTCATCTTCTCACTTAATCACTCTGCTTCACCCTTTTTGAAGGAATTATATCAGCAACCATAGTGAGACAAATATTAAATGTTATGTTGTCCTATCTTGCCTTCATTCTTGCTGGTTGGGTTCGGAGCCGATCCTCGGCTCTGACTCGGCCACATACCAAAGCTCGAGAACTTCTACTGGCTCAAGGCTACAACCTATCTCAGGATGCCTAGTGGCTGTTCCCCAGATCTCATATGCTGCTTGAAGCATTGGGAATGTCTTCGCTGGCTCAGGCTAGTTATCACTTTTATTATACATTTTTCTCTATATCTTTAACAAAAAACTGTTCTATTAGACTTTATTAATATCTTCCCTTACTAAGTAGTGTGCTCATTTGTGTTGTTTGCATTACTTGGGTGTGTTCTTCGGCTGTTTCTCTTTAGGGCCCTTTTCTTCTTCTATCCCCTTAGAGAATCTGTTTAATTTAGAGGATTCTTTCTCTTTAGCCTGTTTTTTCATACAGGGCTTCTTTCCCTTTCCTTAAGAGTCACCGTTTAAGTTAGAGGCGTCTCCTCGGGTTAGAGGAGACTGTCATTTAACTTAGAGATTTCTCCTCCACCCAGCTTTTCTCTCCTAGTTTAAAAAAAAAAAAACTCTTTTACTCTTGCTTCAATACTGTTATTGTTATTGTTGTTGCTAGTAGTTTGTTTCCTTGGTATCTTTAATAATGTCTAAAGAATCTGTTAAGGAATCAAGACAGTCTGGGTTTAAAAAGTGCGATTCTTGCACCCAGAAAATGTCTCTAACGGACGGACACACAAGTTGTGTATTGTTTGGGAGCAGTCCACCTGCAGGATTCTTGCTCCATTTGTCATGGGTTTAGTGCGAGGGTCCTACAGGAAAGAAAAAAATAAACTAATTTTTAGAGGTTTATTGAAAGGCCCTTTGAAGAAGGTAATCAGGTCTCTAAATCGGACAAGACAAAAAAGTCAGCTTCATCGGCTCTGGTGTCTGAGCCATCAAGCAGTAAAAAGGAACAAGTATCTTCGGAGCCGAAGGTTATCAGTTCCAACAAACCTGGTCTTCCCTCGGTTCCATCTGAGTACTCGGAACCATCGTGGAGCTGAAAAAGGGGTCGGTCACCGTCATTTTAACCAATACGCTTGGTGTCGCAATCTCCCTTGCTACAGTCTGTGGCAGGTAGTCACAGGTCATCAGCCCATTCCTCTCGGTCCTCCAGAAGTTTATCGGACGATGATGTGGATCAGATGGTGAAGAGGTTGCTGCAGATGCGGGCCCTGGCACAAATACTTTTGAGCCCAGCCCATCGGAACATGGAGCTGATCACTGTATCTCAGGTGCCATCTATTCTTCCTCTGACTCAGACGAGTTCGGAGCCAGAGTGTCAGGAAGTCGTTGTGCTGGAACCAGTGGAGCCAGTAATCATCCACGATATCTCGGCTCCAATGTCTGCTCCAATCTCATCAATGCTGTCTTCCATCAAGGGATCTAGGAGCCGACACTCCCTGGTCTGCTCCGGGGGGGGAGAGTTGAGTCGGACCTTTGTCGGAACTGACTTTCCCACTCGGCGCTTCAGCACAGGTGAGTTCGGCACCCACATCAACCTCGGAGCCACCCTCCTCAGCATCAGGGAGATCTCCCGGTCCCTTGAGACTGGAGCCTCTCTCTGCCCAGGATCGTGGTCCCTTCGAGGTGATGAGAAGTGTGCTCTCCACTGAGTCTGCTCCACCTTCGGCTCCAGCCACTCTTCCCCCTAAAGGACCAGTGTCTACTGCTTCATCGTCCCTCCATCAGCCCCAGAGTAGAGAGTCAGTGGCCCAGGAAAACCCAATGGGTGGAACCCCCTCTTCTGACACCTCCCCGGAACATCCCCCAGAGGAGTTCCCTCGGAAAAGACAGTGTAATAGGAAGCACATAGACTCCCCTGAGTCTGTCACTTCTGATACCGACTTAGAGGATTAAGAAGGATCCCATGGTCACCCTCTGAGGATGTCTCTTTTTCAGACATCCTAGAGATCCTTAAGTAGAGGGGCAGCTGGAAATCCCTCTCCCCTTCTGAGGATGAGTCCATATACCTGGAGGCATTTGGCTCTTGCCTCTCCACCTCTTTGGTGTCTCCACCCTTCAACCCACTCCTGAGTGTTGTAAGTTAAAAGGTGTGGGACTCTCCAGAGTCAGTGGACCCCGTTCTGAGGAGGCCAAACAAATTCATTATGGCCCCAGAGGATAGATAATACTTAACAAAGGGAGTTCCAGTAGATGCGATGGTGGTGTCACTGGCCACAAAGAAGGAGTTAGCTGAAACTTCTGCATCTGTCCATCCACCAAACAAGGAGTCTTGTACGATGGACAGATGCGGGAAGAGTATGTTTTCCTCAGTGGCCTTTACCCTACGGTCGCTGAATTACTTATCAAATTTCACCTGACTTCAGAGGGATCTCCTCAAAGAGCTAGGAGATACCCTACAAGGTGCTACAGCCCAGAGTTTATTGGATAAGATAAATTCCCAGCTTGCAACCTTAACCTCGATTATGAACTCCTCCATGCGTCTCATCTCCTACGCAGCCGATGGAGCGAGCAGGGCAGAGCAGGCACAGGAATAGCTCTTAGGAGACATTCCTGGATGCACCTTTGCGAGTTTGCCTGACCCTTCAGATCTTCCTTTTTTGATGCCCCATTTGATGGTTTGTCCTTGTTCGGGCCGAATGTAAAAGAGACTCTCACCAGGAGCCAACAAGATGACAAGACTCTGTCTACCATTGGAGTGCGTTTTCCGCCCCTACCAGACCTTATCCTAAAGGTCAAAAGAGCAGAAAAATGTGGTTACAGAATTCCAAAGGACCCTTGTCGAATGCCCATGGTGATCATTCCCCCAGGAGCAGAGGGGGGGATAATGGAAGATGCCATCCACGTGGCAAAGGGGGGTCTGCAAAACCAGGGTGACAGAGATATGTTCTCCGGTCAGCCCTTCCAGCACTCCTGAAAGGAGGTCCGACTGTCCACCTCTGGAGGCAGTCGGGAGAAGACTATCACTGTACCCAGAAGCCTGGCTACAATTGACTCAAGACAAATGGGTACAGTCTATTATATCCAGGGGATACAACATTCCTTTCCACTGTCCACCTCATTTGTCAAAGTCTATCCCAAACATTCCACCCGGTCAAGGGGATCAAGCAACCCTAGAAATTCAAACGTTGCTAGAAAAAATGAGTCAGTCAATAAGTCCGCGCAGACCAGATCGGATCCAGAATTTACTCAAGGTTCTTTTTAGTTCCAAAAAAGACAGGGGACTGGAGACCAATATTGAATCTCAGCAGACTAAACAAGTCGGTAAAGAAAGCAAAGTTCCGGATGATAACACTGCAGTCTATACACCTTTTTCTGGGACAAGACAATTGGATGTGCTCTTTAGATCTTCAGGATGCATACTACCACATAAAGCTGGATGGGCTTTCCAGAAGAATTCTATGTTTCCAGCTGGGAGCCAGTCATTATCAGCTCAGATCGCTACCCTTTGGTCTCACTACGGCCCCAAGAGTGTTTACCAAATGCATGGCAGTAGTCACGGCTCATCTGAGACGTCAAGGATTCCAGGTGTTTCCATATTTAGACTGGCTCCTGACTGCAACCACCAAGCACCTACTAATCAGAACGAGGGACTCCACCATCCATCTTTGCTCAGAAACCTCCTCCTCCATGGGACCTAAATTTGTATTATCATCCTTGATACTTCCTCCCTTCGAACCAGCATCTGCTTGTTCACTAAGATTTTTATCTTGCAAAACAGTCTTTCTAACAGCAATTACTTCAGCTAGAAGAGTTTCAGAGTTGCAAGCTTTGTCTACCCCCCCCCCATATTTGATTTTCCACAAAGATAAAGTTTCCCTCAGAACAAATCCTTCCTTCATACCAAAAGTTTGTTCTGAAGCAAATTTAAACCAATCTATAGAATTGCTTGTGTTTTTTTAGTAGTTATGGCAACAAGGCAGACTATAAGCTTCAACAACTGGATATGCATAGACAGTTGCATTTTTACTTGCATAGGACCAAAGATTTCAGAAAGTCAGAACAGTTGTTTGTTTCCTATTCAGAAAATAAAAAAGGCATGGCAGTCTCAAAAGGTACTTTGTCAAATGGCTTACTGAGACCATCACCTATGTTTATAATTCTCATAATAAAGAACTGCCAGGGAAAGTTAAAGGACATCCAACTAGAGCGGTGTCTACTTCCATTGCCTTTCAAGCTAGACTCCCATTGGATTCAATTTGTGCTGCGACTACATGGGTTAATCCTCACACCTTTATCTCTCATTACAAAGTAGATGTGGCCTCCCGGAACAGAGCATCCTTTGGTTCCACTGTCCTGGAGAGTTTATTCCCTTGAGCCACCCAAGAAAAAGATGCTGGGGACTCTGTCCCAGTCAGCAAGAATGAAGGCAAGGTAGGACAACATAACATAAGAAGTTACGTACTCACCATAACGGTCCATGTTTGTTCAGTATCTTGCTTTCATTCTTGCATCCCATCCATCCATTCCCCCTCCTGGAGGATCTAGAAGACTTTACAATTGGCAAATATGATCAGATTCCCTTCTTGCCTCTTTACCTTTATGACCAATATATTACATAAATTTTGTTTTTCTGTATGTTAGCATACTCTAGGGAGTAGTCTCTCAAATGAGATCTGGGTAACAGCCACTAGGTATCCTGGAATAGGCTGTAGCCTCGAGCCAGTAGAAGTTCTCAAGCTTTGGTATGCAGCTGAGTCGGAGCTGAGGATTGGCTCTGTACTCAACCATCAAGAATGAAGGTGAGATACTGGACAACAAACATGGAATGTTATGGAGAGTACATAACTTCTTTTTTTCCTGCTCCCTCGAGGAAAAGCATGGCTGTTTGTTCCACAGGAAGAACAGTTGGTCAAAAGCTTTTTGCCTAGCAGATAGAACCCCATTTGTGGACCCCTTCCTGTCATAAAAATCTTTTACTGAATATATGTGGTATTTTTTATCTACCTTTACATTAAAAAAGAATTGCCGTTTCCGGAATTTCATCTTAAGAGTACTAACTTTTATCAAAGATGTTTCATATATGCTGCTGCTCTGTTTACTTGGCCTATTTTACAATTTTGTGTTAGTACAGTTTTGTAATAAAATTTTTATATTCATCATTTGTAAACATTTTTATTAAATTATCAGTTAAGACATAGGCAAACAAACATTACAGAAAAGAAAACAAACCAACAAACCATACTAACTCTTTTTTCCTTTTTACACACACTAGACATCACATCTTGAATTTCTTGGTAACTAGCAGAGCAGCATTACATAATTTGCTCAATTCCTGCCTTCCCTTAAACCTCATTCCTCCTCCTGAATATTATTCTGCATATATTGTTCCCATAATTTCCATTTATTTCTGTGTAATTTGCTGTTTCTCTTTTCTAAGGATGACTTTTCTAGTTCTGTGACATCTTTTATAATATTCAATGTGAAGTTGTTCTGTATCGCCATTCATTCTTACAGATGGGTTTGGAGCTGATCCGCGGCTCCAAGTCAACCTACTACAAAGCTCAAGGTCTTCAGATAGCTTGAGGCCAAGTCCCTATCCCATGATGCACCTAGAGTTACCCCAGATCTAGTTTGCCACTGCAATAGATTGGAGGTTCTCGCTAGCTCGGGCCGGTAAAACCTTTCTTTATTAGAAATATTTGATAAATATTTGACAAATAGTGAGTATTTATATCTTAGATATTTAGATATTTAGATAAAGCTCTTATAGCTTTGTGTAGTTCCCTTCCCTTGGTGCTCTTTATCTAGTAATGTGATAGTGTTCAATCTCGCCGTTTGTTCTTACACCTGGGTTCGGAGCCGATCCTCGGCTCCGTGTCGGCCGCTTGGCAAAGCTCTGCATCGAGAAGAAGCTCGAGACCAACCTATGTCCCACAATTCCCCTCTGCCTTTACCTCAGATCTAGTTTGCCGCTGCAACGTTCGCATCATTTTTGATGAGCTCGGACCACCTGAAAGCTAAGATTACTTTTATCTAATATTTTTGGATAATATTTCTTCTAGTTTATCTTAAAGTTGTTGTGTGTGTGTGTGTGTGTGTGTGTAGTGAGTCGAGGGCCTTCTTCGAGTACGTATATAATTTTTATATACTTGTTTTAAGTTAGTTCCCTCGGGGCCTACCCCACCCTTTAAACTTTATATCCTATAAGACTACTGGATTTGACTAACTACCGGATTTGACTAATATTACTGGACTTGACTTATTATTGGCTATTACTGTACAAGTCTGTACTTTATTTACTTGGATTTGACTTTAACTGTTACCATGTCTGAGAAAGCTAAATCAGGCTTCAAACGGTGCCAATGTGGACAGAAAATGTCTGTCACAGACAATCATAGTTCCTGCGTCTACTGTCTTGGCCCTCTCCATCTGCAAGAAGACTGCTCCATCTGTCATTCTTTCAGTGGAAGGGTCATGACAGATAGGCGCAGGAAACTTATGGATAGAGGCCTTTTGAAGCCTGCATTCCAAGAGGCTCTGGATGCATCGGACCAGACATCTAAATCCTCGAAGGAATTGAAGACGTCGGAGCCCATGTTATCGGCTCCGAGCTCTTCATTTAAAGTTCACTCACCAGTTCCACAGACCTCGGGGCCGAGTGTTGAACTTTTGTCCGTTACCGAGCCTCGAGTCTTGGAACCGGTGATGGAGCTTCCACCTCCTGTGCTCTTGAGGTCGGCTCCGTCTTCGATTCCTTCAATGTGTTCTTCTAGGCCCCTCTCTGACACCGATGTAGACCGCGTGGTGCAGAAATTAATGGAGAATACGGCCTTGTCCAAACTCATCTCTGTCTCCTCCCAGTTGGTGTCGAGACTCGAAGGCCTTCCCTTATCTCCATCTGTTCCTCCTCCGAGGCCTATTCAGTCTTCGGAGCTGGGAGAGGCTGATCTGATGATTGTGGAGCCTTCGGTGCTGGAACCGTCCTTCTCTCGGTCGGCACCATTCACCTCGACTCCGACGGACCCATTACCGGAATCGCGGAGCCGAAGATCCATCCTTGGTTCGGGGACCGAGAGTTGAACCGACATTTCGGTTCCGACTCTCCCTCTCGGAGCCTCGGCTCGGATCGACTCGGCTCCATCCTCGGGATCGATGCCCTCTTCCCCGTCTCGGGGATTCCTCCGCTTTCTTCGGATCCGAGGGACCCGGGGGCCTTCGATCTCATTAGGAAGGTGTTGTTGACTCAGACAACCACTTCAGCAGAAACAGCTTCTCCTTCCCATAAGGGTCCGTTATCCTCCTCTGCACCCACGGCTACGTCAAAGCGTCGAGCACTGGTGTCTCAGCCACCCCCAGAGGGAGCCCCCTCTTCCTCGGAGGCTTCATCGGATGACCCCCCCTGAGAAAGTTCCGAGGAAAAGGTTGTGTAAGAGGAGACACTTGGATTCTCCACAAGAATCCTTGACATCAGACACTGACTTAGATGAGTCAGAAGGGTCCCCGAAATCACCCTCAGAGGATGTCTCCTTTTCTGATATCCTGGAGATCCTAAAACAGAGAGGTGATTGGCAAGCCCTACCCCCTTCTGAGGATGAGTCAGTCTTGCTGAAGGCATTCGGTGCTCGCCCTTCCTCCTCCTGGGTCACTCCGCCCTTCGATGAGTTGATGGAGCTGATTGCTCGAAGGGCGTGGGAGACACCTGACACAGTGGAGCCAGTCCCTAGAAAGCCTAATAAATATATTACTGCCCCTCAAGACAAGGCTTATCTGACAAAGGGAGTTCCAGTGGACGCTATGGTGGTGGCAGCAGCCACTAAAAAGGAGATGTCTGAATCTTCCTCATCTGTCCATCCGCCTAACAGAGATTCTAGGACTATGGACAGGCATGGGAAGCGCATTTTTAGTTCAGCGGCTTTTTCCATGCGATCCCTGAACTATTTGACCCATTTCACATGGTTACAGAGGGATCTAATCAAAGAGTTGGGAGATACCCTCCAGGGTACTACAGATGCTGCTGTCTAAGAGAAAGTTACAGCACAACTCAATACCCTTACTTCAATTGTGAACTCGTCCATGAGGCTCATTTCATATGCAGCGAAAAGGATCGTAGGAACTCTTGGCTTCAGCGATTGCTCTTCGTAGACAATCCTGGATGCGCTTATGTTCCTTTGCGGAAGCCTTCAAGTCTTCCTTTACTAACGCCCCATTTGACGGTGCCACTCTCTTTGGCCCAAAAGTAAAGGAGACCCTTACCCGGTGTGAGCAAAAGGGAAAGACTCTGTCTGCTGTCGAGTCCGTTTTTCCACTCCATCCAGACCGTACCCCAAAGGGCAACGTGGTGGAAAAATGTGGTTTCGAAAACCCCAAGGCTCTTTCCCAGGCACACAGGGTGATGCCCCCTCTAGAGGCAGAGGAGGGGGCAGAGGTGGAAGACGTCGCCCTGGCGGCAGAGGGGGTCCGCAAAACCAAGGTGACAGGGATACACTCCCCGGGAAACCTTTCCAGCACTCCTGAGAGGAGGCCCGACTGGAGGCAGTCGGGGGTCGCTTAGCTTTATACCCTCAGGCCTGGCAAAGTCTTACATCAGACAATTGGGTAAAAAGCATTGTTACCAGAGGTTACAAAATTCCTTTCCTTTTGCCCCCATTTCCACAGAAAAGACTCCCAGATGCACCGCCCCATCTGCGAGACCCGGCAGCTATAGAAATTTCAAAGCTGCTAGAAAAAAGAGTGATCCAACCAGTCCCGGCAGACCAAAGGGGATTCAGAACTTACTCAAGGTTCTTTTTAGTTCCAAAAAAGACAGGGGACTGGAGGCCAGTTCTGGACCTAAGCAAACTCAATACCTTCATCAAGAAAGAAAAGTTCCGGATGGTCACGCTTCAATCGATCCTTCCATTCTTACAGAAGGACAACTGGATGTGCTCAATAGATCTGAAGGACGCGTACTACCACATCAAAATGGACAGGGCATCCAGGGATCACTTGCGCTTCCGGCTGGGAGCCAGTCACTTTCAGTTTTGAGCCCTGCCCTTTGGTCTGACCTCAGCCCCCAGGGTTTTCACCAAATGTATGGCAGTGGTAGCGTCTCACTTGAGACGCCTAGGATTCCAAGTGTTTCCGTATCTGGATGACTGGCTCCCTTCTGCCACCACCGAGCATCGACTGATTCAGGCCAGGGATTACACACTACAACTCTGTGTTCATCTCGGAATTTCCGTAAATTTTGAAAAATCTGCATTACAGCCATCACAGCATATCTCATTCATAGGAGCAGAATTGGATATGTGTTGCTTAATTCTAAGGCTTCCTCCAGAAAGAATAGCCTCTCTACAAAACCATATATCTCTTCTCCTGTTGTCCAAAAAATCCCCAGCAAAACTGGTTCTGAAGGTTTTGGGTCTCATGGCAGCTTCCCTCATTGCGATACCCTTGGGAAGACTGCACATGAGAGTTCTTCAATGGCTACTGTTTGCACAATGGTCGTTCCAACAGTTACCCCTGACACACGAAATTCACATCACAAACATATGCAAATTGCACCTGTCTTGGTGGCTTCAGACTTGCAATCTCTCCGGCCGACCATTTGTGCTACCGCCCGACAGCTACGGTGACCACGGACGCTTCCCTGATAGGGTGGGGGGGCATCTTTCAGGGACAGACAGTCCAAGGCGAATGGACCAAATTGGAGTACAATCTGCACATCAATGTTCTAGAGATGAGGGCAGTGTTTCTAGCATTGCAACACTTTTCTCCCCTTCTTCCTCTAGGGACCATTGCAGTTCAGTCGGACAACATGTCCGTAGTCTGGTACATAAACAAACAAGGGGGAACCAAGTCTTATCAACTATGCAGAGAGGCCATGAGAATTTGGCAATGGGCAGAGTCCACAGGTCGCTTTCTGATAGCAACGCACATCCTGGGGTTATCCAACGTCATAGCAGACAGGTTGAGCAGAGCCATCCTGTTACCTCACGAGTGGTCCCTCAAACGAACAATTGCGGAAAGCATTTTTTTAGAAGTGGGGCCAGCCTTGCTGCGATCTGTTTGCCTCCAATGAACGCCAAATGCAGAAGCTATTTTGCCCTATTACCCCCCAGGGAAGTCCCCAGGATGCTCTGGTTCACGATTGGCCCCGCCTTTCCTCCTGTTCCTCTGATTGCAAAATTTCTACAGAAAGCCAACAACCTGCAGAGGACAATAATCCTCATTGCCCCATTCTGGCCTCGTCAAATTTGGTTTCCTTTTCTTCAAGCACACCAAATTCAGGAACCCTGGATTCTGGACCCGGAGCCAGATCTACTGACCCACTCATCAGGGGGTCCCCAACCGTCGCTTCTCTCCCTCAGACTAGCAGCTTGGCTGCTCCACTTCCCTTCTTAGCCAGGTCTGATCTTCTTTCCCCTGCAGTTCAAAATATTCTAGTGGCTTCTCATAAGGCTTCCACTACAAAGATTTACACGTTTTAGTAAAGCGTTTTGTACACTGGGCAACTACACAACATTTGGATCCCGTAATAGCCCCACTTGGAGTTTCTATCCGTACTATTCCATCAAGGAGCTTCTCCTGTCACTTTGAGAGTTCAATTAGCTGCCATTTCAAACTTTCATGTGGGAGAAAATGGGGCGCCTATTATGGCTCATAGACTTTGTAAGGCCTTTCTAAAAGGGTCTTTCCCTATCATGCCACCAGTTAGGATTCCTACATCACCTTGGAATTTGAACCTTCTATTATCACAACTAATGCTACCACCCTTTGAACCAGCCTCGTCCTGTTCTTTGAAGTTTTTGTCATGGAAAACCTTTTTTCTGGTAGCTATCACATCAGCCAGACGGGTTTCGGAACTTCAAGCTCTTTCCGTTAAACACCCATATTTGATCTTTCACCCTGATAGAGTATCCCTTCGCACTAATCCATCCTTTCTTCCCAAAGTTTGCTCGGTCAATAACATTAATCAATCCATTGAGCTCCCCACATTTTTCAAAAACCATTCCAATAAGTTGGAATATATGTTACACAAGTTGGATGTTCATAGACAGCTCAGGTTTTACTTGGATAGAACAAAGGATCACAGAAAAACAGATCAGCTCTTTATAGCCTTTGCAGACAGCAGAAAGGGCATGGCAGTTACGAAAAAAACCCCTTTCCAAATGGCTTTCTGATTGTATTATTTTTGTTTATACTGCTTCTGAGCAGAGTTTACCTGTCAAGCCCAAAGGGCATTCTACAAGATCGATATCTACATCCCTGGCTCATGCAGCCCGCCTACCATTGGACACTATTTGTGCGGCTGCCACTTGGTCTAAACCACATACTTTCATTACTCATTACAAAGTAGATAGGGTTTCCAGGTACCGGGCAACCTTTGGTTCCACTGTGCTCAGGAACGTTCTTCGTCCTTCCTCTCAGGAGGAGCTAGGGAGCACCACAGGTGTAGAAACAAATGGCAAGATTGAACACTATCACATATAGAAGTTATGTCCTTACCATAACGTTCCATGTGGAGTGTTCATCTTGCCTTTGTTCTTACATTCCCACCCTCCCTCCCTCAGGAAAAACGTCCAGTTTAGGTGTCTGGTTTGGTTCTCCCGCTTCTGCTTTCTTCAGTTGTTTCGGCTGTGTTTCAGCTATGCTTTAGCATGTATGTGTTATGTTCATTCCCGTTGGGTTCTGGTTTGTTTGCAAACTAGATCTGAGGTAAAGGCAGTGGGGGATTGTGGGACATAGGTTGGTCGCTCTTCTTTCGATGATGCAGAGCTTTGCCAAGCGGCTGACACGAAGCCGAGGATCGGCTCCAAACCCAGGTGTAAGAACAAAGGCGAGATGAACACTCCACATGGAACGTTATGGTAAGGACATAACTTCTATTTTAGCTCTTTGGCCTCTTTTATTTAGGCTTTGATTAGTGTTTAAATTAGTTGTGTGCTATTAGCTTTAAATTACTTAGAGTTAAAAAAAAGTGACCTTTCTGTCACAACTTGAATTCTTCTCTTTAGAATTTATATATAGTGTGTATATTAGTAGACATTTTATAGTTGTGTGCATTTATATAGTGACTTCTGTCACAACTTGTTTACTCTTTACCATTTAAACAAATAGTTTTGTGTGTGTGCAATTTATATTTAGCCTGTATTTTTAGAAGGCTTGTTGTTCTTTAATTGTTGTTGGGTGTGTCTATTTCTTTACAGCACCCTATTAATATTGTGCTTTTTGATATGACTGACGATAAAGACAAACACTCTAAGTCAGGGTTTAAAAAATGTCCTAAATGTTGGCAGAAAATGTCTTTTACTGACAGTCACCTAAACTGTGTTTATTGTTTGGGAGCACTGCAGCTCCAGGAAAGCTGCTCCATATGTCACTCTTCCAGAGTTCTCCAGGAGAGAACAAAAAAATTGATAGACAGAGGTTTACTTAAGCATTCTTTCCAGGAGGGTTTGAGTGACCAAGATGGATCCAATAAGTCCTCAAAGTCTTCCAAGACTTCTACATCTGAATCAAAAAATCAAAAAAGTCTTCAACATTGGCTCCACAGACCTTGGAGCTGACTGTCTTATCCTTTCAGAGCTGGTCCCCGGTTTTGGAACCAGTATTCGAGATACCAAAATCTCCACTTTTACAGTTGGTATCACCTTCGATCCATTCATCTCAGTGTTTGATTAGCCTTTTTGATTTGAATGTGGATCATGTGGTGCAGAAGCTTTTACAGGCACCGGACTTTGCTAAATTCTTATTGGCTCTGACCAAAGCAGCTTCAGAGCCGAAGACCCTTTTACCAGCTACTACTCTTCCTTCTCGAGCCATACTGGTCCTTTGGAGCTGGAGGAGTTGGACTTGTTGATCGTGGAGCCTTCAGAGCCGACTCCTGCTTCAGTGTCTTCGGCTCCGTTTACTTTGATGTCCTTGGCGCCGATCAAGGAATCTAGGACCTGACACTCTCTGGTCAGGTCCGGGGAGGATAGTTGGACTGACTTGTCGGTTCCGACTCTGCCTCTTGGGGCTTTGGCTCTGATGAGCTTGGCTCCTACCTCTGGTGTGGAGCCCACTGTCCCAGTGCCAGGGGTATCGACGGTTTCCTTGGATCCGTCGGTCCCTTCACATCGGAGCAGAGGTGCCTTTGAAGCCATGAGGAGAGGTATGTCTCCTAAGACATCTTCGAGCTGAAGTCTGGCTTCTTCTTCCCCTAAAGCGCCTGTGTCTACTTCTGCTTCACCAATCCTTGCCAAGCGTAGACACCCAGAGCCTCAAGAAGCCCCATTGGGTGGTCTATGCTCTTCCGAGACCTCACCAGAAGCTCCCACTGATGAGGTTCCCAGGAAGAGAGTCTGTAAGATGAAGCATCTAGACTTCCCATAGGAGTCCCTGACATCTGATACCTACTTGGATGAATCAGAAGGGTCCCCACTGTCCCCCTCTGAGGATATCTCATTTGCTGAGATACTAGAAATCCTTAGGTAGAGGGGCGACTGGCAGTCCACCAACCCTACTGAAGATGAGTCGGTTCTCCTGAAGGCTTTCAGGTCTCAGCCTCCACCTCTTGGTTGTCTCAGCCCTTCGATGAGCTTATGCACCTGGTCTCACAAAGGGCGTGGGAGTCTCCGGACACCATGGAGCCTGTCCCTAGGAGGCCTAATAAATTTATCTCTGCTCCCTAGGACAAATCTTTTCAGACCAAGGGTGTCCCAGTTGTTGCCATGGTGGTGGCGGCAGCCACCAAAAAGGAAATTTCAAAAACGTCCTCTTGTATCCATCCTCCTAACAGAGATTCCAGGATCATGGATAGATATGGGAAGCGCAGTTACAGTTCAGCGACTTTTGCATTGCATTCGCTCAACTATCTAACCCATTTTACGAGACTGCAAAGAGATCTCCTTAAAGAGCTGGGAGATACTCTTCAGGGTACAGTAGCTGCAGAAGCTTCAGATAAAGTTGCCTCCCAGCTTGCTACCCTCAACTCCATAGTTAACTTGTTCATGTGCCTCATTTTGTATGCAGCTGATGGAATGAGCAGGGCAGCGGGTACAGGAATTGCTCTTAGTAGACACTCCTGGATGCACTTGTGTTCCTTCACAGAGCCCTTAAAGTCATCCTTTGTAAATACCCCTTTTAATGGCTTGTCTCTTTTCAGGCCCAAAGTTAAGGAAACTTTGACCAGGTGTAAGCAGGAAGGAAAGACTCTGTCTGCCGTTGGAGTCCATTTTTCCATCCCTACCAGACCCTACCCCGCTTATCTTTGTATCCAGATGCCTGACTCAAAATAACAAATGACAACTGGGTACAAAGTATCATTTCCAGAGGATATTTAATTCCTTTTGCCACACCCCCTCCACTAACAAGAAAAATCTCAGACGTTCCTACCAGTTACAGGGAACAGGCAACAATAGAGGTCCGATTGTTGCTAACAAGACTCACCCAACCAGTCCCAGCAGACCAGACAGGAACCAGAACTTACTCAAGATTCTTTTTAGTTCCAAAAAGACAGGGGACTGGAGACCTATATTGGACCTCAGCAGGCTAAACAGATCTGTCAATAAAGAGAAGTTTCGGATGGTCACGCTTCAGTCGATACTTCCCATTTTAGGAAAAGACAGTTGGGTGTGTCTATCCAGGATGCGTACTACCACATAAAAATGGCCAGACCATCCAGGGATCATCTGCACTTCTGGCTGGGAAGCCAATCATTACCAGTTTCGAAGCCTGCCCTTTGGTCTCACTACAGCCCCCAGAGTTTTCACCAAATGTATGGCAGTAGTCACGGCTTACCTCAGACGTTTAGGATTCCAGGTGTTTCTGTACCAAGACAATTGGCTCCTCACTGCCACCACCAGGCATCAACTCATTCAAGCCAGGGACACCACTCTTTCACTCTGCAGCCAGTTGGGCATTACAATAAACTCAGAAAAATTTGCCTTGTCACCATCGCAACATACCATTTTTATTGGAGCAGAATTGGACACCACCACCAAGCTCAGACTTCCAGTAGAAAGAGTCTTACTACTCTGTCAGCAGGTCCGCAATCTGATATCCAAAAACAAGGCTCCAGCATCAGAAGTGCTAAAATTGCTAGGCTTGATGGCAGCTGCAATTTTGGCTATACCGCTGGGTCGCATGCACATGCAGATTCTACAGTGGCTTTTGTTCACTCAATAGTCTTACCAGGAGCTCCCCATGTCTCACCTTATAATGATCACAAACTTATGCAAAACGGATTTTCAGTGGTGGTTGACCTCTCTTCATGTCATGATAGGTCATCCCTTTGTTCTACGCCCACCAGTAGCCACAGTGATCACGGATGATTCCCTGATAGGGTGGGGGGGCACTTTCAGGGAAGAACAGCCCAAGGCACATGGACCGATCAAGAGACACCTGCATATCAATGTCCTAGAGATGAGAGCAGTACTTTTAGCATTGCAGTACTTCCAGGACTCTCTTCCACTGTGTACAGTTGTGATTCAGACAGACAACATGTCAGTGGTCTGGTACTTGAACAAACAAGGAGGAACCAAATCCTATCCCCTTTGTCGCGAGGGCCTAAGAGTATGGCAGTGGGCTATATCCACCTAGCACTTTCTGTTAGCAACGCACATCCCAGGGAAATCCAACATGATAGCAGGCTAGCTGAGCAGAGCAATTTTGTTGCCTCACGAGTGGTCCCTCAAGAAAGAAATAGCAGACAGGATATTACACAGGTGGGGCCAACCTTGCTGCAACCTTTTTACCAGCCACATGAACACGAAATGCAGAAGCTACTTTGCCCTGATTCCCCCTCTGGGAGAAGCCCCAAGGGACACACTCGTTCACGATTGGCCTCCGGGTCTCCTCTATGCAATTCCACCAATCCCATTGATACCCAAGGTTCTACAGAAAGTAAAAGCCCTGGGAAGGACCTTCATTCTAATAGTCCCTCATTGGCCTCGTCAGATTTGGTTCCCCTTCCTTAGACTTCATCTTTTGGACCCTTGGATTCTGGACCCAGTTCCAGATCTTCTGACGCACTCTTCAGGGGAACTTCATCCCTCTCTGTAGTCCCTGAGCTTGGTTGCTCCACTTCCCATCATAGTCAGGTTCCATAACCTTTCTAATGAGATGAAGCAAATTCTCTTATCCTCTCATAAATCCTCTACGAAGAAGCTATACCTTAGCAAATGGAAAAGAATTTCTATATGGGCCTGTCAAAACAACATTGATCCCTATCAAGCCCATATGGCCTCCATTTTAGAGTTCTTGACTATGGTTTTTAACAAAGGAGCTGCAGCAGCAACAGTTCATGTACAACTTGCTGCCATTTCAAATTTTCACCTTGGATTTGAAGGATTGAACATTATGTCACACAAACTATCCAAAGCCTTTCTTAAAGGGACCTTTCATCTCAGACCACCTGTGAAATCTCTGTATACCCCATGGAATCTAAATTTTATGCTTTCTGGCATTATTCTTCCTCCATTCGAGCCAGCCTTCTCATGTGACCTCAAATTTTTGTCATGGAAGACTATCTTTTTAGTAGCTATCACCTCTGCCCTAGAGTGTCAGAGCTTCAAGCCTTGTCTATTAAGCCTCCTTATTTGATTTTCCATGCTGACAGAGTTTCACTTCGAACTAACCCCTCTTTTTTGCCCAAAGTTTGCACTGAAGCTAATCTTAATCAAATTATTGATTTGCCAGTTTTCTTCCCCACTCATTCCAACAGTTTTGAATATATGCTGCACAAACTTGATGTTCATATACAGCTCAGATTTTACTTGTATAAAACAAAAGATTTTAGGAAATCTGAACAGCTTTCATCTCCTTTTCAGACTCCAGGAAGGGTATGCCTGTGGCCAAGACAACTCTGTCCAAGTGGTTATCTGACTGCATCACATTTGCTTATTCAGCTGCTAATATGCCATTACAACATAAAATTAAGGCTCATCCACCAGTGCCGTGTCTACATCATCTGCCTTTTCTGCCAGACTTCCTACAGATAACATTTGTGCAGCAGCCACTTGGTCAAGAACTCATACTTTTATCACTCATTACAAAGTTGACAGGGCCTCCTTTGGGTCTACTGTCTTGAGAAACATATTCCCATGAGCCACCCGAGATAGATGGTGGGACTGTCTGTGGCATGACTGTGGCATAGATCCAGGAGTTGTCCTGGGTAACAGACATCCTACAAAGGATAGCAGACTCACCCGTGACTATACTCTTAGTAGGAATATTCCTTGAAAAAAAATCAAAACCTTAATTACAGGGTAACAGGTAACCTTAATTACAATCATTACAGATGATCAGGTTGTTTCTTTTTAAGTCAGATGTTATATCCTTGGCTAACAGTGTTTTGCAGTCATCTAGTTCTGGGGGCTGTTTGCCTTTTCACATTTCTAGTGCAGGTGTTGCCAGGGAATGTTTTTTTCATATGATGAGGATTCTGACAGAAGCAGGGTGATTCTCCTCAGGAATCCATTGCCCAGAACCATAACACTTCAGATTGTAAACCTGTAGTTAATCTTAGACAAGTTTTGTCCTTTGCTGAAACTGTGCTAAATTTAGGGATGGTTTTGCTTGTGAGCAGGCATAGGCTTCCCCAGTATTGAGCAGATTTTATTATCTATTAGAGGGTAAGGTTCCTAATTCTGCACCTATTCCTGCCATTTTGCCAGATCTAGAAGATTTTTTTTTTAATTGCCGCAAGGCTCCTGACCTATTGGCTGCAGTTCCAGATAAAAACTGGTGAGCAGTATAGGCTCTCTTCACATTTTATATTCTTGTCTGTCAGATGACGCTGCTGCAGTAACTCCAGCAGCAACACCTAACAAGAAATCTTTGACTTCCTCTAACCCATTAACCTCTGATAAGGAGGGCAAATGGTTTGACAAGCAAGGAAGAAGACTGTCTACTTCTACTGCGTTAGCTTTTAGGAACTGGAATTATTACAGCTATATGTGGAAGTTTGTTACAATATGCTTATAGTTTTGAAGAATTTACTGTTTCATTATTGTCTTCAGAAGACAAGTCATATTTGAATATGATTGTTTCTAACTTGACTCTAGTTTCTAAACATGCTCTGAGAAGTTGGTATGATTGTGTTGACACTATGCGTAGAGCTTCTGCTTCTTTTGTGGTGCTGAGAAGATTTATTTGGTTACATAATCAGAATATTTCTGATGATTTGAAGTCTTACATTCTTAATTCTCCGCTTTGCCCAAATCTGGTATTTTGGTCTACAGCTGTAGACCAAAATACCAGATTTGGGCAGATCCTAACAGTGGGATGACAGAGGTAAATTGATGTGTACAGTTTCTAGGATTTTCAGCTACCCAGGTTCTAACCTAACAAAGCAGCTTTCCAAATCAACAAACAGAAAGGTCTGCTTAACAACAAGCAGACCCCTCAAAAGAAAATGGCATGAGGATAACTCTTGCAAAGAGAGTCAACCTGCAGCTAATAAATGACTATGTCAAGAATCTGATCACCTTACCCACACCTGCTGCTCATATTTTCACTACTCCTCTCACAACCACTGGCCCTTAAGCTCTTAGCCTGGAGCCTGATACTTTTAGTCAGATTGCTGTTGGATGATTTAGGAAGGATTCCCTTGGTAGTGGGTGGTCTATCCTGGTTTCAAGGGGATTCCCTCATATCCCCTAAACCAGACAGACCTGTTTCCACTAGTGCTACAACGTATGTCAGAAGCTGGGTCATAGAGCCAGTACCTCCAAATTACATGGGTAAAGGTCTTTGTTTTGAGATATTTCTGGCACCAGAGAAGGAGCATGCTTGGATGCTTATGTTAGATCTGTCTTTTCTCAACCTTTATGTGAAAGTTCCAGAATTCATGATTTTGACTTTACAATCAGTGCTAACAGATAGACAGACAGACACGTAAGAAGATATGGCAGGAGGGATTGAATAACAGTCCCAATAAACAAGGAGTTTTTCAAAAAAAAGAGGGGCCAGGTACCAGCCTCTGAATGACTATGCCAGAAAGATGGTCACGCCACCTCTCCTATCCTTGCATCTCTTTCACTGAATCTGACTCTAAATTCCCCCTTATGGCAAGAGACTGTCTCAGAGAAATGAGTTTTGAAGTGATCCAGGAAAATTACAGCTGGCAATGGATAGAAAAGCCCCTCCTTTCAGGGGAATCACCCCCAACTCTCCCAATTAAAAAGAGATGATCTGATGTTGTCCATTTCATTCTTCTTCACTGATGGGTCTTTGGATCTAATATTGGATCTGATTTGGCTGCTTCACAAGACTTATGCTCTGGGCCTCGAGTTCCTCCATTACCCATGATGCCTCACATATTCTCTAACTCCTGAGATCTTGTTTGCTGCCATCCAGCACAGACGTGATTCCGTTGTCTCAAGTGAGCTTAATTCCTTTATCTTTCATAGCTAAACCTCCCCTTCTAAGTAATTGTTGATTGTTGATGTTGATCTGTGTGTGTTAGGGACTCTCACTCCTCCCCTCCATGCTTTCTCTCCTCAATTCTGGCCATTGGCCATTCTTTCTCTTTTTCTCAAAAAAAAAAATCTTTCTCGGTGTCCTTTCCCTTTCCTTTACATGTTTTTGTTTAGTAGCAAGCAGTGATTGTGTGTGAGAGTGGAAACCCTGTGTGTGACTCATTTTAATTATGGCTGATAAACCAACAGGGCTCAAAAGATGCACCTCTTGTGAAAACAGAATTCTGAACTCGGATGCCCACATCCTATCAAACAGCAAAAATTAACTGATTTCAAGAGGTCTTCTACCTGCTTCTGGGGCTGAAACCCCCCTTGAAATCTATGACACCAAGGAACTGACGGGAGCTATGTCTTCTGTTCCAGAAAACAGGCAAGTTATCTGATCCAGCTGCTGCTAATCTGACCAATACACACTCTTCCTCAGATCCAAGAGGTGCCTTGGATCTGACAGAAACTGGACCGGCTATGGCTATTCCTTGGATCTACACCTTCTTGGGTCCTCAGACTTCGGGTCAGAGCATCCACTTGGATCTGTCAGACATTGTTGGAATCTGAAGTTCCCTGTCTTCAAGCATATCTTCCTAAGAGCCAAAGCCTTCAGGTCAGAGGTCTCGGAGCCATACATTGGTTTGGAGCAAGTCATCATCCCCATCTCTGGCTATTCAGATCCGTCATTCTCCTACTAAGTCTACTTTCTCCTCAACTTCCTCTAGATCCTCTCAAGTTTCCCATGCAGGTATGTACCGGATGATGCAGAATTTCATCGACGCTCAGATTCAGATGACAATTCTGGCATCTCCGTCCATACTGGATCTGTGAGAGCACCAGCTCCTATAGTACACACACCTCTTCCGATCCAACCACCATCTTCGGAAACCCAGTATCCAATTTATCTGAGTGAGCAGTCGTCAGAGCCAAGGATATATCTTTCCTGGACACTGTCAGTGTCACAGACCAGCTCTGCTGCAATGCTGTCAGATCAGAACGGGTCCCGGACCTCAGAAGTCGGTGACAACACTGTGGGGTTGATCTCTGCTCTGACTTTGTCAGATCTGTCCCTTCCCCTAGGGGCTTTAGCTCTCGACAGTTCAGGTCCGGTGCTATTTGGAGGCACCTGATCCAGGATGGCTTCTACCTTCTCTTCTCTGTCTGCTTCAGCTCTGAGGGGGGTGGGGAGAGTTTCACCAGGTCCATCAGCCTTTCAGGTGGCAGAGAGAACATTCTCTAGAGGTAGAAATGCCTTTCCTCACCCCCTGGATACTGCCCAGTTCCCTTCTAGTCTGAGCTTTGAATCCATTCATCCTGCCTATAGTCAGTCCCTCCAGGAGAGCCTCCAGTCCTTTCCCCCACAGGGGGTTCCCCATTTCCTCTGATTCCTCCCCTGAGCATCCCACAGGAGAGGTTCATCAGAAGAAAAAGTGTAAGAGGAAGCACTTGGACTTTCCTTTGGAGTCCTTGACTGAAGACACTGATTTCCATGAGGGAGAAGGCTCCCCTTGATCTCCACCTGACGACACCTCCTTTGGAGATATTTTAGAAATTCTGAAGCAAAACAGTGGATGGTTGTCCTGATGCCTTTCTTCTGAGGAATTGGTGCTCCTGGAGGATTTCAGGATGGACCTAGCTATGTCCTGGGTGACCCCACTTGCAGATGAACTTATTGATGTAGTTTCATGCCAGGTGTGAAAAGAGCCAGACATGGTGAAACCCATACCCAAGCATGCAGACAAGTACCTCAGCCCACCTCCCTATCATTTACATTGGAGCAAAGGTATCCCCATTGATGCCATTGTAGTGTCAGCAGCCACTAAGAAGGAGCTAGCAGAACAGAGCTCCACTTTCCGACCCCCCCAAACAAGGAGTCTGGGGCGACATGGGAAGTGCATTTATGTAATCACAACTACACAGGTAAAAGCTGCACTTTCTAAAGCCAAAAACACAGCATCCACGGGACCAGACAACATCCCAGGCTGCATTTTACACAAACTTCAGAACGAACTGGCTCCCCACTTAAGCATCATGTTCAATTATAGCCTCGCATCAGGCTTTGTGCCCACTGAATGGCACACAGCAACAGTTATCCCACTCCACAAAGGGGGAGCCACCACTGATCCCGGGAACTATTGACCTATTAGCCTGACAAGCCTGGTCTGCAAGGCCATGGAACGTATCATCATGGAACTCATAAACAAAGACATTGGTAACCTCCAACAGAACCCACACTGTAAAAGTTGCAGACTCTAAATCTGACCTCAAAGCAGTGACAAGTGGAGTATCACAGGGTTCCGTCCTGGGACCTCTCCTGTTTGGTATCTACTTCTCTGAAGTACAGGCTAACACAGAAGGCCTCTGGCTAATGAAGTTCACAGATGACTGCAAACTAGGAGCCATAGTCAAGTCACCAAATGATGTGGACATCCTACAGAAGGGCCTCACTGAGACAGATGCCTGGTGTCAGAGCCATGGCCTCAAGCTCAATGCCAAAAAGTGCAGTGTCATCCCATTTGGTAAAAACTCTGTACCCATGAACTATCACATAGGCAGCAATCTACTTAACACCGAATGCGTGATGAGACCTTGGGACCCAGGTGGACAGTAGTCTCTCCTTTGATAGTCACATTTCCACAGTCATCAGGAAGTCCTTCTACGTGGCCCATCTCATCATAAAAGGGTTCTCATCCAGGAAAAAAGAGGTCATTGTTCCCCTTTACTCGACACTCATCAGACCCATTATAGAGTACAATGCCCCTTTTGGAATGTACCTCACAAGACATCTGCAGCAGCTGGAAAGGACACAGAAGTACCTCGCAAAGAGGATTACTGGCCTCAAACAAATGCCCTACACTGACCGCCTCAAAAAACTCCAGCTTTACTCCATAGCATATCGCCTACTCTGAGGTGATCTCTGCCTAACATATAAAGCTATGTCAAACCCAGAGCTGTTGGACATACTGCACCTAAAGAAATCCCAATCCCTCCGAGCTACACGCTCTAGGGACCTAAACATTGTCACCACAATAAACAGGACATGCTGGAGGGATAGATTCCTGTCCCAGAGACTTCCCATACTCTGGAACAGGCTACCCATTTATGCCAAGCAAAGTTCTTCATTAGCACTCTTCAAGAAAAATCTTGATGAGTGTATGGGAAATAGGAAATACACCCCAGGGATCACTTCTGTATCTCTGCTCGACAGTGGCACGGGAAAATAACTTTCTTGGGTGGCGTAAGCCAGGGACCCTTGTTGGCTAGGCTTATGTTGGCCCTTGGGCCGATAGCCTAGTACCTACCTATGAACCTATGAGGAAATCATATTTAGGTTACGTGGAAGAGATTTTCTAGTTGGTGCCAAAGAACCAAGACCCTTTTAAGGCGCAGATGTGTCTGTTTCTACAGAGTTTGTGAGAGTTATTATCCTCTGGCCTTTCTTACTCTTCTGTCAGTATTCACCTGTCCATGATCTCAGCTTGTCTGTCCTTAGATTTCCCCCTTCTGCCCAAACTCCACTCAAACAGTTCTTGAAAGGTGTTCTAAATATCTGTCCACTTAGAAGACAGGTGGATAATTCTTAGGATCTCGATTCTGTTATAGAGAAATGTGCACTTTTTCCATTTGAAGCAGCTCATTGGGTTCAACTGAAGTACTTAACTTCTGAAACAGTGTTATGCATTGCTCTGATTTCTGAAAGAAGAGTATCTGAGTTGCAAACCCTTATAACGAGGTATCTTTACCTCATTTTTGCAAGGATATAGGGCATCTTTAAAAACAAATGCTTCATTTATAACTAAAGTGGTTTCAGAGTGTACTTTGAGTCAAGCTGTTCAACTCCCTGTCTTTTTTCCAGATCTAAAAAATAAAAAGGAAGAAAAGATTTTGTATATTCTGGATGTCCACAGGCAGCTCAGATACTATATTGACAGGACTAAAACCTTCAGGAATTTCAATTAACCTTTTGTCATATTAAAGAAAGAAAAAGGGCCAATCAGTGAAAAAAAAAACAATTCCAAATGGTTGTCTCATGCAATAATTTTCTGTTGTAATGATAAGAAGTCACTTCTAGGTAAGGTTGGGGCCATTCTACAAGGGCTTTGGCTTCTACTTTTGCTTTTTGGAAAGGGTATTTTGGAGACAGCAACTTAGTCCTCTGTGCAGACGTTTATGAAACATTACAAATTAGAATCCTTTTCCAGGCCCAGAGCAAGTTTTCAAGCCCGAGTACTGTACAAAAATTACAAATAGACACATAAGTATAATCAAGATTGAACATGTGTGATTTTAAAGCACTTTTATAGCCAGTCAAGGTAGGTATGCTCCGCTACCAACCAGATAAAAGATTTCTTAAAGAAGGTCCTTGGTAAATAAATGGTAATTAAATGAACAACAACCTTAGGAGACAAGGTTGTAAGGTGAAATGGCCAAAAGGCCTAGGGAGCTGGAATGCAGGGTACATAAAGGTTCATATTCCCCTCCCCTATAGGAGATCCTGCAGGTAAGGTGGACCAAGGTTGTGAAGAGAACTGTGTACCAAAATAGGAATTTTGTAATTAATGTGATATTAATTGGTCGCTAGTGTAAATTCTGAAGAGTGGGTGTAATGTGGTTTTGTCTTGGAGTTCCAACAAGCAATCGAGCAGCAGAATTTTGCACAAGTTGAATGCATACAATATCAGAGTCAGGGAGCACTCCAGGGACTCCTATAATTCTGACCCGTCAGCCTCCTCCCTTGCTTTCTAAGCTCTGGTAATCAGCCCACATAACATAGACTGCTAAAATAGTAAAATAATGAAGAATATAGTGCAGTTGTGCAAGTAAACTTATCATAACAATACATGCTGAAATAGATCACTATTGCAGTAGCAATACCATCATTCCATCCCTCTTTTTTTTTCTTTTATGTTTCTGCAAGGGTATGGATATTTTTATTTACGTTTGTTCCTTGCGTAAACCTAAAAGGCAGGGCCTTAGCCTCTGTTACACTATGGCAAGAGTGCTTGGTGCTCTGACCACTGATTTATGTGGCTGTCCTTGGGCCCTTCAGTGGTTAGGGAGACTGAAAAGTACTCTAAAATTTTGGATGCTGCCTGACTAACTTGCTGTCATATCCTTGGCAGGATATAACCCATGTAGAGTAGGCTACTGAAATAGTGATCTATTCAAACGTGTACTGTTATGGTAAGTTTACTTATACAGCTGTACTATCACCTCCTATTACATGTCTTATAGCACAATGCATGCTAAGGCAGTGTAAGAACTGCTTCATGCTTACTTAAAGTTAATTCCTACTTAACCCAAAAGGCTAACGCTTGTTGAGATGTAAATACTTAACTAAACTGGAGGTATTTCTCTATCAACCAGTAGCATACATTTAGCATGACACTGTCATACCCCCATTCACACCTTTGTAACATCCACATCAAAGCTGTCTCTGCTGATGCAATTAAAAAATTCCTACCCAGGCCTCCTAGAACTCCTAAATCTAAGCATAAACATAAACCCTCAAATCTACCTTCAGCATGTTACCCAGCTTCAAAAGGTGTATGTAAACTGTCATACAGCACATTCTGACACTGCAGTGCATCCAGCATGCAGAAGCCCTTAAGGGGACCTAGCATGCAATTTGGCAATGTCCTGGTCATAGGTGACTCCGTTAGACACAATATGCTTCACTGACTAGTCTGTACAAAGACAGAGTGACTGTTAGCTGATTCCCAGGTACAAGGATCCGCAGCACCACTAGTGGCTTCAAGTTTCTCCACCCCAAGTGTACACATGACCAGATCATTGTGCACGTGGGAGTGAATGACATGAGACGCACCTTCTTGGATCATATGAAGACAGACATGATGACACACTGAGGATATGCATCTGAAATGGGTGTGAAACTATTACAGAGTAGTATCCTTCCATCACCAAAAATGATACTTCAACATATAAACAACAGATAATTGACTTTAATTATAGGATTATTTACTGGTGTCATTTAAAGATCAAATGCATATACAAACCTGGGAGAAGATGATTGGTAACCCTGACTGCTTTGCTAGGGATGGTCTGCATATGTCCCCTCATGTCTTCTATGTATTGGCCATGAATTTTTCCTGTCTCATAGTGCCTTTTTTTAGGCAGTGTCAGTCTCATCAAATTAGCCAGTCATAGTCAAAGCAATATTTTTAAATACCTTTCTCCCTCACTGCTGCTGAGCGTCTCTCCAAGCAACTACGCACTGTCCCTACAGGACTCTCCCCTGCGTTTTTTCTTGTGGCCACAGTAACAGCTGCAGTGTGTTGTGTATCCTAATTTCTGCACCCGTAACCATCGGTCTAGAAGCCAACAAAAGCTTAAACAAAAAGTCCCTTGGAACCCTACAGGACTCTCCCCTGTGTTTTTTTTTTGTGGCCACAGTAACAGCTACAGTGTGTTGTGTATCCTAATTTCTGCACCCGTAACCATCGGTCTAGGAGCCAACAAAAGCTTAAACAAAAAGTCCCTTGGAACCCTACAGGACTCTCCCCTGTGTTTTTTCTTGTGGCCACAGTAACAGCTACAGTGTGTTGTGTATCCTAATTTCTGCACCTGTAACCATCGGTCTAGGAGCCAACAAAAGCTTAAACAAAAAGTCCCTTGGAAGTATGTGTCCCTGTAGAACGTGCTATATGATGAACTAGTGTCTTGGTTAATGTTAGAGTGAATGATATAATAGCCTTTATAGTGCTCCCCTGGTAGTTGCCACATAAAGCAGATGCCAGCAGCCCCTGTTCTATCTCTACAGCTACCCTCAGCCTATATACTGTTCCTGTGCTCTTCTACCATTCTAACTTTTCTCCTCCCCGGACCTTAAGCCCAAACCCTCTCTCAACAGCATTTCTGCCTATACTTACTGACTATAGTCTCCCACTTACTGCCTTGAAGATACTACTATCTCTACTTTGTTTTTCTCCAGCTCATCGCTGCTAGTATATCTTCTCTCCCCCTCCTTTTCTCTCACTGTCAAGTCCATCTCAGCCTTTCCTCTCTGACTTTCTGTAAGTATAGCTGTCTATGTAATTTGTGCCCTGTGTGGTCCTCCAAAACCTCTCTGCTCTTATTGTATGCCAACTATTCTCTTAGCAATACTATATACTCACCATCTACTTGCCCTCTATTCTTCTGATTGTTTCCAGGCAGACCTGCCTTCTACCTTCCTTTGGCTACTTGTTCCTTTCAATTTACCTTACCCTCGGTCCTTAGCCCTGCTCTTAACCTGTTTTTTACCCCTCCCCCTCGCCTCACTTCCTGTTCTAAGGTTTCATAGGTGGCTGGGAACTGAAGGCGCCATTTTTAAATACCTTTCTCCCTCACTGCTGCTGAGCATCTCTCCAAGCAACTATGCACTGTCCCTACAGGACTCTCCCCTGCGGTTTTTCTTGTGGCCACAGTAACAGCTACAGTGTGTTGTGTATCCTAATTTCTGCACCCGTAACCATCGGTCTAGGAGCCAACAAAAGCTTAAACAAAAAGTCCCTTGGAACCCTACAGGACTCTCCCCTGCGGTTTTTCTTGTGGCCACAGTAACAGCTACAGTGTGTTGTGTATCCTAATTTCTGCACCTGTAACCATCGGTCTAGGAGCCAACAAAAGCTTAAACAAAAATCCCTTGGAACCCTACAGGACTCTTCCCTTGCGCTTTTTCTTGTGGCCACAGTAACAGCTACAGTGTGTTGTGTATCCTAATTTCTGCACCCATAACCATTGGTCTAGGAGCCAACAAAAGCTTAAACAAAAAGTCC
The DNA here is from genome assembly GCF_019279795.1 of Protopterus annectens. Taxonomy (NCBI): domain Eukaryota; kingdom Metazoa; phylum Chordata; order Ceratodontiformes; family Protopteridae; genus Protopterus; species Protopterus annectens. The sequence goes on along the minus strand of NC_056747.1, from coordinate 44,546,043 downwards.
CTTGGAACCCTACAGGACTCTCCCCTGTGTTTTTTCTTGTGGCCACAGTAACAGCTACAGTGTGTTGTGTATCCTAATTTCTGCACCCGTAACCATCAGTCTAGGAGCCAACAAAAGCTTAAACAAAAAGTCCCTTGGAACCCTACAGGACTCTCCCCTGCGGTTTTTCTTGTGGCCACAGTAACAGCTACAGTGTGTCGTGTATCCTAATTTCTGCACCCGTAACCATCGGTCTAGGAGCCAACAAAAGCTTAAACAAAAAGTCCCTTGGAACCCTACAGAACTCTCCCCTGCAGTTTCTCTTGTGGCCACAGTAACAGCTACAGTGTGTTGTGTATCCTAATTTCTTATAACCCACTAATTACTCACTCCTATCTCACCTACTCTCCTGCTTAACCTATCTACTTCACACAAAACCATAGTTCTTAAACAACTATCCCTATTACCTCCCTAACATAGATACACTGCTGCAGTGTTACTCTTGATATACATCATGTACACTAAACCATTAACCTTTACAACTCTGTTACTACTACCTATCTGCCTTTCCTACATACACTATCTCACCAGACCTCATTATACCAATCACACACCCCCATCCCATTCTACCACCTCCCCACCCTTACAACTAATTCACTCCTCATTCTTCATATCCCCTAACCTCTACTCCCACACTTCCTTGTTCTTCAACTACAAATTCCTATTACACACCAGAACCACTATTCAAATACACAGCACTCCCAACTCAACACACTCCTCCAACTTCAAACCCAATACCAAGTTTCTTAAGTACCTCTCTTACCTCATGCACTACACTATCTCCATACTTACCTCTGGAGATATACACCCAAATCCCGGCCCTTCTGCCACTCCCATCTCTCCCTCCCCATCTCCTGTTCCCCACTCAATTAGTAGGCCCCTCCACTTCACCGCACTCAATGCCCAAAGCAAATGTAATAAAATCCCACAACTTCATGTCTGGCTCCATCATAACAAACCTGATTTTCTTTCCATATCAGAAACATGGCTCAAGCCACACATTAAAGACTCTGAACTTACTCCACCTAACTACAGTATTATCAGACATGATAGAACTCATAAAAAAGGAGGAGGTGTAAGTCTCCTCTTCCCCTTGTCCCTCTCAGTCACCCCCTACTCTAAACCTGTCCCCAATTTTGGAAAAGCTGAGTTACTTTTAACTCTTCTTCAAGTAAACAAACAAAAATCCATCTGCATAGCCACTCTTTACATCCCTCCTGGGGGTAATATCCCTGTCCTAGAAGACATTCTCTCCTGGCTCTCATCCAATATCACAAATGAAACTATAATCCTTGGAGATGTTAACATTAACTGGGAAAACATACAATCCCCATCCATCTCCCTCAATATAAATCTTTATAACTTCACACAACTTATTAACTCCCCAACCAGACCCTCCAAAGACCTCATATCTGGCAACACCTTAGTCTGGATTCTAGTTTCCCACCCACACTACTACTCCAAGAGTGGTACCCTTCCAGATCCACTTGGAGACCATCTCCCCACTTTTGCCCTTCACCTTCCCTTCTTCCTTCAACTATCCCACTCCTACATCACTACTCGCCTCTTAAAAGACTTTAACCACAATGCTTTCTCCGACACTCTACAAAGAACCAACTGGAATCCATTAAGAACTTTATCCCTTGATAACGCAGTTACTTACTTCAATACAACCTTCCTATGGTTGCTTGACTCCTTTGCTCCATTAAGAACTAAACGCATAAAAAGTAAATCTGTCCCTTGGCTAACTAGGAATACCTTAATTTCTATGCAAAATCGTGATAAAGCCTGGAACTACTATCACAAAACAAAAACTTCCATTTCCTTAAATGAATACAAAATACTTTGCAACAAAGCAAAAAAACTCATTAACACCGACCGCAAAGCTTATTTTTCCACTCTCCAAAATAAACACAACAATAACCCCAATAAATTCTGGGATGGCATCTCTTCCCTTCTAAGCCCAGGTAGAAAAGAAAACCTGTGCCCTGACCCAAATGCCTCAGACTCAGATCTAGCTACCCAATTTAAATCATTCTTTATTGACTCCATCTCTAAATTAACATCATCCTTTACCACAAAACTACCAGCCCCCCAGCAACCTCCTCAGAACCCCTTCTCTCAAAACTTCAATACCCCCCAATGTCCTCACTTCACCACAAACCCTATTCCCATCTCTACTCTAAAAAAACTTCTTCAGAAACTAAAACCATGTTCTAATGCTCCTGATGAATTACCCTCTTTCTTCCTAAAAACTGCTGCAGAAGCCATAGCCTACCCTATCAGCATCCTAATAAATCAATCTATTTCTGAATGCCATGTTCCCCAGATTTGGAAAAAGGCCTACATTATTCCACTCCACAAAGGTGGCAATAATAATAACATCTCCAACTTCCGTCCTATCGCTATCCTATCCCCCATCTCTAAAATTCTCGAAAAATGTTTCCACCTACAACTCCTACCCTACCTCATCAATAATAACCTACTAACTTCCACTCACCATGGATTCCATCCCGGCCATAGTACTACCACAGCTCTCCTCTCCTTTCTTGAAACTGTAAACAAGGTCCGTGACTCTGGTCTCATCGTTTCCACCCTCCTCTTAGACCTCTCTAAAGCATTCAACACCATCTCTCATAACCTTCTTCTTACTAAGCTCTCTAAACTACACTTATCCCACTCCTCTATTAACTGGGTCACCAGCTACTTATCAGATAGGCAACAAGCAGTCAAGTGGAAAAAAGCAATTTCCCCTTTCCAATTCACAACCACTGGTGTACCCCAAGGCTCAATTCTAGGACCCCTTCTATTTAACATCTTCATCAATGACTTCCACCAGGCCATCCCTCACTCTAAACTTGTTCAATACGCAGACAATTCAACAATAATCTGCTCTTCCTCCTGCTCATCTACACTAATGAAACTTACCCAAGAAGCATTCTCTGCTACAGAACTATGGATGCTTCAGAATCATTTAGCACTAAATGCTAATAAGACTAAACTGATGTTATTTTCCCCCTCCAGAAGCATTACCCTAGATAAACACTCTTTCCTTATTACCAGTAAAGATAACACTTCTCTTGAAACTGTCTCTACTGCCAAACTCTTAGGTATCCTAATTGATGACCAACTAAAGTTTGACAACCATTTGCAGGCAAATATAAAAAAAACTCACAAAACATTAGGCATGCTTTACTGCCATTACCAATTTATCTCTCCCCCACCAGGCTCACTCTTGTTAACACTTACCTAACCTCATCCCTACTATATGGAGCCTCTATCCTTACAAACCTGCACTCCTCCCTCAAATCTAAACTCTCCTCCTGTTACTATAAGTTCGCAAAATTCGCAACTGGCCGCAGATCCAATACCCATCACTGTACCTCCCTACACCAACTGAAATGGCTTGAACTCCCCAATTATCTCATCTATAAACAACTCATCCAAGCACATAAACTTATATTTAACCCTTTTCTCTGCCCCTCCCCTCATTCAAGCACATAAACTTATATTTAACCCTTATCTCTGCCCCTCCCTCATCTCAACCTTTAAAATGCATCTTCCTAACAGATGTCTACGATCCAACCAACAAAATCTAATTGAACTGCATAAACCCTCCCACCCACCTGGCAAACATCTTCTTTCCTTCTGCCTCGCACGCCACTGGAACTTCCCTCCCACCTCTCATCCGTACCACCAGTAGCCTCTCTATCTTTAAATCTCTTCTCCACTCTCACCTAACATCACTGTGGGAATGCTCCTGCTCTCATCCTACATAATATCTCTGTCTATAATCCATTCCTACCTCAAACACTTCTGCTGACACCTTCTTAGTAACTGTCTCTCTTTATTCCTCCTTAAAACATTTATATTGGGGTACTTTGCACTACCTTTTACAACTGGAACAAACTCAGTTATTAACACTGTGATTCTTTTTCTACCCTGACATTTGACTATTCCTAAAATTGTGATACTTTAAAACTCTGACATTTAACATTGGGATATTGCATCTACCCTGTTATTGATCATTGTTATAACTCTGATACTTGATCTACTCTGACATTTTATTTTCTAAATTCTCTTAACCTCTGCATCAGTATCTAGTAGATTCACAGTTATGTCTTCTTAGTACTCTGTGTAACTTAGAATTATTTTTAATATTTTTTTATAATACTGTTATTATAACTAGTTGTATCTTTGGAGCTTTTCTCCCCAGGACTCCATTGAAAACGGGCTCCTCAAGGCTCAATGGACCACCCTGGTAAACAAACTGCAAATAAATAAATAAATAAATAAAATATTAAGGTGGCACTGCTCAATGTTAGAAGCCCTAATAAAATGTTGCACTCTTTCTAGGCATTTATAATCCTGGAATGAGGTCTCAGACTAGTAAAAGCACCCCTGTAGTGCAAGGATTTAATGCCTACCCCTCCTTCATGCCATATGCTAAATTGGAGGGCTGTATCTGTATTCCTAAGAAACCATTTCACCTCCAGGTTTATAATGCAGGACAGTGTCCTTGAATTCCTTCACATCATACTCCAGATAAACAAACCTCACTATCACATTGTCGTCAATTACCATACCCCCATGATCCTGGGGAATTATGAGGCATAGCTGAACAAACTGACATCTCTTACTAGACAGCCCAAAACTATCTACTTGGATGACTCCAACTTTCCCTCCATTAATTGGGAGCCTATACCACCACAAATAAGTGTGAAAAAAGGACTCTTGGACTTCCTTAGGGACAACTCCTTTGGCAGACTAGTCTAAACCCCAATGAGGGGCTGAAAAATATTGGACCTGGTTCTCACCAATGTAGCTCCCCTATGGTCAGCACCTGTAGTTATCAAGTCACTGGTCAAATCTGACTTATCTTAAGAGTAACACCTGAGTTACTGTTTAACCTCTCTATCTTCAGGGGCTACTCTAAGGCAAATCTACTCCAACTAAGTGATAAGCTGATGACATTCAGAGTCACTCTCCTCACCGCAGTGGCCCCACATCAAATCACATCATATGAAATTCTTGGATAAGCTCTATGCCCACATCCAGGCTTACATTGTAGCCTTGGTCCCATTAAGACATAATTGCAGAGACATATATGAGAACAAACCCATTTAGTGGAACTCCAGTATTAAAAATCTACAATAAGTGCAAAAAAGCTCATATTTCTTAAAAGCAAAATTAACACACCATCAGCTAGAGAAAAAATAAAAAAATAACAAAAAACTTGGAACGAAAAGCAAATCCTCCAAAAGCCAGTACTTGCCACTCATGATAAGTTTAACCACAAAGTCTTCATTAGCTATGTCAAAACCCTCATAAGTAATAGCCTACAGTGCTGTTAAGTTAATACAAAAATAACATAACATGCTCATCCGCTGAGGACACAACCAACATTTTAGCAGACAAATCCAGCTCAAACTTTACTCCTGAATCTCCACCTAATTATTTGCATCATATTAGTAGGCCTATGTCACCCCTTCACCTCTGAGCAAGTCATAAGTACTGTCTGTCCAAAGCTAAGAACAATAAATGGATTATGTACCAAACTGTCTTATCAGCACCAAACATTTTCTAGCTGATTCATTGTGAAGTGTATTTAATATCTGCTTCTCCACTGGATTTGTGCCAAAGGACTGAAGAACTACTACAGTCATCCTACTCCCCAAAGGGAGAAACATTACTATTCCAGGAAATAATAGACCCATAAGCCTCACTAACCTTATTTGTAAAACAATGCACTGCATCCTTTTGGAACTCATTAACAAAGGCATAGGCAGTCTTCAAACCCTGAACCAAATCCAGTCTGAGATTGTTAAAGGTAGATCCTGCCTCCTAAACCTAATGGAGTCTTTTGAGCAATTCACCAAGGCATTAGACTCTGGTAAATTTCTTCACACTCTGTACCTGGCCAAAGCCTTTAATACCATTTCACATTCTAGCAACATTGATACCTAAAAGCTAATACAGCTAAATGGAAAACCCTTTGTCACCTGACGGATAGCAAAGTGGCTCATTGACAGAACCCCATCTAGTAGTGTTGGAAGCACAATCTCAACCAAAATATAGTTACTAGTGGTCTACCCCAGGGATCTGTAATGGAATCACTCCTCTTTGCTATCTACTTCTCTGATGTCAAGGCCAACACCATGGTCTGTAACTGATGAAGTCTGAGTAAGATTGCAGACTGGAAGGTGACATAAGCACAGATTCAAACAGCCAGCTGAGGAAATCCGCAGATGTAAATTTATTCAGTAAATCACCACCAGCAAGCTTTTGCAAATGCTATTACAAGTTGAATATAAAAAAGGACTCATTTAGTGTAATTTACACTAGATTAAAATCATATGACAGATTAATTAAAATTCTATTGGTAAATCACTTCCTTAAAAGTCTGACTTTCAGTATGAGCTTCAAACTCGTTTGACCTTTCAGACCAGGATATTCACATGCACATAAAAGATTTGTCCAGTTGTACTCTCTGTTTTCAGTTTCAGTATTTACATCTGTAGTCATTAAATGTTCTTACACTAAATTTAACTCCGCAAACTTCAGAGTGTGTATTGTGTGTCATATATATGTTTATATATTGTATTAGTATTGACATGCCTTTTTATCTCTGAAAGATGATCACTAGTTTGTTCTTTCAGCTTTCTATTTGACATGCACACATAAGTCGCATGGCATGCCACACATAAAGTGATATATATATATATATATATATATATATATATATATATATATATATATATATATAAAAATAACAGTTCCTCTGTCATACTTTGTAAAAACACTAAACTTGTCTTCTTTTATGTAACTAGACATGTGAAAACTTTTTCCCTATATACTTATTTACAAAACTGGCATTTTGTACATGGAAGCATTTTTTCCTATTCTGCCCAACATTTAAAATATTCTTCTGTTCTTTGTAATATAACCTCTGTTTATACTTTCATGCTCTTTTGTAGCTAAACACTGACCTCGCCAAAATATTTTGCTTCATAACTTTTATATTTTTAGTACATGCCAATATATGTTTATAATGTAAGATTATGCTCAACAAGGTTTTAAGGTTGAAAGTAATTCTGTTACAAATAAGTAACATAAATAAGGTATAAAATAAAGCTTGCTTAAATGCAGAAACAGAGTTTAGTAATATGTGATTATCATCCGTACTAAATGACTGTGGCTTAAAAAAATAAGGAACTTGCTTATGAGTTTATTACACACACTTCAAGAAAGCTGACTTCTTACAGACTTGGCAAGAATGTAAAAAAACAGGATATATCAGGAAAAAAGCTAATCTGCTTTCTTTTAAAAAATGGACAACAGGACATTTGTTTATCTACAAGGTGTTTCTTTAAAAATATGCTTTTCTGCACTTATCAGCATTTGCACAAGAACAGATGTGTCAGCATTTGCATCATCAAGGCAGTATCTTTCCAAAACCAAGAGGGTGTGTGTTTAACTAAAAATATATATAAAGTCTGTATTAAATCCAGTTATAAAAACACCACCAAACATGCACAGTGGAAATACTTTGAGCCAGAAAAAAGGAGCTTTCTTTTACGCGTTTCGTTCAGATTTAATTCTTGAACTTCTTCAGAAAAAACTCTTCACACCATACACACTTCTATAAATACTAGTACGTACAATCACATAACCTTAATTATTCAATTATCTTAAGAAACTTGTTAAAAGCAAATTTTGTAAAACAATAAACTTAAAATAATCATACAAGTGAATGAATGAACTATTTAGATATCAAATTCTATTCATTTGTAAAAAACATTTAATATTAATAATATCATTTAGCCCAGGATAACAATCTGCGTTAAGTATTATTTGCCACAACGCTTCCTTACATTCCAAGTACACTTTGTAATTTCCTGAAAATGGGTCAGATTTTACCTGTTCTATCACTGAAAATCTAAACTTTTTAAATTCAGAACACATACCTGCGTGCCTAGCTAATGCATTAGACTGATCCTTTTTCTTAATGGCCAAATTGTGTTCATATATTCGTTTATACAGTGCCCAAATAGTTTTTCCTATATAAAATCCTTCACAGGAATCACACATGGCCAAATAAACTACATTTTGTGATTTACATGTATAATGCCCCTTACAATATATGAATCTATTTTGATGTTTCAAAAAATAAATACTATTTCCTGAAATAAACCTACACTGTCTACAGCTGTTACATGAAAAAGTGCCAAACCGACAACTCTCAGTATTTGTAGACTTAACAGTTTCCACAATAGATTTAATATTAATAGTTTTTTTATAGGTGAATAATGGAACCTTACCAATAATCGAATATAAATCATTGTTACCATGGATAACTTTCCAGTTTTCTAACATTATGTTCCTAATCCATTGCATTTCGTTAGAAATTGGAATAGGAAACGCCAACCTATGTTCACCCACATTGCTTGTACTGTTGATTAGAAATACCTACAGAACCAGAACCAACACCACATAAAATTGGACGTGCAATGTCCAATCTCAATAGCAATACTTCTTTGAATATGTTATTTACCCACACTTTGTCATAACCTCTGTTTTTAAAAAACACAGACAATTTATCAGCCTCTTCTAGAAATAAATTTTCATTGCTAGTCAACCTACTTAAACGAATAAACTGTCCCTTGATTACATCTCTTTTCATAAAAAGGGGGTGCAAGCTGTCACGATGTAAGTATTGATTAACAAAGCTGGATTTCCTGTATATATTGCTCTCTATTACATATGTCTCTAAATTAATATTTAGATGTAAGTCCAAGAACTTAATACTATCACCAAAGTGTCCTATAATAAATTTTAAAAACTGTGTTGAAGTATTTAAATATTCAACAAATTCAAGAAAAGTATTTTCAGTTCCGTTCCATAGAAAAAACAAATCATCAATATATCTTTTATAGAACACAATGTGACAAGCTAAAGGATGAGAATATAGGAATTTAGTTTCCCACATGGCTATGACTAAATTAGCAAAACTTGGAGCAACTCTGGAACCCATCACTACCCCCAATATTTGCTGAAAGTACATGTTGTTAAAGGTAAAAAAATTATTCTCAAGAATAACTTCCATTAAACTACTGATGGTGTTCACCATATCATTTTCCATGTCAGTGTAAACACTAAGATATTCCCTTAAATATTCAACTCCAGCATTTTGATTAATACTAGTGTATAAGGAAACTACATCTAAACTAGCAAAATGAATGTCAGACACATCTAACTGAGATTGGCCTAACAGTTCTAACAAATGCCATGAATCTCTCAGGTATGCTCTAGTTGTTTGTACTACTGGGTTAAGTATTTTGTCTAACCAGAATGAAATAAATTCCGTTTTCGAACCACTTGCAGAAATAATTGGTCTAAATTTTAAATCACTAGTGGATTTATGAAGTTTGGGGATACCAAAATGTTAGCCAACTTGGGATGTTTATTGTTCAAAAAATCATATGTTGAAACATCTATGTTGCCCTGAGTAAACAGATCCAACAAAATTAGATCTATTTTCTTAAAACTTTCCAAAATATGATTTTGTGTAACTACCCTATAACATCCCTGATCACTTAACAATGAAACCATAGCATTATTATAATCTTTTACATTCATAACAACTATGGTACCCCCCTTGTCAGCTTTCATGATGCGCCACTCTGGTTTATTAGCAATATAGTCTAAAGCATTACGTTCATCAAGTGTTAAATTATAACTAATTACTATAACTCTGATATCTTTTAGTACATGCCAATATATGTTTATAATGTAAGATTATGCTCAACAAGGTTTTAAGGTTGAAAGTAATTCTGTTACAAATAAGTAACATAAATAAGGTATAAAATAAAGCTTGCTTAAATGCAGAAACAGAGTTTAGTAATATGTGATTAGCATCTGTACTAAATGACTGTGGCTTAAAAAAATAAGGAACTTGCTTATGAGTTTATTACACACACTTCAAGAAAGCTGACTTCTTACAGACTTGGCAAGAATGTAAAAAAAACAGGATATATCAGGAAAAAACCTAATCTGCTTTCTTTTAAAAAATGGACAACAGGACAAGTGTTTATCCACAAGGCGTTTCTTTAAAAATATGCTTTTCTGCACTTATCAGCATTTGCACAAGAACAGATGTGTCAGCATTTGCGTCATCAAGGCAGTATCTTTCCAAAACCAAGAGGGTGTGTGTTTAACTAAAAATATATATAAAGTCTGTATTAAATCCAGTTATGTTAGGGGTATTGGTAGGGACACATTTGTCCCAAGGTAAATGTTGTATCTCTCACATAATCTGTACTATATGAGAAGTAAAGTAGAACATTACCTGAAGTGGCAACGTTAGTCCATGTGGTTTATTATAGAAAGTTATTTACTGGTTACTGCTCAGAGTTTTGGTGCTGCATCAGTGTATACACTGCATGTTTCTGTGAGCAACAGACTATGATAACTAGACTTTGATTTCAGCAGAATTCAGCCAGCAAGACCTTAGTGTCTTAAGAAGACTTCAAGTCCATCACAGTAAGCAGCACCATAGTAAATACAATAACAAAAATTAATTTTACAATGGCGAGCCTACCTGCATTCAAACACAGAGGGAAGGGTTAGCCCTGCAGAGAGTTACTTCAGTCAAATTGCAGTAACTAACATTTGTACATATGTCTGAATCCTAAACAGAAATACTCCAGTTTATGCAGCTTGCAGCAGTAAACCTTTTTCAGATGTCTAAATCCAGATTGAGCTTGAAGTCCAAGAAAGTCGCAGTGTCATAAATTCTCCAAGAAAAGGTGGATATCTACTTTGCACAGCAGTCCACTGCCTGTTGTGTTTCCCCAGCTTCTCAAGTGACTTTGAAACATTTCCAGCCATCAGCAACAACAGCCTGATCACCTGTTTTCTTGCTAACTGGTAAGACTTTTTTCTGTGTCACATTTTTAGTATGGATGCTATTAGATATAATTTGTGTAGGAGTAAACCAAGCTTTAGTAAATTGCAATGTTGGTATGCACAGCACATTAGTAAATGTAAAACCTTATTAGGGCAGGTTGATAGTAAGGCATTATGCAAATGTATTACAATATTTAACTGGTATCTCAAAGAAAACCATGTGGGGTATGACAAATGTTTATTGTGTGATTCAACAAAAACTGCATTCTGTGTACAATGTCATAAAAAAGTATTGCATAATATTGCTAAAAAGATAGAATGTGAAGACAGACCTTTTCATGATAAAAAATTAACTAAGGGTAAAGTGTTTCCATTATATTCAGATGCTGAACAGTTATGTCCTGTCACCACATGTAAAAGGTTTATTTCAGAGTTACAAAAGGAGTCAAATGAGTTACTGACAGGACCTCTAGCACATTTTGTTACAAAAGAATATAATAAACTTCCAAGAGACAGACACAATGAGTTCAGGAAGTTTAGACAAGTTATACAAACATTTTTCCAAAAGTGCATAGGAATTCAGCAGAACAGGTTACTAAAGAATGTCAGAAAGACCATGCAACATTACAGGAAACTCTTAAACAGCAGTTACAAGATAAAAAAAAATAAATTAGCTGAACTGACAGAGACTAACGTCCTACATATAACAGCTAAGCTTAAGAGAACATTGAGAAAGAGCAGGAAACTACAGCTGATCTGGACAAAAGAGATATATTTTATAATATGTTTGTGTTTTGGAAATGGTTAAGCATACATGATAGGATGGTAAAATACAAATCATTCTCAAATGTTTAAAACTTCCAATGTTATGTAGTCCAATCTCACCTACATTCTTACCCGTGGGGTTCGGAGCCGAACCTCGGCTCCGACTAGGCCATACTCCAGCTTGAAGTCTTTCAATTGGCTGGGCTAAGAGGTATCCCATACTGCACTGCTCCCCTTCCCCTGATCTTGTTTGCCGCTCGCAAAGCTCAGACATGGTCTTGCTCTTGGCTGTGGCTAAGTATAACTTTTGTGTCTTCATTGACTAATTTTTTGCTCCAAAAGCTATTTTCATAGCTGTGTCTGCGTGTGTGTTGTGGTTGTTAAGCAGTTTTGTGCTCCTTCTGTTTCTTTATCTATTTTACTGGTATCCTGTCAGCTATCTCCCTATGGGTTAGACCCATTTCAGTTAGAGGACCTAGTCCTCCCTTGGTTGTCTGTTTCCCTTCTGTGTTTGTCTTGTGCTTAGGTATCTATCCCCCCCCCGAGATAGGACTGTTTAAGTGCCGTAATTCATATCCTGCCTACTATGTCTAAAGATACCAAAGAACATAAGCCTTCATGCTTTAAGAAGTGTAGTAAATGTGGGTACAAGATGTCTATTACCGATGGGCATTCGGTATGTATTTATTGTTTGGGGGCTATACACCTTCAGTAATCTTGTGCCTTTTGTCATGTGTTCAGCCCTTGTATTCTTCAAGAACAGAAGAACAAGCTGATACTGAAGGGTCTACTGAAACCCTTCTTTGAGGAAGATTTGGAGAGATCTTCTAGTGCTAAGTCCTCTCCCACCAAAACATCTAAAGCAAAAGAATGTTCTCTGGCTCTGTCTGTACTATCGGAGCCTCCGGAGAAAGTTACCAATTCTACTGTGGCATCCTTAGCTCCACTGTCTTCGGTGCTGAAGAAAGTTTCTGAAGCTACAGGACCTACATCGGCTCCCAGTTCTTTGGAGCCGGTGACGGAGATGCTAACTCGGAGCCGGTCTCCAGTTTTTAGACTGGTCTCTCCTCCTCGCAGGTCTCTTTCTGAGAGGAGGTCTAGATCTCCCACCTTGTCCTCTAGGTCCTCCAGGGCACACTCTGATGTAGATGTGGATAGAGTGGTGCAGAGATTGCTTCAATCACCAGTGCTGGCTAAATTGCTTTCAGCTCCAGCCCAGTCAGCTCCGGAGCCAGTCACCCATCCATCATCGATAGATCCTCCTCGGAGCAAATCCCAGCCTTCGGAGCCAGAGCGGTTGGTGCCATATGATGCTTCTAGGTCAGCTCCGATGGCCCATCTTGGCTTGTCGGCTCTGACCTCGTCGGCTCTGTCCACGGGGTCCAGGACTCATGGTTCCTCAGTCGGACCCAAAGGGGAGGCCTTGGGACGCTCTTCGGCTCCCAGCCTCCCACTCAGTGCTTGAGTGAGGCAGACTCTTGCTTCGGCTATGGACCTTGTCCCCTCTGCTCCGAGAGATTCCATGGTTAGTCGATCTTCATAGCTGGGGGGACCAGCTTTCGAGATCATGCGGAGTGTGCTGGCCAGATCCTCAGCTGCATCATACAGTTCTGACACTCTTCCCCCTCCAGCCCCGGTAACAGTCTCTGATCGCTCTCTATCTTTGGACAGCAGAGACCCAAGGCCTCAGGAGACACCTATGAGTGGTCCCCCATTTTTTGAGGGCTCACCAGAGTTTGTGCCTGAGGAGCTCCCCAGAAAAAGAACGTGCAAGAGGAAGCACTTAGACTCCCAGGAAGAGTCTCTCATGTCAGACACTGACCTCGAGGAATTAGAGGGGTCCCCCAAGTCGTCCTCTGAGGATATCTCCTTTTCTGATATCCTAGAGATCTTGAAACAGAGAGGCGACTGGCCCTCAAAACCCCCCTCTGAAGAGGAGTCAGTGTTCCTGAAAGCCTTTGGGGCTCAGTCTTCCGCCTCTTTGTTCTCTCCACCCTTTGACGAACTCCTGGATTTGGTTTGTTGTAGGGTGTGGGAAACTCCTGACACTGTAGAACCAGTCCCCAGGAGACCCAACAAATTTCTGTCCACCCCTGCTGACAAAGACTTTCTTAAGAAAGTAAGAGGAAAAGTAGATGCCTTGGTGGTGGCAGCTGCCACCAAGAAGGAACTGGCTGAGACTTCATCTACTGTCCATCCCCCTAACAAGGAGTCTAGGACCATGGACCGGTATGGGAAGCGTATGTTTTCTTCAGCGGCCTTTACTCTACAGTCGCTGAATTACTTATCACATTTTACAAGGCTCCAAAGAGATCTCCTGAAAGAGCTTGGAGATATTCTGCAAGGTAACATATCTGACGCAGTGGCTCAGAAAGTCAATGTTCAGATGTCTACCTTAAATTATACAGCTAACTCCTTCATGAAACTGATCTCCTACGCAGCTGAAGGAGCGAGTAGGGCAGAGAGTTCTGGAGTCTCTCTCAGGAGACACTTCTGGATGCACCTTTGGAATTTGGAGGACCCTTGGAGGCCTTTAAGTCTACATTCACCAACGCCCCTTTTGATGGTTCCTCCTTGTTTGGAACCAAGGTGAAAGGCACTCTCACTAGGTGCGAGCAAGAGGGTAAAACTCTGTCTGCCATGGGAGTCCATCTTTCCATGCCTTCTAGACCATATCCCAAGAACCAGAAGGGTGGGAAAATGTGGTTCAATAAATTGCAGAGATTTTTCCCTGGCGCACAAAGTGAGTCCCCCAGCAGGGGGTGGCAACTCAGGTGGACGTCACCCTAGAGGCAGAGGAGGCCCGCGTAACCAGGGGAGACCGTGACACCTTTCATGGTCCTTCCAACCAGCGCTCCTGATGGGAGGCCCGAGCCAGTTGGGGGTCACATCTCACTATACCCAGAAGCCTGGCAGCACATCATTCAGGACCAGTGGATATTAAAAATTATTTCCGGAGGATATCACATTCCATTCTCTTCTCCCCCACCACCGATCAAAAGAATCCCAGATGTTCCACCCAAACAATGAGATTCCGCAGCTTCAGAAATTCAAAAGCTGCTAGAAAAAGGAGTCATCCAGCATGTCCCCTCAGACCAGCTCGGATTAGGGATTTACTCCAGATTCTTTTTGGTGCTGAAAAGAACAGGGGACCTGAGACCCATCTTGGATCTCAGCCGCTTAAACCTCCACGTGAAGAAGTCCAAGTTCCGAATGGTCACATTGCAATCTATTCTCCTATTGTTGGGAAAAGAAGTGTGGATGTGCTCCATCAACCTCAAGGATGCTTACTACCATATAAAAATTGACAAGACATCAGAATCACCTACGCTTCTGGCTGGGAGACAGTCATTTTCAATTTTGAGCCCTGCCCTTTGGTCTCACCACAGACCCCAGGGTGTTCACCAAGTGTATGGCAGTGGTGACTGCTCACTTGAGATGTCAGGGATTCCAAGTGTTTCCGTACCTGGATGACTGGCTACTCTCTGAAACCACTAGGCATCTTCTACTACAGACCAGAGATGCCATGATCAATCTGTGTAAACAATTGGTTGTCACTCTAAATTGGGAAAAGTCTGCCTTGTCGCTCTCACAATGTGTCACCTTTATAGGCACCGAGTTAGACACCATGCGCATGAGGACGTTTTTTCCTCAAGAAAGGATTCAAGGTTTGCAACAACAGCTAAAAGGTGTTGCTCCCTTTAAAGAAAGTGAAGGCAAAAATGGTTCTGAAATTGTTAGGGGTGATGGCCTCAACAATTATGCTGGTCCCTCTTGCAAGGCTACACATGAGGCTCCTTCAGTGGATGCTCTTTGCCCAGTGGTCTCTACAGAATATGCCGCTTTCTCATCTCATAATGATCACAGACAGGTGCAAGCAGGATCTACGCTGGTGGCTTCACACCAGCAACCTCAATGAGGGGAAACCCTTCGTTCCATCCCCTTCTGTTGCCACAGTGACCATGGATGCCTCCCAGATGAGGTGGGGGGGCATATTCTTGGCAGGACAGTCCAAGGCATGTAGCAAGAACACGAGATACATCTGCATATTAATATCTTGGAGATGAGAGCAGTGCTACTAGCGTTGCAAGCACTTCAGAGCTTTCTTCCTCTCGGGACTATTGTGATCTACTCAGACAATATGTCGGTGGTATAGTATCTAAACAAACAAGATGGAACCAGATCTTATCCCCTTTGCAGAGATGCCATGCGAATGTGGCAGTGGGCAGTGTCTTCCCAACGTTTTCTTGTAGCATCACACATTCCGGGGAAGTCCAACGTGATCGCCAACAGGTTGAGCAGAGCTATTCTTATGCCTCACAAGTGGTCCCTGAACAGTCAAGTTGCGGAGCAGATTTTCTGCAGATGGAGTCAGCCTTGCTGTGACCTATTTGCCAGTCCCCTCAATACCAAGTACAGCAGCTACTTCACCCTTATTCCCCCTCAGAGGGAGTCACCCAGGGATGCTCTGGTCCACGACTGGCCCCCCAGTCTACTGTATGCCTTACATTTTGTTCCTCTGCTGACAAAGGTTATTCAGAAAGCGCAATCCTTGGGAAGCAAAATTATTCTAATTGCTCCACACTGGCCTCATCGAATTTGATTCCCCTTTCTCCATCCCTATGTTATGGACACACCCTGGATTCTGGACCCACAACCAGACCTACTGACTCATATGTCAGGGCAGTTCCATCCCTCTCTTCAAACCCTCCGGTTGACAGCCTGGCTACTCCACTTCCATCACTGATCAGGTTTCATCGTTTTTCTCCAGAAGTGGTTCATATTCTATCTTCTTCCCATAAGCCTTCGACCAGGAAGATTTATTCCAGTAAATGGAAAAGATTCTTCATATGGGCTCATGAAAGGCAAATTGATCCTCACACGGCCCCGATCTCTTCAGTTCTGGAATTTCTTTCCATGCTTTTCAATGAAGGTTCAGCAGCTGCTACCATAAAGGTCCAATTGGCGGCTATTTCCACTTTTCACGTTGCCAATGAACCCAGTTTAATGGCACATAGACTTTGTAAGGCATTTTTGAAGGGCACTGTGCTGCTTTGCCCTCCAGTCTTTGAACCGGTTATGCCTTGGGAATCTAAATTTAGTGCTACAATGCCTCATCACTTCCCCCTTTGAGCCTGCAGCTACTTGTGACATGAAATATTTGACTTGGAAAACTATCTTCTTGGTAGCCATCACTTCAGCCAGACGTGTCTCAGAGCTCCAAGCCTTGTCAATAAGACCGCCTTACTTGATTTTTCACAGGGACAGGGTTTCCCTCAGACCAAACCCTTCCTTTATGCCAAAAGTGGCTTCGGTTAGTAATCTCAACCAATCCATTGAACTGCCCGTATTTTTTCCAGAGTTCTCTAATAGGGCAGAGTTCAAATTTCACCAGTTGGATGTTCACAGGCAATTGCGCTTTTATTTACATAGAATGAAGGATCTTAGAAAATCAGACCAGCTGTTTGTCTCATTTTCAGAAAACAAAATTGGGTCTCCTGTTTCCAAATTAACTTTGTGTAGATGGATTTTTGGTTGTTTTTCCTTCATTTATGTCTCAGCTGGTAAGGATTTACGAGAGATGGCTCATTCTACCCGATCTATGTCTACCTCTACAGCATTTCAGGCCAGGATGTCTATGGATGATATTTGTGCTGCAGCTATATGGGCATCTCCTCACACCTTTATTACTCACTACAAATTGGATTTGGTATCCAGAGGCAGATCTTCCTTTGGTTCCACAGTGCTTAGGAGTATTTTCCACTGAGCCTCCCAGGGTTCAGGTGCTGGGGACGCTGTCCCACGAGTAAGAATGTAGGCAAGATTGGACTACATAACATCAAGACATTATGTACTCACCATAACGTTCGATGTATGTAGTCCATCTTGCCTCACATTCTTACTAACCCCCCCTCCATCCCCCATCATGGAGGACCTAAAGGTTAGTTCTGGTTTCAGTACTCCTTTCATTATTGGAATGTTTTTTCCTTCTTTGTGTCATGTGGATGAAGGGGAGTGATTGTGTGATTAAGCTTGCAGCAAACAAGATCTGGGGAAAAGGAGCAGTGCAGTATGGGATACCTCTTAGCCCAGCCAATTGAAAGACTTCGAGCTAGAGTATGGCCGAATCGGAGCCGAGGTTCAGCTCTGAACCCCACGGGTAAGAATGTGAGGCAAGATGGACTACATACATCGAACGTTATGGTGAGAATATACTTCTTGTTCAATTAAAACAAGATATTTATCAGTACTACAGTAAACTAGAGCGTATGACTGCCATTCTCATAGCTTAGTCAAAAGGTAAACAAAACAGTTCTAGTGTATAAAAATTAAATAAAAATAGTTAATAAAAGTAAAGATTCAAAGTCACAGCACTGACATGCTTGTATAAAGATTTAAAGTCACAAGACTGACATGCATGTATTTTCTTTTTATACAGTGCACAAGAATAACAGGCAGACAACAGCAAATAAAAATAATGTAAATATAAACATGTATGCTAGTTAAGCTAATATCTATTTGTTTTTTTACATTTTTTATAATTGTAGAGTAACATCAAACAGTTAAAGTTCTGAATTTTAAAAAAGAAATAAAATCACAAATGTTATTATTCACAGTCTTTGTAAAATGAATGGCAGAGCAGTTAAGTAAATAAAAAATACTGAAATGTGAACTCAGACCTTCCTAGACTGGATGAATAGTTACAGGAAATGTTGAGCAGATAAGATAAGAAACAAGACTGATTGCCAAACAAGTGGCTTACATTTTTCTAAAATGTTCACATGCAACACCATTTGGTAATTGTAATAAAACATCACAATTGTGCATATATGTCACTGATAATCTGTTTGCTAGTAAAGGTTAAAAGTAAAAAAACTCAGTTACATCAAGTACAGCCAACAAATGGGCCATAGTATACATACAATTCAAATACAGTATACAGGAAGGTACAAATAGAAGTAGACAGCAAAGGCAACAGAAAAGAAAAATGATAAAATCAGACAAAGGTCTATAGTTTAATAACCTAATAAAGCAAATGTATAACCAGTGTTGGGCTGACATACATTATAAAGCAAATAAACAATAGTGCAATACTACGGGGGGAAGGGTGCTTTCTCAGTTTTAAACTGACTTTGTGAACAGTATTGCAAAAGGGTCTAAACTAAAGCTACAAGAAGAAATAATATCTCATTCCTTCTTGACAATACTCTTTCAGGAGGTAAGGAAAACAGGTATTAGTGCATTAAAATATTGGTAAACAGATTAAACCTGACAGCATAAGATATTTTACAAGTTGCTAATAGCTATCATTCTAGTTATTATTGTATTGTTTAGTATTAAATTGTATTTACAACCTGTTAAATGGTAAAGCTATACAAGAGATAGCTTAAAATTGCTTTATTAAAGCTATACAAGAGAGAGTAAAGATATGTAAAAAAATTGAACAAGAATGGTCACTATTTTTAATATGTTTTTGGCAAGACAATGTCGGTATGCAAAAAGCATAGTTGCCTCTGGTGGCAATTCCACTAGATACTTCTAAAGAGTCATAAGAATTTTCCAAGATTTTGCTTGATGTTAATCTTACTAAATTTGTAAGATTGGACTAAATGTACTTTACAGTCTCTTTATGTAAAGAATTCAGTACAAATGAAATTAATGTCTAGTAGTAATTTGTCCAAGTTGTAATATTATCACTGGTTTTAAGTTGGAGTCTTGTTATTGGTTTTTGGACCATCATTTTATCTGTATTAGTATGGGTTACCCCAGTTAGAGGAAAATTATATTAAAATATTGTACTCATACAGCTAATTGACTAATATGTACATAGCATTCTTTAGTGTATAAATCATGTTTTTTTTAAATCCTCAAGTATTAAATATAGTGAAATAATTACATTCAAATATCTAAGCCCATTTCAGTACTTTATGTTCACTTCACTGTCAACCAAGATGTTAATGGGCGGTTCAGAGACATGACCACAATGTTATGGTTAAAATGACATTGAAACTGTATATTTTCAGCAGTGTATAAATGCTTACAGTAGCACATAGTTTTGCCTCTTATAGATATGAATCTATCTCTAATCTTTTGATATTAATAAAAGTAAAGAGTTAATTCAACAGGTGCAAAGAGTTAATAAAAGAGCACTAAGTCATATATTAAATTCTGTGATTGCAAAAGAATAAATTATAAAACTAAAACAGACACAACTCATAACTGATGAAATATTTTCACAAAATGGTTTGCAAAAGAAAAAGTTGTTAAATATATTCAGTTTTAGTAGTAATACTTGATATCATTGTATTAACTATGTAAAATTGCATTTTGACTTGTGTATCAAAAGAAGACTAAAGATTTTGTTTCTTAATGTGTTTTCTATATAATGTGATCAAAAATACATATAAGTATAAAGTGTTTTAAGTATGTTTTAAAATAGAGAATTTTAAGATTATGCTCAACAAGGTTTTAAGTTTGAAAGTAATTCTGTTACAAATAAGTAACATAAATAAGGTATAAAATAAAGCTTGCTTAAATGCAGAAACAGAGTTTAGTAATATGTGATTTGGCATTTATGGCTCTGCCATGGCTCTGGCACCTCTTTCTGTGAGACTCTGTCAGAGGATGTGTTTTGATGTGCTTTCTAGTTTGCAGTCATCTGCAAGTCATCTCTGCAAACTTTCAGCCATAACCCTCCTGTGTTTGCTTGTACTGTGGAAAAGTAGATGCCAAAACAAGTGCCAGGACTGAGTGGTACTGTGGTACACCACTTGGCTTTGAGTCTGACTCTGACGCCAGCAACTCTGACCCCCTGTGGGGGGTCACTCCCAGCCAGTTTGCAACCCATCTTGTGATGTATGGGTTAACATTTAAGCTGATGAGTTTTTCAATGAGGGCTGAATGTCTGTCTGTCTGTCCTCGACGAGTTGAACCGTGACAGAGCTTCCACCTCCTGTGCTTTGTGCTTCGGCTCGCCTTCATTCCTTCCTCCCGCTTCTTCCTCTGACTCTCTCTCTGACTCGATGGTGGTGTGGTGTGGTGCAGGGTAGAAGAAGGCCTTTGCCAAAACTCTCATCTCAGTCTCCCCCCAGTTGGTGTCGAGACTCAAGGGCCCTCCCTTCCTTTCCTCCCTCCTCCTCTCCTCCGAGCAGCCTTCAGCGAGCCGAGAGAGGCTGATCTGATGATCGGGGAGCCCTCGGTGCGCTTGATGCCCCCCAAGGAAGTTCAAGGAAAATTGTGTTAGAGGAGAGGCACTTGGATTCCACAAAGAATCCTTAACATCTGACACTGACTTGGATGAGTCAGAAGGTCCCAAAATCACCCCCGAGGATGTCTCTTTTCTGACATCTGGAATCCGCCAACAGAGATTTCTAGGACTATGGGTATGTATGGAAGATTTTTTTTTAGTTCAGCTTTTTTCCATGACATCTTGAACTATTTGACACATTTTACACGCTTACAGAGGGGTCTAGTCAAGCCTTTCCAGCACTGGAGGAGGCCCGGCCCGATCCTGCTCTGGAGGCAGTCGGGGGTCACTTAGCTTGAACTTTCTTTTCTTTTCCAAAGGAAAGGGGACTGGAGGCCACCTGCAACCTGGTTCAGCTCAATACCTCACCAAAAAAAAAAAAGAAAAGTTGGTTGGTCACTTCCATTCCCTTCCATTCTTCTTGAAGGACGACTGGATCTCATGCTCAGAAGATAAGGCATACTACCCACACCAAAATGGCCGCCAAGGGATCGGATCACTCTGGCTCTGGCTGGGAGCACCAGTCCAGCCAGTTTGGGCCCTGCCCTGGTCTAACCTCAGCCCCCAGGTTTTCACCAAATGCATGGCAGTGGTAGTTTTGGGTCTCATGGGCATTCCCTCATGCCCCATATCCTGGGGGAACTGCATGAGAGAGAGTTCTTCAATGGCTGCTGTTGACAATGGTCGCTCTCCAACAGTTACCGCTGACACACGAAATTACATCACAAAACATCTGCAAATCGCACCTGTCTAGGGCGTTTCATGCTGCAACACTTTTCCCCCCTTCTACCTCTAGGACCCACAGTTTCACACGACAACATGTCCCGTAGTCTGGTACATAAACAAGCAAGGAGGTTTATCCACATAGCCAGCGGTTGGGACAGGTTGAGGTCACCCTCCCTGTTACTCGGTCCCTCTCCACTCAAACGACATGATGATATTCCGCAAAGTGGGGCCAGCCTTTGCTGCGATCTGTTAGAGGGATCTACTACTGACCCCACGTCAGGGGCTCCCCACCCCATCCTCCTGTCCTGTTCTTTGTTTCTTGTGTCATGGAAAACTCTCTTCTAGTAGCTATCACTTCAGCCAGACGAGTGTCAGATCAGGTCTTCCGTGAGTCTCTCAGGTCTCTGCAGCTAGGACGGCGCTACCTGTGTAGAGAAAACACAAATGATTGAAACTCACAACACATATAGTTATGTTGTCCCATAATAACGCATGTGTGTGATGTTCATCTCGCTTTTGTTCTTACATCCCACCCTCCTTAGCATCCATACTAAATGACTGTGGCTTAAAAAAATAAGGAACTTGCTTATGAGTGTATTACACACACATCAAGAAAGCTGACTTCTTACAGACTTGGCAAGAATGTAAAAAAACAGGATATATCAGGAAAAAAAAATAATCTGCTTTGTTTAAAGAATGGACAACAGGACATGTGTTTATCCACAAGGCGTTTCCTTAAAAATATGCTTTTCTGCACTTATCAGCATTTGCACAAGAACAGATGTGTTAGCATTTGCGTCAAGGTAGTATCTTTCCAAAACCAAGAGGGTGTGTGTTTAACTAAAAATATATATAAAGTCTGTATTAAATCCAGTTATGTTAGGGGTATTGGTAGGGAAACATTTGTCCCGAGGTAAATGTTATCTCTCTCACATCGTCTGTACTATATGAGAAGTAAAGTAGAACAGTACCTGAAGTGGCAATGTTAGTCCGCGTGGTTTATTATAAAAAGTTATTTATTGGTTACTGCTCAGAGTTTTGGTGCTGCATCAGTGTATACACTGCAAGTTTCTGTGAGCAACAGACTGTGATAACTAGACTTTGATTTCAGCAGAATTCAGCCAGCAAGACCTTAGTGTCTTAAGAAGACTTCAAATCCACGACAGTAAGCAGCACTGTTAGTAACTACAATAACTAAAATTAATTTTTCATATAATATTTCCATCATATTTGTGTCTGTTATAGTATATGTTAGGTTGACCCATAAATTCTGAGTTCCATTACTGGTGCCGTTATTAAAGTGTAACTGAAAAAAAAAGACTATTATCAACCTTTCTTCCTTCTATTACAAGTGTTTTTGCCTGTATGACATATGCAAATTATATCCCCTGTCTAATGACATGTACCCATGTAGTACATGTTATATATGTCAGTGTTGACCTGAGTTAATCGAGTGACATAATTCCTCTTAATTTGTACATGCATATCACCCAGTATGGTTTCATCAAGGTCAGGTCATGCCTACTCATCTTGGTGGACTTCTTTGAGAAAGTCACCAAAGCAATGGATGAGGGCAAAATGGTTCACACTGTCTACCTTGACCTGGCCAAGGCATTTGACACAATACCCCACTCAGGCATTGTTGACAAACTTAAGAGGTTAGGTGCAAATGTTTATGTCACCCAGTGGATAGCCAGGTGTCTCACAGACAGGACATAGGAAGTTAAAATTGGGGAGTTCACCTCTACTAAGAGGCCAGTCAAAAGTAGAGTCCCTCAGAAATTGATCCTGGGACTGCTCCTTTCTGCCATTTACTTCTCTGAAGTCAAGGCCATTGTCAGTGGCTTCTGGCTGACTAAATTTGCAGATGATTGCAAATTAGGAGCTGTCATTGAATCTCCCACTGGCACAAATATTCTACAGGAAGAGATGACACAGAGAAACAACTGGTGTCAGAGCCCTGGACTAAAACCAAATGCCAAGAAGTGCATAATAGTATCCTTCTGGAAGTCTCCCACCCCTGGTAACTATCATATTGACAACAAACCCCTAAATGTTGATCCAGTAGTCAGGGACTTGAGGACATATACAGAAAATAATCTAGCCTTTGACCATCATGTGTCTGCAGTGGTGAGGAAATCATTCTATGTTGTGAAACTTATAAACAAAGGTATGGCATATAAATCCAAGGAAGTTGATGTTACACTGTATTCTGCATTCATCAAACCTATCATTTAGTTCAGTGCCCCCTTTGGTATGTAACTACCCAGGCATATCCATCAGTTGGAATGTCCACAGTGGTGCCTCACTAAAAGAATACATGGCATAGGTAACATCCTGTGCTGACTACCTCAAGGCCCTATGCCTGTATTCTGTCTCCTATAGGCTGCTGAGGGAACATATATGCCTGGCATGCAAGGCATTGTCAAACCCCACTTTGATGGACCTCCTGCATATCAGCACCAGAATTTCCTGCTCTAAAGACTTAAATCTTGCCTGTGAGATAAATAGGACTTGCTGGAGAGACAGGTATGTATGCCAGACACTTCCCCTTCTCTGGAACAGGCTCCCCATCCATGTGAAACAGAGTTCCTCCCTAACCCAATTCAAGTGTAACTTGGACAATTGGATGGGGAACCTATGAATGTAATGGAAGCAGGTAGCCTTGTAAATAGTTCATCTCTCAGACCCCTGCTTGTAAATGTTTCACCTCCCAAGCCCTGCTTACACTTATGAATAGTACCAGAGCTTGTCAGCGATTTGTGATGCATGGCTAGGCTTAAAAAGGCTCTTGTGGTTGTTAACCAAGTAAACACCCATGAGCATATTCAATAAATCAGTATTTCCTTTATATAAAATTCAGCACCCATTACCACTTCTCTCTTTTATCTGCTGCTTTTTATCACTATGCTGTCATTTAGCATTAACAAATACAAAGCTTCTCTTTCTCTAGTAGTGAAGTTATAATACTTTGCACATTAAACTGATCATAAAATATTTTATATGCATTGTTCGGATGTGTCTTTAAAAATGCATTAACCAAACTATTTCTTATGCGTGTAAAGGTGCTGGACTTTTAAAATTCAGCATGCACATTTTCATTGCAATTTGGAAAAAGAATTTTAAATTTAATTGCCAAGTAAACAAATGTATCACTGTCAAAAATACAGGCAAATCATCATCATCAAGTGGTACAGAAGATAGCACTCTGTTAAACACTGCATGTTCATTTTTCAGTTGGTTCATATTTGGATTGGAATAAGTTAAAAATAGTGTATGTTATGTTGTCCCTATCTCGCCTTCATTCTTGCTGGTTGGGTTTGGAGCTGATCCTTGGCTTTAACTCAGCCGTGTAGTAAAGGTCGAGAGCTTTTACTGGCTCGAGGCTGGCCCCTATCCCAACATGCCTAGCGGGAGTTACCCAGATCTCATTTGCCACTTGCAGCGTCGAGATTGCTGGATACTGGCTTAGACTAAGTGTTTTCTTTTTTGATTAAATTTGCATATTTTGTTAAATATTTTGTTAAATGTTTAGTGTTAAAGAGTTTCTTCAGCAGTTAGTGTTCTTTCTAACTTTCCATTTTTGATTGTTGTTGTGGCCGTGGTTTTCCTTTAAGCCTACTTACTTTCTTTGCGAACCCATTTAACTTAGAGGGTTCTCCTTCCCTTCAGCCCTGTTTTAGTTAGAGGGCTTTTCCCTTCTTTTTCTAGAAGCAGCCATTTAAGTTAGAGACTCTCCTCGGTTGGGAGAGTTTTCTGTTTTATCTTAGAGACTCTCCCCCTTCACTCCTTCCTTCTAAAAAAAAAAGAAGTTTTGGTCTGTAGTTAAACTTTGTTTATTGGGATTTAACTGTGTGTGCTTATTCAGTGCCATTGTTTTAGTTATTTAGTATTTATTGGCATACTTGTAGTTTATGTCTAAGGATTCCACTAAAGAGACAAAACTTTCGGGTTTTAAGAAGTGTGACTCGTCAAACGCCAAAAGGTGTTCCTTACAGATGGGATATGAGCTGTGTATATTGTTTAGGGGCTGTAAACCTGCAGGACTTGTGCTCTATATGCCATGCTTTCAGTTCTCGGGTCCTGCAGGAGAGAAAAAATAAACTGATTTTGAGAGGCTTATTAAAGGG
Source organism: Protopterus annectens (assembly GCF_019279795.1). Taxonomy (NCBI): domain Eukaryota; kingdom Metazoa; phylum Chordata; order Ceratodontiformes; family Protopteridae; genus Protopterus; species Protopterus annectens. The sequence goes on along the minus strand of NC_056747.1, from coordinate 44,520,228 downwards.
CCCCTTTGATGCTTCCATGGAGGGGACTAAGTCAACAAAAAAACAGGACAAATCCACCAAGCCATCATCCTCATTGGCTCCAACATCGGAGTCATCCAAAGGAAAAGATAAATCTTCAGCATTGTAAGATCCGAGTGTCGGTTTTGACAAGACTCTTTCTCCTGCGACTCCATCAGTAGTCTCGGAACCAGCCAGGACTCACAAGAGAACCAGGTCTCCCTCTCTGGAACCAGTGGGGTCTGTTTTGTAATCTCTGCTCTTAGAATCTGTGGCAGGCAGTCACCGGTCTTCCACCCATTCCTCTCGGTCATCCAGGAGTCTTTTGGATGATGATGTGGAGAGGGTGGTGAAGAGGCTTCTCAGGACATGGGCATTAGCAAAATTATTATCAAGCCCAGCCCATACGAAAGTGGTGCCAACAGTCCAACCAACATCATTATCAATTTCTCCCCCGACTCCCTTGAGTTTGGAGCCGGAGTGCATGGAAGTTGTGGTGGAACCGTCAGTTCTGATAACCTCTGGGATCTCAGTTCCAACTTCTGCTCTGACCTCCTTGTTACCACATTCTATCGAGGGATTTGGGGGCTGACGCTCCCTTGTCAGCCCTGAGGGGGGAGCAGCATCAGACCCTTGTCCAATACTACTCTCCCTCTCGGGGCTTTGGTGCAGGTGAGCTCAGCTCCTATATCGGCCTCGGAGCCATTGCCCTCAGTTCGGAAGTGCCTTTCAAGGTGATGAGAAGTGTGCTGTCCTCTGAGACCGCTTCACCCATGGCTCCATCGGCTCCTTTTCCTTTGGTGCTGGTGTCCGCCTCCGAACCTCCCCTCCTCCCCAAGCATAGGGAACCCATGCTCCAGGATGCCCCATTGGGCGACCCCACCTCTTCCGAAACCTCCCCAAGTGTGTCTCCTGTAACACAGATATTAGCACTCTATTTTTTAATATAGTTCACTATACTTTCTTTTTTCTATTTATCTGTGACACCATTGACATTTAAATACATGAAAGAAAGCATCATTGTATTAAAAAGTTATTATTCCCACCTTTTATGTATAACACCTGTTTTGTTAAATGTCTAGTTCCAGCTTTTCTGTTACATGTATACACTGCTCAGCAGGTTGAACTTTTATATAGTTGTTTCTTTTCTTATCCATCTGAGCTTATGTCACATCCTACAAAACATTTTGTTTTATTGAAAGCCATCAAACCAAAAAACAACCAAACCCCCAATATCCCTTAAAACCTATTAATTTATTATTAACACACAAAACTCTACACATATTCAAATATTGAAGTTTTACCCTCTTAATAGGAGCAAATGTCCGAAACTGACAGCCACACTCAGGCTTGAGTTAACCTAAAAGAAAGATTATCCATGCTAAGATGCATGATGCAGCCTGTGCTTCTACTAAATGCTAAATAGTTTTGTCTTATTTTTTTATAGCTCTCCCAGCTGGGAATACTACTGAATGCATTCAGAGAACATTATCTCCTAGCCAGTTTCTCTCTTAATTTTTTTTCCTCCAGCCAGTCACTCTCCACCACACTGCAGCCCGGTTTTCTTTAGCAGATTGTCTCTATTGAAACATGAGAACCAGGCAGCCATTCTCACTATCAGATTGTCTCCGTGGAGAGTTGAGAACCAAACAGACAATTTATCTTTATCTGATTGTTTTTATGCAGACATGAGGGCCAGATACAGAATTTATGCATTCATCTGCTAGAAAAAAAGCCTCATAACAGTGAATATTCTTTTTCATTTACTTGCCTTTTCTTAAAACTTGTTACTGTATCAATATAAAGTCCTTAATCTAGTCATCACCCCATACAAGAATCAGAAAAAGCACAATTTTTTTTCTTTTGTTGTGCTCTTGTAACGAGGCTTTTTTAAACATTGCAGTGCCTATTTATAGTCCCCGTCACACTTTAAAAAAAAAAAACTGAGAAAACTTTATAGCATGCAAAGAAAACCATACACCACAAAAAATACTACTCTTAAGGAAAAAAATGATCTGAAGTAGGGACTTCATTTGTCAGCAACCTTTGGGATACGGATCCGATTTCTGATCTGAGCTGGCAACTTCTATCATAGCATAGATCCGAGCTACTAGCTCCTCCCCTTACCCATAATCCCCTGCCAACCCTGCCTGACCTCAGATCTTGTTTGCCGCTCTTCAAGCAACAGTTAGATTCCAGAGCTCTTGGCGTTTTTTGTGAGAAAAAAGTTTTCTTTCTTCCTTTCTGATTGAGTGATTGTGTGTGCATGGTAGGTTTACCCTTAACGCTAAAACTTATTATTTTTAGCTTATTCAGCTTAAATTTTAATTTAATTTTTCCTCCCTCCCCCGCTGGTTGTAGCGTGTGTGTGTGACTTGAGTGTAGGGGCCTAGTGAGTGTGCTTTACTTTCAATATGTCGGAGGCCCCTAAAGCCATTTTCTTCAAAATGCACCGAGTGTGGTCACAAGCTTTCACCAGCTGATGGCCACACTCGGTGCGTTAGGTGCCTTTGGGTTGAACACCTCTCTTTGGGTTGCACGATTTGCGCGGCGTTCAACCCCAGGGCACTTAAGGATCGGAGGTCGAAGCTGGTTCTGGCGGGCCTTTTACCCCCAGACTCTGCTTCGGCCTCCGGTACTTCGGTGACCGCTATCCCCCCAGTAGCGGTCACTCCTGCCTCCCTTCCTCCGACCGGGACTCAACCTCCCGCTTCAGCTCCGGAGGATAGGGAGTCCAGGAAAGAGAAGCAGAGGGAGAAGCACCTTAAGCGGCGGGCCGAGGACTCTTCATCGGCCCCGCCCGCCAAGAGGGCTTTTCCATCCAGGTCTTCTCGGTCTCCTCCTCCTCGGATCCGATCCCCTTGTTTCTCCCCGGGGCCCGAGGAGGAGGTGACCCGGTCCCCATCGAGGTCATCGAGGTGGCACTCCAGGTCTGCCTCGGTGGCCTCTTCGAGGTCCACATTTAGCATGTCAGATGCGGACATGGACCGGATGATGAGGAGATTCATCCAGGCCCAGATGCAGATGGGAGTGCTCTTGCCTCCCCCCCTCTGGCAGGGAGCTCGACCCCTTTTTTTGCCCCTATTGCTCCTTCTCCGACCTGCATTCCGGGGTCGGAGTGCTCGGAGCCGAGCCACGTTGGATCCGGGGGTGGGTCGGAGCCGACCGTGCTGGGCACATCGGCTCCAACAGCTCCCTCGAGTTTGTCGGATCCGACCTCTCGGAGCCATGGGCCGAGCTTCGGATCCGAGGGATTCGGTGTGCTTTCGGCTCCATCCCGGTTGGAGCACACTTGTCCATCGGACCTGACGTTCTCGGCGCCAGGTCCGATCCCCGCTTCGGATCTGAGTGGGAATCGGGTCTCGGATCTGTCTGAGAGTGGCTCCCCCTCGGCTTTCACTGTGGTGGAGAGGGCACTGTCGAGTGCTTCCAGGCCTCCGGTCCTGGCTTCGGCTCCCTCCCGCACTCCTTCTCATCTGGTCCTGGCTCCCCTCATCCGGCCATCGGGGCAGCCTGCCTCAGTGCCTCTAGGAGTTCCAGTGGAACAAGATACAGTCCGTGAGGACTCCTCGGACAGCCCCCCTGAGGAGATTCCTCACAAGGCAAAGTGCAAGAGTCTCACCGAAGATACGGACTTAGATGAAGGGGAAGGCTCTCCTAGGTCACCCCCAAGGATGTCTCCTTTGGAGACATCATGGAAATGCTCAAAATCAGGGGCAGGTGGTCTGCCCCCAAGGCTTCCTCTGATGAGTCCGTATTCCTTGAGGCATTTGAGGTAGGACCATCTACCTCTTGGGTGTCCTCTCCACCCGACCCCTTGGTGGATCTCATATCCACTAGGGCTTGGAAGGAACCAGACACCGTAGAGCCAATCCCCAAGTGCCCGGACAAAATTTTGAGCCCCCCTGCAGAGAGATCACACTGGAGCAGAGGTCCCCCTGTGGATGCCATGTTGGTGGCTGCAGCCACCAAGAAAGAGTTGGCTCAGGAGAGCCCCACGGTTCATCCTCCATGCAAGGAGTCTCGTGCGATGGACTGTCTTGGGAAGCGGGCCTTCAGTTCAGCGACCTTCTCTATGAGGGCCTTGAACTACATGGCACACGTTATTTGGATGCAGTGAGATCTAATTAAGGAATACGCTGCTTCCCCCCCAGGGTCCATGTCGGTGGGAGACAAGGATCTGTACTCCTCCCGAATGGCCACCCTCCGCTCTATTTCTAACACCTCTATGTGGCTGTTGTCTCATGCTATGGAGGGAGCCGCTAGAGCAGGCGGAGTCGGGCTTGTCATGAGGAGACAGGCCTGGCTCCGTTACTGTGACTTCTCGGAACCCTTTAAGGCGTAATTCGCAAATGCCCCTTTTGATGGTTCTGCACTGTTCAGCAAAACTGTTTGCGACACTCTTGTCCAGAGCGAGAAAGATGGCAAGACTTTGTCTGCCATCGGAGTCTGCTTCTCTGCACCTCAGAGGTCCTTTTCCAAGAACCAAAAGGGTCAGAAGAAGATGTGGTTCCGAAAATTGCATCAATCCCAGTCTGCACAGGACAACCAGTCCTCTCGTGGCAGAGGAGGACAGGGAGGACGCCGCCCCAGAGGCAGAGGGGGTCCCAGGAATTTTGGGTCCAGAGAACCGTTCTCTGAGAGGCCCACGCAGAACCCCTGAGGGGTTACCCGGCTGCTCCACTCTGGAGGCAGTCGGGGGGCATTTTTTGAGGCACCTAGCAATGTGGGAGTCCATAACAATGGATCACTGGGTGCTTCGTATTATATCCAGAGGTTACCAAATTCCCTTTATCATAATCCCCAGAATCAGAGGCCTCCCTGACGTACTACCCAGTCAGAGGGAGGCGGCTGCTGCAGAAATTCAGCAGCTTCTGCAAAAAAGAGCCATCCAGCCCATCCCCCCAGATCAAATCGGATCAGGGTTTTACTCCAGGTTCTTTCTGGTGCCAAAAAAGACGGGGGACTTGAGGTCCATCCTCGACCTCTCTCTCCTAAACCTGGCTGTACCCAAAGAAAAGTTCCAAATGGTCACGTTGCAATCCGTCCTCCCCTTATTGCGGGAGGATGACTGGATGTGCTCCATAAACCTCAAGGATGCATACTATCACATTCTAGTAGACAGGTGTTCCAGGAGGTTTCTCCGCTTCTAGCTGGGAGCCAGTCACTTTCAATTCAGGGCCCTCCCCTTCGGCCTCACCTCAGCCCCCAGGGTGTTCACCAAAGTCCTAGCGATAATAGCGGCCCACCTGAGACTCCAGGGAATTCAGGTCTTTCCATACCTGGACGACTGGCTCCTTACGGCCCCAACAAGGCATCTACTTTGTTCATGCAGGGATTATTTCCTCAGTCTGGCTCCACTATTGGGATTAACCATCAACATGACCAAATCCTCTCTGACCCCTACACAGGTGTTGGATTTTATAGGGGCGAGACTGGATTCCAGACAGATGCTTGCGTTCTTGACTCCAGATCGGCTTCGGAACCTGATGTTGCATGTGCAGGCCATCCTTCAACTGCAAACTCCTTTGGCGGAATTGGTTCTGAGGGCTTTTGGATCTATGGCGGCTGCAATCCCTCTGCTGCCATTGGCCCTGTTGAACATGAGGGTCCTGCAGTGGACCCTCCAGGTACAATGGTCCCTGTCTCGCAACCCCCTGTCTCATCCCATTTCCTTAAGCAAGGTTTGCAGAAGGTCGCTCGTGTGGTGGCTCCAGTCCCCCAATCTCCACACTGGACGTCCCTTCTCACTACCACCACCAGTCGACACAGTGACCACGGACGCTTCTCGCCTGGGGTGGGGGGGCATTTTTCAGGCAGGACAGTCCAAGGCACGTGGAGCGACGTAGAGACCTCTTTGCATATCAATGTCCTAATGATGAGGGCGGTGCTTTTGACGTTGCAGGCACTACACAGCTCTCTTCCGGTAGGGACGATTGCAGTACAGACAGACAACATGTCAGTCGTCTGGTACATGAACAAACAGGGGGGAACCAGGTATTTGCCCGATGGGGACAACCTTGTTGCGATCTTTTCGCCTCTCCTTCAAACACCAAATGCAACGATTACTTCGCTCTGATCCCCACTCCGGGGGGTCCCCGAGAGACTCTCTAGTTCATGCTTGGCCTCCCGGTCTGCTTTATGTTTACCCTCCTCTTCCCCTGATGTTGAAATTATTGCAGAAATCCAGGCAGTTGGGGAGCAAGATGATCCTCATTGCCCCATTCTGGCCTCGTCAGATGTGGTTCCCTTACCTATGGTCTCACCTAGTGTATCCACCATGGATTCTGGATCCCCTCCCGGATCTCATTTCTCACCCTCTCGATCTTCCGACTCCGAACCTGGTCAACCTCAAGCTGACGACTTGGTTGCTCCAGTTCCACTCCTCATAAGGACTCCTGGTATCTCATCACCTGTCAAAGCCATTCTTGTAGCAGCTCACAAGCCTTCCACCAGGAGGGTTTATCGGAGTAAGTGGAAACGCTTCACCATTTGGGCAGAACACCATTGTTTAGACCCTTTTACAGCCCCGATAGCGTCGGCTCTAGATTTTCTAACCTCTCTCTTTCACCAGGGGCTAGTTCTTCTACAGTCAAGGCACAACTTGCAGCAATCTCATACTATCACGTGGGGCAAGAGTCTGGCCCTCTTATCACTTCCAAACTGTGTAAGACCTTCCTCAAGGGTACCTTCCTCCTTAGGCCTCCAGTCAAAGAGATGGTACCTCCATGGGATTTATCCTTAGTCTTACAGGCCTGGACTGGTCCCCCTTTCGAACCGGCGGCCACGGTTGATCTCAAATTTCTCTCTTGGAAGTCAGCCTTTTTGGTGGCCATAACTGCAGCCAAAAGAGTATCGGAATTGCAAGCTCTTTGTGTCAAACCACCATATTTGGTCTTTCACCCGGATAGGGTTTACCTCAGGATCAATCTGTCCTTCCTACCTAAGGTATCTTCAGAAGCGAACATCAATCAATCTATCAATCTTCCAGTGTTTTTCCCCAACTTTCAAAACAAAGGAGAGTACAAGCTGCATTCCTTAGATGTACACAGACAACTACATTTTTATATTCATAGAACTGCTGATCATAGGCAATCCGATCAGTTGTTTATCTCCTTTGCCAAAAGTAATTTCGGAAAGCCAGTTTCTAAAGTTTCTCTCTCTCGATGGATCTCGAGTTGTATTCTCTTAGCATATCTGAGCTCGGGAAGGCCTACACCTCAAGGAGTCCATGCTCATTCTACTAGGGCCGTTGCAACATCTGCAGCCTTTCAAGCTAGGGTTCCACTGGATGACATTTGTTCCGCAGCCACTTGGGCTTCATCTCACACCTTTATCAGCCACTATAAAATAGATGTTGTCTCCCGAGGTAGGACGTCCTTTGGCCCTGCGGTGCTCCGGAATATCCTTCCATGAAGGCCACCCAAGATTTAGGTAGCTGGGGACTCAGTCCCAAAGGTTGCTGACAAATGAAGTCCCTACTTCAGATTAAGAAGTTATGTACTCACCATAGCGTTCCATCTGAGTAGGTATCTTCATTTGTCTGCAACCATCCCCCCCCCTTCCCCCTGACCAAAATGATCGTTCTTGTGGTTATTAGCATCTGTTCCCTTTGGGACACTTTTATCAGCTGTGCTATGGGGCAAACTTGATCTGAGGTCAGTCAGGGTAGGCAGGGGATTATGGGTAAGGGGAGGAGCTAGGAGCTCGGATCTATGTTATGATAGAAGTTGCCGGCTCAGATCCGAGATTGGATCCGTATCCCAAAGGTTGCAGACAAATGATGATACCTACTCAGATGGAACGTTATGGTGAGTACATAATTTCTTATTTCTTTACCTACAGTTAGCTTTCTCTTATCTCTTCCCCTCCCCAAAGCATTTTTTGAGCATTAATGACATGAAGTAGGGCTTATGCTTTAGAGTCCCCCCACAAATCCAACGAAACCTAAAAAAAGTCCAATATTTCCAGATTGTCTTGTTCTTTCATATTTCACAGATAATTATTGCATTGTAATCCCACATTAAGTTACTGGTTTTATTACTGTTCATCTCCATCTCAGGTATGCTGTCTCTGCTTCATTTCCAATGTACTCTTGATTCTTCTAGTCAACTCTCATGGTCCCTTCCTTCTCACCAACATTTTTCATTGAAACAGTGGAAAATGTTTCACATGTACAGTCTCTCTGTGGTCTTTATTACCAGAAGAACAAGAAGCAGAATCTACTTCTGTTTCACAGCTCACTTTTTGTTGGACAAACTTTTGTATTTCCTGCCTAGCATGTACTTCATCAAAAAATTATTTTTGTCTCTCGATGGAAGAATACCTTGAAGACAGCTGGGTACAGCAATTTGAATCTCACACCTGCAGTTAAACATTCCCTGAATAGTGGAATCAATTTACTCCTCTTCTTCCTGGTGTACAATGAGTAATCATTCTCCACAGATACTCTGCTGTCTCCCACTTTTAGTATTTTGTCCTTCTGCCACAGTTGCGTCAGAATCAACTGCTTCTGCTGGTAAGATTGCATCTTTACTATTAAAGGTCTATGTTGCTTTTTCATAGCCAGGTTTGGAGAATATACACAATGTGCCCTTTCAACTAACATCTCCTGCTGTGGAATACCAGTACTGTTGCTTACTTGTGCTTTCATAAAATGAATAAAGTCTGTTCCTTCGAGCTTTTCTTATATAGCTGAAAATCTCAGTCTTCCCTGTGTGCTCTGTCCTCTAATTCTATTATTTTTAAGCATCTCTTTCTGAGCAGTCTCAAATTCAGCCAGCTTTTTCATTTCAGCCTCTGATTTTTGCAGCTTTATCACCTCATCTGAATATCTGTTTAAAACTTCTTTCATTTTTCCAGCCTTTTGTTGTTTGTGTTGATATACTCCATCAGTGTTTCATTTATTTTAACCAGTTGTGTGTGTGTAGTTGTCTTATATCTTCCTGTAGGTTACTGGAATTTATGTCTGGAGGTTGCATTGCTTGTTGCTGAACAGCTGCAGAATTTTCCCCAGTCAGTGTTTCTTCCTCATTTTTGTAGCTGATTTTTTCCAGGTGCTGTGTATTTCTTTCTTGTTGATATCCAGGCAGTACACCTACTAGCCAGTTACTGAAATTTACACTTAAACACAAACATCTACTGGCCTTGTCTGTTGAGTTTCTGTTTTCACACTGGGAGAGCTAGAGTTAAGCTGTTACTCAATGTGCAGCCATGTTTGAAGTTCCTGCAGCAGCCATAACCTTGGTTGCTATGGCCTGCTTTTATATGCGCAATATTCTGTGAACTCTAGCTATTCAGTGGTCAGTTATTTTCCACCCATTGTGTTCACCAGTCAAACTCAGAGAAGTAAGCAAAGACAACCTGCACCGGTGGATTCAGATGAATAAAGTTTTTCAAGGCTGCCTTCTTGTTCATCTGCACACAGTAGCCATTACACCTCCAAACTGGAGTGGGGGGACATTTCTTGGGAAGGACAGTCCAATGTATGTGGTCCCTCGAAGAGACCAATTTACACATCAGTGTCTTGAAGATGAGAGCAGTCCTCCTAGTGCTGCAGGCCTTCCAGGATTCCTTTCCTATGGGAAAACTGGGATTCAAATCAACAACATGTCTTTGATTTGGTACATCAACAAATAGGGGGAACCCGATCGTGTCCCCTTTGTTGAGAGGCAGTGTGAGTGTGGCAGTGGACAATCTCCTCCATCCACTTTTTTATGGCATCACATATTCCAAGGAAATCCACATGCTAACATACAAACTCAGCAGGTCCATTCTGATGCTTCATAACTGGGCTGTTAATCAGTTAGTGAGGGAGAGTATCTTTCATTGATGGGGTCAGCCTTGCTGCTATCTGTTTGCCTCTCCCCACAACAGGTGCAGCAAGATCTTTGCCCTGAGCTCCCCTCTGGGGGAGTCACCAAGAGATGCTCTAGTCCACATTTGTCCCTCCAGTCTCCTTTACACCTATTCCCTGATGCCTCTAATTCCCACATTCTTAGAGAAGGCACTTGAAGAGCATGGTTATCCTCATTGTCCCCTTTTGGCCTTGACAATTGTGGTTCCCTTTCCTTTAGTCTCACCTTCTATATCTACCCTGGATACTGGACCCATGTCCAGACCTTTTGTCCTAACCCATGGAGATGGATCACCTGGACATTACTGGCTTGAATTTGACCACATGGTTTCTTAAATTCCACTGATGGTTAGATGGCCCAGGCTTTCCTTCCCAGCCCAACAGATGTTAATATCATAACAGAAGGCTTCTAGCAGAAAGATCTACAAATATAAATGGAAGATATTCTCTGCTTGAGCTCTCCAGAGAGAATTAGACCCCCTTCACTGCCCCTATTTCTCCTGTCCTACAGTTTTTAGCATCTATTTTACAAGAAGGGGATATTTTCTCTACTATCAAGGTGCAATTGGCAGCAATATCTAATTTTCATTTAGGTGAAAATGCTTTTTCTTTAGCTTCATCAAAATTGTGCAAGGCTTTTCTTAAAGGTACTTTTTTGCTTAGGCTCCCAGTGAAGGACCCTACCCCACCCTGGGATTTAACAGTTGTGCTGCAGAGTTTGACTCAGAGTCCTTTTAAACCATTAGCTATAGCTGACTTATTTTTTTTTATCTTGGATAACTGCTTTTCTAGTGGCTATTACATCTCTGTGATGAGTTTCTGAACTCCAGGCTCTGTCTTTGAAATCCCCATATTTGATCTTCCATAAAGATAGAGTTAGGTTACAGACCAATCCACCCTTCTTACCCAAAGTAGCCTCAGAGGTGAATATTCAGCAAATCATTTGCCTGTTTTCTTTCCCAGCTTTGCTAATAAAGGTGAATGCATGCTTGCTAATAAAGGTGAATACATGCTCCATCTCTTGGATGTACTTAGACAGCTCCAGTTTTATCTCCATAGAACAAAAGATTTCAGAAAGACAGATCAATTATTTGTCTCATTCTCCCACAGCAAATTGGGTAAACCAGTTTCTAAAACTACCTTAGCCAGATGGTTGACAGACTGCATATCCTTTGTTTACAAATCAACAAGATTTGTTGTTACCTTGACCTCCTGAAGCACACTCCACTAGATCAATGATTACATCATCCACTTTCTGGTTTAGGAGTTCTGTTGATGACATTTGTGCAGCAGCTGCTTGGTCCAGTGCTCATACATTAATTGCTCATACATTAATTGCTCATTACAAATTGGATTTGACTACCAGAAGCAGGGCTGCTTTTGCTTCTGCAGTACTCCAGAATATCCTTCCATGAGGGTCACCCAGAGTTTGCATGCCTAGGGCCTCCATCCCATCAGTGAAAGAATGAATGAAAAGGACAACATCAGATGTTAAAGTTATATTGTCACCATAAGTATGCATTAATGTTGTCCAGTTTATTCTTACTCAACTTCCCACATTCCTTCTCCCTTCCCTTTTATTCCTGGAGTGACATTATAGTTGTTGTGGAACTTCTGTTCCAAGTTTGAGCCTCAGTCCTTTCTACTAGCCTTACTTTTATCTTAGTCTGAGGTTAGCTCTTTCTGTTGGTTCTTGGGTAGCTAACTCCATATGGGGTATTGCAGGGTGACTGGGGTCTTATGGGAAAAGAGAGGAGCTTGAGAGTTGGATCCAAGAGTCTAGTAAATGCAGCTGAGCAATATCAGAGGTTGGATCTAACACTTATCAGTTGAAGAATGAAAATGGACAACTTAGATGCATTGTTAAGGTGAGTACATAACTTCACTTTCCAGATGGTTGTCCTCAGTATTGGCATTTTTTTGCCCACCATGATGTACCATTTCCAGGCAGTATCAGCAGTCTATGAGGGGTTTATATTCTTCAGTGGTATACTTTTAAGAAAGGTAGAGTTTAGAAGTGCTCCAGAGGCAGCTATGTGGTCCTCTGTGCATATCTTTACAAGGCATTACAAACTGGATTCTTTATCTGGATCCAGGACTGGCTTTAGTAGGACCATTTTTCAGTGGACTTTTCTATCCATATTCTTCCTCCGCCCAGGTTAGATAGACTTTAGTAATTAAACCATATGGCCTAAAAGCTACTGAAGCAGTGTAAATAATGATCCTAGTATGGTTATGTAAATTGGACTTCCCCATACTGTAGATGTTCAAATTTCTCACTGCTATAGTGACCACACCCACCCTCCATCTCCTTATCATTTTGTATTGTTTTTGTTGGGAAATAGATCTGGCAATTATTTCTTTTTTGGATAGTTTAGGATAGGTACACTACAACTAAACTTTTAGGTATGAAAGTGCTGAAGATTTTCCATTCTGTCAGTTGATTTTCCCTTCTCAGGGCTGTCCAGTCAAGAGTCATAGTGAAAATGTTGTCTCTTGGGCAAGCCACAATCCATAAAGAGTAAAGGCTATTGCAGTAATGAGAAATTCAAACATCTACTGTTATGGGTAAGCACACCTTACAAAATTGTTCTTTCTTATAAATTATACAATGACTGGTCATTAATACTCCAAAACGAATATGCTGATTGGTCAGCCCAGTCAGCGTGCCCGCTGTAAATCCTAGCATATACCAATAGAAAAAGGTCCAGTTGCCCAGACTTTTTTCCATTGCTATATACTGTAACTTTTATTTATTTATTTTAACATGCAAAAAAAAAAATGTAATCTGGACATAGGAGAGAGCCATGATGGAGAAAATACTAGGAAAATCAGGTATGTTATTTAAAACTAAACATATGTACAGGATTTTCCTTGTATTTCCCTCATTCTGTCTCTCTCCTACCCCTAAACTGTCCAAAACTTTTTTTTTATTTAAAAAATAAAAAGAAAACAAAAATGGAGCAACAGAGATCTTCTTTTCTCCATTGCTTCCTTTCCAAAGTACCGATGTACTGAGCATGCGTGGGAACACAAGTCCCATACGCATGCTCAGTACATTAAAAAAAAAAAAAAAAAAGCAACAGGATATATACCAGCCGTGGAAGGACAGCATGGCACCATTATACAAAGACATTATTTAAGAAAAGTACGTTTTTTTTTTGTTAAATAATGTCATTGTATAATAGCAATAACCAAGGCTTTGCCCTTGTGATTAAACCAAACATGCACAGTTCTACTGTCTGCTTCCCATGATTGTTATTGCATCATACAATGTACAATATATGGATGAATATCCAGACATACATTGTAACAGACTACTTGTAGTTTACTTATTCTGTCTGTAATGCCCAAACATGCACAGTTCTACTGTCTGCTTCCCATTATTGTTATTGCATCATACAATGTACAATATATGGATGAATATCCAGATATACATTGTAACAGACTACTTGTAGTTTACTTATTCTGGCTGTAATGCCCAAACATGCACAGTTCTACTGTCTGCTTCCCATTATTGTTATTGCATCATACAATGTACAATATATGGATGAATATCCAGATATACATTGTAACAGACTACTTGTAGTTTACTTATTCTGGCTGTAATGCCCAAACATGCACAGTTCTACTGTCTGCTTCCCATTATTGTTATTGCATCATACAATGTACAATATATGGATGAATATCCAGATATACATTGTAACAGACTACTTGTAGTTTACTTATTCTAGCTGTAATGCCCAAACATGCACAGTTCTACTGTCTGCTTCCCATTATTGTTATTGCATCATACAATGTACAATATATGGATGAATATCCAGATATACATTGTAACAGACTACTTGTAGTTTACTTATTCTGGCTGTAATGCCCAAACATGCACAGTTCTACTGTCTGCTTCCCATTATTGTTATTGCATCATACAATGTACAATATATGGATGAATATCCAGATATACATTGTAACAGACAACTTGTAGTTTACTTATTCTAGCTGTAATGCCCAAACATGCACAGTTCTACTGTCTGCTTCCCATTATTGTTATTGCATCATACAATGTACAATATATGGATGAATATCCAGATATACATTGTAACAGACAACTTGTAGTTTACTTATTCTGGCTGTAATGCCCAAACATGCACAGTTCTACTGTCTGCTTCCCATTATTGTTATTGCATCATACAATGTACAATATATGGATGAATATCCAGATATACATTGTAACAGACTACTTGTAGTTTACTTATTCTGGCTGTAATGCCCAAACATGCACAGTTCTACTGTCTGCTTCCCATGATTGTTATTGCATCATACAATGTACAATATATGGATGAATATCCAGATGCCTTGGCCTGAAAATTCCTTAAGAATTTTATGGCTTTTGTTTGTATGGAAAGTCCAACTAGGCAAAACACTTCTGTAGCAGAGGCCCAGGGAGAAGAGCTCAATAGTTTACTACATTAACAAAGATTATAGTTGTTAACATATTTAAAATTCAAACAGAAGAAAACACAACACTGGTTGCACAAAGTAGATTAGAGATAAACCAGGCCATTAAAACACAAGAGGAAGGTATAGATTGACAGGCTGCAGCATTTGTTTAACATTCATCTGCAAACAATACTATATTTTTCAGTTCTATTCAAACTGAAAATGCATGAGACATCAAAAACTGAAAAAAATAATATTGCAAGTTCAAACTTAAAGTAAATATTTTGTATATAAAAGGGATAATACTTATTATTTTTGTGTCATGGCCCAAAGGACATTAAAATTAATTGTTTCAATAGAATTCAATGTTCAACTGTAGGTGCCTAATGCAAATAGCATTCCATTATGAGAAAGTGTCTAACCACTTTTGAGATATAGGCAGTTATATACAGAAAGCAAAAATGGACCACACAGTCACTAATTTAAGGACAGTCTTTTGGAAAATGAACAGTGTTACAGTGGCTAATGCTTTTTTTTTCACTTCTATCAACAGCATTTTTTTAACACCTTTAATACATTATCACCTTAGTCATAGATTAATAGAAAATAAAACAAACCATGTTAACATTTTTCCTTTTACACACACATTATGCAGCATCTTTTCTTTCTTTATAACTGTTTTTCAGTCCACATTACATAAATTGCTCAAATTGTGCCTTCCCTTAAACCTCGCTCCTCCTGCTGAACATTATTCTGCAAGTATTCTTCCCAAAAATTACATTTATGTCTATGTAATTTGTTCTTTTCATTTTCTAAAGGTATCTTCCAAGAGTTCTTTCATTTCTTTTACAGTATTCAGTACTTCCAATACACTTGGTTTAGATTTTGATTGTCATGCTCTAGTAATTGCTTTTTAGGTGGCTAGTAGAATTAAATTTAATAAGACCTTACTATGTATGGGCAATTCATATTCTGTGTGTTCAGTTCAAAAGAATAATTTCCTTAGTTACAGCCATTTGATCTCCCAATATATCTGGCAGAATACTGTGTATGGAATTTTTAAAATCTGCCAACTCATTACATTCCCAAAAGACATGTTTTGATTTATCTGTTTCTTCCCTATCACACCTCCAACATTTAGTATCTACCAGAGATAAAATTCTTTGAAGTCTGCTTTGGATATAAAAATGCCTACGCAAGCACTTTCAAGCAGAAATCCTAAGCCACCTTTGTTGTGTAATTGGAAGCCATACATATGTCTTCCTATTGTTTCTTTGTAAATTGGTTTTCCAGTCTATCTTCCCAATATTTTCTAACCTACTTTGATTGATTCTTATAGTTATCATGCAGTATTTTATATGCCGTATTAGTTATCCCCTTTTTAAAACCAGCTTCTGTTCTAGAGTCGGATAGAAACTGTACCAGAGCAGGACTTTCACTTAGGACTCCCCTATCCCTTTCTCTTTGACTATACTCTGATATCAGTTCCTGATATGTAAGGCAGCCTCTAACCTGCAGTCTAAACTTCTTTTTGGCCTCTTTTCACTCTGTTACCTTTACTTCTCTTTTATTTTGCTCCCAATACCTTGTTTTCTTTACAAGTTTTCTCCAGGAAATTCCAGCCTTCTCTTGCCTATTTCCAATACCCCTACTTGTAGTAATCCATACTGACAAACTTTCTTTTCTCCGGAAAACTCTCTTTTCTCCATTCCCATGTTGGCTTTTGGTATCACTGCTTTGTCTGACACTTCTTGTACACCAAATGAAATAGAGTAAGGCACATAGTTATTTTGTCTTTATAGATGGGTTTCCCTTAATGGCCATGACATAAGATTACAGTCAAATGTTTGCTCAAAAAAAAATCAGGCCTTAGGATAGATTCCCCCCTTAGCAATATACTATAAATATTATGATTTTAAATTGCAGTGTCCCAGTATTCAAATATTTACTTGCCGCGGTGGTACAGCGGTAGCGTTGTTGCCTCACAGCAAGAGGTTCTCCTGTTCGATTCATGGCTGGAATGCCTTCTGTGTGGAGTCTGCATGTCCTCCCTGCGGTCGAGTGGCCTCCGAAAGACATGCGTGAATGGGCGTGCCTTCGCTGAAGGTTGGGCGTCGGGCTGGCAACTCGGCACCATACAAAATCTACTGCCAATCATTGGTGGACCGGAGTTCCACTGTGGCGACCCCTAACTGGAAAAAGCTGAAAAGACAAACAACAACTTGTATACTAAGTATATTCATGCAACATTTTAAAGATCATGTTTAATGCTGTATTTCATAAAAATCCTTACCTCAAAGCATGAGCTTCTTCATGCACGAGATTCCTTATTTGTAACACAATTAAGCATTTTTAATCCAAGTAGATCTAAATTATTATTACAGTGCAAGTATCACTAACTCTGGCGCCGATATCTTTACCTCAGTCAGTATCCCATGCTTGTACTTACTGATGTCATTCCAGGAGAGACTTATTCATTGGTTAGTTAGTTTTAATTGATAAACAATTTTTAAGAGTTTTACAAAAAAACTACTTTAAAATTGTTTACCAATTAATACCCCCCCCCCCCTCGACACACATACACAGACACCAGTTTCAAAATAAAAAGAGAAAAAAATAGAGAACAAACAAAATAATGCTGGAGCTTATCATATATGGAAACAATTGGTAGTTTCTGTAACTACCCAAAATAACATCATTACAATGCAGTGAAAGCTCATACCAGAAGAATGGACATCAGATAATTCACAGTGGGACTTCCATATACCATGGGAATTTTAAAACATAATATTTTAACTCTCCTTGGATTGAAAACATTGTGTTTTATTGATTTTTTTGTGATCACAAGGGTATGATAAGGTTTATATTAGAAGTATAAAAAGGTGGGGGGCTCCCAGTGTTACAAAATTACATACATGGCTGGGAGATGGTAGTAAAACTATTCAGATAATAGTGAATACAGTTGTGTGGCATAGGATCCTGAATGACGGGAAATGGTTTGACAAAATGGCAAGCTGAAGATAACAGTGGCATTTATCCTGGAACTCGACAGAAGCAGATCCATTAATTTTATAGGCAAGGTTTTAGTTGTGTTTTAATGAATTTGCAGTGGGAGGTGGTTCCATCATTTAGCTACATTATTTGAATATGGAGAATGTTGTGTCTTTCGGCTTTTCCCGGTTAGGGGTTGCCACAGAGGAACTCCGGTCCGCTAATGATTGGCAGTAGATTTTTACGTGTCGAGTTGCCAGCCCTGATGCACAACCTTCAAAGAAGATACGCCCATTCACGCATGTCTTCACACAGAAGACACTCTAGCTGAGAATCGAACAGGACAACGTCTTACTGTGAGGCGACAACGCTACCGCAGCACCACCACCACGATATTTGAATATGGAGAATCATCTGCAGTATTAGCTGAACTGATTTCTCTCTAGTCTAGATTATACAATTCTCTTGGGGGAGTAGTAGTGTATTAAGTTGTTTAGGGTTGGACAATTATCTTGCTTATAGACAAGTCTGTGTATTGTATTTACCTAAGAAAGAGCTAGGTGATGTGATAGCTCTAAGCAGTTTAACAGTTCAGTGAATAAACTAACAAGCTAAGGGTCTACATTGGCCAATGTAAAATTTTCCCAATAGATATCACTGGAGAATACAGAATTTTAGAAAACCAGTTATCTAATGACTGTTCAAATATTGATAAATAATTTGCCAATCTTACATGTCCACATCCTTCCTGCCCTAATAAAAGAAAGATCTCTAACTTTGAATTGGAAATAGGAATTCTTACATCTAAACTTTTGTGCCTTGTACCAATACCATGATCAATAAAATCAGTATCTAAGATGTCAGCACATCTAAACCTTTGTGCCTTGTACCAGTACCATGATCAATAAAATCAATATCTAAGATGTCAGCACATCTAAACCTTTGTGCCTTGTACCAATACCATGATCAATAAAATCAATATCTAAGATGTCAGCACATCTAAACCTTTGTGCCTTGTACCAGTACCATGATCAATAAAATCAATATCTAAGATGTCAGCACATCTAAACCTTTGTGCCTTGTACCAGTACCATGATCAATAAAATCAATATCTAAGATGTCAGCACATCTAAACCTTTGTGCCTTGTACCAATACCATGATCAATAAAATCAATATCTAAGATGTCAGCACATCTAAACCTTTGTGCCTTGTACCAGTACCATGATCAATAAAATCAATATCTAAGATGTCAGCACATCTAAACCTTTGTGCCTTGTACCAGTACCATGATCAATAAAATCAATATCTAAGATGTCAGCACATCTAAACCTTTGTGCCTTGTACCAGTACCATGATCAATAAAATCAATATCTAAGATGTCAGCACATCTAAACCTTTGTGCCTTGTACCAGTACCATGATCAATAAAATCAATATCTAAGATGTCAGCACATCTAAACCTTTGTGCCTTGTACCAGTACCATGATCAATAAAATCAGTATCTAAGATGTCAGCACATCTAAACCTTTGTGCCTTGTACCAGTACCATGATCAATAAAATCAATATCTAAGATGTCAGCACATCTAAACCTTTGTGCCTTGTACCAGTACCATGATCAATAAAATCAATATCTAAGATGTCAGCACATCTAAACCTTTGTGCCTTGTACCAGTACCATGATCAATAAAATCAATATCTAAGATGTCAGCACATCTAAACCTTTGTGCCTTGTACCAGTACCATGATCAATAAAATCAATATCTAAGATGTCAGCACATCTAAACCTTTGTGCCTTGTACCAGTACCATGATCAATAAAATCAATATCTAAGATGTCAGCACATCTAAACCTTTGTGCCTTGTACCAGTACCATGATCAATAAAATCAATATCTAAGATGTCAGCACATCTAAACCTTTGTGCCTTGTACCAGTACCATGATCAATAAAATCAATATCTAAGATGTCAGCACATCTAAACCTTTGTGCCTTGTACCAGTACCATGATCAATAAAATCAATATCTAAGATGTCAGCACATCTAAACCTTTGTGCCTTGTACCAGTACCATGATCAATAAAATCAATATCTAAGATGTCAGCACATCTAAACCTTTGTGCCTTGTACCAGTACCATGATCAATAAAATCAATATCTAAGATGTCAGCACATCTAAACCTTTGTGCCTTGTACCAGTACCATGATCAATAAAATCAGTATCTAAGATGTCAGCACATCTAAACCTTTGTGCCTTGTACCAGTACCATGATCAATAAAATCAATATCTAAGATGTCAGCACATCTAAACCTTTGTGCCTTGTACCAGTACCATGATCAATAAAATCAGTATCTAAGATGTCAGCACATCTAAACCTTTGTGCCTTGTACCAGTACCATGATCAATAAAATCAATATCTAAGATGTCAGCACATCTAAACCTTTGTGCCTTGTACCAGTACCATGATCAATAAAATCAGTATCTAAGATGTCAGCACATCTAAACCTTTGTGCCTTGTACCAGTACCATGATCAATAAAATCAGTATCTAAGATGTCAGCACATCTAAACCTTTGTGCCTTGTACCAGTACCATGATCAATAAAATCAATATCTAAGATGTCAGCACATCTAAACCTTTGTGCCTTGTACCAATACCATGATCAATAAAATCAATATCTAAGATGTCAGCACATCTAAACCTTTGTGCCTTGTACCAGTACCATGATCAATAAAATCAGTATCTAAGATGTCAGCACATCTAAACCTTTGTGCCTTGTACCAGTACCATGATCAATAAAATCAATATCTAAGATGTCAGCACATCTAAACCTTTGTGCCTTGTACCAGTACCATGATCAATAAAATCAGTATCTAAGATGTCAGCACATCTAAACCTTTGTGCCTTGTACCAGTACCATGATCAATAAAATCAATATCTAAGATGTCAGCACATCTAAACCTTTGTGCCTTGTACCAGTACCATGATCAATAAAATCAGTATCTAAGATGTCAGCACATCTAAACCTTTGTGCCTTGTACCAGTACCATGATCAATAAAATCAATATCTAAGATGTCAGCACATCTAAACCTTTGTGCCTTGTACCAGTACCATGATCAATAAAATCAATATCTAAGATGTCAGCACATCTAAACCTTTGTGCCTTGTACCAATACCATGATCAATAAAATCAATATCTAAGATGTCAGCACATCTAAACCTTTGTGCCTTGTACCAGTACCATGATCAATAAAATCAGTATCTAAGATGTCAGCACATCTAAACCTTTGTGCCTTGTACCAATACCATGATCAATAAAATCAGTATCTAAGATGTCAGCACATCTAAACCTTTGTGCCTTGTACCAGTACCATGATCAATAAAATCAGTATCTAAGATGTCAGCACATCTAAATCTTTGTGCCTTGTACCAGTACCATGATCAATAAAATCAATATCTAAGATGTCAGCACATCTAAACCTTTGTGCCTTGTACCAGTACCATGATCAATAAAATCAATATCTAAGATGTCAGCACATCTAAACCTTTGTGCCTTGTACCAATACCATGATCAATAAAATCAGTATCTAAGATGTCAGCACATCTAAACCTTTGTGCCTTGTACCAGTACCATGATCAATAAAATCAATATCTAAGATGTCAGCACATCTAAACCTTTGTGCCTTGTACCAGTACCATGATCAATAAAATCAGTATCTAAGATGTCAACCAATAATTTGTCCTTAACACATCTATATTTCATAATAATGTCACCTTTTAGAAACTGTTAACCCAAAGAATACAAAGACAAATATACCAGTCTTTCTTTTCTTTATAGGATAAGTTACGACAACCATTTGCCTGTCTGGTAAAGGTTTTCTGAATCTGTTTCAACTTCTTCAGTTGCTAATCATGTAATGCACATAAAGGCCCCCATATTCAGTAATAGGTCTTATACTTGTTAAACAGATATTTAGTAACACTCAACTATCTCTACTTGAGAAACATTGAAAGACATTCCTCATAAGACCATAACATTTCCTAATTTAGGTTTGTCAAATTAACTTCCAAGTTAAGATTCATATCTAATAAACCTGAAAAAAAGAACAAAAGAGCTAACACACCAAAAGTTCAAACTAATAACCGAAGGAATAGTGTGTATGCAATGTCAGCACCATGGAAACAACAAGATACTGAATAAAAGCATTTTAATAAAAAAGGTTGAGCACTTTTATTTCATTGTATATCGAAACTCAACCTTTTTTATTAGGTTCTCATGAAGTTTTGATATTCAGTGAAATGAAAGTGCTCAGCCTTTTTTATTAAAGAGTTTTTATTCAGTATTTTGCTGTTTCCATGGTGGTGGCATTGTATACACACCATTTCTTTGCTTAATATTCACATCTACCATGATAAATAGATTTCTTACCTGAGAAGAAACAGAAATCTGATTGCCTAGGCCATAAGGATATAGATTGTTGTTATTCCCAAAATGCAGCATGCAGTGCATTGTGTCAAATTTTAGCTGGTTATCTATTATTACACCTTATAATTTTGTATAATTTACTTGTGCTATCATGTTGTTTTGGCAAATATGATACTGAATACTATAGTTTTGAAAGAGATGTGTTTTTTTTTGGTAAAGAGTAGTTATTCAATTTTTTAGGGTTTAGCATAAGTGTGAATTATTCAGCCATGTTTCAGTTGATAAAGATTGTTGTGCAAGGTCTTGGAGTTTAGAGAAAGATTTGACTGAGAAGATGAGGGTTGTGTTATCAGTGGATTGAACTAGGGTAGCTTTTTTTGTGCAGTGTAGAGGTCATTGATGAATATGTTGAAAAGTATGGGGCGTAGCATTGATCCTTTTGGGATATCAAGAGGTTATAGTCAGGAAGGTGAGAAAATAATTTTTCCATTTCACTGCTTGTGCTCCGTTTGAGAGGTAGCTATGGAGCCATTGCAGTGAAGAGTTAGTAAGTTCTAAGGATGAGAGTTATGTAAGAGTTTATTGTGGGAGACAGTGTTAAAAATTCTGGAAAGATGCTGGAGACTAGTCTTTCGGCATTTCTATGGGTGTTGATAGTATTAAAAAAATAGGAAAGTGGTATTTGAGCTGTGATAAGGATGGAAGCCATGTAGAGTTGAAGATATAAACTGGTTATTAAATAGTTGAGTATAAATACATGCATTTTATAGCTAAATCAAACAGTAAGTCTCAGAAACGTTTAAATACATCAGTAAATGTAAATTGTATACTATGTCAAACAGTACTTCTACAGTAAAGGCACCAGTAAATGTGTGGTTTAAAGATAAAAACCGGATAAAGCCATCTATAAAATTCTGTTCCAGAAATGTTCATTAAATTTCAGTGTTAGTTCATAAATGTTAACTCCTTCGAGATGCAAAAGGGTTCAAACACAGGAGCAAACTGTAATGAGTAAGGTAACGGACACATTTTCTCAAAATTTGCAGTATAATCAGTGCTCACAGAAGCTACAGTATATTCAGCTTATAATGTCAGTATGGTTTCAAACTTAATATGCAAATTGTAACAAATTTTAGTTTACAGTCTTCAGAAATCCATGTAAATGCCACATTGTATGTTATTCAAAATGCAGAGTTAAGTTACAGCATTGGAAATACAGATCAGCCTTACGTAAACACATCCAATGTACATGAAATGCAGATTTCAAATACAAATATTTAGCATGTAATAAATTCTAGTTTGCTCTTTTCAGAAGCTAGTGCAAATATTGCATGGAGGGGGTGGTAAGAGAGATCAGAGTGCAGATTTTGATCAGTTTAATAAAGTAAACACCAGTGTAAATAATATACAGACTTCAAAGCAAAATATGTTATTACTAGGTCTATAGAAAAAAGAATTTTCAGAATATCTATAAAGGGTGTAGCAGTCCAGCACCAAACTAGATGATTTATTTGTCATTGTTTAAGGTAGAAAGAAATGACAAACCATGTATCTCCCCTGTGTACAGAAAAGAAATTATGGAACAATATACATATTAATGCAGATGCATCAATTTCAGTTACAAACAGACCTCTGCCTGAGGACACAATGCAGTTATAATGCTGTTATGATTTAAAGGAACAAAGGTTATAGCAGTGAACAGTTCTGAGTGTGACAATATCGTCCTAGATATGGACATGTCACCAGAGTTGCGTGTTGTTTTAGACTTCAGTAACAAGAATTTATGAAGCAATATAGAATGTACAGTAGTGCAGACAGATGGTACTTGTAATAGATTGTGTGTAGTAGATTGTGAAAATGATGTACATAATTTGAAAAATTAGTTATGACAGGAATATGCAGATTCATGTATTAAAGGTAAGATAAATTTCAGTTGCCAAAGTTGAAGTGCAGGCAGACGTTACCACATTTTCAGAAACAGTATCTTAATCTAATAGAAGCAATGATAGATTGGAAAGAAAATTTCAATTCATTTTCAGGTAAGGAAAAAAGGTGACAGTAGATTTAATAAAGGTGTGCACACCAGCAATTGCAGTCAAGTTTAATTTGCAGAATAAATGGTGTACAGTTACAGATCTGGCCGATTAATTTTTTTGTTATTGCATTGTTTCAGCAGACTTTGTCAAGACTTTTAAATTAGCATTTATATCACGTTATCGAAAGATGAAAATAGCGAATGCTATTTCATCGAACCAAAAATATCTAAACCACATAATATCGAACATTCAGAACAGCAAATTTTTTCCTTGGGAAAAAGTTTGCTATTCCGAAACACATACACACAACACAAGCACACCAAACAAACAGCAATCCACACACATACACCTAAAATCTTACACCTAACCCTACACTAAACTATACACACACCACTAACTATCCACTTACTTTAACCCAAACCCTAACCCTAAGGTCCATCACTATCGCAGACTCACCTCACCCTCTCCCTAACCCTAACTCACCTAACCCACCCTAACCCTCACGTCCACACAATCCCACAGATACCTAACCCGCACCCTAACTCTAACTCACCTAACCCGCCCTAACCCTCACATCCACGCAGTCACACACTTACCTGAACCCAACCCGTAACTTTCCACTACAGCGCTGAAAATACCGAAGCAACAGAAATGGACAACCAAATTCTTTCCCTAGGAAAAAATTTGGTTTTCTGTTGCTTTGATATTTTCAACTTTCGCTGAATAAGGTTCGATATTAGAACATTCAAAGTTTTGAAACTTCAATGTTCTAATATAGACCCTTAAATTATTCTAAAAATGTGTTGCAATGTATAAATAATATCTTGATACAGACAGAGACAGAGACAGAAGAAGACCATTTACAGATATTATACAATGACTGTCTGTTAATATTCCAAAAATAGCACACTGATTGGACAGCCCAACCAGCGTGCCCATTGTATATCTGAGCATATACCAATGGAAAAAGGTTTGATCACCCAGATTTTTTTCCTTTAATATATGCCATAAAAATTTCACTAAAAAAAAATAATACAATTACAAAACTGGACACTTGAAACCAATGAGAGAGACGGGCCAGACAAAAATAAAAGAATAATCAGGTATGTTATGAAAAACTAGAGAAACATGCCTGATTATCCTTTTATTTCCTATGTCCTGTGTCTCCCGCTCTCCCGTACCTTCAGTGTCCTGGTATCTTTTTTTAATTAAAAAAAAAAAAAAAAGGCAACAGAGGTCTTCCTTTCTCAGTTGCTTCCTATACACAGCACCTTCCACACAGCACTGAAACATAAGCATGGGAATGAAAGCCCCATACGCATGTGCAGTGCATCAAAAAAAGCACCTGGATATCTGAGAAAAGCGGAAGAACACCACGGAGCCGTCATACAATGACATTATTTAAGAAAAGTAAGTAATTTTTTTCTTAAATAATGTTATTGTATAATAGCAATAACCGACTCAGTGGTGTGGTATATTGAAGATTTACCCATGGTTGTCTGTTTAATCAATCAGGCTTTGTCCTCGTGATTAAACCACACCAATCGTGGGTCAATCTTTGATATACCCCACCCACGTCATTGGTTATTGCTATATTAAATGATGTTTTTCTAGTTTTACAGAGTGTTGAATTTAAAGTCAATGTTATGTTTTTAAAAGTGACAGTACAGTCAAAAAGATTTCCTTTATTATGTGTCATTGAAGCCACAGCTTCAAATCTCATGTTGGGAAAGAATACAGTGTAATTTTATTGTATGAAGAAACTTCACATACTTGTAAATACAGACAAGTAAAGTACCAGAATCAGATTACTTCAATTGTAGTAGTAAATGTGTGTGTGTGTATATATATATATATATATATATATATATATATATATATATATATAAAAGGTTTAAGATTTTATGTATTTCATCCAGAAATTGCAGTTTACGAGAAGCACAGACTTAAATATTGAGTTAATAGACTGCAGGCCAGCTTAGTGAGCCAAGTTAAAGACAATGCCATAAAACAGTATGGTAAAGATTAGTAATAGTTTTATGCAGTAACAGTGCTTACTGTTTAGCTAAGAAAATTTGAGATAGTGATGACTAACTCTTGCAGCATTCAAAAGTACAGAAAGATTTAAATGACATCAGCTAATAAAAGAGAATACCATATTTATGTGTAACAAACTACATTTAAATGAAACCCAATCTTACATTTTTTTAGTATTTTTGATAGGAGTGATAAAATGGCAGTTGGCTGTTTTAACAATTGAAATTCAAATTTTGGCATTTTGAAAGATCTGTATTGAGTCCACTTTTCTGCAGTGGAATAATGAATGTATTTTCCATAGTGAGGTATCTTTGTTTTCAGATTTGGATTGATTTATCAGAATTTAAACTAGATATGCAGTAGCTTCAACTGTTATTTTTATGATAATCATCAGGTAGATTGTCAGGGCTCAGTTGCGATAGGTTTTAATTTTTTTTTAAGATATTTTTGAAGGTATCTGTGGGAATAGGTTGGAAGGAGCAGTGTTGAAGGAGGTTCATTGATTGAGGAGGGGGTATCAAGAGCTTGTATTGTTGTGAAATTATATTTCAGTAGGCATGCATATTGAATGTGTTGGGGAGAAAATGACATATTTAAAAGTGCTGTTTCAGAGCACCCCAGTAGCAGGCTGCTGTTAACTTTTGATCCTAGCCTTGGAGCTATGGATGTGACCATTTTGTTCTGAACTTGCTGTAGTAATCCAGCCTTGAGGCTGTACTGCTTTGGTGAAAGTCTCATATTATTGTACTTCAGCTGGTCAGTTCTTGGGCATATCACCAGAATACTTCTTTATATGTTGTGTCAACATCAGCACAGCCATTTTGTAAATTTCAAAATATTTTTGTTGGAAAAGATAATGCAGGGAAAATGAGAATCCTGATTACATTTTTCACATTTATCTGTTCTTTTTGTCCTTGTTTTTTACAGAGTTTAACCATTTCAGAGCAGAAATGCTCAGAATCGCCAGATCCAGAATTATGTCATAGGTAAGGTATCTAGTAGACATGATTCATAGATAACTAATGTTATAAAGTGACTGATTATTTATTTGTTTAATTTTATTCAGTTGTGTTGACTAGCTTACTAGGAGTATGGCATATTTTCTGGGAGACCCGAGGTTATATATACATAGATGTGGAAATATGAATTGCACACCAGGGTAAATTAATTGATGTATGTAGTCCAGTCTCGCCTACATTCTTACCCGTGGGTTCGGAGCCGAACCTCGGCTCTGACTCGGCCATACTCTAGCTCGAAGTCTTTCAATTGGCTAGGCTAAGAGGTATCCAATACTGCACTGCTCCCTTTCCCAATATCTCGTTTGCTGCTCACAAAGCTCAGACATAGTCTTGCTCTTGGCTGTGGCTAAGTATAACTTTTGTATCTTAATTGACTAATTTTGTGCTCCAAAAGCTATTTTCATAGCTGTATCTGCATGTGTGTTGTGGTTGTTAAGCAGTTTTGCGTTCTTTCTGTTTCTTTATCTACTTTCCTGGTATCCCATCAGCTATCTCCCTATGGGCTAGGCCCATTTCCGTTAGAGGACCTAGTCCTCCCTTGGTTGTCTGTTTCCCTCCTGTGTTTGTCTTGTGCTTAGGTACCTATACCCTCCGAGCTAGGATCGTTTAATTTAGAGGACCTAGTCCCTCTTGGTGTTTGTCCTTCAGGACCATTTGAATTAGAGGTCCTGGTGTGTTGTCTGTAGTTTTAGTTATTGTTTCCGTGCCATTTGCTAGTTAGTCTGTGGTGTCATAATTAGTATCCTGCCTACTATGTCTAAAGATACTAAAGAACATAAGCCTTCGGGCTTTAAGAAGTGTAGTAAATGTGGGTACAAGATGTCTATTACCGATGGGCATTCGGTATGTGTTTATTGTTTGGGGGCTATACACCTTCAGGAATCTTGTGCCTTTTGTCATGCATTCAGCCCTCGTGTTCTTCAAGAACGGAAGAACAAGCTGATACTGAAGGGTCTACTGAAACCCTCCTTTGAGGAAGATTTGGAGAGGTCTTCTAGTGTTAAGTCCTCTCCCGCCAAAACATCTAAAGCAAAGAAACGTTCTCTGGCTCCGTCTGTACTATTGGAGCCTCCGGAGAAAGTTACCAAATCTACTGTGGCATCCTCGGCTCCACTGTCTTTGGTGCCGAAGGAAGTTTCTGAAGTTACAAGACCTACATAGGCTCCCAGTTTTTCGGAGCCAGTGACGGAGATGCTAGCTCGGAGCTGGTCTCCAGTTTTTAGACCGGTCTCTCCTCCTCGCAGGTCTCCTTCTGAGAGGAGGTCTAGATCTCCCACCTTATCCTGTAGGTCATCCAGAACACTCTCTGATGTATATGTGGATAGAGTGGTGCAGAGACTGCTCCAATCACCAGTGCTGGCTAAATTGCTTTTGGCTCCAGCCCAGTCAGCTCTAGAGCCAGTCACCCATCCATCGTTGATAGATCCTCCTCCAAGCAAATCCCAGCCTTTGGAGCCAGAGCAGTCAGCGCCGTATGATGCTTCTAGGTCGGCTCCGATGGCCCATCCCGGCTTGTCGGCTCCGATCTCAGCTCCAACCCCATCAGCTCCATCCACGGGGTCCAGAACTCATGGTTCCTCGGTCGGACCCAAAGGGGAGGCCTCGGGACGCTCTTCAGCACCCAGCCTCCCACTCAGTGCTTCAGCTCGAGTGAGCCAGACTCTTGCTTCGGCTTCGGACCTTGTCCCCTCTGCTCCGAGAGATTCCACGGTTAGTCTATCTTTGGAGCCAAGGGGACCAGCTTTCAAGATCATGTAGAGTGTGCTGGCCAGATCCTCATCTGCATCATACAGCTCTGACACTCTTCCCCCTCCAGCCCTGGTAACAGTCTCTGATCGCCCTCTATCTTTGGACAGCAGAGACCCAAGGCCTCAGGAGACACCCATGAGTGGTCCCCCATTTTCTGAGGGCGCAACAGAGTTTGCGCCTGAGGAGCCCGTAGAAAAACAACGTGCAAGAGGAAGCACTTAGACTCCCAGGAAGAGTCTCTCATGTTAGACACTGACCTCGAGGAATCAGAGGGGTCCCCCAAGTCGTCCTCTGAGGATATCTCCTTTTCTGATATCCTCGAGATCTTGAAACAGAGAGGCGACTGGCCCTCAAAACCCCCCTCTGAAGAGGAGTCAGTGTTCCTGAAGGCCTTTGGGGCTCAGCCTTTCCCCACTTGGGTCTCTCAACCCTTCGATGAACTCCTGGATTTTGTTTGTTGTAGGGTGTGGGAAACCCCTGACATTGTGGAACCAGTCCCCAGGAGACCCAACAAATTTCTGTCCACCCCTGCTGACAAAGACTTTCTTACGAAAGGCGTCCCAGTAGATGCCATGGTGGTGGCAGCTGCCACCAAGGAGGAACTGGCTGAGACTTCATCTGCCGTCCATCCCCCTAACAAGGAATCTAGGACCATGGACCGGTATGGGAAGCATATGTTTTCTTCAGCGGCCTTTACTCTGCGATCACTGAATTACTTATCACATTTTACAAGGCTCCAAAGAGATCTCCTGAAATAGCTTGGAGATACTCTGCAAGGTAACATATCTGACACAGTGGCTCAGAAAGTCAATGTTCAGATGTCTACCTTAAATTCTACAGCTAACTCCTCCATGAGGCTGATCTCCTACGTAGCCAAAGGAGCAAGTAGGGCAGCGAGTTCTGGAGTCTCTCTCAGGACACACTCCTGGATGCACCTTTGTAATTTTGCAGAGGCCTTTAAGTCTACATTCACCAATGCCCCTTTTGATGGTTCCTCCTTGTTCAGAACCAAGGTGAAAGACACTCTCACTAGGTGCGAGCAAGAGGGTAAAACTCTGTCTGCTATGGGAGTCCGTTTTCCCATGCCTTCTAGACCTTATCCCAAGAGCCAGAAGGGTGGGAAAATGTGGTTCAAGAAATCGCAGAGATTTTTCCCTGATGCACAAAGTGAATCCCCCTCCAGGGGCAGGGGAGGGGGTGGCAACTTGGGTAGATGTCGCCCTAGAGGTAGAGGAGGCCCGCGTAACCAGGGAGACCACGACTCCTTTCGTGGTCCTTCCTACCAGTGCTCCTGATGGGAGGACCGACTGCGCTTCTCCGGAGCCAGTCGGGGGTCGCATCCCACTATACCCAGAAGCCTGGCAGCACATCACTCAGGACCAGTGGGTATTAAAAATTATTTCTGGAGGATATCACATTCCATTCTCTCCCCCTCCCCACCAATCAAAAGAATCTCAGATGTTCCACCCAATCAACGGGATTCCGCAGCTTTAGAAATTCAAAAGCTGCTAGAAAAAGGAGCCATCCAGCATTGTCCCCTCAGACCAGCTCGGATTAGGGACTTACTCCAGATTCTTTTTGGTGCCGAAAAGAACAGGGGACCTGAGACCCATCTTAGATCTCGGCCACTTAAACCTCCATGTGAAGAAGTCCAAGTTCCGAATGGTCACATTGCAATCTATTCTCCCATTGTTGGGAAAAGAAGCATGGATGTGCTCCATCGACCTCAAGGATGCTTACTACCATATAAAAATGGACATGACATCCAGAAGTCACCTACACTTCTGGAGCTGGGAGCCAGTCATTTTCAATTTCGAGCCCTGCCCTTTGGTCTCATCACAACCTCCAGGGTGTTCACCAAGTGTATGGCAGTGGTGACAGCTCACTTGAGACGTCAGGGATTCCAAGTGTTTCTGTACCTGGACGACTGGCTCCTCTCTGCCACCACCAGGCATCTACTACAACAGACCAGAGATCAATTTGTGTCAACAATTGGGTGTTACTCTAAACTGGGAAAAGTCTGCCTTGTCGCCCTCACAGCATGTCACCTTTATAGGCACCGAGTTAGACACCATGCGCATGAGGGCATTTTTACCTCAAGAAAGGATTCAAGGTTTGCAACAACAGGTAAACGCGTTGCTCCCTTTAAAGAAAGTGAAAACAAAAATGGTTCTGAAATTGTTAGGGGTGATGGCCTCAACAATTATGCTGGTCCCTCTTACGAGGCTACACATGAGGCTCCTTCAGTGGATGCTCTTTGCCCAGTGGTCTCTAGAGAATATGCCAATTTTTCATCTCATAATGATCACAGACAGGTGCAAGCAGGATCTACGCTGGTGGCTTCACACCAGCAACCTCAATGCGGGGAAACCCTTCGTTCCATCCCCTCCTGTTGCCACAGTGACCACGGATGCCACCCAGATGGGGTGGGGGGGCATTATCTTGGCAAGACATTCCAAGGCATGTGGCAAAAACATGAGATGCATCTGCATATCAATATCTTGCAGATGAGAGCAGTGCTACTAGCGTTACAAGCACTTCAGAGCTTTCTTCCTCTCGGGACTATTGCGATCCACTCAGACAATATGTCGGTGGTATGGTATCTGAGCAAACAAGGTGGAACCAGATCTTATCCCCTTTTCAGAGAGGCAATCTGAGTGTGGCAGTGGGCAGTGTCTTCCCAATGTTTTCTTGTAGCAACGCACATTCCGGGGGTAGTCCAATGTGATCGCCGACAGTTTGAGCAGAGCTATCCTTATGCCTTATGAGTGGTCCCTGAACAGTCAAGTTGCGGAGCAGATTTTCTGCAGATGGGGTCAGCCTTTCTGCGACCTATTTGCCAATCCCCTCAATACCAAGTGCAGCAGCTACTTCACCCTTTTTCCCCCTCAGGGAGAGTCACCCAGGGATGCTCTGGTCCACGATTGGCTCCCCGGTCTGCTGTATGCCTTCCCTCCTGTTCCTCTGCTGACAAAGGTTATTCAGAAAGTGCAATCCTTGGGAAGCAAAGTGATTCTGATTGCTCCACACTGGCCTCATCAAATTTGGATCCCCTTTCTCCATCCCTATCTTATGGATGCACCCTGGATTCTGGACCCACAACCAGACCTACTGACTCATATGTCAGGGCAGTTCCATCCCTCTCTTCAAACCCTCCGGTTGACAGCCTGGCTACTCCACTTCCATCACTGATCAGGTTTCATTGTTTTTCTCCGGAAGTGGTTCATATTCTATCTTCTTCCCATAAGCCTTCAACCAGGAAGATTTATTGTAGTAAATGGAAAAGATTCTCCATATGGGCTCATGAAAGGCAAATTGATCCTTACACAGCCCCGATCTCTTCAGTTCTGGAATTTCTTTCCATGCTTTTCTATGAAGGTTCAGCAGCTGCTACCGTAAAGGTCCAGTTGGCGGCTATTTCCACTTTTCACGTTGCCAATGAACCCAGTTTAATGGCACATAGACTTTGTAAGGCATTTTTGAAGGGCACTGTGCTGCTTCACCCTACAGTCTTTGAACCGGTTATGCCTTGGGATCTAAATTTTGTGCTACAATGCCTCACCCCTTCCCCCTTTGAGCCTGCAGCTACTTGTGACATGAAATATTTGACTTGGAAAACTATCTTCTTGGTAGCCATCACTTCAGCCAGACATGTCTCAGAGCACCAAGCCTTGTCAATAAGACCGCCTTACTTGATTTTTCACAGGGACAGGGTTTCCCTCAGACTAAACTCTTCCTTTATGCCAAAAGTGGCTTCGGTTAGTAATCTCAACCAATCCATTGAACTGCCTGTATTTTTTCCAGAGTTCTCTAATAGGGTAGAATTCAAATTTCACCAGATGGATGTTCACAGGCAGTTGCACTTTTATTTACATAGAACGAAGGATCTTAGAAAATCAGACCAGCTTTTTGTCTCATTTTCAGAAAACAAAATTGGGTCTCCTGTTTCCAAAGTAACTTTGTCTAGATGGATCTCTGGTTGTATTTCCTTCATTTATGCCTCAGGTGGTAAGGATTTACCATTTAGAGTGAAGGCTCATTTTACCCGATCTATGTCTACCTCTACAGCATTTCAGGCCAGGATGTCTTTGGATGATATTTGTGCTGCAGCTACATGGGCATCTCCTCACACCTTTATTACTCACTACAAATTGGATTTGGTATCCAGAGGCAGATCTTCCTTTGGTTCCACAGTGCTCAGGAGTATTTTCCACTGAGCCTCCCAGGGTTCAGGTGCTGGGGACGCTGTCCCACTGGTAAGAATGTAGGCGAGATTGGACTACATAACATCAAGAAGCTATGTACTCACCATAACGTTCGATATATGTAGTCCATCTCGCCTCACATTATTACTAACCCCCCCCTCCATCCCCCATCCTGGAGGACCTAAAGGTTAGTTCTGGTTTCAGTACTCCTTTCATTATTGGAATGTTTTTTCCTTCTTTGATTCATTTGGATGAAGGGGAGTGATTGTGTGATTGAGCTTGCAGCAAACAAGATCTGGGGTAAGGGAGCAGTGCAGTATGGGATACCTCTTAGCCCAGCCAATTGAAAGACTTTGAGCTAGAATATGGCCGAGTCGGAGCCGATATGAGGTGAGATGGACTACATACATCGAACGTTATGGTGAGTAGATAACTTCTTGTTCTACTATACAGGAGAGGTGCTAGCAAGTGCCCTTTGAAGGCAATAGAAGACATAGGAATTTTCATGGTGAGAGAAAAGGAAATTAAGTCAGTGGATGTGATTGCTGTCATAACTGGAGAATTTGAGGAGAAGGGGTTGTCTAATGAAAGTCTAATAGAATTAGTAGATTCTGCTAAACCATAGAAGAAACCAAAGAGGCTCAGTCACAAGTTATGTAAATTCTGAAATTAGGAAATTATGGTAGCTATGGTTTGAGGGGGAAATGTATCTATGACCTCTGACGGAGCAGAAGGAATTTTCACAGTTTTATGGATATAATTTGACATTATGGGCATGTAAAAACACCTTTTGGCAGCATCAGCTTAATGTTTTGGCAATGCAAGATATGAAGAATGCATTTTAGTAACACTGTGCTTCAGTGAAAGAGAAAAAAATAAACATTGTGCTTCAGTACTTAATATTATAAATCCTTGGACTCTTATCAGACTAAAAAATGAGGAATTGGAAGGGATTAATGGTCTACATTTTGAAAATGATGCATTAATGCAAGTTGTAAATGTGATTTATATTAGAAATAATAAGATGTTATGTGATCCTATCTCGCCTACATTCTGTACTGATGGGTTCGGAGCCGATCCTCGGCTCCGACTCGGCACGCTATACTATAGAGCGAAGTCTCTAATTGGCTGAGCTATTCCCTATCCCAGGATGCACCACCACCACTTCCCCAGATCTCGTTTGCCGCTTGACAGCAATAGATGTGGTCTCGACTTGGCTGGGCTAAGTACTCTTTACTGACAAGTTTCTGTCAGAAATTCTCTAATTTTTCACCCAAAAGCTGTTTTAACAGCTACTTATCACTTGTTGAGTGTTTTGCTGTAAAAAAGTTGTGTGTTTATTTCTTGGCGTTAGGTTCCCGCTTTAACTGGTGGGGGTTCCCTCGCGCTCTTCTTGGATTTGTTCAGGCCTTTCTTTTTTAAAAAAGAAATTGTTATAGAATTGTTGCAATTGTTTTGTGTGGTATTTTTTTCCTGAGGTCCTGTTTTAGTTAGAGGGGCCTTGCCCTCGCGCTCTGTCAGAGCGTAGTTATAGTTCCCTTGGCTATCCTGCTTAAGTTAGAGGGATTTGGCTTGTGTGTTTATTTTTGTCCCCAGTTGGTTTTTGGTTGCTTGCTAGTGATGTCGAAGGAACACAGAC
The DNA here is from genome assembly GCF_019279795.1 of Protopterus annectens. Classification (NCBI taxonomy): domain Eukaryota; kingdom Metazoa; phylum Chordata; order Ceratodontiformes; family Protopteridae; genus Protopterus; species Protopterus annectens. Next base: position 44,485,841 of record NC_056747.1, on the reverse strand, counting down.
CTTCGGGTTTTAAAAAATGTACCAAGTGTGGGTACAAAATGTCGATAACTGATGATCACTCTCTCTGTGTTTACTGCTTAGGGCCTAAGCACCTTCAGGAGTCGTGTAGTGTATGCCACACTTTTTCCTCCCGTGTCCTCCAAGAGAGGAAAAACAAATTGATACTGAAAGGGATGATCTCCCTTCCTTTGAGGAGGCTTTATCTTCTTCCCCCTCTCCCTCCAAGAAGAAGAAGTCTTCGGCTCTGACCAGTCCGTCGGAGCCGACAGCTAAGAAATCTAGGCAGGCTTCTCCGTCGGCTCCACGGACTTCGGAGCCGAGGTCGGAACGGTCTGCCTCGGTGCCTCCAGCCTCGACTCCTCTGTCCTCGGAGCCGAGAGCTCGAGCATCGAGAGGTGGGTCACCTTCTTCGGCTCCAATGATTTCGGAGCCGAGAAAGGTTGCACACTCAGACTCTTCTACCTCGGCGCCGAAGTCCCCGTCGGCTCCGAGGGAAATTGCTGTACTGGTGGAATCTCCCTCGGCGCCGATAATACTTGAGACTATTCGGAGCCGGTCCCCCAGTCTTTCGGAACCGGCGGAGAAGTCAACTCGGGCCCGATCGGTCTCTTCTCGGTCCTCGAGGATGTCCGATTCGGATATTGACAGGGTACTTCAAAGGCTGTTTCAATCTCCAGTCTTTCAAAAGTTAGTATCGGCTCCAGCCCAGTCGGCTCCGGAGCCGATTGTCCACCCTGTTGTCTTGGTTCCTCCTCCAACAGCCTCGGCACCGTTGGAGTTGGTGCTGGTGGAGCCAGTGGAGGTTTTCAGGTCGGCTCCGACCCTTACTCCAACCCCGACCTCCGGGTCGGAATTCGGTACACGGACCTCCTCGGTCGGCCCCAGGGGTGAGGTTTCGGGTCCGATGCTTTCGGTTCTGGGCCTCCCTCTCGGTGCTTCGGCTGCGGGAGTGCCCTCTACTGTTGTGGCCTCGGGGGTCGGACCGTCCCAGGACTCTGGGGGTCCGGCCTTCAGGGCCATGAGGAGTGCTTTAGCCAAATCTTCCTTGGCTACCTCCACCATCTCTCTGGCACCTTCCTTTGGCATGGAGACTTGTTCCATTGTTGTTCCCCTGTCTCAGGACAGCGGAGCCCCGGAGCCTGAGGTCACCCCCACTGGGGATTCCTCCCTTCCTGGGGGTCCTTCCGAAGCTTCTTCAGAGGAACCTCCCAGGAAGAGACAGTGAAAGAGGAAGCACGTAGACTCGCCTGATGAGTCTCTCACCTCAGACACCGACCTCGATGACGCGGAGGGGTCCCCCAAGTCGTCCTCGGACGATGTGTCCTTTGTGGACATCTTAGAAATCCTCAAACAACGAGGCGACTGGCAATCAAAACCCCCTTCTGCTGAGGAGTCGGTATTCCTCAAGGCCTTCGGGGCTCAGCCTTCTGCCTCCTGGGTGTCTCCGCCCTTCGATGAGCTCCTGGATTTGATCTCACGAAGGGCATGGGAGCACCCGGATTCTGTGGAACCGGTGCCAGCTCGCCCAAATAAATTTTTGTCAGCCCCCCCCAGAAAAGGAATTCTTATCCAAAGGTGTGGCCGTAGATGCCCTGGTGGTGGCATCTGCTACCCAGCAAGATGTGGCAGAGGCTTCAACGTCCGTCCACCCTCCTAATAGGGAGTCCAGGAGTATGGATCGGTATAGGAAGCGCACCCTTACTTCAGCGGCCTTTACTTTAAGGTCTCTGAATTACCTTACGCACTTCACCAGACTTCAGAGGGATCTGGTCAAGGAGCTGTCAGATACTCTCTCTGGTAACCTACCTGAGCAGTTGGCCCAGACGGTTAGCTCTCAGTTGGCTACCCTGTCATCTATATCAAACTCATCCATGAGGCTCATTTCATATGCGGCCGAGGGGGCGAGTAGAGCGGCGGGTACAGGTGTTGCTCTATGGAGACAGGCCTGGCTCCGCCTGTGTCATTTTGCGGAGGCCTTCAAGTCTTCCTTTGCCGACGCCCCCTTTGATGGGTCCTCCTTGTTTGGACCCAAGGTAAAGGACACCTTGACCCGCTGTGAACAAGAGGGTAAGACTTTGACTGCCGTAGGGGCACGGTTTTCCACTCCCTTCCGGCCTTATCCCAAGGCTAGAAGAGGGGGGAAAATGTGGTTCCGCAAATCTCAGAAGACTTACCCCTCACAGCAGGATGATCCCCCTTCTAGAGGCAGAGGAGGGGGAAATTTTTCAGGAAGATGCCGTCCCAGAGGCGGCAGGGGCCCCCGCAACACTGGAGACCGCGAGTCCTTTCGTGGCTCCTCGACCTTCCATCATCCCTGAAGGATTGCCCGACTGTGCCGCTCCGGAGCCAGTCAGGGGTCATTTTTCGAGGCACCTAAAGGCCTGGGAGAATATCACCCAGGACCGATGGGTGCTCCGAATCATTGCCGGATGGTGGGGGACATCCCCTTTTCGCAGCCACCCCCCACCATCCCGGAAAATCGTGGACCCCCCACCCAGTCAACGGGATCTCGCAGCCTTCGAAATTTCAAAGTTGCTTCAAAAAGGAGTCATCCAACCGGTCCCCGAAGACCAGACCGGATTAGGGACTTACTCAAGATTCTTTTTGGTGCCAAAAAAGACCGGGGACATGAGGCCCATCTTGGATCTCAGCAAGCTCAACTGTTCTGTCAAGAAGTCCAAGTTCTGGATGGTCACTTTACAATCCATTCTCCCACTGCTGGAGAAAGGTGTTTGGATGTGCTCCATAGATCTCAAGGATGCCTATTATCACATCCTGATAGATCAGGCGTCCAGGAGACACTTGCACTTCAGCCTGGGAGACAGTCATTTCCAGTTCCGTGCACTGCCCTTTGGTCTCACCACAGCCCCCAGGGTGTTCACCAAATGTTTGGCAGTGGTGACTGCTCACCTGAGAAGTCTAGGATTCCAGGTGTTTGCATATCTAGACAACTGGCTCCTAACTGCCACCTCCAGGCGTCTACTCTTGCAAAACCTAGCAGCCACTATTTCTCTAGGCAACTCCCTAGGAATCACCTTCAATTAGGCAAAGTCCATGTTGCTGCCATCTCAGCGCATACGGTTTATCGGAGTAGAGATAGACTCAAAGCAAATGCGGGTCTATCTTCCTACAGAGAGGATAGAAACATTACAATCTCAAGTCCGAGCATTGCTCTTCAGATGCCGAGCCCCAGCAAGGATGGTCCTACAACTGTTGGGTTCCTTGTCGGCTACCGTTCTCCTAGTTCCCTTAGCAAGATTGCACATGAGGATTCTCCAGTGGCTCCTGTCAGTCCAGTGGTCTTATCAGGATCTCCCTCGCAGTCACCTCATTATGATCACGGAGACGTGCAAACAGGACCTCCATTGGTGGCTTCTTTCCTCCAACCTGGATCAGGGGCGACCCTTCGTTCCTCCACCTCCAGTGGCCACTTTGACTATGGACGCCTCCCAGATGGGGTGGGGGGACATTACCAGGGCAGGTCAGTCCAAGGCAAGTGGCACCCCTACGAGAGTTCCCTACACATCAACATACTGGAAATGAGGGCGGTGCTTCTGTCGCTAAAAGCACTACACAGTTACCTCCCCCAGGGCATCATTGCCATTCAGTCCGACTACATGTCAGTAGTCTGGTACCTGAACAAGCAGGGGAGGGACCAGGTCCTACCCCCTTTGCAGAGAGGTCATGAGAGTATGGGATTGGGCTGTTGCAACCAACCGTTTCCTGGTAGCAACACACATTCCGGGGAAATCCAATGTGATAGCCGACAGGCTAAGCAGAACTATTCTCTCCCCACACGAGTGGTCTCTGAACGACAGAGTGGCAGCTCAGATCTTCAGAAGATGGGGAACTCCTTGTTGCGACCTCTTTGCAACTCCCCTCAACACGAAATGTCTACAGTTCTTTTCTCTCACCCCAGTTCCGGGGGGGTTTCCCAAGGACGCCCTAGTCCAAGCTTGGCCCAACGACCTACTGTATGCCTTTCCACCGGTTCCCCTACTTCCCAGGGTGATCCAGAAGGTGATTCACTTGCAGTGCAAGATGATTTTAGTTGCCCCATACTGGCCTCGTCAAGTCTGGCTGCCTTTTCTTCAGAAATATGCACTGGACGGTCCATGGTTCCTGGACCAGGTTCCAGATCTCTTGACTCACCAGTCAGGACAGCTGCATCAGTCCCTTCACTCATTGAGGTTAACAGCTTGGCTCCTCCACTTCCGACCATAGTCAGGAACCAGATTTTGGACTCGGAAGTTATACATATCTTGTCCTCGGCCCACAAGAATTCCACTAAAAAAATGTATAACAGCAAATGGAAGAGATTCGCCATTTGGGCCCAACTCCGGGGACTGGATCCCATTACTACCCCAGTGTCTGAAGTTTTAAAATTTTTAGCTTCCTTATTCAATCAAGGTTCTTCGGCATCTACCATCAAAGTTCAATTAGCAGCTATTTCTAATTTTCATGAAAGTATAGACCCACCTTTGATGAGCAATAAGTTGTGTAAAGCCTTCATGAAAGGTGCTGGGCTGCTACGACCTCCGATTTCTCATCCAGCTCCACCGTGGGATCTTAATTTTGTATTAGGTGCTTTGACCTCTTCCCCCTTCGAACCGGCAGCAACTTGTGACTTGAAATTTCTTTCTTGGAAGACTGCCTTTTTGGTGGCAATTACATCAGCCAGAAGAGTTTCGGAACTTCAAGCCCTATGTGTCAAACCGCCGTACCTGGTTTTTCATAAGGATAGAGTATCCCTCAGGCCTAATCCATCCTTTGTTCCCAAAGTTTGTTCTAGTTTTTGTCTTCAACAGTCATTGGAACTCCCAGTTTTCTTCCCAAACTACTCAGACAGAGTGGAATACATCTTCCATTCATTGGATGTTCACAGGCAGTTGCGTTTCTACTTAGATAGGATGCACCAAACACGGAAAACAGATCAGTTGTTTGTGTCCTTTTCGGACAATAAATTGGGCAAAGCCGTCACGAAGGTCACCATTGCCAAGTGGATCAGAGACTGTATCAGTCATATTTACTTTCTTTCTAGTAGAGAGCTTACAACCACTGTGAAAGCTCATTCTACAAGGGCTATGGCTACTTCGACAGCCTTTCATTCCAAGCTTGCCATTAGTGACATTTGTGCTGTGGCTACCTGGTCTTCTCCTCACACCTTCATTTCTCATTACAAATTGGATGTGGCATCCCGGGGGCGAGCTTCATTCGGTTCCACAGTTCTCAGGAGTGTTTTCCGGTGAGCCACCCAGGAATCAGGTGCTAGGGACGCTGTCCCATCAGTACAGAATGTAGGCGAGATAGGATCACATAACATCTTTTAGTTATGTACTTACCATAACTTTAGATGTTTGGGATCCATCTCGCCTACATTCCTAATAACCCACCCTCCTTCCCCCTGCCTTGGAGATCAGAAGAGACCGGACGGTTCAGTTTAGCCGTTTCATCTTGAAACACCTGGCAATGTTATTTCAACTGTCTATGACTGTGTGCATGTGTGCGGACAAACAAGATCTGGGGAAGTGGTGGTGGTGCATCCTGGGATAGGGAATAGCTCAGCCAATTAGAGACTTCGCTCTATAGTATAGCGTGCCGAGTCGGAGCCGAGGATCGGCTCCGAACCCATCAGTACAGAATGTAGGCGAGATGGATCCCAAACATCTAAAGTTATGGTAAGTACATAACTAAAAGTTTACTGCTCATGAAAGGGGTTAGCTAAAGAAATTTTTGGGGAAGAGCAGTGACAGTTACATATTGTATTAAGTACAGGTGTGAGATATGTGGGGAAAGAACATAATGAATCGGTATGTTTACACAGCTGTACTAAACACAGGGTGCCAAGGGGAATATTAGTTTCACAAAGGGAGGCAGAAAAATAAAGATAGGCTGAAATGGTGGAGGAGCAATGTGTGCAAGTAGAAGAAAAGAAGAGGGGAAAATTTGTAATTCCAAAAATAAATATATATATACACACAACTTCCTATTGTCTGCTTAACTTGGATTTTTATCTGTCTTTAGTCAGCATTTGTCTTACTGCTGAAGGGGTTAATTAGTTAGTTAATTAACTTGATTTTCCTGCTGTTAACTGGATTGGTTGGCAGTATCTTAAATGTGTTTAAATTAAGCTGTTTGACTGTTTTCTGAGATCTGATGAAGCATGTTTTTATATGTGAAAGCGCTTATCCGTTGAATATACAATAAATTTGTTTGATTTTTAGAGCCTGGTGGTCCTGCCTTGTGTCTTCACTTTGGATTTCTAATTCCAAAAATAGTAGAGTGCTAGAGGAGAAAGGTTAAGTAAAGGGAAACTTAATTTATTAGCACATTTGAAAGTTTGACTTGGGGGGGGGGGTGCGAAAAATTGAAGAAGATGAATCTACTGTAAGTGAAGAGTTAAACTGAAATGCGATAGAGTTAGTAAAAGTAAGGAAAAAGGGAGAGCAAGCAAAACATTTTCGGCTTTTAAATGTGATTTATTTAAGGCTAAGGGTAAGAAGATATACGATTCTGCAATGATTTGAAGAAAAATATGGATATTATGTATTTACAAGATGTGAAGTTTATCATGAGGTAGGGAATAAACTATATGGAAAGTGTTGCACACTTTTGGCATGGAGGAATGCCTGGTATTGTTGTATTACAAAAGGTGGGTAGTTTTTCCAGAGTTTATCATAGCCGAGTTTGAATGAGTGACAGTTTGTGAGTTATTGGTGAACGGAGCACATTAGGTGTTCATCATATTGATCACTGCAGCAGTAGCCTTCGCTATATGGGTTATATCCTGCATCGACTATAACAGCCAGCAAGCTTCCATAACCAGAGCACCCTCAATATGCCCAAACTATCAGTTAACTTTAGCTCAGCTGACTAAAAAGACAGGTTTGGCCATCAAACTATTCAGAGTTTTCGTACTGCCGAAGAGTATACTCCTCTGAGGCTTTCAAAGATTGACAGTCAGCTTATGCTCTTCCTTTGCCTGGCAGAAAAGTTCCCTTTGAGGAAGACCTTCCATATTAAAAAAAAAATGTTTGTTCATATATTCCTGTTCAAGAAAGTTATTTTAAAGCTAGAAGTTTGTGTTTTAATAGACTGCCATGAGACTGTGCTGTACATCTAAATGAGAACACAATTTTTCCTGGCAGATTAAAAGTTATTTAAAGTAATTGAAAACCATTTCTCTGTGGAGAAATTGTATTGACTTTAGCATGTGTTTATTTTGCTTTTGGTGCCGATGAAGTGTTTAGTGTTTTTACTGTAGTTTTACAAGAAAAGGTGACTTTTAAAGAAACTTTAAGTGTACCTTTTTTAGCTGCTCGCTTGCTATGGGAAAAAGGCACCATTTTTGGGTTGAGCATGGAATAAACTGATCCCACAGTTGATCCTTCTTCCAGCCACAAAAAGATTTAAGCAAACAGCCTTTGCCATCACAACAGGCTAGCAGTCTGCCTCAGCAGCAGGTGGGTCACCATTTGTTGTACCTCAGGCCACTCATTTTACCCCATATCCCACTGGTGTTGCACCTACATCCACTATAGACCAGGGGTTAGCCACATGCTCTGTGCCTGTTGGGGTCCCTTCATTGGGCAAGTGAGAGCTACTCTTGTCAGTCCTGGGAGAGGAAACATAGAAGGTTTCCCTGTTTTATCAGAATGTTGTGCCTATCCCAGGGGAAGCAGCTGCTGCCATTAATAACACTGGTCATCCCATTTTTCCTGTCAAAAAGAAACAGGACTAAACATATACTTACTTATCCTTAAATTTCTTTAGACAGGAGTAGGTTACTGGCTCAGGGTTTCAGTCAAGCTATTGATCCTTCTTATGAAGTAGTTTCTTGTAAGAGAAAGAGAGATTCTTCTTTTCCTGAAGAGATTCAAGATTCTGAATCTGGGCGGGAATATGTAATGGTAGAATACATGGATTTTGCCTCAGATTTCTGATATAGAGTCAGAGGAGAGCTCAGTTTCTGATTCTCCCTGTGGAGGGTTCTCTTTCTGTAAAACAATTTCAGAATGTACCATTGTTTTCAATGGGAGAACACTGAGTTTTCTTAGTCCCTCATAAACTGATAGAGACTAATGCAGCTGTAAAACATTTATAGATTGGTCATTTAGACAAGAGAATTTTATGAAGTTGGAATGGCTGTAGATAGGTTTGATGGAAGAGCTGAGAGAAGACTATGTATATTAGAAAGAAAGAAATGGAGGAAGAAGTGAAGTGATTTAAATACTTGGAAGGTACACACAGAAATTTGGAGGATGATATCTGGAAGACATGAAAAGGACAGTTGTCAAACTAGGGAACGTTGAAAATCTGCTTAAGAAATCAGAGGTCTGCTGTTAATGGAAGGGGAGGTATCTTTGTTAAGTTCAGCTGTTAAAATAAATGTTTGTTAGGAGGGATTTGAAATGAAGGCAGGTTAGAATGAGGGCAACAGTGAGGTTTTGGAAAAGTTGTATGGGGAAAAGAATATGATTTTTGGATGTATAAAAGCATGGACAGCAATATACATTTGGATTAGAGCTAGAAAAGGAGAGTGAGTGCACTGGATGAGAATGGCAGGAAATAAGTGTATTACAGCATTTCATTAATGGGGATTAGTATTCAACTGTACCATAAGAAGAACTACATGAGTAGCTAGGGTGTTTAAAAGAAGGGACTTTACTATAGTTTCAAACATGCATGTAGAAAAATGGAGACAAATGAATTAGCTCTTATAAATACTGATTATAAAATTCTGATGAAAGTAATTTAGTCTGGAATATGAATGGAGATAATAAATATCCTGGAGGGAAAAGGTATATGGTGTAAGAAATGAGAAGGATGTCAGGCACTGGGAAAACAGTAAATGTTATGTGATCCTATCTCGCCTACATTCAGTACTAATGGCTCGGAGCCGATCCCTCGGCTCAGACTCGGCACGCTATGCTATAGAGCGAGGCCTCTCATTGGCTGAGCTATTTCTTATCCCAGGATGCACCACCACTAATCCCCCAGATCTCGTTTGCCGCTTACAAGCTAGGACGTGGTCTCAAACTTGGCTGGGCTAAGTACTGTTTTATTCAAAGTTTCCTGTCTGAAATTTTGCTATTTTGAACCCAAAAGCTGTTTTAACAGCTATCGTTGTTGTACGAGTGTGTCTTTAAAAAAATTGGTTGAGAATAATTGTGTTTTTTGTTAAAGGAAGGTTTCCCGTTTAAGTTAGAGGGGCCTTCCCCTATTACTATCTAGCGTTTTTTTTGTATTTCCAGGAGGTCAAGTACCTGCTTAAGTTAGAGGGTCTTGACCCTCTTTTCAGTGATTGTAGTACTAATTGTGTATTGTTTTTCTGACATTGTGTTTTGTCTCCAAAAAAAAAAAAAAAAAAAACTTAAACTTCCTTAGTTTCACTTTCTTTGTGGTAAAATCTTGTTTCTTAGTGTTAGTCAGCATGTCTAAGGAACATAGACCCTCTGGGTTTAAAAAGTGCGCGAGGTGTGGTTACAAAATGTCCATAACGGACGACCACTCCTCGTGCGTTTATTGTTTAGGCGCCAAGCACCTACAGGAATCCTGTAGCGTGTGTCACGCCTTTTCTTCTAGAGTCCTCCAGGAGAGGAAGAATAAATTAATATTAAAAGGTCTGATTAAGCCCTCCTTTGAGGAGGCCTTATCTTCCTCTTCCTCTCCTATAAAAAAGAAAAAAGCGTCGGCTCCGACCAGTCTGTCGGAACCGACTGCCAAAAAACCTAGGCAGGCTTCTCCATCGGCTCCACGGACTTCGGAGCCGAGGGCGGAACGGTCTGCCTCGATGCCTCCAGTCTCGACCCCTCTGGTTTCGCAGCCAAGGACTGGGGCATCGAGAGGCGGGTCACCTTCATCGGCTCCACTGATTTTGGAGCCGATGAGGGTTGCCGGCTCAGACTCTTCCCCTTTGGCGCCGAAGTCCTCCTCGGCACCGAGGGAAATTGTTTTGAGATCTCCCTCGGAGCCGATAGTGGTCGAATCCATTCGGAGCCGGTCCCCTAGTCCTATGAAGCCGATGGAGAAGTCGGTTCGGACCCAATCGGTGTCTTCTAGATCCTCCAAGATGTCTGATTCGGACATCGACAGGGTGCTCCTAAGACTTTTCCAGTCTCCGGTATTTCAAAAGTTGGTTTCGGCTCCAGCCCATTCGGTTTTGGAGCCGATAATCCACCCTGCTATTATGGTTCCTCCTCCAACAGCCATGGCACCGTTGGAGCCGGTGCTGGTGGAGCAGATGGAGGTTTTCGGGTCGGGCCCGACCCTTACTCCAACTCCGGCTCTTGAGTCGGAGTTCGGTACGCGGACTTCTTCTGTCGGCCCCGGGGGGGACGCTTCGGGACTGATGTTTTCGGTCCCAAGCCTTCATCTTGGGGCGTCGGCTGCGGGGGTGCCATCTACCGCTGTGGCCACGGAGGTGGGACCTTCCCAGGATTCTAGTGATCCTGCCTTCAGGGCCATGAGGAGTGCGTTAGCCAAATCTTCTTTGGCTACCTCCACGGTCTCCCCAGCTCCTTCCCTGCATACTGAGACTGGGTCTTTGGCAGTCCCCCTGTCCTTAGACAGCAGAGCCCCGAGGCCTGAGGTTACCCCCACTGGGGTTTCCCCCCCTCCTGGAGGTCCCTCTGAAGCTTCTTCAGAGGAACCCCCCAGGAAAAGATCATGCAAGAGGAAGCACGTTGACTCCCCTGATGAGTCTCTTACATCAGACACTGATCTCGATGATGCAGAGGGGTCCCCTAAGTCGTCCTCAGATGATGTCTCCTTTGCGGACATCCTGGAAGCCCTTAAACAACGAGGCGGCTGGCAATCCAAACCCCCTTCTGCTGATGAGTCGGTGTTCCTTAAGGCCTTCGGGGCTCAGCCCTCCACCTCCTGGGTGTCTCCGCCCTTCGACGAGCTCCTGGATTTGATCTGTCGAAGGGCATGGGAACACCCAGACTCTGTGGAACCGGTGCCTGCTCGTCCTAATAAGTTCCTGTCAGCACCCCCGGAAAAAGAGTTTCTGATGAAAGGTGTGGCTGTAGATGCCTTGGTGGTGGCATCTGCTACCCAGCAAGATGTAGCAGGGGCTTCGACGTCCATCCATCCTCCTAATAAGGAGTCTAGGAGCATGGATCGGTACGGTAAGCGCACCCTAAGTTCAACGGCCTTTACATTAAGGTCCCCGAGCTATCTCACGCACTTTACCAGATTTCAGAGGGATCTGATTAAAGAACTTTCAGATACCCTCTTGGGTAACCTGCCTGAGCAGCTGGCCCAGACGGTTGGCTCTCAGCTGGCTACGCTGTCGTCCATATCAAACTCGTCCATGAGGCTCATTTCTTATGCGGCCGAAGGGGCGAGTAGAGCAGCAGGTACAGGCATTGCTCTATGGAGACAAGCCTGGCTCCGCCTGTGTCATTTTGCGGAGGCCTTTAAGTCTTCCTTTGCCGATGCCCCCTTTGATGGGTCCTCCTTGTTTGGACCCAAGGTAAAGGACACACTGACCCACTGCGAGCAAGAAGGTAAGACTTTGACTGCCATAGGGGCACGATTTTCCACTCCCTTTCGGCCTTACCCCAAGGCTAAAAGAGGAGGGAAAATGTGGTTCCGTAGATCTCAGAAGTCTTACCCCTCACAGCAGAACGATCCCCCTTCTAGAGGCAGGGGAGGGGGAAATTCTTCTGGAAGACGCCGTCCCAGAGGCGGCAGAGGCCCTCGCAACACTGGAGACCGCGAGTCCTTTTGTGGCTCTTCAGCCTTTCACAGTCCCTGAGGGATTGCCCGACTGTGCAGCTCCGGAGTCAGTCAGGGTCGTTTTTCGAGGCACCTAAAAGCCTGGGAAGGTATCACTCAGGACCGATGGGTGCTTCGAATTATTGCCGGTGGTTACACCATCCCTTTCTCTCACTCTCCACCTCAGTGCAAAAAAATCCCGGACCCGCCACCCAGTCAACGGGAAACTGCAGCCTCAGAAGTTTCAAAGCTGCTGCAAAAAGGAGTCATCCAACCAGTCCCCGCAGACCAGATCAGATTAGGGATTTACTCAAGATTCTTTTTGGTGCCAAAAAAGACCGGGGACTTGAGGCCCATTTTGGATCTCAGCATTCTAAACCGTTCAGTCGAAAAGTCCAAGTCCCGAATGGTCACCTTACAATCCATTCTCCCGCTGCTGGAGAAAGGTGTTTGGATGTGCTCCATAGATCTCAAGGACGCTTATTACCATATCATGGTACATCAAGAGTCCAGGCGACATCTGCGCTTCAGTCTAGAAGACAGTCATTTTCAGTTCCGCGTGCTGCCCTTTGGTCTCACCACAGCCCCCAGGGTGTTCACCAAATGTTTGGTGGTCGTGACTGCTCACCTGAGAAGTCTAGGATTCCAGGTGTTTCCGTATCTAGACGACTGGCTCCTAACTGCCACCTCCAAGCATCTACTATTGCGGAGCCTACAAGCCACGATATCACTGGGCACTTCCCTTGGAATCACCTTCAATTGGCCAAAGTCTGTGTTGCTGCCATCTCAACGCATAAGATTCATCGGAGTAGAGATAGACTCAAACCAAATGCGGGTCTATCTACCTACAGACAGGATACAAACCATACAGGCCCAAGTTCGAGCCTTAATTCCCAGATCCAAAGCCCCAGCAAGATTGGTCCTGCGGCTATTGGGATCTATGTCCGCCATGGTTCTTCTAGTTCCCCTAGCAAGGTTGCACATGAGAATTCTCCAGTGGCTTCTTTCAACTCAGTGGTCCTTTCAGGAACTCCCTCTCAATCACCTCATATGGATCACGGAAACCTGCAAACGGGACCTTCGCTGGTGGCTGGTGCCCTCCAATCTGGATCAGGGATGACCCTTTGTTCCACCTCCTCCAGTGGCCACGTTGACCACGGACTCCTCCCAGATGGGGTGGGGGGGGCATTCCCTGGGCAGGTCAGTCCAAGGCAAATGGCATTCGGAGGAGACCCTACTCCATATCAACATCCTAGAAATGAGGGCGGTGTTTCTGTCCCTTCAAGCCCTTCACGATTATCTCCCTCAGGGCATAATTGCCGTTCACTCCGACAACATGTCAGTGGTCTGGTACCTGAACAAACAGGGAGGGACCAGATCCTATCCCCTTTGCAGAGAGGCCATGAGAGTTTGGGAATGGGCAGTGTCGACCAAACGCTTTCTAGTGGCGACTCATATCCCGGGCAAATCCAATGTGATAGCCGACAGACTGAGCAGAACTATCCTCTCTCCACACGAGTGGTCTCTGAACATTACAGTTGCAAATCAGGTCTTCAGCAAATGGGAAGTTCCATGTTGCGACCCCTTCACGACTCCGCTGAACGTGAAGTGCAAAAAGTTCTTCTCCCTCACCCCGGCTTCGGGGAAGAGTCCTATGGATGCACTAGCTCGTCCGTGGCCCACCGGCTTGCTTTATGCTTTTCCTCCAGTTCCTCTCCTTCCCAAGGTGATCCAAAAGGCGTCTCTCTTAGGGAGCAAAATGATCTTAGTTGCTCCTTACTGGCCTCGTCAGGTATGGTTTCCCTACCTTCGGAAATATGCACTGGAAGGTCCATGGTTCCTGGATCAGATCCCAGACCTATTGGTTCATCAGTCGGGACTATTCCACCAGTCCCTACACACCTTAAAATTGACGGCTTGGCTCCTCCTCTTCTGACTATAGTCAGGAATCATACCTTGGATCCGGAAGTTGTACACATTTTATCCTCGGCCCACAAGTCTGCTACAAAGAAATTGTATTCTAGCAAATGGAAAAGATTTGCTATTTGGGCTCAACTCCGGGGTCTGGATCCCATTACTGTCCCCGTATCAGAAGTACTGAAATTTCTAACTTCCCTTTTCAACCAAGGCTCTTCAGTCTCAACTATCAAAGTTCAATTGGCAGCTATTTCCAATTTTCACGAATCTATAAATCCACCTTTAATGAGCAACAGATTGTGTAAGACCTTTTTGAAAGGTGCTGCGCTTTTAAGACCTCCGATTTCTCATCCTGCTCCCCCATGGGATCTCGATGTGGTGTTGCACGCCTTAACTTCCTCCCCCTTCGAACCAGCAGCAACATGTGATTTGAAATTTCTATCGTGGAAAACTGCCTTTCTGGTGGCGATTACTTCTGCCAGGAGGGTTTCAGAGCTTCAAGCTTTGTCTGTAAAACCTCCGTACTTGGTTTTTCACAAAGATAGAGTATCTCTCAGGCCAAATCCATCATTTGTCCCTAAAGTTTGTTCCAGTTTCTGCCTACAACAGTCATTAGAACTTCCAGTCTTCTTTCCGAAGTATTCTAACAAAGCGGAATACATATTCCACACATAAGACATCCACAGGCAATTGCGTTTTTATTTAGATAGGACCAAACAAACAAGGAAAACAGATCAGTTGTTTGTATCCTTTTCGGACAATAAATTGGGCAAAGCCGTCACAAAGGTCACTATTGCCAAATGGATCAGGGACTGTATTACTCAAGCTTATTCTTCTTCTAATATAGAGCTTACCACCTCTGTCAAAGCTCATTCTACAAGAGCTATGGCTACTTCTATAGCATTCCATTCTAAGCTTGCCATTAGTGACATTTGTGCTGCGGCTACGTGGTCCTCCCCGCACACTTTCATTTCTCATTACAAATTGGATGTGGCATCTAGAGGACGAGCTTCATTTGGTTCCACAGTGCTCAGGAGTGTTTTCCAATGAGCCACCCAGGATTTAGGTGCTAGGGACGCTGTCCCATTAGCACTGAATGTAGGCGAGATAGGATCACATAACATCTTTTAGTTATGTACTTACCATAACTTTAGATGTTTGGGATCCATCTCGCCTACATTCCCAATAACCCACCCTCCTTCCCCCTTCCTTGGAGATCAGAGGATATCAGAAGGTCCGAATCCTGTTGTTTCATCTTGAAACATCTGGCAATGTTATATAAACAAGTTGTGTATGTGTGCATGAATGCGGACAAACAAGATCTGGGGGATTAGTGGTGGTGCATCCTGGGATAAGAAATAGCTCAGCCAATGAGACGCCTCGCTCTATAGCATAGCGTGCCGAGTCGGAGCCGAGGGATCAGCTCCGAGCCATTAGTACTGAATGTAGGCGAGATGGATCCCAAACATCTAAAGTTATGGTAAGTACATAACTAAAAGTTCAAGACTAGTGGTTTAAACCTATCTAAGGCTCTATATTGTGTAAATCAGGACCAGATGATAACTGTACTAAGGAGATATAGAGTTAGGAAGTTTGTTGGGGTTGATATAGATAATATTGGTGAACTGCCTAATAGAAGATTGCTGTACCTAAAACTCAGGAATGCAGACAGTAAAATGATACTTCTGCCTGTAACAGTGAAGCTCAAAACTTGATGTAAATTTTTAATGTGCTTTTGCACGAGTGGCTTGTTCATCTGCTTCCCCTTGATATGGTAAGCATTACCCCTCCCACACCACTCCTAATTATATGTATATAATTAGCACAGAAGCCTAAAGCTCTGAACTGTTACTGAGCTGCTTCCTCTGCCAACAGGATGGGATTTGATTCCTTCCACTTCCTTTTGCCATTTGGAGTAAGAGGAATTGTCTGTGATATTGCAGTCTTGGCATTAGTGCATAAGAAGCATACAAAGATTTTATTGTTCACAGTTTTTAGTGTCAAGTGCAGGCTTGATCTTTTCCCTTTTATCTGTCTAGCTGTTTAGTACTTCCACTATTGATTACTGCCTAGAAGGGAAACAGAATTCAAGTAAAAAGGGGATTGGACAGAAAAGTAATTTGATGGTAAGAAGAGTTACAGAGGCATATAGATGGAGATGAAAAATGCACAAGGGTGTGGAAATCCATTTATTATTAACTCATGCAGTGTGTGTGCAATTGGTTGTGGAGAGTAGAATAGTAGATCAAACTGAGTTAAACATAAAGAGTTAGGAGATAAAATGAAGTTATTTACTTTCTGGGAAACATAACATGCTTTTGTTATAATATTTTGGGGTAAGAGGTTATGGATGGTAGAATGAAACAAAATACTGTGAAGGAAATTATTCAAATGCTGAAGGTTTTTACTCTGTCTTTCAAGTAGATGCTTTATTCAGCAAAACTTCGTGCTAGCAGTCCATCCAGCTGAATGGATGGGTTATCAGATTTGATTGGATCTGATATCTGCACCTTTTTCCAAAGCTGAAGCACCTCCCCTTACCCATAATTCCCTCCTGTCATTACAATACTACATATCTCGTTTGCCACATATTTGTTTAGATGTGATCTGATAAGTGACACTGGTTTAGCTTTTTGGACTATTTTGAAGTATTTTTCTATATATCTGTTAGCTTTTACCTCCCCTGATTCTAGTTTAGCTTTTTCTTTCTAGGTTAGCTCTGTTATGGTAATTAGTATCTCTCTAGGAATTTCTTCCCCTTCTCCTTTTTTTTCCTTTCCATATGTATGTATGTATGTTTAAATATATGTATGTATACATATCTAGCGTGATATAGAGCTAGGTAGATATGTATGTAAAATATTTAAAAATAAGTTTTTTTTCATCTCTTTGATTTGGTTATTGAGTGCTAAGTGTTAAAACTTAAGTGTTTGTGATTGTTGTCAGATTGTTTTTTTTCCTCAGTGCAATATTGTTTCTGCAAGTGTCTTAACCAATGATTCCAGGTGTTTCCTTACTTAGATGACTGACTCATAACCGCTCTAACCAGGCATCATCTGATCAAAGCACGAGATTATGTACTCCAGTTATGCTCTCACCTGGGAATTAGTATTAGTTACAGCAAATCTTAACTAGATCCAATTCAGATATTAGAGTTCATTGTAGTCTTGTTCGACACAGTATCCCTGACAGTGTCCCTTCCTTTACCAAAGGTACAAATCAGATGATTTCAAGTCAGAAAGATAATCCAAAATTCTTTTTTGCCACCTTGCTTGATCTGTCAAGCACTTGGGTCATTGTCTGCTGCCAAAGTTTTAGTTCCATTACCAAGATACCACATGAAAATTCTTCAGTGGTCCCTAGCGACTCAGTGGTCTATTCTTCACCAACCTTTGTCCACCCAAATCAAAATAACTCAGTCGTGCAAAAATGATTTCCTGTGGTAGATTTACTCCAGTCAGATAATGCAAGGCTTCCCTTTTATTCTTCCTTAAGCCCAAGGCCATTGTTACCATGGACGCTTCCTAAGTCAGGAGGGGTTGGGGGGACACATCTTGGAAAAGACAGTCCAGGGCACATTGTCTCCTGAAGAAGCCAATAGGCATATCAATTTCCTGGAAATGAGAGCTGTCCTCCTAGCATTCCAGCCCTTTCAAGACACTCTCACTTCCAGGACTGTTGCAATTCAGGTGGACAATATGTCAGTGCTCTGGTACTTCAACATATAAGGAGGAACCAAATCTTACCTCCTGTGTCGAGAAGCTTTGAGAGTGTGGCAATGGGTGATCTCATCCAATCGATTTCTGATGGCAACGCACATTCTAGGGAAGTCCAATGTGATTGCAGACAAGTTAAACAGGTCCTTTTTAATCCCTCATAAGTGAGCTCTCAACATGAAAGTGGTGGAAGAAGTATTCCGTCAGTGGGCCCAACCTTGCTGTAGCCTCTTTGCATCTCCCCTCAACAACAAGTACAGCAGGTTCTTTGTCGTGATGCCCCCCACCAGGATAGTCTCTGAGAGATGCTGGCCCCCCAGTTTCCTCTATGCCTTTTCCCCAGTACCTCTAATCCCCAAATTCCTTTAGAAGATGAAGAGCACAGTCATTATTATTGCTCCTTATTGGCCTTGTCAAATTTGGTTCCCCTTTCTTTGGTCTTATCTGCTTTGCTGACCATGGATTATGGAACCAATTCCAGGCCTTCTGTCTCACCCAAGAGATATGGTATACCTGGACATTCTAGTTCTAAAACTGACCGAATGGCTTCTGCAATTCCATTAATTGCTAGATAGCCCAGGCTGTCTTCCCCCATTTGTCACATTCTTCTGTCTTCCCACAAAGCTTCCACTAGAAAAATTTACAGAAATAAATGGAAAAGATTTGTTGCTTGGGTGCAGCAAAATAACACTGATCCCATTTCAGCTCTAGTGCCTAAAGTTCTTGAATTTTTAGCTAAAATATTTAATGAATGTGCTAGTTCTTCAACTATTAAAGTACAACTTTCTGCCATTTCTAGTTTTCACACTGGAGTAAATAATTCATCTTTAGCCTGTTCTAAATGTTGTAAAGCCTTTACAAGGGGAACCTTTCTTCTTAGATCTCCTTTCAAAGATCCCACTCCCCCAAGGGATTTAAAGTTGATTTTAAAATATAGGTCAAACCTCCCTTTGAGCCATCAGCCAAATGTGAACTAAAATGTTTAACCTGGAAGACTGTCTTTTAAGTGGTCATTACCTCTGCTAAAAGCATTTCAAAACTTCAAGCCTTATCTTCTAAGCCTCCTTATTTGATTTTTCATAAGAATAGGGTATCTTTATGAACCAAACAATCTTTCCTTCCTAAAGTGGTGTCAGAATCCAATATCAATCAAACTGTCAACCTTTCAGTTTTCTTTCCAAATTTCACAAAGGAGAGTATACCTATTGGATTGCTCACAGTTTTGTTTTTATCTACATAGGACAAAGATTTTCAGGAAATCAGACCAATTATTTGTCTCCTTTTAGGATTCAACATTGGACAAACCAGTTACTAAAATGACCTTAGCCAAATGGTTACCTGAGTGTATTACCGTTTTTTATAATAAATTTGGGCTTGTCTTTGTCAATACCACCAAAAACTCATTCCTCCAGGTCCATGGCAACTTCTTCAGTATTTTTATTCAGATCTTCCTTGGATGATATTTGTGCTGCTGTGAACTGTGCTAATCCTCATACCTTTATTGCTCATTACAAATTGGATCTGGTCTCTAGGAGAAGAGCAGCATTTCGCACAATGGTGCTCAGAAATCATCATCATCAGCCCCCTTTTTCCCATTTTTTCTACATGAAGTTGGGGTATCATGTTAACAGTTGCCAACTCTCTCGATTCAGTGCCACACTCCTACCTTCTTCAACACTTATGCTTGACTGTCGCAGATCTTCTTTCACACAATCCATCCACCTCTTTGCTGGACGTCTTGCTTCCTCTTGCCTTCTTCCTGTCTGTCCCAAATCTTCTCACCAGATTGTCTTCTCCTTTTCTGCACTTGTCCAAGCCACCATAATCTGTTCTTGTTGATCTTTTCTACAATTGGAGCAACTTTGGCTTCTGCTCCTATGTCCTCATTTCTTCCTTTGTCCCACAGTGTGCATCCTACCACCCATCTCAGGCACTTCATTTCCATCACTTCTTGCTTCTTCAACTGTTCTGCCTTTACTACCCAGGTTTCTGTACCATACAGTTGTACTGGTCGCACCACTGTCTTGTACACCTTGTTTTTCAGCTTCTTTGGCATTCTTCTATCATATACTACACTTGACACTCTATGCCAGTTGGCTGCAGCCCCTCTTTTAGCTTTGACCTCTTCATTCAGACTTCCCTTCTCCTCAACCACCCCTCCCAGATACTTGAAGCTGTTTATCTGTTCCTTTATCTTCCATTCCATCTATATTCTCAGCTTCTTCTGATTACCCCAATTTGCTGCCATTACCACCATCTCACCTTTGCTTAGTTTCATCCCATGTGCCTTCATTTTTGCATTCCATTCTCCTGTCCTTTGCTGAAGTTCTAGCTTAGAGTCAGCCTGTAATGCCACATCGTCTGCATACAGCAACTTTGTTGATGTGTCCCTTCTGATATGTTTGCTGATGTAGTCTATCACAAGTATGAACAGCAGTGGGCTCAGAGCTGAACCCTGGTATACACGCACTCCCAATGGTAGCCCCTCTGTGAGGCCGAACACTGATCATACTTGAGTCATTGGGTCCTTGTATATAGCCTGCACTAATTCTACCAATGTTTCTGGGACTTCAAACCACTGCAGTACTGCCCAGATCAGCTTTCTTGGGACCTTGTCATATGCGTTCTCCAAGTCTAAGAATGCCCAGTTGACTCTCTCCTCATCTCTAGCTTCTTCTTAGATATCTGTCTCACTGCAAACATCTGGTCAGTTGTGCTGCATCCTGATCTGAATCCATACTGCTCATCTCCCATCTTACATTCTACTACTCTGCATATCTTTTTATCAGTCACCCTCTCCAGAACTTTTATGCAATGTGGTAGGAGTTAGATGACTATGTACTGCCCACAATTGTGGATGTTCCCTTTGTTCTTGTACACTGGCATGAGTATGCTTATTTTCCAGTCATCTGGGATATGCCTTTCTCTCCACACTGCTATTAGTACCCTTAGGAGCCATTTCTCCCCTATCTAACCCATCATCTTTATCATATCTGCTGTGACATCATCTGTGCCTGCTGCTTTCTCTGACTTCATTTTCCTTAGTGCTGTTCTTACTTCTTCTAGGGTGGGCTCCTCTTCTTCTTTCATCCTAGGCTGTTTATGGGACAGTACAGCTTCTGTGGGGTTTTATTCATTCAGAAGCTGCTGGAAATACTCCTCCCACTTACCATTGATGTCCTGTGGACTGTTGAGCAGGTTGTTGCTGGCATCCCTTATGAAGGTTGTCTGACTGTCTTCTTTATCTTTCTGTCTTTGCCTTGCAACCTGATATAGTTTCTTTGTGCCCCTAACTGAGTCACCTTCCAGAAGTTAGTAGAGTGCCTCTGATGCCCTATTCTTTGCTATTGCAACTTCCTTCTTAGCTTCTTTGTTAACCAACCAGTAGTCCTTCCTAGCCTGGTCAGTCTTTTCTATCTCCCACTTCTTCCTGCACTCTTTCTTTCTTTTGATGACTTCCTGGACTTCTGCATTCCACCACCAGCTTTCCTTATGTACCTTATTTCCATACCTGACTCAGCCACAAATCTTTTCTGCAGTCCTAACATGCTGTTTTTAGGTGCTGCCATTCTTGTTCAACTCCAGTTCAACTCCACCCATTTCTTCCTCTTCTTGGGGTGCTAGAGCCCTGAGTAATTTCTTGAATTGTTGTACTTTCTCTCCAGTCAACTTTCAGGTCTTCAGTCTGGTCTCTGTTGACCTTAGAGCCTTCTCTGACCACTGCTTGCAGCTGATTGTGGCAACTAATGATCTGTGCTGTGAGCTGACTGTTTCATTGGGGATGACTTTGCAATCATGGATTCTACCTCAGTGTCTTTTTCTTACTAGGAGGAAGTCTACCTGAGTTGTATGTTGGCTACTCTTGTATGTGTTTTTGTGACTGTCTGTCTTTCTGAACCATGTGTTGGGTACTATCAAGCCATTTGCCAGACAGAAGTCTACAATGGTGCTCAGAAATGTCCTTCCTTAAAGTCCTCCCAGGATTTACATAGCTGGGGCTCTGTTCCATTTGTTGAGGAATGAATGAAAATAACAACATCAGATTAAAAAAGTTATGTACTTAACATAATATTCGATCTGTGTTGTCCATTGTCTTTCTTTCTCAACTCCCCTCGCTCCGTCCCCCTACCAATTTGAGGTCTGAAAGGATTAGAAGATGCTAAAGCAAACTCCTCCTAAAAATTACCTAACCAAACACTGCCTTTTCCCCTGTCATTCACCAGGCTAATTCTTCTACCTCCCATATCTTAGCCTACTTTACCTTCAACTATACTCCCTCCATCTCCTCTCTAACTCTGCCATCCCATAACAGCTTGCACTCTGTTTTTATTTGATGGACAAAATATTTTGATTCCAGACTTTCTGTGCATAGTAACTAACTCCATGCCTTTTCATCACTGTTATAGATATACATACTGTCTCTGATTTTATTTAGTGCACACTGTCTTTGTAATTAGTATTTCTGTATAATCTTACAGACTCTGTGTACTATTGTTTGTATTCTATACTGTCTACTGTATTATATTACTTATAATTATTGTAAGCTTTGTTACTGCTTGTGGAGCTTTTCTCCATGGGCCTCCACTGAAAATGGGCTTCTGGCCTGGTCAGACATAACCCAGTTAACAAATGTAACAAATAAATAAAGAAATCAGTGTTCCTAGATTTGCGCTAGGTAGCTAGATCCTTATTATATGATGTGTAGTTGTCCTATCTCACCTTCATTCTTTACTTATGGGTTCAGAACCTATCCACGGTTCCTACTCAGCCATTTACTAAAGCTCGAGGTCCTCAACCAGCTCGTGACTCACTCCCTATCCCATGATGCTCTAGGGCTTCCCCAGATCTCATTTGTCGCTGAAACAAGATCGAGCGTTCTTCAACCGGCTCTGCTAAGTTTTGATTTTTTCTTCACTTTTTCAGAAGCGTCAGGCTTGTATTTTTCTATATTTGTGTGTAAGCACTTTAGGTAGTCTGATCACAGCTTAGACTGTGACGACTACGTTCTGTTTATCTCTAAGGCCATCATTTTAGTTTAAAACCTACAGTGCACCCCTATCCCGACTCCTGTACTGTGTGCTATTACTGTTTCTTTGCTTAATTACTGCTTCTTAGGCTTACTGCTAGTTTAGCTTATAAGTGTGTGTTTTTTGAAAGAGTTTTAGCTCGTTTAATTGGAGAGCTCTACTCAGCCCATTTTTGGTTAGAGGGCTAGTGTTTTCTACAGCTCTGAATGTGTTGTGTGGTTCAGCTTTCAGTTTAAAAAAAAACGTTTTTCATTATAAATTTTTTGCTGTGTGTTTTTTTTGCTGTTGTTAAAGATATATATATATATATATATATATATATATATATATATATATATATATATATATATATATATATATATATATATATAAAACTAACTCATTTAAATTAGAGAGCAGTTTTGCATTAGCCCGCTTAAGTTAGAGGGTTTTTCCTCACCTCCAGTGTGTTGTGTTTAAAAACAAATTTATATTATTAGCATTTGGTGTTAGGTAGTTTAACACTGTATATTTTGACATGTCTAAGCAAGTGAAAGAGACAAAGCCTTCTGGCTTCAAGAAATTTTCAAAATGTTCTCAAAAGATTTCCATAACAGATAATAATTCAGAATGTGTATACTGCCGTGGAGAAGTACATTACAAGAGTCATGCACTATATGCCACTCTTTAAGTTCAAGGGTTCTCCTTGAGAGGAGAAATAAGCTAATACGTAGAGGATTGCTAAAAACGTCCTTTTCAGAATCTTTAGAAGCAGGTCAGAGTGCACCACAAAAAAGCTCTTCCCCACCTTCTAATTCAGGTAAATCAACAAAAAAGGTATTCATCATCCGCAGACCACTCTGGACCATCTCAAAAAGTATCAAAAATGTCCTCAGACCCGATAAACCATCTACCTCGGCCCCATCTGCTTCTGAGCTATTGATAAGCCATTGATATTATACAGTTGGAGCCAGTCCCCTGTTTTGAAATCAGTGTCTCTGATTTTGAGGTCACCAATTTTACAGAAATCTGTATCACCTGACCCCTCCTCTCGATCCTCCAGGACCTTGTCAAATGAGGATGTGGATCATGTGGTGTGGAGGCTCTTGGGTACACCACAGCTGGCTAAATTGTCAAAACTGACCCAGCGGGCTTCGCAGCCAAGTAGACCTATCCATTCACTTTTTATTTCTCCTCCGACTCACCTCGGGGCCTCAGAGCCAGAAGACATGGACCTAGTAGTAGTGGAACCATCAGAGCCGAGACCTGCCCCAGGATCTGTGACTTCAACTTCTGCTCTGAGCTCCTCGGTGCCATCTGAGCCTGAGGAGTCTAGGAGCCGATGCTGTCTGGTCAGGTCCAGGCAGAACAGTCGGATCAGGCAGTTGTCAGATCTGACTTTGCCTCTCGAAACCTCCGCACTGGTGAGCTCGGCTCTTACATGAGCTTTGGAGCCAACTACCTTGGTTCCAGGGGGGCTTTCTGGTTCTTTGGAACCGGAGGCTTCCTCGGGTCATGGGCAGGGGACTTTCGAGGTGATGAGGAGAGTGCTGTTCCCATGAGCAGCTCCAATCTCAGGTCCTGTCATTACTCCCCAGAAAGCATCGGTGTCAGTCTCAGCACAACCGATCCCACACAGAAGTGGAGGCCCAAGGCCTTAGGATCCCCCAATGGGTGAACCCATCTCTTCCGAAACCTCTCCAAAATGTCCTGCTGAAGAGGTCCCTCACAAGAGATTATGCAAGAGGAAGCATTTGGAGTCCCCAGTGGAGTCGGTCACGTCAGACACAGACCTCGAAGAGTCAGAAGGGTCTCCACGGTCGTCCTCTGAGGATGTCTCCTTTGCAGACATTCTAGAAATCCTTAAACAGAGAGGAGGCTGGAAGCCCATCACCCCTACTGATGAGGAGTCTGTCTACCTGAAGGCCTTTGGGTCTCACCTTTCAGCCACTTGGGTGTCTCTGCCTTTTGATAAACTTATGGATTTAGTTTGTCGACATGTATGGGAGTCTCAAACAAATTCATCACTTCCCCTGAGGATAAGACCTTCCTTACTTAAGGTGTCCCGGTAGATGCTATGGTGGTGGCAGCAGCCACCAAAAAGAAGTTATCTGAAATGTCCACTTCTGTCCATCCTTTAAACAAAGAGTCTCATACAATGGACAGATATGGAAAGCACATGATGTTATGTAGTCCTATCTTGCCGTAATTCTTGCTGTATGGGTTCGGAGCTGATGTTCGGCTCTGTCTCGGCCTGTACTAAAGCTCGAGAACTTTTTACTAGCTCGAGGCTAGCCCCTATCCCATGGTGCCTCACAGCAATTCCCCAGATCTCGTTTGCCGCAAAAGCTTCGAGGTTGTGTTTTACTGGCTCGTTGGCTAAGTAGAACAATTTTTTACTTATTTAGTCCTTTTCTATCACCTTTTTCTGTCACATATTTATATATATATATATATATATATATATATATATATATATATATATATATATATATTAATAGTTTCTTCTGTATTGTGTGCCTGTTTTTTGAAAGTTTTCAACCCCTATCCCCCCTTAGGACTGTAAGGCCTGTTTAAATTAGAGGGCCATAGTGCCCGTTTAAGTTAGAGGGCCTTTCCTTCCTGTGTGTGTGTGAATGTTATAAAAAAAAACAAAAAGCTTCTTCCTTACACTTTTATTGTTTAACAATGTCTAAAGATAAAGACAAGGATCAAGGATCAACGCCCTATGGGCTTCAAAAAATGTGACAGGTGTGCGCAGAAAATGTCTCTTACAGACAGCCACACCAGTTGCATATATTGTTTGGGCAAATCCCATTTACAGGAACCTTGCACCTTCTGTCATGCTTTTTGTACAAGAGTGTTAAATGAAAGGAAAAGAAAGTTTATTGACAGGGGTCTCATGACCAGTTCCTTCCAAGAACAGCTGGAACCTGGTCAGGCAGCTCCAACATATTCAAAGAGAAAATCATCGGCCCCGACCTCGGAGCCAACCAAAAAGTCTAAAGCGTTGGAACCAAGGAGTTTCGGTTCTGACTCTGCTTCATCTTTGTTGCAGTCTATTCCATCGGTTCTGAGACAGTCTTTGGTACCGAAGGTTTTGCCTGACATCGAGACTGTATCTCCTATTTTGAGATTTTCTATTTTGGAGAGAAGGAGGTCTCCTTCAGTCTCCACCAGATCCTCCAGGACCCTATCAGATGAGGACATTGAGAGGGTGGTGAAGAGGTTGCTTTCGGATCCAGCTCTGGCTAGAAAATTGACCCTTCCAGACCCAAAGGTCTCGGAGCCATCCCCCATTACTGATCACTGTTCCTCCTTCGACTTCTTCACTCTCGGAGCCTATTACACCAGGTTCCTCTGTCTTCGACTCTTTGGCTCCGGGGATTCAGCCTGTTTCCTCAGAGACAATTACTCTATCCTCAATGGCTCAGTCTGGAGCCAAGGGTTCTGGGAGCCGACACTCTCGTGTCGACTCCGAGGTGGACAGTCACCCTGGGTTCTCTTCGGAACCGACCCTCCCTCTTGGAGCCTCGGCTTGACTCAGCTCAGCTCCCACCTCTGCTTTGAAGCCATTTCCTCTTGCTAGGAGTCAACCATCCGTCCCCTTGGAGTGGAGGTCTTTTTCGAAGTGGAGGGGAAAAGCTTTCAAAGCTATAGAGAAGGCTTTATCCTCTGCCAAAGCCATTCCTTTGGAACCTGTGTCCGACCAGCAGCAGGCAGCAACCTCTTCCCCCCCTGCCACCCCACAGCGTAGGAAACCAGAGGCCCAAATAGCCCCCATTTGAGGCGCTTCCTCTTCTGAGACCTCCCCAGATTATCCCACTAGAGAGCTCCCTCGGAAGAGGTTATGTAAGAGGAAACATGTTGACTCCCCTGAGTCTGTCACATCAGACACTGATTTAGAGGAATAAGAAGGGTCACACAGATCTCCCTCTGAGAATGTCTCCTTCTCTGACATCCTAGAAATCCTTAGACAGAGGAGTGATTGGAAGACCTCTAACCTTACTGAGGATGAATCAGTGTATCTTGAGGCCTTTGGTCCCGACCTTCCACCTCTTGGGTGACACCACCTTATGACCAACTTTTGGGAGTCATTTCACGGAAAGCATGGACCTCTCCAGATTCAGTGGAAGCCATCCAGAGGAGACCAAACAAATTTATGACAGCACCTGAGGACAAGTCTTTCCTTACCATGGGAGTTCCAGTTGATGCTACGGTGGTAGCAGCGGCCACCAAAAAAGAATTATCTGAGACGTCTTCTAGTATCCATCCTCCTAACAAGGAGTCCAGGATGATGGATAGGTACGGGAAGCGTACTTTTTCTTCAGCAGCATTTACACTAAGATCGCTGATTTACCTGACTCATTTAACTTGTCTTTAGAGGAATCTCCTGAAAGAGTTAGGAGATACCCTCCAGGGTTCAGTAGCACCTGGTTCCATGGACAAGGTTTCCGTGCAGCTCTCCACCCTTACTTCCATAGCTAACTCCTCCATGAGGCTGATCTCATATGTGGCAGATGGAGCGAGCAGGGCAGCCACAGCAAGAATAGCTCTCAGAAGACATTCGTGGATGCGTCTTTGTAATTTTAAAAATCCTTCAAGTCTTCGTTCACTAACGTTCCCTTTGATGGTTCATCTCTTTTTGGACCCCAAGTGAAAGAGACTTTGACTAGGTGCGAGCAGGAAGGAAAAACCTTATCTGCCATTGGAGTCGATTTCTCTCTCCCATCCGGACCCTATCCCAAGGGTAATACAGGAGGGAAAATGTGGTTCCGCAAATCCCAAAAAGGTTTTCCTCAGGCACAAGGTCAACCCTCCCCCAGGGGCAGAGGGGGAGGATATAATGGAAGACGCTGCCCTCATGGCAGAGGAGGTCCGCAACATCAGGGAGACAGAAAAACTTTTTCTGATCGTCCCTTCCATCGACCCTGAGGGGTTGCCCGACTGTCCATCTCTGGAGGCAGTCAGGGGGCATATATCGCTGTACCTAAGCACCTGGCTAACTATCACTCAAGATCATTGGGTACACACAGTAATATCCAGAGGTTACCTGATTCCCTTTATTTCTGAACCCACAACAAACCAGTCTGTTCCAGAAGTACCACCCATCCAACTAGACCGTGCAACATCAGAGGTCATCTTGTTGCTACAAAAAAGAGTCATCCAAGAAGTCCCCGCAGAGCAAGTAGGATTTGGAACTTACTCTCAATTCTTTTTAGTTCCAAAAAAGACAGGGGACTAGAGATCAATTCTAGATCTCAGCAGGCTCAACAAGCATGTAAGAAAATTAATGTTCCGAATGGTCACTCAGCAGTCGATATTTCCCTTTATCGGGGAAGACAACTGGATGTTCTCAATCGATCTCCAGGATGCATATTATCACATCAAAATGGACAGGCGCTCCAGAAGACACTTCGCTTCCGACTGGGAGCCAGCCATTTTCAGTTCAAAATACTGCCCTTTGGCCTTACTTCAGCCCTCAGAGTGTTTACCAAATGCATGGCAGTGGTAACGGCTCACCTAACATGTCAAGGATTCCAGGTGTTTCCGTACCTAGATGACTGGCTCCTCACTGCTACCACCAAGCACCAACTCATAAGGACCAGGGACGAGACTCTATCCTTGTGCGCCAGCCTAGGCATCACTGTTAACTTGCAAAAGTCAGTCTTATCTCCCTCGCAGCATATTGTATATCTAGGCTCAGAAATAGACACAACCACCATGTCAGTAAAGCTAACACATGAAAGAGTGGAATTTCTATGCAGTCAGATCAGATCATTATTAAACAAACAAAGAGTCCAGGCCAGAGTAGTCCTTCAAATCCAAGGGACTATGGCTTCCACCTTCTTATTAGTTCCTCTTGCTCGTCTACATATGAGGATTCTCGAATGGATGCAGTTTGCACAATGGTCGATGCAAGACCTTCCACTATCTCACCAGATATTAATAACAAACGCATGCAAAAGGGATCTGACATGGTGGTTACACACAAAACAACTTGCTATAGGTCGTCCACTTGTTCCTCCCCAAGAGAAAGCAGTTTTGACCATGGACGCTTCCCAGATAGGGTGGGGGGGGGCATTATCTGGGAAAGACAGTCCAAGGTCCTTGGCAAAACCACAAGAACCACTTACACATCACTGTTCTGGAGATGAGAGTGGTGCTATATGCGTTGCAAGCACTTCACAGCTCCCTTCTCACTGGAACGATTGCGATTCAGTCAGACAACATGTCTGTTGTGTGGTACATAAACAAACAAGGGGGAACCAAGTCTTACCTGCTTTGCAGAGAGGCCTTAAGAGTTTGGAAATGGGCGATGGATACTCAACGCTTCCTGATAGCAATGCATATCCTGGGGAAATCCAACGTAATAGCGGACAAACTCAGCCAAGCAATTCTGATGCCACAGGAGTGGTCCCTGAGTCCAATGGTTGCGAAAGAGATCTTTCACAAATGGGGCCATCCTTGCTGCGATCTATTTGCCACTCACCTGAACACCAAATGCCGCAGCTACTTTGCCCTCATTCCCCATCCGGGGATTTTACCCAGGGATGCTCTAGTTCACGATTGGCCCCCGGGACTTCTCTATGCCTTTCCTCCCTTTCCACTCATACCCAAAGTAATACAAAAAGCAAGACAGTTGAGGAGTTCCTTGATTCTCATTGCTCCTTACTGGCCTCGACAAGTTTGGTTTCCTTTCCTGTGGCCTTACCTTTTGGAGGAACCATGGATTCTGGATCCATCTCCAGATCTCCTGATTCATCAATCAGGACAGTTCCACCCCTCCATCTACACCCTCAAATTGACAGCATGGCTGCTCCAATTCCACGTATAGCCAGGTGCATTCCCTTATCCCCAACAGTCAAACACATCCTAATTTCATCCCATAAACCTTCCACTCAGAAACTATATTCTAGCAAATGGAAAAGGTTTTCCCTGTGGGCTATGAACCGGGGCTTAGATCCATATACAGCTCCTTTAGAATCCATTTTATCCTTCCTAACAACAGTTTTTCATGAAGGAGCGGCAGCCACTACAGTTAGAGTTTAGTTAGCTGCCATTTCCAATTTCCATTTTGGTTTCATGGGAATTCCAATCATGCAACACTCCCTCTGTAAAACCTTCTTAAAAGGAGTTCTTCTTCTTAGGCCCCCAATAAAACAACCTTTAGAACCCTGGGACTTAAATTTAGTCCTCTCATCTTTGATATCTGCACCCTATGAACCATCCTCGTCGTCAGACTTAAAATTGTTATCTTGGAAAACCCTGTTCTTGGTAGCTATAACATCGGCTAGGAGAGTCTCGGAACTTCAAGCCCTAACTATTCGATCTCCTTACATTATCTTTCACAAGGATAGAGTCTCTCTTAGGACAAACCCTTCCTTTCTCCCTAAGGTATGCTCAGAACACAACCTGAATACTACCTGTGTTTTTTCCAAACCACTCTAATAAATCATAGTATAGACTTCACCAGCTAGATGTCCACAGGATACTCAGATTCTATATACACAGGACCAAATAATTCAGGAAATCTGATCAACATTTTGTTTCCTTTTCTGACAAAAGGAAAGGCTTACCTGTTTCAAAAATTACTCTTTCAAAATGGCTTTCGGATTGCATATCCTTTGCTTATCAAGAAGCTGGTAGACAATTACTGTTAAAAGCTAAAGGTCACTCTACTAGGGCTGTAGCTACTTCATGCGCCTTTAGATCTACGCTCCCATTTGATACTATTTGTGCAACAGCTACTTGGGCAAGACTACATACGTTTGTCACTCATTACAAATTGGATTTGTCCTCCCAGGACAGGTCATCCTTTGGGTCCACTGTGCTGAAGAATCTCTTCGCTTGAGCCAACCGGGATAAGGATGCTAGGGACGCTGTCCCATCCAGCAAGAATTATGGTGAGATAGGACTTCTTTTTCTTCCTTCGGCTGCTCCCATTAGGGGTCGCCACAGCAGGTCAACTGTTTCCATTTCTTCCTGTCCTCTGCATCTTGCTCTGTCACACCAACCACCTGCATGTCCTCTCTCACCACATCCATAAACCTTATCTTAGGCCTTCCTCTTTTCCTGTTACCTGGCAGCTTCATCCTTAGCATCTTTTTCCCAATATACTCTGCATCCCTCCTCAGCACATGTCCAAACCAACGTAATCTTGCCTCTCTGGCTTTGTCTCCAAACCTTCCAACCTGGGCTGACCCTCTAATATATTTATTCCTAATCCTGTCCATCCTCGTCACACCCAATGCAAATCTTAACATCTTCACCTCTGCCATGTCAAGCTCTGACTCCTGCCTTTTTGTCAGTGCTACTGTCTCCAATCCATATAACATAGCTGGTCTCACTACCCTCTTGTAGACCTTCCCTTTCACTCTTACTGGTACTCGTCTGTCACAAATCACTCCTGACACTCTTCTCCACCCACTCCATCCTGCCTGTACTCTCTTCTTTACCTCTCTTCCACACTCACCATTACTCTGAACTGTTGATCCCAAGTACTTAAACTCATTCACCTTCGCCAACTCTACTCCTTGCATACTCACCATTCCTCTATCCTCCCTGTCATTCACACACACACATATATTATGTCTTAGCCCTGCTGACCTTCATTCCTCTTCTCTCTAGAGCATATCTCCACCTCTCCAGGGTCTCCTCCACCTGTTCCCTACTCTCACTACAGATCACAATGTCATCTGCAAACATCATAGTCCACGGGGACTCCTGTCTGATCTCGTCTGTCAACCTGTCCATCACCATTGCAAATAAGAAAGGGCTCAGAGCTGATCCTTGATGTAATCCCACCTCCACCTTAAACACATCTGTCACTCCCACCGCAGACCTCACTGCTGTCACACTACCCTCATACATATCCTGTACCACTCTTACATACTTCTCTGACACTCCCGACTTCCTCATACAATACCACAACTCCTCTCTAGGCACCTTGTCATATGCTTTCCCTAAATCTACAAAGACATAATGCAACTCCTTCTGACCTTCTCTGTACTTCTCCATCAACACTCTCAGAGCAAACATCGCATCTGTAGTGCTCTTTCCTGGCATGAAACCATACTGCTGATCACTAATCATCACGGTGAGATAGGACTACATAACATTTTTATTTATTTATTTATTTTATTTATTTATTTGCAGTTGGTTTACCAGGATAGTCCATTGGGCCAAAGTGAACCTGTTTTCAGTGGAGTCCTGGGGAGAAAAGCTCCACAACTAAATAGGTTACAGTAGAGTAATTCATACTAGTTATACAATTTATATTATAATACAAAAGTTTTGACGCAAGAAAACAATTTCAAGTAGTACAGCAAAAACAAGAATAATACAGAATACTGATAAAATTAATAGATTGTACATACATAGGAATATTACATGAAAGTATTGCATGAAATATTTAGAATTTGTATCATATTAGGAAGCACTGTATGACACTACTGAGAAATAATAACATATTGGGAAGCAAACCCTTAGGAGGTGTGGCCTAGTGCATTTTTCCCAATCAGAGGAATGATAATATGCATTAGTTATGGGTTAATAATAAGGAGAAATGCAGGAGGAAACAAGGCAAAGGGGGGAAGATGGGAATTGCAAGTGATTACCTATGTGGGATGGGAGCAAGAGCATTCCCACCTGGATACTAGATGAGAATGAAGAGATCTTTTAAAAATAAAATGGTTAAAGGTGGTGCGGATGGATGGTGGTAGAGAGTTCCAAAGGTGAGCAAGGCCATAAGATAGAAGATTTTTCCCTGGGGGACGAGTAGGTTTATAGACTTCTAATAGATTTTGACTGTTGGACCTCAATACTCTATCAGGAAGGTGCATTTTAAAGGCTGACGAAAGGGAGGGACAGAGAGAGGAGTTGAAAATGAGCTTGTGAGCAAGAGCTAGTTGAGTGTATGTGAGACAGCTGGGTAGCTCTAACCATTTTAGTTTCTGGAGAGAGGAACAGTGGTGGGTGGAGGACTTGTGGTTGGTAGCGAACTTGGCTATTTTGTTGTAGCAAGAGGAAAGTTGTGTTTTTAGAGAGGACTGTAGATTAGTTAAGAGTGGAGCGCCATAGAGAAGGGAGGGGATAAGAAATGAAGTAGAGAGTGTGATTTTGGAAGCAGGTGTGAGGTATTTATTTTGTCGGTAGAGCATACCAAGTTTTTGATGAGTTTTTTTGATATTTAGCTGTAGGTCAGAGTTGAATTTGAACTGACTATCAATTTGGACCCCCAAGTAGCTTGGTCTCTGACACCAGTTCCAAAGGTGAATTATTTTGACTAGTGATAGAGAATGTGTTTATATCGAAAGAGGTAGCTTTAGAGGGGGTAAATAGCATTAACTTGGTTTTGGAGGCATTGAGTGCTAGGTGATTACTTTTCATCCACTGCTCGGTGGTTGTAAAAGCATTTTGAGTCAATTGTAGGAGTGAGGGGATAGAAGAGGCAGAGCATATAATGGTAGAATCATCATTGGATGATGTCTGAGAATGGGATAGAGTTGTGGAAATCATTTATAAATATATTAAAGAGAAGGGGACCCAGTATGGAGCTCTGGGGTACTCCAGTAGAGGTATTTAGAAATGAGGAGGTGGCCTTTTTCCATTTTACTGCTTGATATCTGTTAGATAAGTAGTTGAAGAACCAGTTCAAAGAGGAGGGAGATTGGTTAAGTTTTGAAAGTTTGGTTAGTAGCAGGCTATGGAAGATAGTGTCAAAGGCCTTAGAGAGGTTGAGTAGTAAGGTAGAAACAATTTGGCCAGAGTCACATGCTTTATTAACAATTTCGAGGAAGGAGAGGAGGGCAGTCATAGTGCTGTGATTTGGTCTGAATCCGTGTTGTTTGGGAGTTAGTAGGTGATTATCTAAAAGGTGAGGAAGGAGTTGTATTGAATACACTTTTCTAGGATTTTAGAGATGGGAGACAGGATAGCAATGGGGCGGAAATTAGTAACATTGTAATTGTTGCCCCCTTTATGCAAAGGAATGATATAGGCCTTTTTCCAGATTTGGGGTATTATACATTCTAGGATAGAGCGGTTGATTAAAATGCTAATGGGGTAGGCGATAGCTTCAGCAGCTATGCTAAGAAAGTAAGAAGGGATGTTATCAGGAGCATTAGTACATGGCTTCAGTTTCAGAAGGAGTTTCTTTATAGTGGACGTGGGTATAAGTTTTAATGAGAAAGAGGGAGAGTGTGAGGGGGTGGAGTTAGGGGCAGATGAAGTAGTTAGAGTAGGAGAAGAAGTGGAGGGATAACAGTTAGTAAATGGGAGTGAGGGAGTAGTAGCAGTGCAGGGTAGAGTGCTGGGGAGAGAGGGTGGGGGAGTATTAGAGAGTGTAGTAGTGTTGGAGAAAGATGATGTTAATTTGGAAATGGATTCAATGAAAAAGGAATTAAATTGTGTAGCCAGATCTAGGTCAGAAGCGTTTGGGTCTGGGGTAGGGGTGTTTTGTTTGCTGGGGTTAAGGAGAGTAGAGATACCTTTCCAGAATTTCTGAGGGTTTGATATATTATTATTTTGGAGTGTGGAGAAATAATTTTGTCGATCAGAGATTATGAGTTTTTTTACTTTGTTTCAAAGAATTTTATATTCATTTTGGACTAGGGGGGATTTGTTTTTCTGGTAGTGTGCCCAGACTTTATCTCTGTGTCACATATATGCTAGTGTATTTGTGGTAAGCCAAGGGGCTGTTTTAGTTTTAATTCTCTTAGTCCTTAAGGGTGCATGAGAGTCAAGTATTTTTAGGAATATTAAGTTGAAGTGCGCAACTGCGTTATCTAGAGATAATGTTTTTAGGCAATTCCAGTCAATTGCATTTAGAGAGTTTGAAAAGCTTGTTGGATTAAAGTTTTTTTGGTTACGGATAGTAGTATAATTATGGGTGCGATGGAGGAGTAGTGGGAGTCGATGTGTGAAGATGGGTATGTGGTCACTAAGGGGATCAGGTAGAGTGCCACTATCAGAGAAATAATGGGGATGAGAGACTAGAATCCAGTCTAGAATGCTGCCGCTTGTGGGTTTTTTTGAGAGGTATGTTACGGAGTTGATTAGCTGTGAAAAATTGTATAGGTTGATATTGAGAGGGTTTTTAGGAGACTGAATGGAGGCCCAGTTAATATTCATATCTCC
The DNA here is from genome assembly GCF_019279795.1 of Protopterus annectens. Classification (NCBI taxonomy): domain Eukaryota; kingdom Metazoa; phylum Chordata; order Ceratodontiformes; family Protopteridae; genus Protopterus; species Protopterus annectens. Next base: position 44,451,337 of record NC_056747.1, on the reverse strand, counting down.
TAAGATTATTGTTTTATTGCTAATGTTGTTAGAAAGCCAGGAGAGGATATATTCAAGTGTAGAAATATTGTCTCCTGGGGGGATATAGAGTGAGGCTATACAAATGTGTTTATTTGAGTTAACTTGGAGTGATGTGAGCAGTAGTTCAGCGTTTTTGAAGTGTGGAATAGGTTTGTTATAGGGGGTAACTGACAATTGGGATGAGTATAGGAGAGCTACTCCATCCCCTTTTTTATGGGACCTGTCTTTTCTTATGATAGAATAGTTTGGCGGAATAATTTCAGAGTCTTTTATATGGGGTTTTAACCATGTTTCAGAGATGGTTAGGATATCGGGTTTATTATGTATGAGCCAAGCATGGAGGTTTGGGACTTTGTTTACTATACTTTGGGAGTTAAAGGAAGTAAATAAAATGGACTTGTTAGTAGTGGAAGCTGTAGAGGGGCCTGGGTTGGGATGGATGTCACCAGATAGTAGATTGGAAATTAGATGTAAGAGTGGCTTAGAGAGGTAGTTGGACAGTTTGGTAAGTAGATTGGGTTCTAATGTGAATCTGAAGAATCTGTTAGTTACTATGGGGGGAAAATGTTTTTGAGAGGTTATAAGTTTGTATGGGAAGAGTAGAAGGTTATTTATAGGATATATATGTGGATAAATAGGAGTGTGTGAGTATGTTACAGTGGAGTTAAGGTGGTTGGTAACATGGAGGGATTGTGAATGGTAAAAGTTAGGGGGTTGGGTGAGGTAAAAAAAGATAGGATAAATTAAGAAGTAGTAGAATTAAAAAGGAAATGAATGAGGGTTTTAAAAGCATAATGGAATGGGGAATATGTAGAGTTGATATGTTGTTGATACAATATATGTGGATGTAAGGGAGTTATTTATATATAGGAGCAGGTAAGTTCTGGAATAAAGGAACAGAAGTGGGGAAATGATTTAGGTTTGGAAGGGGTGTGGTTTGGGAGTGGAGAGAAAAAGAGGAATCCAATTGGTTAGGTGGGATATTAGTGGAATGTAAAGATTTATTTGGGCGAGTAAAGGGGGTGGTTGTGTTCAGAGATTATGTGGTTGATTGGATTAGAGTTGTTGTGGGTGTGGCTATGGGGTATATAGGTAGAGGTGCTGGGGGCGGGTGGGAAATGGGGACAGGGTAGGGGGAACCAAAGAGGGCTGGAGAGGTTCGAGAGCCTATCAGTGAAGCTATGTTATGTACTTAACATAATGTTCCATGTTTGTAGTCCATCTCGCCTATATTCTTGCGTCCCCTCCCTCCAACCCCCTTCCCATTTCTGGGGGATCTAGTGGACTTCTTTTTGGGGCTGCCTGACTTTGCTCTTTATTATCCACCTGGAATGGATTATGTTTCTAATCCCTTCCTGTATTTTTACAGATTCTTTCTTATTATTATTACCTGATAGGTATTTATTACTTTCTTGCAAACTGGATCTGGGGAATTGCCACGAGGCACCATGGGATAGGTGCTAGCCTTGAGCCAGTAAAAATCTCTCGAGCTTTAGTATAGGCCTTGTCGGAGTCGAATATCGGCCTCAAACCCATCCAGCAAGAATATAGGCGAGATGAACTACAAACATGAAATGTTATGGTAAGTACATAACTTCTTTTTTTCTTCAGTGACCTTCACACTCAGATCCCTGAATTATCTTACTCATTTCACCAGATTACAGAGAGATCTTCTGAAGGAGCTTGGAAATACTCTCCTGGGTTCAGTAGCTGTGGAGGTATCAGACAAAGTGTACTTCCAGCTCTCCACCTTAAATTCAGTAGTTAACTCATCTATGAGGCTCATTTTGTATGCAGCCGATGCAGCAAGTAGGTTAGCGGGTTCAGGAATTGCCCGCAGGAGACATTCCTGGATGCGTCTGTGTAACTTTGCAAAACCCATCAAGTCATCCTTTGTTATCGCCCCCTTTGACAGCTCATCCTTGTTCAGGGCTAAAGTGAAAGAGACACTAACCAAGTGTGAGCAGGAGGGAAAGACTATCTCTGCCATCAGATGCACCTTCTAGACTTTATCCTAAAGGTCAAAAGGAAGGGAAAATATGGCTTCAAAAATCCCAAAGAGCCTTTCAAGACACACATGGTGCACCTTCCCCCAGGGGCAGAGGAGGAAGTAATAATGGAAGACACTGGCCACGCAGCAGAGGGGGTCCACAGAACCAGGGTGACAGTCTTTCATTGGTAAGCCCTTTCAGCACTCCTGAAAGGAGGCCCGTCTGCCCCCATCTGAAGGCAGTCATGGGTCGACTATCTTTGTACACTAACACCTGGCTAAGAATAACAAAAGACAAGTGGGTACAAAGCATCATATCCAGAGGTTGCTCTATTCCCTTTTCCTTTCCCGCCCTATGCATAAAAAACATTCTGGATGTTCCACCCAGTCACAGGAAACAAGCAACCCTAGAAATACAGAAGTTGCTAGAAAAAAGAGTCATCCAAATGGTCCCCGCAGACCAGATAGGATCCGGAACTTACTCCAGGTTTTTTTTAGTTCCAAAGAAAACAGGGGACTGGAGATCCATACTGGATCTTAGCAGACTGAACATATCTGTAAAAAAGACAAAGTTCCGGATGGTAACATTGCAGTTGATACTTCCCTTTCTGGGAAAAGACAATTGGATGTGCTCTATAGACTTTCAGGATGCGTACTACCACATAAAAATGGACAGGCCATCCAGGAGTCATCTGCACTTTCAGCTGGGAGCCAGTCACTACCAGTTTCGAACTCTGCCCTTTGGCCTCACTACAGCACCCAGAGTGTTCACCAAATGTATGGCAGTAGTTACGGCTTACTTGAGACGTTTAGGATTCCAGGTGTTTCCATACCTAGACAACTGACTCCTAACCGCCACCACCGAGCATCTACTAACAAAAGCAAGAGACACCACTATGACACTCTGTTCTCACCTAGGCATCACAATAAACTACAAAAAAATCTGCCTTATTGCCATCTCAACATATTGTTTTTATAGGCACAGATTTATACACAACAACAGTGATCATAAAGCTTCCACCAGACAGAGTAAAAGCCCTGCGAATACAGGTTTTGGAACTTCTTTTCAAAACAAAGACCCAGGCAAGGATGGTCCTAAAAGTACTGGGCATCATGGGAGCAGCAATAAGTGTCATTCCCCTAGCGAGACTGCACATGAGAAAAATGGCTAGTGTTCACCCAGTGGTCCATGCAGGAGCTTCCGATGTCGCATCCCATTATGTTGACAGAGTCTTGCAGAAGAGACCTTCGTTGGTTGCTTCAGTCAGATCAGGTAACCTTAGATCGACCTTTTGTTCTCCCACAACCACTCGCCACAGTGACCACAGATGTTTCCCAGATAAGGTGGGGGGGCATTATCAGGCAAGAACAGTCCAAGGCACTTGGTAGGATCACGAGGCCCACTTGCACATCAACGTCTTAGAGATGTGAGCGGTGCTTTTTGCATTACAGCCATTCCAAGACTCTCTTCCACTGGGAACGATTGCGATCCAGACAGACAATATGTCAGTAGTATGGTACATAAATAAACAAGGAGGAACCAGATCTTACCCACTTTGCTGAGAGGCCCTGACAGTATGGCAGTGGGCAACCTCCTCCCACCGCTTTCTGATAGCAACGCATATCCCCGGGAAATCCAACGTCATAGCAGACAAACTCAGCAGAGCAATACTGATGCCTCACGAGTGGTCCCTGTAACAAGACATAGCGGAAACGATTTTCGAAAATGGGGCCAGCCTTGCTGCAATCTTTTTGCCACTTCCATAAACACCAAATGCAGCAGCTACCTTGCCCTAATCTGCCCTCCAAGGGAATCCCCAAGGGATGCACTTGTTCACGATTGGCCCTCGGGTCTTGTCTACACCTTTCCTCCCCTTGCATTGATACCCAAAGTTCTTCAGAAAGCCAATGCATTGGGAAGGACCTTAATACTTATAGCCCTGTACTGGCCTCATTATATTTGGTTCCCCTTCTTGCGGCCTCATCTACAGGAGGAGCCTTGGATTCTGGACCCTGTGCCGGATCTTCTGACCCATCTGTCGGGAATGCTCCATCCATCTCTTCAAACCCTCAAGTTGACAGCTTGGCTGCTCCATTTCCAAAAATAGCCAGGTTACCTAACCTTTCTATCTCAGTACAACATATAACCTTCTCATAGAAGCTTTTTGAGAAGAAATCAGGATATCTCAACAAATGGAAAAGATTTTCCTTCTGGGCCATAAAAAATCATATACTGACCCATTTTTTGCATCTATATCTTCAATACTGGAATTTTTAGCTGAACTGTTTAATAAAGGTGCAGCTGCAGCTACTATTTGAGCACAGTTAGCAGCAATCTCTAATTTTCATTTTGGAGAAGTAGGACCCAATGTTATGTCCCACAGACTTTGTAAAGCTTTCCTGAGAGGTACTAACCTGTTAAGACAACCCATTAAACCACCTCCACCTTCGTGGAACCTAAATTTTGTATTATCCCAGATAATTCTCCCCCTTTTGAACCTGCATCATCCTGTGACTTGAAATTCTTAACCTGAAAGACGATCTTCCCAGTGGCTATCACTTCAGCTAGAAGGGTTTCGGAATTACAAGCAATATCCATCAAGCCCCTGTATATGCTGTTTCATACTGACAGAGTCTCACTTTGCACAAACCCATCCTTTCTACCAGAAGTGTGCTCAGAATCAAACTTGAATCAGTCTATAGATTTACCATTTTTCCCCCCTAAAGTATGGCAATAAGGCAGAATGCATGTTACACCAACTTGATGTACATAGACAATTACATTTCTGCTTACACAGAACAAAGGATTTTAGGAAAAATTATCAATTGTTTGTGTCTTTTTCAGACTCCAAGAAAGGAGCTTCAGTAGTAAAAACCACTCTATCTGGGTGGTTATCAGATTGCATCTCATATATAGCTATCAGTCACTGAATAAACAACTTCCAGACAAAATAAGAGCTCATTCTACGAGACATATCTCTACCTCTTCTGCCTTCAGTGCAAGATTCCCAATTGATACCATTTGACAGAGTAAGCTGGGACTTTATGAACAGGGCAACGGAACCATTTGCATTCCCCTATAAAATTATAAGGTTAATTAGGAGGATATATGAGGGATTGGAGGCAAAATTTAAAGTGATTGGGGTCCTCTCTGATAATTTCTGCTTGAGCAGAGGAACCAGACGGGTGTCCTCTCTTCCCTTTGTTATTTGCATTGTATTTAGAACCATTGATGAAGAAAATAAGGCACTCAAAAATTCAAGGATATAATTGATATGGTATGCAAAAGCTGGCTGTATTTGCAGATGATAGTATTTTATATCTGACAAAACCAGAAAGGGACATTACAGTGACGTGGAACATTTTGAGATAATTTCAAATCTTTTCAGGATGCAAAATTAATGAAGCTAAAGCAAAAGCAATTGCAGTAAATTTATATATATCCACACTTAATTGGTTCAGCAATATTCATATTTATGGGGATATGATAAGATAGCGGCCACAGCGGTACAGTGATTATCGTTGCTACCTCACAGCAAGAGGTTCTCCGGTTCGATCCTCGGCTGGGGTGCCTTCTGTGCGGAGCCTGCATGTCCTCCCTGTGGTCGCGTGGGTTTCCTCCAGGTGCTCCGGTTTCCTCCCACATCCCAAAGACATGCTGTAGGTGGATTGGACACTCTAAATTGGCCCTAGGTGTGAGTGCATGCATGTGTGTGCCTTCTGTGGAGGGTTGGGTGTCGGGCTGGCAACTCGACACTGTAAAACTCCACTGCCAATCATGAGCGGACAGGTGATCTGCTGTGGCGACCCCTAACCGGGAAAAAGCTGAAAGAAGAAGAAGAAGATGGGGATATGATAAGATGACGTATTTAGAAGTATGGATTAAAAATGATTCTGGTGTGGCAGCTAAGGATATGTGGGAAGAGACTAAACAAAAGATAATACAAAAACTAAGAAAAATTGAAGCTATTTTATATGGATATCGATAGTAAGATGCAAGCAGTTAAAAGTTTTAAGTCTGTTTAGTGTGATACACAGGTTAGGCATATTTTTGTCCACCAGAGGAGAAGTTGTGGATAGCAATTAATAAAGAGCTGAAGGACTTTATCTGGGAGGAAAAGACGACAAGAGTCAAGTGTGATAAGATTATTCTTCTAATAGAACAAGGCAGATTGGGATTACCCGATTTGAAGGTGTATTTCAGAACAGTACAATTAAGGCTCCTATACATAGCACAAGCAGAAACCTACAATTCAAAGTGGAAAGAGATGATGATGAAACAGGGACAGCTTAAGAAACAAAGAGGGACTTGGATTTTGGATGCAGACCTTTAAGGAGAATAACAATAATTATACAGAATATTATATTCATAAAGTAGCAGAAAGTATTCTAAGAACTAAGTCAACACAGGAACAGAGAAAGGAGATTCTGCTGATAGGGATGAATACAATTAGGGATACAAACAATAGGCAAGAGGGGGCTGGAATGTTTTTGAGAAAACTGGCAAAGGAACCAAGGTTTTGGGAGCAAATAACTGGAGAGGGAAAGGTAATAAAATGGGAAGATGCCAGTAATTTATTTGGAATGCAAGTAGAAATTGCCTTCATTAGCAAGGATTGATATCAGAGTACATGCAATGATCAAGAAATAATGGGGTCCTAAACAAAAGACCAGCACTGGTAGAGTTTTAAGTAGAATCTAGAACAGAAGCTGCCATTAAGAAAGAAATAATTAGAGCATGTAGAATATTACATAATAACTATAAAAATCAATCAGAGGAGGTTAGAAAGGATTGGTAAGAGAGACTGGATAAGCAATTCACAAAGAAACAATGGGGTGATATATGTATGTCTCCCAAATATGCAGTATGGTTGGGAGGGTGGCCTAATGGTTAAGGTGGCCTAATAGTTAAGGCGTTTGCCTTGCAAACACAAGATGCAGGGTTTGAGTTTCACAAGGGATAATTGGCTAGGCTTAAAATGGCTCGCAAGGGCAGTTAGCTTAGTATTAATCTATGAACCTATGAACCAAAGTCTAGAAGATTTAGGATATTTGCTTGGAAGTGTTTGCATATGTATTTTTATACCCCAAATAGACTCCAAAGAATTTTTCCTCAGGTAGACAGCAAATATTGGAGGTGTGATGGGGAAGACAGAAGTAACTGGGAACATATTTGCTGGGCGTGTAATGAGTTGGCAGACTTTAAAGATTCTGTGCAGACTGCTCTGTCAGAGACAATGGGAGAGCAAATTGGTGTAACTAAGGAAATTATTTTTTGAGCTATGATACAGAATTGGAATTGTGTAGACATAGTAAGGCCTTGTTGAGTGTAATTATGGTGGCTGCCAAAAAAGCAGTTACTAGAAAATGGAAATCAGTCTAAACCAATTGTTCTAGAAATAACAAATATAGTAAGAGATAAAACAGCTGGAGTTGGGATCTTTAGAAAAGGGTAGGAGCAAATTGCATAGGAAAAAAATGTGAACTTTGAGAATAATACACGCAGAGAAGGAACAAAGTTTAAAAGAAGGCAGAATTTGAATGAGGTATGTAATGTTTGACTGACAGTGACTCAATAGATTATAAGTGATTATAGTGTTTGGAACTACAGTTGTCTTATCAAGGTTTTTAATTTATAATGTTTCCAACTGAAATGATGTCGGTATGGTTTATTTTCATTTATGTAAATGTAAGATTGTCTATGCCGTACGTGATAATTTAAGAAAGATGTTTCTTGTTTAAAAAAATAAATAAAATACTAATCCATGAAGAAAAACAATATGGAAACATTATAAGAAAATAGGTACTACATCATTATCCAATAGCATTCAAGCAAATGCTTTAAAATCTTATGTTACCGCCACACTTATTCTTCTCTAATGCTCTTCATTTAATTTAGTCTTCTCTGTTGTTATAACATTATAATCTGCACTTGTCATTCTTTTCTCCATTTACAGTATTCAAGTTTTCCTTCTCAGAAAATCCCCCTTCAATATTAACTTTCCTTTCAGAATATTACACAAAACGTAGTACCCAGAAACCTTTTATTTTAGACATCAACCACTTAATTATTCTCTCAGTAATGCTTCCTCTAATTCCCAATGTCACCCTACTACATCATGATTTATTCCACATTTTTCTAACTGACTATTTTGTGTCTTTCGGCTTTTCCTGGTTAGGGGTCGCCACAGCGGAACTCCGGTCCGCTAATGATAGGCAGTAGAGTTTTACGTGCTGGCTTGCCGGGCCTAATGCACAACATTCAACAAAGGAACACCCATTCACGCATATCGCCACACAGAAGATGCTCTAACTGAGAATCGAAAGGGCAATGTCTAACTGTGAGGCGACAACGCTACTGCAGCACCACCACCGCAGTATTTCTCTAACTGACTATACTGTATTAAAATCTTACCTTTTTTCATCCTCATGATAAGGGATCACTTTGCTTGGAATCTCGAGCAAACCAACTCCAGTATCATCTTTTTCCCCCTTGCCTTCCTCCCTTCTCCTTTAACATTGTTTCCTTTTCATTCAACTATAATCTCCCCTTAACTACTCTGTAGTCCTCTGTGCCATGTTATAATTGTACATTTTCATATCTGTACTGTTTATTTTAATAAGCACACTTTATTTACACTCTCACACTTCTAGTCACCGTACCTATTCTCAGCTAAACCTTCCTTTATATCAGTTTCTTCAAATGTATTTAATATCCAGCGTATTCACCTTGTCATATATAGAATATCTAACCATTCAGTTCCATTTGTCATAACTTGGAAAAAATTCATAGACTTTATAAAAACAAAAAACTAAGTAATCCCACTCTGCTCTTCTCTAAAATCCGTCTTTGTGGTGACATTTATTCCAGCACTGTCCCCTCAGCCTCACCCATTTCACTCTCAGTTCCTGTACAACATCCACAAAGCTTCTCCTTACCTCCATTAACATTTGCAGTATTCTAAACAAAGTTACAGACCTACAAGTATGATTTCATAATTACTCGCCAGATATTACTGTCATTATCAAAACATAGTTAAAACCCATATAAGACACTCTGAAATTCTATCTCCTGGCTACAGTATAATTTGTTGTGATAGTCTACACGTAAATGGGGAGGCGTTGCAGTTGTATACAATAATTTTCTAACTTTCTCACCCCTCAAAACTAACATATCCGTCTTCCAAAATGCAGAACTTCTTATCTCTCTTCTTAGTGTTAAATATAAGAAGCTATGTATAATTGCCCTCTACATGCCACCAGGTAATAATGTTAGATTATTAGAAAGTTGCTGTTTGCTAGATAACTTCAAATGTTACTACTGAAACTATTATCTTAAGCGACATTAATACTGACTGGTTATCTGTGACATCTAACACCTCAACTACTAGTTTTAACCTGTATATGCTCAAACAGCTAATCTCTTCTCCCATTCAACTCAACAAATTGAATCATAAAAATGATATCCTTGACTGGATACTTGCCTCTGACCCCATTATGTATGAAAAGTCATGGGTATGAACCAATTCAGCAATGAAGAAATCACCCACCAGCTAAAAATAGCATCAATATATAGCTATCCAAAAATTTTCTAACTTTCATGACAGTCTCAATACTTTACTAAAAATCCCTAACTGGGGTCTCCACTCAAAACTCTACCCCTAGATGAGTTTCCAAAATGGCTGCACATTGAGTAACAACTTAATTCTACCTCTCTCAGTGTGAAAGCAGAAACTTAGCAGAGAAAGCCAGTGAACCTAAATTTCTGGGTAACTCTCAGTAACTGGCTAGTAAGTGCACTGCCTGGATGCCAGGAAGGAAGAAATACAGAGGACCTGAAGGAAAATCAGATTCAAAAAGTGATGAAAAACACTGACTGGGAAAAAGTACTGCAGCTGTTCAGCAAAAAGCAGTGCAAGCCCCAGATATGACTTTGAGTAACCTAGAGGAAAGTATAAGACAACTGCATATAGACCTTTATCTTGGAAATTGACAAATGTAGGATTACAAAGGAATAATATTTTTGAAACAGGACAGAACAAGATAATCTGGAAATATTGGACATTTTTTCCTGTAGGGGACTCTAAAGCATATGCCTTACTTCACGCCATTAATGTTCAGAAAAATACTCAGGATAGAGGAAGAGGAGGGAGAAAGTTAACTCTAAACACATTTTTCATTAATAGTACTTTTTTTGATTGTGCATGATTTTCTTTACATGTTATAACCTAAAATGTTCTCAATTATTTTTAAGTATAATGGCGATACTGTAAATAGGTGCTCCTGTTTTTTTTTTTTTTTCTCCCTTCTCTGTTTTCTCTTGTTCAGTTTTAAGAAATGTAGGTGTTGCAATATAAAAATAAAGAAAAAAATTTGGTTAAAAGAGCATAACAAAAGAAAAATTAGTTTGCTTTTTTCTCATTCTTACATAGGGAATGTCTGGATTAAGGCCATTAGATTAATCGAGTAACACATTTTAAGAGAAAGCAAGTGAATGAAAAAGAATATTGAATATTACAAGGCTTTTTTTCTAGTAAACAAATGTATGTTTGGCAGTTTTGTATATGGTTCTCATGTTGGCATGGAGAAAATGTTTTCTGAAAGCTTTTGAAGTGTTTTCTCAGCTGAAAGAGTTGTAACGATAAGGCAAAGCCGGCAGCACTTAACAGAAACTAGCATGTATAACTTTTCTTTTAGGTTAGCTCAAGTGTGTGTGTGTGTGTGTGTGTGTGTGTGTGTGTGTGTGTGTGTGTGTGTGTGTGTGTGTGTGTATGTGTGTGTGTGTAGTTGTCAGTTTGGAAGATTTGTTCCAATTAGGATGGTAAAACTTCAATATTTGAAGATGTATGTAGTGTTAGGAGGGTATACGGTGTGTTTGTATTTTAGTTTGAGGGCTTTCAATAAAACAAAAGGTTTTGTAAGATGTGACATAGGCTGAAATGGAGGTGACAAGAAACAACTTTATAAAAAAATTAACCTGTCAAACAGTATATGCATGTAACACAAAGGCTGGAACTACACATTTAACAAGCTGTGATACATAAAAGGTGAGAACAATAATTTTTCAAGAATATGATTTCTGTAATGTCTTTAAGCATAAATGGTCTCACAGTCAAATACAAAAAAAGAGTAGTGAACTATATTAAAAATGTAGAATGCAAATAGCTATGCTACAGGAGACACACTTGGAAAGAACTGAACAAGTGAATTTGATAAAGAAAGGTTTTCAGGATGGTTATTCAGAGGAGTATCTGTGGCAAAGGGAGAAAGGAGACATATTAATTGCAAGACGAGCTCCAGTAGTGATAGAAGAGGATACAAAAGACAATAATGGTAGATTTATAGTACAAAGAGGCTACTGGAAAGGGAGGAGGATTACACCGGCATATATTTATATTCCATCAAAAACTGCTGTAATGGAGCTTAAGAAAATTCTGGGAGAAATAGTCAGCTTTCAGCAAGGAATATTACTTATAGGTGAGAATTGAGATTTGATTTGCAACAGTGAAGATGAGAAAGAGGGTAGATTTTTTGAAGAAGTGAACAAAAATATTTGGTATGGAAGATGTGAATTCAGTACTAGGAGTTCAGAGCAAATATACATATTATTCTCCAAGATACAAAACTGGGTTAGGCAGAATTTTCATGTCACAGGAACATGTGCATTTAATTGAAGGTCTTGATATGCATCCAGTAAATATTTCAGATCATGCACCAATAATAACTAAATTAAAAGTACAGGGTAATAAAATAAAAAATGAGACACTTGCACTTTCCCACTTATCTGTTGAAAAGAGAGGAATTTAAGGAATAAGTAGTGGAAATTATTCAGGAACTATTGGAGAAGATATAAATATCTTCTGAAAATACACCTAGAGAGTGGGATAAAATGAATGTGCAGTTTAAAAATATGGTAGAAATAAAAGAAAGGGAGATATGGTTAAGAAGTAATAATAATGTTTAGAGGGACTGACAAATGTTAAAGTATTGCAAAATAGGGGGAATCCCACAGAAGAAGAAGTGGAGCAATTGCAGAATGCTAAACAGGAAATAAAGGATTACCTTGATAATATGCATGAGTTTAGAAAGACTGCTGCTAAGCAACTGTTTTTTGGTAATAACTCAAGAGCACAAAAACTTTCAGCACAACGCCTCAGGCAACAGAAAGTAGAAAGGGCTGTCACCAAGCTTAGGAGGGCTATAACAAGGAAGATAACAAGGGATCCTGTAGAAGTACTAGAAATATTTCAGAAATTTTATGAAAGTCTGTATAAACCAGAGAAACATGGACGTCAAGAAAAGATACAAATGGAAAGGTTTATGGAAGAATTAAATATGCCAAGGTTAGAGCTAGAGGAGACTTGATTACTAATAGGATAGGAGAAATTGAGATGAAAATTGTGACATATAACCAATATACAGGAAATTTCTCAGAAATAGATGATATTCCTGGCTGATTTGAATACTAAACCATGATAATAAAGTGTTTATGTCTGTAATGGCTAAAAGAATGGCAAAAGTGATGCAAAAATTAATAGGTATGGATCAGTGTGGTTTTGTTAAGGGGAAGTAAACATTTCACAGCATTAACAGAACACTGATAATCCAGAGGGAAGCAGAATGTAAGAAAATACCACTGTTGTTGGTGTGTCTTGATGCAGAGAAAGCATTTGACAGAGTAAGCTGGGACTTTATGAACAGGGCAACGGAACCATTTGCATTCCCTTATAAAATTATAAGGTTGATTAGGAGGATATATGAGGGATTGGAGGCAAAATTTAAAGTGGTTGGGGTCCTCTCTGATAATTTCTGCTTGAGCAGAGGAAGCAGACGGGTGTCCTCTCTTCCCTTTGTTATTTGCATTATATTTAGAACCATTGATGAAGAAAATAAGGCACTCAAAAATTCAAGGATATAATTGATATGGTATGCAAAAGCTGGCTGTATTTGCAGATTATAGTATTTTATATCTGACAAAACCAGAAAGGGACATTACAGTGACGTGGAACATTTTGAGATAATTTCAAATCTTTTCAGGATACAAAATTAATGAAGCTAAAACAAAAGCAATTGCAGTAAATGTGTATATATATATATATATATATATATATATATATATATATATATATATATATATATATATATCCACACTTAATTGGTTCAGCAATATTCATATTTATGGGGATATGATAAGATAGCGGCCACAGCGGTGCAGTGATTATCGTTGCTACCTCACAGCAAGAGGTTCTCCGGTTCGATCCTCGGCTGGGGTGCCTTCTGTGCGGAGCCTGCATGTCCTCCCTGTGGTCACCTCCAGGTGCTCCGGTTTCCTCCCACATCCCAAAGACATGCTGTAGGTGGATTGGACACTCTAAATTGGCCCTAGGTGTGAGTGCATGCATGTGTGTGCCTTCTGTGGAGGGTTGGGTGCCGGGCTGGCAACTCGACACTGTAAAACTCCACTGCCAATCGTGAGCAGACAGGTGATCTGCTGTGGTGACCCCTAACCGGGAAAAAGCCGAAAGAAGAAGAAGAAGATGGGGATATGATAAGATGACGTATTTAGGAGTATGGATTAAAAATGATTCTGGTGTGGCAGCTAAGGATATGTGGGAAGAGACTAAACAAAAGATAATACAAAAACTAAGAAAAATGGAAGCTATGTTATATGGATATCGATAGTAAGATGCAAGCAGTTAAAAGTTTTAAGTCTGTTTAGTGTGATACACAGGTTAGGCATATTTTTGTCCACCAGAGGAGAAGTTGTGGATAGCAATTAATAAAGAGCTGAAGGACTTTATCTGGGAGGGAAAGACGACAAGAGTCAAGTGTGATAAGATTATTCTTCTAATAGAACAAGGCAGATTGGGATTACCCGATTTGAAAGTGTATTTCAGAACAGTACAATTAAGGCTCCTATACATAACACAAGCAGAAACCTACAATTCAAAGTGGAAAGAGATGATGATGAAACGGGGACAGCTTAAGAAACAAAGAGGGACTTGGATTTTGGATGCAGACCTTTAAGGAAAATAACAATAATTATACAGAATATTATATTCATAAAGTAGCAGAAAGTATTCTAAGAACTAAGTCAACATGGGAACAGAGAAAGGAGATTCTGCCGATAGGGATGAATACAATTAGGGATACAGACAATAGGCAAGAGGGGGCTGGAATGTTTTGGAGAAAACTGGCAAAGGAACCAAGGTTTTGGGAGCAAATAACTGGAGAGGGAAAGGTAATAAAATGGGAAGATGCCAGTAATTTATTTGGAATGCAGGTAGAAATTGCCTTTGTTAGCAAGGATTGATATCAGAGTACATGCAATGAGAAAGAAATAATGGGGTCCTAAACAAAAGACCAGCACTGGTAGAGTTTTAAGTAGAATCTAGAACAGAAGCTGCCATTAAGAAAGAAATAATTAGAGCATGTAGAATATTACATAATAACTATAAAAATCAATCAGAGGAGGTTAGAAAGGATTGGTAAGAGAGACTGGATAAGCAATTCACAAAGAAACAATGGGGTGATATATGTATGTCTCCCAAATATGCAGTATGGTTGGGAGGGTGGCCTAATGGTTAAGGTGGCCTAATAGTTTAGGCGTTTGCCTTGCAAACACAAGATGCAGGGTTTGAGTTTCACAAGGGATAATTGGCTAGGCTTAAAATGGCTCGCAAGGGCAGTTAGCTTAGTACTAATCTATGAACATATGAACCAAAGTCTAGAAGATTTAGGATATTTGCTTGGAAGTGTTTGCATATGTATTTTTATACCCCAAATAGACTCCAAAGAATTTTTCCTCAGGTAGACAGCAAATATTGGAGGTGTGATGGGGAAAAAAGAAGTAACTGGGGACATATTTGCTGGGAGTATAATGAGTTGGCAGACTTTAAAGATTCTGTGCAGACTGCTCTGTCAGAGACACTGGGAGAGCAAATTGGTGTAACTAAGGAAATTATTTTTTGAGCTATGATACAGAATCGGAATTGCGTAGACATAGTAAGGTCTTGTTGAGTGTAATTATGGTGGCTGCCAAAAAAGCAGTTACTAGAAAATGGAAATCAGTCTAAACCAATTGTTCTAGAAATAACAAATATAGTAACAGAGATAAAACAGCTGCAGTTGGGATCTTTAGAAAAGGGTAGGAGCAAATTGCATAGGAAAAAAATGTGAACTTTGAGAACCATACACACAGAGAAGGAACAAAGTTTAAAAGAAGGCAGAATTTGAATGAGGTATGTAATGTTTGACTGACAGTGACTCGATAGATTATAAGTGATTATAGTGTTTGCAACTACAGTTGTCGTATCAAGGTTTTTAATTTATAATGTTTCCAACTGAAATGATGTCGGTATGGTTTATTTTCATTTATGTAAATGTAAGATTGTCTATGCCATACGTGATAATTTAAGAAAGATGTTTCTTTTTTAAAAAAATAAATAAAATACTAATCCATGAAGAAAAACAATATGGAAACATTATAAGAAAATAAGCATTAGTAAACTGGAAAGAGTGCAGCGTAAATAAACCAAGGGCATTCATGCATTTCAAAATTTGACTTATTATGAAAGACTAAAATATCTGACCTTGTAGAGTGTCTCTTACTTGATGGTAAGAGGATATCTTATTCAGCTATATAAGGCATTTAGAGACAACTACCTCTGGCAATGTTTAGGGTTATCCGAAGGTAGTAGAGTCTTATCAGACAATGTATGTAGAAGATTCTATAGCAATGACAAGTGTACTTCGAGTGGCCATAGTTCAGTGCATTTTGCCTGTGCTGCAAAAGGATGATTGCACGTGCTTGATAGGTCTTCAGGATGTGTAGTACTATCACATTGAAAAAATAGGCTTTCCAGAAGATACCTGAGCTTCCAGCTGGAAGCCAGTCATTACCAATTCTAAGCACTGTCCTTTGGTCTCACCACAGCCCCCAAGGAGTTCACCAGATGCATGGCAGTGGCAGCAGCTCACTTGAAACTGCTGGGATTTCATGTGTTTCCATATCTAGATGACTGGCTGCTTACTGGCCCAAGCATACATCGACTTCTACAGGCAAGGGACTACTTGCTTCACTTGTGCTGTCATCTAGGAATAACAGTCAGTTACAAGTACCAGTTCACCTCAACACAGTGTCTGGAGTTCATAGGTGCTTGTCTGGACACAGTCAGTCAAATAACCCACTTTTCCCTCTTCTGAAATAAACACGCTGCAGTTACAAGTCAAGAATGTTTATCTCTTCCAGGCTGATTGATACTGTAGTCTTTGGGTTCCATGGCAGCAGCTATCACTCTTGTCTATTTTGGCAGGTTCCATTTGAGAATCCTTCAATGGACCATGTTAACTCTTTGGTCTGTTCTTCAATACCCATTGTCCACGCCAGTCAAGATCACGCATACATGCAAAAGGTATCTTCTGTGCTGAATTAATTCAAACCAGCTCGTGAAGGCCATCTCTTTGTTCTTCCCTTGCCCAAGGTGAGAGTGACCACGGATGCCTCTCAGTTTGGGTGTGAGGGGGAAATACTTGGGAAAGACAGTCCAAGGTACATAGTCTCACAAAGATGCCAAGATGCATAACATTGTCCTTGAGATGAGAGCTGTCCTGCTAGGATTGCAGGCTTTTCAAAACATTCTTCCACCCAGGATAAATGGCATTCAGATAGATGACATGTCAGTAGTGTGGTACATCAAGAAACAAGGGAGAAACAGATCATATCCTTTTTGTCGAAAAGCTTTGAGAGTATGTCAGTGGGCAATCTCTTCCAGTCACTTTCTAATAGCAATGCACATTCCAGGGAAATCCAACATGATTGCAGACAAACTAAGCAGGTCCATTCTGTTGCCTCACTTGTGGTCTCTCAATATCAGTGGGGCAGAAGGAATTTTTTATCAGTGGTGCCAACCATGCTGTGTTCTATTTCCCTCTCCCTCAACAACAAGTGCAGTAGATTCCTACTTCTTACATTAGATCTCTTCTTCAAAAGCTTAAACCCTGCTCCCCCCTCCACTGATAACCTACCCCCTACCTGCCTTAAACTTGCTGCTGATTCCATAGCCTATCCGGTATCTATCCTAATTAATAGATTATTTAGGAATCCACTGTCCCTACCCTATGGAAATCCTTCTTTACTATTCCCCTGCATAAAGGTGGAAACTCTACAGACCCATCTAACCACCGCTCCATAGCCATCCTATCCCCCCTCTAAGATCCTTGAAAAATGCATACACTCACAGCTTCTTAACCACGTCCTCCAGCACAACCTTCTCACTCCCACTCTACATGGTTTCTGACCTAACCATAGCACAACCACAGCCCTCTTATCCTTCACACATATCATTGCCGAGGCCCTAGATAACAACAAATTCATATCTTGTCTCTTCCTTGACCTCTCCAAAACCTTTGACACAGTCTCCCATCCCCTACTGCTATCTAAACTTGCAAATCTAAATCTTTCTTCTTCCTCCCATACCTGGTCCTCATGTTACTTATCCTGCAGACAGCAGTCTGTCAAATGGCTTTCTTCCACTTTTCCATTTTACCTGTAACTACTGGTGTACTGCAAGGGTCTATCCTGGGTCCTCTCCTGTTCAACGTTTTTACCAACGATCTCTACACATCTTGTAAATAATCCTCTCTCATCCAATATGCTGATGACTCAACCCTCATCTCCACCTCTGACAATATCTCTGAACTCCACACTCTAACTCAGCATGCATTTCTATCCACAGAACAGTGGCTGTTCAGTAATCTACTTATCCTCAATCCCAAAAAGACCAAACTCTTACTCTTTCTTCCTTGGTCTCTCACTCACCACAAATCCACCTTTGCTATTACATCCTCTAACAAGACTGTAATCCAGCCCGAAACTCACACACAACTCCTTGGAGTTATCATTGATGATGAACTTAAATTCGATCTTCACATTCTCCAATGTATAAAAAATACACACCAGAAACTTGGTTTACTTTACCGCAATAAAAGAATTCTCACCACAAATGCTAGACTCGGGTCTTACACATGCCCTACTCCTCCCCTCCCTCCTATATGCTGCTCCAGTGCTCACTAACATTCAAACCACAATCTTGAACAAACTCCAACAAACGTATCATAAGATAGCTAGGTTTGTCACAAACTCTCCTTACAATTCACATCACTGCCTTGCCCTAAACTCACTCCAGTGGCTTGAATTCCCCCAACGTCTACTACTATCTCAACTTCAGAAGCTACACTTTATTCTTTATCAAGCCTTCATCTTGTCCTGCTCTGTCTTCCTTTGTCTCTATCTATACTCCACCTCGGACTCTCCGCACCTCTAACCAGCAACTACTGGACATCTATCAACCTAAAAAAATTGCAGGCAAACTCCTATATACACACTCCTTTGCTCAAGCTCGGAACTAACTTCCAATAGAAATATGTTCCATCATCCACCCATCTCACTTTAAAGAAAAACTCAAACGTCATCTAATTAACTTCAAAACTTGCTCTTGTGAAGCCCCAACCTAGTGCCCCTCCATTATGTGTCTCTTACTCCCTTCCCTATCATCTAAGTACTCCATTATTTTGGATTCGTACTAAAGATACTAAATCAATACTGTTGGTCAAAATTCTTCTTGTATATATGTAAATATATGTGTTTCACTGTAAAAAATGATGTGTATGCATTGCCATTCTATTATGTGTATGCATTGGTATTATATTTTTTAACTTTCTTGTATAACAGACTTCTGTTACATTTTTGATTTTAAAGTTTGAATTTCTGTAATTTGTTTATGTGTTGGAGCTTTTCTCCTCAGGTCTCCACTGAAAATGGGCCTCAAGCTCAGCTGGACAAAACTGGTTAACAAAGGTCAATAAATAAATAATAATAAATAAGGTTATTTGCCTTGATCCCTCCTTTGGAGGAGTAACCAAGAGATGCTCTAGTTCATGACTTGCAGTCCTCAGTCCTCTATACTTTTCCACCATTGCAACTAATTCTCAAGATTCTTCAGAAAGCAGTTCAGGTGAAGAGCACAGTTATCCTCATTGCACCTTTTTGGCCTAGTCAGATTTGGTTCCCATTTTTCTGACCTTATCTTCAGCATCCACCCTAGATTCTGGATCCAGATCCAGACCTCCTGTCTCACCTGACATGCATGATTCATGTGAACATAACAGATCTCAAACTGACCGGATGGTTTCTCCAATTCCACTGAATGCTAGACAGCCCAGGATGTCCACCCTGTTCCATCATATTTTGTTATCTTCCAGTAAGGCTTCTACTAGAAAGACTTACAAAAGTAAATGGAATGGATTTTTCTTCTGGGCCTTTAGCAAACCTCTGGACTCTTTTTCAGAGACAGTGCCTTCGATCCTTGGATTTTTAGCTTCAGTCTTCAATGAAGGAGCTCGTTTCTCAACTATTAAAGTTCAGTTGGCTGCCATTTCTAGTTTCACTTAGGTGAAAATAACTATACCTGAGCCTCTTCTAAGCTATGCAAGACCTTTCTTAAGGGAGCTTTTTTTGCTTAGTTCTTCATTAAAAGATCCTGCTTCTCCATGGAAATTAAATGTAATGCTTTAAGTCTTAATTCAAACTTCCTTTGAACCTCAGCCAAAGCAGATCTTAAATTTTTATCTTGGAAAACCATTTTTCTGGTTGCTATTGCTATATGAGTATCTGAACTGCAGACTCTATCCTCAAAACCTCCTTACCTGATTGTCTAAAATGACAGGGTGTCCTTGCGAACAGACCCATCCTTTTTACCTAAGGTAGCTTCCAAATCAAACATACACCAGGTCATTAATATCCCATTTTTTTCCCAGTTTTTGAAATAAAGGGGAGTATATGCTATACCTTTTAGGTGTACATAGACAACTTTGCTTTTACCTTCATAGAACCAAAGACTTTAAGAAAACTGACCAGTTATTTGTTTCCTTTTCTCCCAACAGAGTGGGCAAACCAGTATCTAAGGTTACAGTGGCGAAATGGCTGACTGACTGATTGTATATCCTTCATCTATAGTAAATTAGGCCTACCTTTACCAAAACTTCTTAGAGCCCATTCCATGAGGTCTGTGGCAGTTTCTTCAGCTTTTTGGTCTAGAACCTCTTTATATGATATTTGTGCAGCTGCAACTTGGGCTAATCCTCACACTTTCATTGCTCATTACAAGTTGGATTTAATTTCCAGGAACAGAGCAGAATTTGACTCAGCACTGCTCGGGAATATCCTTCCATGATAGGCCTCCCAAGGTTACAGTAGTTGGGGACTCTGTTCCATCAGTTCAGGAATGAATGAAAAGGACATCAGATAAAAAAAAAAAAAGCTATGTACATACCATAACATTATACTGCAGTGGTGGTGCTGCGGAAGCATTGTCGCCTCACAGTATGATGTTGTCCTGTTAGATTCTCAGCTAGAGCGTCTTCTGTGTGGAGACATGCATGAATGGGTGTACTTTCGTTGAAGGTTGTGCGTCAGAGCTGGCAACTCGGCATGTAAAAATCTACTGCCAATCATTAGCGGACCGGAGTTCCGCTGTGGCGACCCCTAACCAGGAAAAGCCAAAAGACACAAAAACATACCATAACATTCCATCTGTGTTGTTCATTTTCATTCTTCCTCAACTTCCCGCCCACCTGCCCCCATACTTTGCTTCTGGAAAGATCTAAGAGTTGAACAGGAACCTCTGTTCCTTGTTTGAGCTCCAGCTTCCTTCTTCCTGCCTACCTTTGATATTTTCTATAATAGATTGTCCTTTATATCTAGAGGTATCAAACTCGATCTGAGGTACATTCTGTTGGCGGGACATTATGGGTAAAGGTAGGAGCTTGGGAGTTCTAGGATCCAGTGATCTGGTAGAAGCAGCCAACTCAAGTGTCAGATCCAAACTCATCAGTTGAGGAAGAATGAAAATGAACAACACAGATAGAACATTATTGGAAGTACTCAACTGTTTTCTTCCAAAAGTCACAGAACTCTTATCAAGACACTCCTGGTGATAGACATCCTAGTGGCAGAGGAGTTAACAACAATAGCCATTGCCTTAGACACAGACAAGGACCTTATAACCATTAACTAGGGCTTCTGCAGTCCCTTTACTGAAAATTCCTTTCATTGCCTCTGAAGGGTTGCCTGGTTGCTGCACTCTGGAGGCAGTCGGGGGTGCATATCTCTGCACCCACAAACCTGGCAAAACATAACTACAGATTCTTGGATGCTAAACATAATTTCCAAAGGCTACTCCATACCATTTCACTTCCTCCTAGCAAGAAGAAGAACATTTTCAATGGTCCTCCCAGTCAGTGGAAACTTACACCAGAAATACAGAAAAAAAAGTCATCCAGATGGTCCCTGAAGACCAGTTAAAATCTGTAGTCTACACAAGGTTCTTTTTAGTACCCAAGAAAATAGGGGACCTCAGACCCATTCTGGACCTGAGCCATTTAAATCAGTATATCAAATAGACAAACTTCTGGATGGTCATGCTTCATTCCATTTTGCATCTGCTGAGGAAGGATGATTGGATGTGCCCCACAAATCTCAAGGACATTCAATATCATGTGAAGATAGAGAAGCGTTTGAGAATATTTCTACATTTCTGGCTGGAAACCAGTCATTATCAATTCAGAGTCTTCCTTTTGGGTCTCACCACATACCCTATGGTATTCACTAAAATTATGGCAGTAAGTAGCAGCGCACATTCAACTGCTACAATTGGCTCCTGTCCGCTACTTCCAGCAAACTGTGGTTGAACCATTGGGACCTTTTGCTCCATCTGATGGAAGACCTAGGGATCATGGTCAGTCTAACCAAAAGTCATTTTATGCCTACTCAACAGAGAGAGTTCATTGGATACCACCTAGGCACATGTTTGTAGATCACCCAATTTCCCAACTCCAAGATGTTCTCCCTGCCACTCAGGTTTTCCATCACCCCTCCCTAATGATGGGCCAAATTCTTTGCCTTTTGGGTCTAATGGCTTACACAATCCTCATGGTTCCATCAGTCAGATTTTACTCAAGAGTGCTTCAGTGGACCTAGTGGTGCAGTGGTACCAATTTTATTATCTACTTTATGCCAAGATTTGAGTCACTCAAATTTGCAGGCAATATATATCCTGGTGGATAACATCTCATTCAGTGTCAGAAGGGCGTCTGCTTCTCACACACACACACACACACACACACACACACACACACACACACACACACACACACACACACACACACACACACACTCACACACTCACACACACACACACACACACACACACACACACACACACACACACACACACACACACACACACACACACCGGCCTATGGTGGTATTGACAGTGGATACATCCCTTCTAGAATCGGTGGGGCATTTCAAATGTAAGACAGTCCAAGGCCTTATTGTATTATATAATATTATTATATAATATATTATTATATTATAAAATTATATAATATTTTTTAATATTATTATAGGTCACATACAGAGGTTAGTCTTCACATTAATGTCCTGGAAATGAGGGAGGTCCTCCTACCATTGCAAGCTTTTTAGGATGCCCTCTCCAGAGGTGTGATATTGGTACAGACAGACAATATGTCAGTGGCTTCTGTGATTATAGGAGGTACTGCCAGCATAGCTAGCTGAAATTTTGTAAATAATTATATGTCATTTGTGAATATAGAGTTGATTTATACAAGATGCTTGTGTTACAAATGTATTAGAACTGTGTGCCATGTATATCAAACTAATTTGTACAGATGTTTGTGTTTAACAGGTATTTGTAAAGTGCTTTTGTTTGAAATGTATCCACAGTGTGACATACTGGAGAGAAGAGAAATTTACATGCACTATTGTAACTGTTTAAATGTATATGTTTTAGCAGAAGAAACTGAAAGGTTAACCTCAGTCTAGAAACTTTAAAATATATCTGAAATTAAATTACTTTATGGACTAGGCCATAAACATGCTATCTAAGAAGTTTCAGTACAGCCTGAGACACAAAGTTTGTACCAGGAAGTTTCTGCATTGTCTATGGGATGAACTAATTACTAGTCTGGAAACGTGGAGGTATGCAATTGTTTTATGATTTCCATTACCTGCCACAGATCTGAGCAAAAGCCCTTGTGTGTATTTTCACAGGTAGGTACTAAATCCTGTCAGCTTCCAGCAATGGGATTTTGGATGGGAACTAGAAGTCAAATGACCAGAAGTGATTTCATTCTGCAAGCTATCCTAGAAGTAATATTTTAGATATTTTGAGAAGTCTCTTAGTGAGACAGAGCATTCTGTATTCTGTCTTGGGCCTGAAAACAAGAAGGACCATTCACCACATCATCTGCCTTGCTCGGAAATAGTGATTCTCTTAGATTCAGTCAGGAATATAGTGAAGCTTAATTTAGATATTGTTTTTCCTTTATTTGTCTGAGTCTGTCCTTCAATGTTATTTTAAATATTTCCTGCGGTTTTGACCTCTGATGTCACTGTGAATAGATATTCAGTATTGTCTTGTTCTTTAGTTGTTTATTATTAAATATATTTAAATCTATCATTGTGGCTAATCTTTGTAGAGGTATTTAAGTTTTGAGAGAATTTGAATATTTATTTGGTGACACAGTGTGGGTACTCATAATAGCCTTGTTCTTGGTCAAATTACCACTTATATTAATATTAATTTCACTCAGTATATTAAGTACCCTTGTAAGGGCTTTAAGGTAGCTGGCAGGAGTGTCTGGTGGCGGTGACAACTACCTTATAGTCTGGGGAGAAGGGGGCATAGCTAGGAAACCTGTGCCAGCCTTTCCCTGTTGTGTGTGTGTGTGTGTGTGTGTGTGTGTGTGTGTGTGTGTGTGTGTGTGTGTGTGTGTGTGTGTGTGTGTGTGTGTGTGTGTGTGTGTGTGTGTGTGTGTGTGTGTGTGTGTGTGTCAGCCACTTGGGCAGGGACATGAAGCACTGGTTGGACAAAGAGGCTGCTGGAGGTCTTGGCTTGGACACTCAGCTGAGATCTCATCTCTATAGCTGTGCCAGTGGGGAGTCTTTCTGGGGATCTGGAGAAAGAGGGAGAAACCAGCCCCAAACTGGCAGTGTTTCCTATGTGCTCTTAAGGGAAATTGTGCTTGATCGTGTTTAATGCAGAGAGCTGCATCTGGAGATACTGAGTGTGTACCTGTTATCCTCACAGTGAACGTTCTCCATAGGTGCCAGTGGTGGGAATTGAGATGCCTTGATTACTGGCCCAGAGCTGGGACATCACATATTGGTTGGCAGTGGTGGGATCACCACATCACATATTGGTGAACAGTGGTGTGGATATTGAACTTCTGTAGCCTGTAAGCAGTTGTCACTGAAGAGGGCGTTTATACTCTCTCAAGCAGCCACATGGTAAACATTCAGAGTTTCATATCACAATAATTTTATTTATTTACTTTTGCTAGCTTAGTTACTCAGGAAGAGCAGGCATGGATATCAGCAGAGGATTATGGCAAGCTGACAAGGAGCCAGTTGGCTGAGATGTGCCAGTCCAAAGGACTGGTGCATGCCAACCTGACAAAAGGGGAAGTGACTGTAGCCTTAATCACAGCTGCAGCACAAACCAGCAACCAGGAGGATAACCGGTCTGTTGATGAGGACTTGCAGATCTCAGAAACAGGACAGTTCAGCTTTTCCTCAGAGGACTTAAAAATCCATCTGGAGTTAAAGAGACTTAAACTGGAGGGCAAATGTTTGGAATCAGAATCAGCAGAGAGACTGCTGCATGAGAATCAAATGGAATTAGAATCAGCAGAGAAACTGCGGCATTTGGTGGCTGAAGAAGATGAGAGGCAGAGGCAACATGAGAGGGAGATGCTGACACTTCGCCAAGGTTATGGAGGTAATAGGGAAGAGAAGAACCATACCCCAGAAGCAATATAGGTCACTAATCTTTCTCAGTACCAAGAAGGTGAGAAGTTTGATAGTTTTACTAATGCATTAGTTTTATTTATGTATTTGAAAGAGTATGCAAAGAGAATAATGTAGACAAAGGGCTCTGGGTACAGTTCCTGATCCCCTTACTCCATGGTAATGTTGTAACTGCTGTTTCTAAATTGTCTGATATTGATTGTTTAGACTATAACAAAGCAAAGAAATGTTTATTAGAGGGTTTTAACTTAACACCTGAAACTTATAGAAAAAAGTTTTGTGAGCATAGACACAAAGCAGATTAAAGTGTGTGTGATTATATTGCTGAGTTAAGCACTTATTTTCATAGATAGATGAGTGGGTGTCAGGTCACCACTTTTCAAGGTCTGGCAGACCTTTTGTTGAGGGAACAAGCCCTTAGCACTTGCCTGAGAACTTGAGAATCTGGTTGGGAATGCAACTTTACAGATGAGCTGGGGAAAACGGGGATCTCTACTTACCAAGCAGCGCATCACTGTACAAGAAAGAGATACCCAGTGCTGCACATGGATATAAAGGAACCCATGCTGGGCAGCCTAAGCCACCTCAACAGATTTCACCAGCAGTCGAGGAAGACACTAGTTTAAGTAGAATGCCAGGATCAGGGGATATATATTTTAAATGTAACTAGTGGGGCCATGTATCTTATAGATGTCCATGGAGGTAAGGTGGGGAACAAAAGGTAGAGGAGCCAGCAAGTGTGAATAACAAAATGCCAGTTGTATATTGTCTGGAGTCAACAAGGGTACCAAATTACCACAAGAGGTTATATCCTATGTTAGTTGATGGGACACAGGCCACTGCTAAGAGAGAGACAGCCTCTGACTTAACCATTGTGAAGCCTGTAATGTTAAAGAAGAGAACTACTTGCTTGGGCAGTCTGTTCCAGTCAGAGCTTTAGGAGGGACCCCATTCCAAATATCTTTGGCTAGGGTTCACCCTGACTGGGAGGGTGGAAAAGGAATCAAGCAAGTAGGTGTATTTGAGGATATCCTTGCAGATGTCCTGATAGAGAATGATTTTGATAATGCAGTACCTTTGTGCATGCAGTTACATGCAGTCAGGCTTGGAGACAGGCATGTGGGTCTGGTAGCTTAGGGGGGAACCCAGACAGACCACACACTTGAAGCCAGGACTGATGAGGTGACTACTTCAGGGAGGGAGCTACCCTGTAGCAGTGAGACTGAAGGTGAGCCACAGCTGCTTGTGGGAACTGATGTTCCCATGGATTGAGTGTTTGCAAGGACAGAGGCGAGTAGTAGTACCCAGGCTGACAGTACTGTCAGAGGATACCAGACTTCCTGTGGAAGGGGAGCTGGGAAGGGTTACAAAGAGAGAGTTGAGACAGGCTCAGCTCTCAGACCCAACATTACAAGGCTTGAGGGAGGTAGCTAGGTAGACTCCTGATTCTCAAGGAAAAGGGTATTCCGTATAATGGAACACAGAGTTATTGTTTAGAGAATAGACCCCTGAGGGAGGCCTAAAGGGTGAGATAATACAACAGTTGGTATTGCCCACAGCCTACCATCTGGCACTTCTAGCCATAGCTCATGACATTCCCTTTGCAGGTCATATGGGCATAAAGTGTACCAGGAGGTGTATTATACAGAACATTTATCAGCCTGGTATTGCAAGAGATGTAACAGGATACTGCAGGACCTGTGAGCAGTGCCAAAAAGTAGTCAAGGCATTAGACAAGGTCAAAGCTCCTTTGGTGCCTTTGCCTGTGATTGAAGAGCTATTTCAGAGGGTATCTATGGATATTGTTGGGCTGCTGATTACCCCATGTTCCACAGGAATGAAGTATATCCTAGTGGTAGTAGATTATGCTACTAGATACCCTGACATGGTGGCTCTTTCCTGCATCGAGGCTGAGAAGGTGGCAAATGCTTTGCTAGATATTTTCAGCAGAGTAGTTTTCCCAAGAGAAATACTGACTGACAGAGGTGCCAATTTCATGTCTGAACTGCTGGCTTGACTTTGGAAGCACTGTGGCGTGAAGCTCCTACAGACCACCCCCTACCATCCCCCGACTAATGGTCTTGTGAAGAGGTTAAACTCTACACTAAAGACCATGCTACAGGCATTTGCAGACCATTTTAAGAGAGAGTGGGACAAATAGTTGCCTCATCTGCTGTTTGCATACAGAGAGGTACCCCAGGAATCCACAGGTTTTTCAACCTTTGAGTTACTATATGGGCATCAGGTGAGGGAATCTCTAGATTTGATTTGCGATGAGTGGGAGGGTGTGTGAGAATCCCAGAAGGAGTCTGTTGTGGCATATGTCCTAAACCTCAGGTCAAGGCTTAGGGAACTCATGGGTTTAACCCAAAAGAACCTGTCAGAAGCCCAACAGCAGAAAAAAAGTCTGGTATGACAAGAATGCTCGAACCAGAGAGTATGCTGTGAGACAGCAGGTTATGGTTGTCATTCCTGTCAGACACAATAAGCTGCAGGCAGCTTGGGAAAGACCCTTCAAAGTGGTATGAAAGGTCAATGATGTTAACTACATGGTAGAACTGCTAGGCAGGAGGCAGGGGCACAAATTATAATCACGTTAACACCATGAAACCATACCATGATAGGGAGGCCCTGGTGCTAAGTATTTGCAGTAGAAGGCAGGAGAAATCTGAGGGGGATCTATGGCTACACCAAGCCAACCAGCAAAATCCCAAGTTAATGTGGTGGAGCCTACGGTTGCAGGCATATGATATGACAGTGCAACACTTTAATGGTGTCAGCAATGCCAGTGCAGCTGGGATCTGAAGACAGGCTATGGGGTAATGTATTCCCAGATAGGCTCATTCCTCTCAAGCAATGTCTCTTAAGGGGCACTTGAAAAACTAGCTTGAGTCTTTGGACTGGGGAGAGGTGTAACAATAGGAGGTACTGCCAGCACAGCTAGCTGGAATTTTCTAAATAATCATACATCATTTGTGAATATCAAACTGATTTATACAAGATGCTTGCATTACAAATATATTAAAACTGTATCTTATGTGTATATCAAACAGATTTGTACAGTTGTTTGTGTTGAAAAGGTATTTGTAAAGTGCTTGGGTTTGAAATGCATCCACAGTGTGCCCTACCGGAGAGAAGAGAAATGTACATGCATTGTTGTAACTGTTTAAATGTATATGTTTTAGCAGAGGAAACTTGAAGGTTAACCTCAGTCCAGCAAACTTTAAAATATATCTGAAATTAAATTCCTTTTTGGGCTAGGCCATAAAGATGTTATCTCACAGGTTTCACTGCAGCTAGAGACACAAAGTCTGTACTAGGAAGCTTTCTGTATTGTTTTTGGGGTGAACTGATTACTACTCTGGAAGCATGGCAGTATGCAATTGTTTTATGACTTCCAGCACTTGCCACAGATGGAGCAAAAGCCCTTGTGTGTGTGTATGTTTACAGGTAGGTGCTAAATCCTGCCAGCTTCCGGCAATGGGGGGTTGCATTTGAACTAGAAGTCAGATGACCAGGAGTGATGTCATTCTGCAAGCTATCCCAAAAGTAATATTTTAGACATTATTTTGAGAAGTCTGTTAGTGAGACAGAACATTATGTATTCTATCTTGGGCCTGACAACAAGGAGGACCATTCACCACATCATCTGCCTTGCTCTATTAATTAAGAAGAAAGTAGTGATTCTCTTAGATGTAGTCA
Source organism: Protopterus annectens (assembly GCF_019279795.1). Classification (NCBI taxonomy): domain Eukaryota; kingdom Metazoa; phylum Chordata; order Ceratodontiformes; family Protopteridae; genus Protopterus; species Protopterus annectens. The sequence goes on along the minus strand of NC_056747.1, from coordinate 44,422,733 downwards.
GGAATATAGTGAAGCTTAGTTTAGATATTGTGTTTCTGTATTTTTCTGAGTCTGTCCTTAATGTTGTTTTAAATATTTCCTGTGTTTTTAACTCTGATGTCACTGTGAATAGATATTTAATATTGTCTTGTTCTTTTGTTATTTATTATTAAATATATTTCAGCCTTTCATTGTGGCTGATCTTTTGTAGAGATATTTAAGTTTTGAGAGCATTTGCATATTTATTTGGTGACACTGTGAGGGCCACCATAATAGCCTTGTTTTTGGTCAAACTACCATTTGTATTAATATTAATTTCACTCACTATATTGGGTACCCTTGTAAGGGCCTTAAGGTAGCTGGCAGGAGTGTCTGGTGGCGGTGGTAACTACCTTATACTATAGTCTGGTCAGAAGGGGGCATAGCTAGTAAACTTGTGCCAGCCTTTCCCAGGTGTGTGTGTAAATCAAATCTCCAAGAGTGTGTGTGTCAGCTACTTGGGCAGGAACAAGAAACAGTGGCTGGACAGAAAGGGTGCTGGAGGTCTTGGCTTGGACACTCAGCTGAGATCTCATAAATATCGCTGTGCCACTGGGGAGTCTTATTAGGGATATGGAAAAAGAGGGAGAAACAAGCCCCGAACTGACTCTGTTCACCATGTCCTCTTAAGGGAAATTGTGCTTGATGCAGAGAGCTACATCTGGAGATACTGTGTGTGTACCTGTTATCCTCCCAACGAATGTATGTGCCAAGAAGTCATGAGAATCTGGAAATGGTTGATGTCTTCTTACTGCCGTCTAATAACAATGCATAACACAGGGGTCATTCAGTGTACTGATGGACAAATTGAGAAAATCTATCTGGCTGCCTCAGGATTGGTCCCTTAATTCAACAGTGACAGCTTTGATTTTCACTCACTGGGGCCAATCTTGCTACGATATGTCTGCATCCTACATAAACCACAAATGTAACAGTTACTGAGAAATGCCCTTGTCCACAGTTGGTCCCCATGTCTCCTCTATGCCTTTTCCATACTGCCTTTGATAAACAAGTTCATAGGGAAAGTAAGAATGTACAAGGCCAAGGTGATCCTCATTGCTCATTTCTGAACTCAACAAATATGGTTTCCCTTCCTATGGCCTCTACTAGTAAATCTTCTACGAATGCTAGACCATTATTCAAGTCTACTAACACACCCATCCAGACTGCCCTCTCTAGACCAGAAATCCATGAAGTTAAGTGCCTGGTTCCCTCATTTCTAAACTTAGCTAGAGATGTCAGGCTCCCTACTTCATTTGTTCATATTCCATCAGCTTCTCATAAATGGATGCTATGAAAATATACCTCAGCAAATATAAAAGAGTCCCCATTTTGGCTAGGTCAAGGGGTTTAGACCCCTTCTCTGCCCATATTCCTTCCATGTAAGAATTTCTGTCAGAACTTTTCCACAGCGGCTCCAGTTATTCCACTATCAAAGTGCAAATAGCAGCTATCCTAACTTTCCACATAGGTCAAGTGACAGCTCTGTAGCTTCTTTAAGAGTTTCTAAGGCCTTCTTGAAGGGAACTTTTTTCCAGTGGCCACCTATCAGAAACCCGGTATCTCTATGGGGCATTCTCTTGGAAAATAATTTATCTGATGTTGTCAATCTTCTTTCATACTTGACTGTTGAGTTCGGTTCCGATCCTAGGAACCGACTTGGCCAATAGATCAAGCTCATGCCAGCCAAAAAGCTCTCAAGCTAAGGCTACCCATACTGCCTCTCTTCCCTTTACCTCAGATCTTGTTTGCCACATAGAAAATCAGACACGTCAGCCATGCTCTCAGCTAAGTGCTAATTGTTTTCATTATGAAAAGGCTTTTTATCTGTCCTGTTCTACTAGTTTTGTCTTTCTTATTTCCTAAAACTGTAGTTAGTGTACGTCTGTTGTTAATAATTAGTATATAAACCACTTTTTCTTACCTTTTATGTTGTCTATCTTACCATAGTTGGTATAGATGCCTCCTTCCCTCTACCTTTGGGTAATTCTTGATATCATTGCTGGTATCCATTGATTTCCCCTCTCTTTTTTCTTACCCTTTTTGTGGGTATTCTTAGATACCATTGTTGGTGTGTGTGTGTGTGTGTGTGTGTGTGTGTGTGTGTGTGTGTGTGTGTGTGTGTGTGTGTGTGTGTGTGTGTGTGTGTATATATATATATATATATATATATATATATATATATATATATATATATATATATATATATATTTATGGGTTACCTTCATTTCATTGACAGTTCATTTCACTGACAACCAAATCAACAAGACCAATTCACTGTAAGTTCATTTCACTGAAATCTCATTTCACTGAAACTCATTTCGTTGACAGTTATATATGGCCTGTTCCCCACTATAGTGCAATCCTGGAGTTAGAATATATCGTAAGGGGGCCCCCCTCTCCACATACTTTGGTTGTAAATTGTTTTCTGCAAAACAGTTATTCATTGCACTTGTAAGTATCCATCTATATAGTTTAAAATGTTTATAATATGTGGGGGGGTTTGGCTGTGCCCCCCACACACACCCTTACTTGTAAGGAATACTAAGTACCTGTTCAGCAAAGTACAGTGCCGATTATTTCAAAATACTAATCCTCCCAGGACTAGGACCTCCCCATTTATAGACCTGTTTTTGGGTCAGCAATTAAGCACATTTGTAGAGAGACCGGAATCACCTTCGGGGATGTCCACCCTCTCATCCAGGAGTCTCTCAGAACTGGCCGTACTTATATTGGTGGATCAGCTCTTGGCAGCCAGAGGTCTTCCAGCCCCCTCCTCACACCTCCCTCCCTCCTGGAGCTGAGGTTTACTCTCCAAGGACTCCCACTTATCTTCCTCCTTCAACTTCACAGCAGGTCTCGGAGCCCACGACTTCGACGTTCCTGGTGCCAACTACTTTGGTGCCGTTGGTGAATCTCACTTTGGTACCAGAACCAGCTCTGTGGTCTTCAGCTCCTTTGAAGCCATTGCACAAATGGGACTGTGATTTGGCTGCTGGCTCTGGGATCCCTGTATCTCCTCTGATTTTTTTCCACGGCACCGTCTACAGTTCCTGGTGCCCTGGCAGTTACAACTCCTCTATCGGCTCCTACTCTGGGGGGGCGGCTCATTGGAGCGGGGGTGTGAACCCATTTCCGAGGTTGTCTTTCTTGGTTCTGGGCTCCCATCCCTCTTTAGGTAGACCTGCCTTCCAGATTATGGAGAGAGCCCTAGCCTCAGCAGGCCAACGGTTGGCACCATCCCTGTTGGAGTGTCACATTTATATATCCCCTGGGTCTCAGCTGTCATGATCTGCTACCTGCTCGGGACAGTGGGCACAGGAGCAGCAAGATATCCTGTTGCAGGGTCCCCTATCTTCGGAGTCCTCTTCAGATCTTTCCCCTGAGGAGCCACCGTGAAAGAGATCATGCAAGAGGAAGCACCTGGATTCTCCTGAAGAATCGCTCACTGAGGATACAGAGTCCCCACAATCACCTCCTGAAGATGTCTCCTTTGGAGACATCCTAGAAATTCTGAAACAAAGGGATGATTCAAAGTCCTCAAACCCATCCTCTGAGGAATCTGTCTTCTTGCAGGCTTTTCGTGCCTGGCCATCAACTTCTTCGGTGACCCACCCCCCCATGCAGATGAACTAATCAAGCTCATTGTGAAGTGTGCGTGGAAGGCTCCTGACACCATAGAGCCAATTCCCTGGAGACCTGACAAAATTACTCTCAACCCTGGAAGATCAGCTGCACTGGTCAAAAGGTCTAGCAGTGGATGACATGCTGGTGGCAGGAGCAACAAAAAGGAACTCAACGAAGAGAGTTCTACTGTCCATCCTCCAAACCGAGAGTCTCAGATGATGGACAGATTTGGGAAGCGGGTCTTTGCTTCATCAACCTTCACTATTCAGTTTTTGAACTTTTTGGCACACTTTACCTGGCTCCAAAGGGATCTGATAACTGAGCTCTCAAAGACCTTAGCAGGAGCAGTGTCTGACAAGGTCCAGGATAAGGTTGCCTCCCAGCTTGCCACCCTAGAGTCAATTTCCAACTCGTTTATGCAGCTTATTGGACATACAGCCGACGGGACGTCCAGGGCAGTGGGTACAGGCACTGCCATTAGGCGCCACGCCTGGATGTGCTTGTGTGATTTTGCATACCCCTTTAATTCTTTCTTTGTCAGTGCTCCAATGGACGCTACTTTGTTGTTTGTCCCAAAAGTCAGAGACACATTAATCAGGTGTGAGAAGGATAGAAGGACCCTTTTTGCTGTGGGCATGCATTTTTCCACTCTGCAGCGACCTTACTCCAGGAATCAGAGGAAAGATGTGGTTCAGGAAGACCAAAGGGTCTTTTCAGGACAAAAGTGGTGAGTATTCCCCTTGGGCAGAGGGGGAAAACTCTTCAGGAAGACACTGGGTGCAGACGATAATTACCGGAGGTTACCACATTCCCTTCATTCTTTGCCCCAAATCACAAAAGTGAATTCCCAATGTTCCATCCGATCAGAGGGATATAGCAGTACTAGAAATTCAAAAGCTGCTTTTAAAAAGAGTCATCCAAACAGCCCCACCAGACTAAATAGGATCCGGATTTTACTCAAGATTCCTTTTAGTGCCAAAAAAGACAGGGGACTGGTGGCCAGTCTTAGATCTCAGTATTTTAAACAAGTTTGTACGACAAACAAAGTTCTGGAAGGTCACGGTTCAGTCTATCCTCCCTTTTCTGGAGAAAGACAATTGGATGTGCTCTGTAAATCTTCAGGATGCGTATCACCACATAAAGATGGAGAAATGCTGTACAAGATTTGTACACTTCTGGCTAGGAGCCAGTCATTAGCAATTTCGAGCACTGCCGTTTGGTCTCATCACAGCCCCCAGGGTGTTTATCAAATGCATGGTAGTGGTAGTAGCTCACTTAAGGCTACAGGGATTCTGGGTGTTTCCATATTTAGACGACTGGCTTCTCACCACCCCCACCAAGCATCTGCTGCTTTATGCCTTGGACTACGTTCTAAGCCTTGCCGAGTCCTCAGGCATTTCAATAAACAGAGAAAAATCTCAACTATCTCCCACACAGGCCATAGAATTCATCTGAGTGAAGCTAAACATGAAATCTTATATGGCTTCCCTGCCTCATCACAAACTAGTAAAGTTAAGATCGCAACTGCAAGTGATACTCTCTCAAGACAAAGTTCCTGTTCACCTAGTCTTGCAACTTCTTGGGTCCATGGCAGCAACAATCACTTTAGTTCCCCTGGCGAGATATGACATAAGGCTGCCTCACTGGCTCCTGGTGTCTCAATGGTTACTGTTAACTCACCCAATGTCTCATCTAGTCCTCACAACAAACCGCTGCAGACAAGATTTACTTTGGTGGATGAAGCCAGAAGAGAACTTATGGAGTCGCCCCTCCTGCCCCTCTCAGCCCAAGGCTGTAGTGACCATGGATGCTTCCCTGATAGGGGGGGGGGAATTTTCAGGGAAGGACAGTACAAAGTACTCAGTCCCCTCAAGAGCCCAATCTACATATCAGTGTCCTAGAACTGAGGGCAGTGCTTTTAGCATTGCAGGCATGCTAGTCTGCCCTTCCTTCAGGGACAATTGCAATCCATTTTGACAACATGTCAGTAGTCTGGTACATCAACAAATAGGGGGGAACCAGGTCCTATCCTCTATGTCGGGAAGCCCTAAGAGTTTAGCAGTGGGCAATCACCTCCAACTGCTTTCTTATAGCAATGCATATCCCTGGGAACTGTAACATAATTGTGGACAAACTAAGCAGATGTATTCTCCTGCCTCATGAGTGGTCTTTCAATCACGATGTAGCGATGAAGATCTTTTGTCGATGTTGTCAGCTTTGCTGCAACCTGTTCACCTCTCCCATAAACCACAAATGCAGCAGCTACTTTGCCCTAGTCCTTCCTCGAGGGGAATCCCAGAGAGATGCTCTTCTCCATGATTGGCCCCCAGGACTACATTATGCCTTCCCTTCCAATCCCTCTAATCTCCCTATTTCTGAGGAAAGCCCAACTGTTGAGAAGCAAATTGATTCTCATTGCACCTTATTGGCCCCGTCAAGTCTGGTTCCTCTTTCTCTGGCCTCACCTAGTTCACTGCCTGTGGACTCTGGATCCAACTCCAGATCTGTTATCTTATCCTCAGGACTTGATTCATCCTAACCTACAAAATCTCAAGCTGAGGGCTTGGTTTCTCCACTTCCAGTAATTGCCAGGTGAAATATTTTGTCCTCCCCAGTTCAAAAGATACTTCTGGCTTCTCATAAACCATCCACCAGAAAACTTTATCTTAGCAAATGGAACAGATTTGTTTTTTGGTCTGATACAAAAGGCCTTGATCCTTTCTCGGCTCAAGTAGATAAGGTCTTGGATTACTTAGCCACCTTATTTCAATTTGGAGCTTCAAGTTCTACCATTAGAGTTCATTTAGCTGCTATTTCCAATTTCCATAATGGATTTGATGATCACTCTTTAATGTCTCTCCATCTTTGTAAAACATTTCTTAAGGGCACTTTACATTTGAAACCACCTTTCAAAGATCCCATAGTGCCTTGGGACTTAACGTTGGTCTTGAAATGTTTGGTTCGTCAGTCCTTTGAGCCACTTTTGACCTCAAGTTTTTATCTTGGAAGACCCTTTTCCTAGTAGCTATCACCTCCGGCAGGAGAATTTCAGGGCTACAGGTTTTGTGTGTAAAGTATCGGTATATCATTTTTCACAGAGAGAGAGAGTATCACTAAGAACTAATCCTTCCTTTCTGCCTAAAGTAGTGTCAGACTCAAATATCAGTCAGACTATAGATTTACCATTCTTCTTTCCAAATGTCTCAAACACGGGAGAATATTGCTTGCATTTGTTGGACGTTCACAGACAATTACATTTTTATTTGGACAGAATAAAATCATTTAGGAAATTGGACCAACTGTTTCTATCTTTTTCTGGTACTAGACTGGGTAAACCAGTTTCAAAAATTACTCTGTCGAAATGGTTGAGAATCTGCCTTACATTTGTTTATGGTCAAAATAAACTAAATTTGCCAACAAAAGTTAAAGCTCATTCTACCAGTTCTGTTTCCACTTCAGTAGTTTTTCATTCCATAGCTTTGATGCATGATGTTTGCAGCTGCAACTTGGGCTACCCCTCATACCTTTATCACTCATTACAAATTGGATATGCTCTCCAGGGAAAGAGCATCTTTTGGCTCTATGGTGCTCAGGAATATCCTTCCTTAGGGCCTCCCAAGATCTAAAGTAGTTGGGGACTCTGTCCCAACAGTCAAGTATGAATAAAGATTGACAACATCAGATAAAGAAGTTATGTCTTACCATAACGTTCCATGTGTGTTGTTAATCGTCATTCATTCTTATTATCCTACCCACCTGCCCCCTCTGAAAGACTTCTGGATGTTCGGAAATAGTCCTGGGATCCTAGTAGGGTTGTTGCTCAGACAAAGCTTCCATGATTTTCTTCATGATGGGAAAACTCGGTCTGAGGTAAAGGGAAGAGAGACATTATGGGTAGCCTTAGCTCAAGAGTTTTTTAGCTGGCACAAGCTTGATATAACGACCAAGTCGGTTCCGAGGATCGGAACTAAACCCAGCAGTCAAGAATGAATGAAGATCGACAACACAGATGGAACATTATGATAAGACATAACTTCTTTTTTCTGGTGGCATTTACATCAACCAAACAGATTTCACAGTTGGAAGTACTTTCCCCGCAAGCCTCCCTATTTGGTCTTTCACAAAGACAGGGTTTCCATATGGTCTAATGCATCACTCCTTCCTGAGGTGGCATTCAAAACTAATTTAACTCAGTCAGTAAACCTACCAGACATTTTTCCAAGATTTTCAAACAAGGGTGAATACATGCTGCATATGCTGGACATTCATTGTCAGCTTAGGTTCTATCTTCATAGGACCAAACCATTCAAGAAATCAGATCAGTTGTTTGTGGTGTTCTCAAAACCTGAACTGAGCAAAGCAGTGGCAAAGACTACTTTGTTTAGATCGGCCCATGACCTCTAACTGCAACATCGATGTAAGCATGTGCCAAAACATAGGTTCATAGGTTGGTACTAGGCTATTGGCCCTAGGGCCTATACAAGCCTAGCCATAACAATTCCCTGGCTATTTCTTCCTACACCATTTACTTCCTGGACCCCTGTCTAGCAGGGTGACTGACATGATCCCCGGGGTGAATTTCCTTTCTCCCATCCAATCATCAAGGTTCCTTTTGAAGAGGGCTAAAGAGGCACCCTGCTTGACATGTATGGGCAGTCTATTTCAGAGTCTGGGGAGTCTCTGGGTCAGGAACCTATCCCTCCAGCATGTTTTGTTTATTTTGATGACAAGGTTTAGATCCCTGGAGTGTGTGGCTCTGAGGAATTGGGATTTCTTTAAGTGTAGCATGTCCAACAGCTCTGGGTTTGAAATGGCCTTGTATGTTAAGCAGAGATCGCCTCTGAGTAGACAATATGCGATGGAGTGTAGCTGGAGTTTTTTAAGGCGGTCAGTATAGGGCATCTGCTTTAGGCCTGTGATTCTTTTAGTGAGGTATTTATGCGGCCTTTCCAGTTGTTTCTGGTGTCTTGAGAGGTACATACCAAATGGGGCATTGTATTCTATAATGGGTCTAATGAGGGATGAGTACAGTGGGACAATGACCTCCTTTTTTCTGGATGAAAAGCCCTTAATGATGAGGTGTGCCACATGGAAGGATTTCCTGACTGTTGTGGCGATGTGGTTATCAAAGGTGAGACCACTGTCCACCTGTGTCCCTAAGTCTCTTATCACATTTTCAGTGTTTAGTGTACTGCCACCTATGTGTTAATTCACGGGTACATGTTTTTTCCCAAAGGGGATAACTATACATTTCATGGCATTGAACTTGAGCCCATGGCTCTGGCACCAATCATCTGTTTCTGTAAGGCCTTTTTGTAGAGTATCCACATCATTTGAAGATTCATTAATGGCTCCCAGTTTGCAGTCATCTGCGAACCTTGTTAGCCAGAGTCCCTTAGTATTGGCCTGTACTTCAGAGAAGTAGATGTCAAACAAGAGTGGTCCCAGGACTGAACCCTGAGGTACTCCACTTGTCACTTGTCTGGAGCTGCCTTTGTGTGGGTTCTGCCAGTAAGCCAGTTGGCAACCCTTCGAGTGACGTAGGGATTAATGCCCAGCTTTTTTGTTTTATGTTTTTCATGCCCATGACCTGTAACTCTAATGTCGGTGTGCGTATGCGCCAAAGCACCCTTCTAGTTTTGATTTATTTGCACCAAAGAAGGATCTGTGTTTTCGTGCTATTTTGCGCCGAAGAATCAGTGTGTGTATGTTCTCACAGAAGAGGGACTTGTGTATGGATTTGTTGCCATTGCCTTTAAAAGGGACAGCACTTACCTGTGTTAATAGGTAAGTACGGAGTGAGTGAGTGCATGCATGAAACCAGAATGTGAAAGTAGAAGAAGAGAGTGTGTGTGTGTGTGTGTGTGTGTGTGTGTGTGTGTGTGTGTGTGTGTGTGTGTGTGTGTGTGTGTGTGTGTGATAGAGAGACATGCACAAAGAGGCTAACGACGATCAATGTACCTACTGAACACAAATAAGTTAGCTCACAGATATATCGTACATTAAAATTACACTTTCATTAAATTGCAGCTTTCCTGACAGAGACAGTGTTGTATTGAATATGAAATCATACCTCTCAACTGTATTGATTTTCGAAGACTGTCTGTATTTTTGCCTCATCTTCCAATGGGTGTCTTTTGCTTAGGAAATAAAAGTAGTCATCAAGGTAATACAGTTCCAGGGAGTAAGAATGAGACAGCAGCCTAGGGTTAATGGGTCAGTAGTGGATTGACTTTGTGGAACTGTAGCATATAAAGTTGTATTGTTTTTTTCTGACAAACAAAAAAGCACCCAGTACTGTTTTGTCATTAGTGGGTTCTAAGCAGTGGCAGATTGAACAATAATAAGCATAGCTTTGGTGGATCATCAATACTGGCAAATCAGATAGGCACAATGTCATTTTTTAAATGTTGGGGGTTTTAGTGTGTATGTGTGTGCTTATGTGCTGGGAGGGCTGCAACAGTAGAGGATTATTAAAGACAGAGACTTACGGACTGTGGAGAATATGTTTCTTTGTTTCAAAACCTGATACTTGGGTACAAGGTATGCCAAAAGTAGATTATTTAAGACATAGCTTCTTGCCATTTGCAGTGGATGGATATTTACATTTATGGACAATGCTAGCAGTATGAGTGTGGTCCTGTAGGGATCTGAAGGATGCCAAGTCTACCACTGCCAATGACTTGTAAAGTGACCTGGAAATGGATATTCGGATGTTACTGAAAAAATACAGTAAGTGGCTTAGAAATATAGTTTAAGTAAACAAATTGCACTTGCAGTTTGCAGGCCATAATTTAATTTATTTCAGGTAGTCTAGATCCTGGTAGATTGCATACTATTAGACTTAATTAGGGAGAGCTGTCATTCTGGGGAAATAAGCAGCCCTAGTTTCAGTGAAGGCTCTGTGGTTGCTTGCAGGTAGGAAGTTGCAGGATGTGGATGCAATGTGTTTTATTTATTATTTTTAATGCATTTGTCATTTCAAAGCACGTTATTCTTTGTTGCAAAAGAAGTCAGGATTGAATGAGCAATATAATGCTTAACTGACAATGATGGGATGGAAAGATTATAAGTGATGTATAATGTTTGCAGCTACAGTTGTTTCAATGGTGTCTGTGATGTATAACTATTTTGGGCCTGTGTCCCATAGTTATTTTTCACTTTGTCCACATTTCTTTCTCTAAGGTTGAGAGGTATGGTTCCATACTAAATCAGAAGGTTGTATTTACCTTGGAAGACTTTTCAACATAATTACGAGAAAAAGAGCCTTTTTAATATCTCTGCTTATTTCCAATATGAACTGCGGTACTTACGTATTATCGCAACCAGATTTTCGCGGTTGCGGTAATACATTTGTTTGTCTAAAAACGGATAGTGGGAGTTAGTTAAGGTGGAATTTGACGTTTACAGTGGGTATGACTTAGTTTGTCCTTACATTTGGTAAGGTAAATCAACATGGAGAAGTGAATCTTGGACTACGTACTGTAAAGTTGGTCACACTGCTGTTGTGCCGCAGGAAATGAAAGATGGACACCTGGGAAATGTTTGGTTGAACTTCTACTGTCCTGCAACATGGATTACTTATAAGTGTACAATACTTTCTTCAGTGAATAAGGCACGGAGACCTGCAAATCTTTTTTGGTAAATTGTTGGATTTATTGTTGAAAACTGTTGAATAGAACTGAAGTTAAGGAGAATAAGTAAGCGAATGTGTATGTGCACACTTTATAAAGTACTTGTACAACGAAGCTGTTCTGTTAAGTGGTAGTCTGATAATCATTTTTTGGAGTCGTTGACAATAATGGTTTATTTTTTGGATTCAGATGGTGTTATCCTTGTGGATACTACTTACTGTTGTTGGACTGTTTAGTGGATGTTTTATGGCAGCATACTTGTGGATTGTTCAGTCGCTGGTTTACTGTTTGGAACGTGCCTAACACATAACAGGACTTGGAAATGTAGTATGAGTGACATGATTTTGGGAACGGCATACCTTCAAACAAATATTCATTTTTCAAATATTACACTGCTATTCCTACCTAAACAAAGTTTTTTTTAAAGATAACATTGCCAGTGTGATTCTGCATACATTTCTGGTTTAAATTACCCACAGTAAAGAAAGCGGTATTATCGTAAAAATCTGGTTGCGATAATACGTAAGTACCTAAACTGCCATGTAACCTTGCAAACAACCTTAAGCTACTTAAATTCTTTTGGAATTGACAGGTATGCTTCATTGCTTCGGACATAAGCATAGAGTGCTAATGTGACTTTGATTTCTTGCAGCAGTCTGTGGTTTACTTATCACAATAACTTTTCTGTGTTTCTGGGTGTGTAATCATTTTAACAGTTTTAAAGATGTTTTCCAAAAATAAATAAATACATAATAAAAAATAATCCTCTTTGCACTTTGAGCTGTCGACAAAGTCTAGGAATTTGTTTTTTTTTTTCAAAAGTGGAGGTCAGCATTACAGCTCAGTAAACTGTCAGTCTGTGAATAACTTCTGCAGAAATTAAAATGTCAGAATGTCAAATGGCTTTGGATTGGAGGGAGGTTATATGTTTATTCAAGTATGTAGTATGGTCTTAGAGAGTTTATGGATTTCTTACTGATTTACTTTTTGCTGAGCAGTTGTTTGTTGATTTATTTATGGTCCTTTTGATGTTGGGAAATTGCATGGATGACTCCATCTGTATTATGATTTTTTTCAGATATTTTGACTTCCAAACAATTTCATTCAGTGAGTGTGTGTCATTTGATTATTGAGATTGCATATTTTACATGTAGGGGTGCTGTGTGTGTGTGTGTGTGTGTGTGTGTGTGTGTGTGTGTGTGTGAAAGAGGGAGAGATTTAATATGTATACTGAATATATTTTTGCAAATGGAATTATTAGTTAAATAGGCCCATCTTCTTGGGCAAGTAGACTTAAGTAACCAATATTAGATCTTGGCCATCCAGCTAGGAAGGTTTAGTATGCAGATTTTCCATCCGGTTTGATGAAGGCTATGACACTTACTCAAGGAGTACATTTATGGCTATCCATCCAGTTGTTCTGTTGCTGAACTACATTGTTTGATAATGACAGGGCCTTTTTACAGAAGTTGAAGTTTTTGTGTCAAGAACCTGTCCATACAAAGTGGCTTGTTTATGTTGCAGTGAAGGCTGTGGTCTTTGTAGTGAGCGTTTTAAGTATAACCAGTATTTCTGAGGTGGAGGAAGTCTCTTAAGGCAGGATCTTTCTTAGCCTGGAAAGCAAGCCAATGATGACATTTATAGGGGCCAGTAAGAGACAGAGGAAAGCAAGAAGCTTTTTAGTCTGTTTGGATAACTAAGTGAACTTAGTCCTTTGACCTTTTTTGTCAGAAATGGTTGTAGTCTTTCTTTTGGCAGGGTGTTTTGCTGAGGCAGATGCCAAAAGGGGTGTTGCACTCAATAATGGCTTCTATAAAGGAAGAATTCAGGGATTTTATGACTTCCTTGTCCCTGAATGAGATACCCTTACTAATGAGGTGGGCCATGTAAAAAGCTTTCCATACAATGGAGACAACATGATGGACAAAAGTCATCTGTCTATCAACCTGGGTGCCCAAGCACCTCACGACTGATAGCATGTTTACAACATTGTTATTAATGTGATAATTTGTGGGGACAACACTATCCCCAAAGGGGATGATGATGCATTTTTTGGCATTTAGCTTGAGGCCATGTTTCTGGCACCAGTCATTTGTTTGGGTGAGACCCTCTTGTAGCTTATTCAGAATTGTTTTATTAAGTCAATAATGTGAATTCTTTACTTTATTGCAAATTTGTTGGCTTATTTTTGTGGATTATAGTATTGTAGGACTGCTAATATTGACATTTTTTGTAGTTGGACTGCTGGAGTGGTTTTCTCATTGAGAAATGCTAGTGCTGTAGTGAATATCTGTGTATTTGTAAAAAAAAAAAATATATATATATATATATATATATATATATATATATATATATATATATATATATATGTGTGTGTGTGTGTGTGTGTGTATATATATATATATATATATATATATATATATATGTGTGTGTGTGTGTGTGTGTGTGTGTGTGTATATATATATATATATATATATGTGTGTGTGTATATGTATATATATATATATGTGTGTGTGTGTGTGTGTGTGTGTGTATATATATATATATATATGTGTGTGTGTGTGTGTGTGTGTGTATATATATATATATATATATATATATATGTGTGTGTGTGTGTGTGTGTGTGTGTGTGTGTGTGTGTATATATATATATATATATATATATATATATATATATATATATATATATATATATATATACACATAATATATATATATATATATATTAACTAAGATATTAGAGTTCGAAAAAGTGAAGAAATGAGTGGTCAAATAAGACCCAAAAACTCCAAAAAGAACACTCGTGATGAGGGAAAGCATCAGAACCTAATCCTTTATTGTAGAAACAGCAAAGTCACATAACAATGAATAAAATGATTTTATGTGACTTTGCTGTTTCTACAATAAAGGATTTGGTTCTGGTGCTTTGCCTCATCATGAGTGTTCCTTTTGGAGTTTTAAGATGTTAGAGTAGTTAACTGTTAGATTAGAGAATTACAATTAGAATGAGAATTAGAATTTTAAGGCAAATATTATGCATTTATTATATTTATTCATTGTTCGAATGCACCTACAGTACAGCCAGGAGGTCGACTTTGGTCACCTGCGGTAGCAAAAGAGTTAACTATATGATATATTTTATATGCAGCCCAAAGTCAATTTCTATTCACTGAATGCGGCACTGGCAAGCCAAAAGTTTGGACATCCCAGGTCTAGATGCTTGTCTGAATGAATTTACTTCATTACAATAAAAGGGGGTAGTCTTTATAATCTAAACGTAAGTCTCATTCTACAGGGGCATTGGCCACTTAGGCTTATAGATTAGTACTAGGCTAACTGCTCTTGTGGGCCATTTTAAGCCTAGCCAATTATCTCATGTGAGACTCAAACCCTGCACCTTATGTCTGTAAGGTGAATACCTTAACCATTATGCCAACCTTCCTTCAACAGCCTTTACCAGTAGACTACCTACTGATGACATCTGTGCAGCAGCTACTTGGTCAACAGTTCATACCTTTGTATCTCATCACAATTCTGATGAACATTCCAGAGCACATTCCTCCTTTGGTTCCACCATCCTCAGGAATGTCCTTCCTTGATACCACCCAGGTCTTTATGCTTTGGAATCTGTTGTATAGTTGAATTTGATGAAAATAGACAACCTTAGATAGTAAAGTTATCTACTTACCATAACAATAAATCCATTTTGTCTGATTTTCATCTGGTTCAACCTCCCTTTTACCTGCATCCTTTCCATACTATCAAAAATAGGTTTCTGATAACAGAGTTGTCTCTGCCATACCATCTCTGTGTGCAGTCCATACTGCCTGTTACTCATAACTCTACCATTTTTTCTTTCTTATATTCTAGAGTTAGTCTTGAACAGGGTTTATATGATTGAGATACACATGTATTAGTATATGGTATACTATCAAATGGGGGACAAACTAGATTTGAGATACTGAAGTGGAGTTCAGGGAAATATGGGTAGGGGAGGAGTCAGCACTTGGGAACCAAAGAGCTTCAGAATCGGTACTGAGGTTGGATACAGTTGGATCCAACAACCCATCTCCTGGGAGTTTACTGTTTGTAACTCTGCATTTTATTGTTATATTGTTTTGGATTGAAGAGCATTGATTTTGTTTTGTTAGGGTTTTGGAGCAGACATGAGTTTTTTCATGGGGTTTTTGTAGAGGTAAAAGAAGTCTGGGTAAATTCTAGAAGTTTGGAGAGAGTTGGGACTGTACATGGTAATGCTGGGGCTGCAGATATTAATGTTGAATCATTTGAGTGTTGGACAATACTTGCATGTTTTGTGGCAGTTTGAAGTTTATAAAGGTGTTAAAGAAGAGTGGTTGAAGGATTGAGTCTTGTGGGACTCCTATGGTGACAGGTTGAAGTGGGGAATAATCCTAGTGACATTTGACTGGTTGTTTTCTTTCAGGCAGATAGATAAGGAATTGTGTAAGGGAGCATTGAGAAAGTCAGATGGAAGCAAGTTGAGAGAGTAAATGGGGATGTGATACTGTGTCAAATGCTTTTGATAAGTTTAAAAGCAATGGTGACACAACTTTGCATTTATTTCTAAGTTGATTTTTAGTGTTAGTAAAATGCAGTAGGGCATTGGTTATACTTTGATGCAGTCTGAAACCATGCTCTGGTTTGAAAAGTGTTATTGGAACCAAGATATTGTATGAGTTATGTGTGGATACAATTTTCAAGGATTTTTGAAAGTGGGTAGAAGATAGTTATGTAGCTAAAATTGTAACAGTTAATGAATATACTCATTTGTGTAATGGAATAATATAGGAACGTTTCCAGATGTCAGGAATATAATGTTCAGATATGAACCTATTTACCAATATAGATATGGGGAAAGCAGTGGCATCAACTGCTAGTATTAGATATCCTGATGAGAGTTTGCCAGCGGCCAAAGTGGTGGATTTCAAATTAAGTAGAAGCTTTTATTTTATAGTAGAGGTAGGTAAAGGGGTGAGGTTGAAGTGATAGGAGAGATATGAATTTATTGATGGGAAAGAAATAGAAGTGGCAGGGTCATTGTTAACTAAGGACTGTATAAAGTAATTGTTGAACTAGGGGAAATTGGTTCAGTGCAGCTACTAGTTGTTTGAGAAGTGGTGGAAGTTTGATCAGGTTGCATTAACCTATTATGGATAACCAGAAAAGTTTAGGATTTTTTAATGTTTATGTTGAAGGTTATTATAGGGTTGTTTATCTAGTCTGATATGGAGTTTAGTAAGGTTTCTTAGCTGTCTAAGTACCTGTATTGAGTTTCAAGTCTAATGCTTTCGGCTTTCTTTCCATGCTTTGTCACATTCTAACATTAGTTGTTTTGCTTCTTTTGTTAGCCATGGTGCAGGGTAAGATTTGACTCTTTTACTGGAGACTTGGGCTAAGTCATTAAGGATTTTTAGGAAATGTCATTGAAGTGGGAGACTGCGGAGTCTAGTGTATTCCAATTATAATGAGACAGTGTTTTAATGAACATGTCTTTGTTAAACTTGGTTAAATTTTGTATTTGGTTGTATATAATTTGTCGGTCCTGGCCATTATAGCTTTTAATGGCATATGTTGGCAGGTGATCACTAATGTTGCTCTGCATTGGTTACAAAAAAAAAAAAAAAAAAAAAAACCTCTTTTCTTTCCTGTCTCTCTTGCGTGTGTGTGTGTGTGTGTGTGTGTGTGTGTGTGTGTGCATTCCCTGTGTGAGTGAGTGTGTTAGGCCGTGTGTTTGGGAGTATGTCTGAATCCCCCAAACCAGGCTTCTGAAAGTGCACAGTGTGTGGCCACAAAATCTCCCCAGCTGATGGCCACACTCTGTGCATTGAATGTCTTGAGGCAGCCCATCTGGACACCTCCTGTTCCATCTGTGTCGGGTTTAATCCCTGGGCAGGAGAAATAAACTCGTCCTGGCCTGTGGGACTCAAACTCTCGCAAAGAGGTCCAGGGATGGAGACAAGTCAGACATATCTGCCAAGTCTAATGACAGGGCCAGGAAGTGATCCCCGGATCACTCAGCTTTGGCGGGCCCACCGACTAAAGTTAGGTCAGCTCTGAGGATGGAGTCTCCCTGGCTCCGTTCCCCTCAGTTCTCCCTGGAGCAGGAGGAGCTTCAGACCTGGTCACCGGTGCAGGCTTCTCCTCACCACCCTCTCTAGGTCGATGTTGGTGGCCTCCTCTTCTTGCTCCACGCACAGCCTTTCTGAAGCAGAGATGGACAGAATGATGTGGAAGTTTATCCGAGTCGGGTACAGTTGGGAGTCCTGCCTGCCCCCTCTCCCTCCGGAGCTGGGGGCATGCAGTCGTTGTTAATCCCTATAGCTCCTTCTCCAATCCGACCTCCAGTTTCGGAGTCCTTGGATCCTAGGACACCCAGTGTCGAGGGGTTGGCTCCGATGCTATCTTGCACCTTGATGCCGGCTATAATCTTGAGCAGGTCAGATCCGACTAGCTCAGATTCAACCGCTCCTCCCTGTTTTCCCCTCCCTTGCACAGACTGTGTGGTGGTCAGAAGAGTAGAGGATGTGGTCACCTCCAGGGTGCCTGTAACTCTTTCTTCTTTGCTTAGGCAGACATTTAGTATGGAACAAGGTGTTGGGTCGGGTGTGAATGCTAACTTGAGCAGTAAACTTGATCTGAAGGGAGGATGGAGACTGGGGCATTGTGGGTAAGGGGAAGAGCTTTGAGCTTAGATCAGATGCTGGATATGCGGCTGAGTCAAATCCGAGACGGATCCAGTAACCCACAGGTTGAAGACAAATGAAGAACAACAACTCAGATAGAACATTATGGTGAGTACATAACTTCTTTGTTTCTACAATTCCTATGATGGCTAGACATTCCAGGCTTTCCTCCCCAGACCACTAGATTCTTTTTTGTCCCACAGACCTTCGACTAGGAATATTTATAAGAGTAAATGGAAGTGGTTTTCCTTTTGGGCTCATCAGAGAGTTGGAACCTTTCACTGCTCCTCTCCCGGCTATCTTAGATTTCCTTGCCTCCACCTTTCCAAGCAGGGCAAGCGTCTCCACCATCAAAGTTCAATTAGCAGCCATCTCCAACTATCATATCGGAGATAACGCTTCTCCTTTAGCTTCATCTAAGTTATGTAAGGCCTTTCTAAAAGGTAACTTTTTACTTAGCCCTCCAATTCAAGTTCACAGTCCACCTTTACATATTACATATTACAGAAATTGGTACATTCACCTTTTGAGCCTTTAGCTAAAGTAGACCTTAAGTTCCTAATTTGGAAAATGGTCTTTTTGATTGCTATCACTTCAGCAAGATGAGTATCTCTACTCCAAGCATTCTGTTCAAAACCACTGTATTAGAGTTTTCATAAGGATAAAGTTACCTTACACACTAATCCTACTTTTCTACCAAAGGTGGCCTCTGAATCAAACATGAATCAAGTGATCAATTTACCAGTTTTCTTTCCCAAATTTGACAATAAAGGAGAATATGCCTCTCATCTTTTATATTTCCATAAGTAACTTCATTTTTGCCTTCACAGGACTAAGGAATTTATAAAAGCTGATAGTTTCATAGGTGTTTACTAGGCTAATGACCACAAGGGCCTTTTTAAGCCTAGCCATGCATCCCAAATCTCTGATAAGTTATGATACCCTTGATAAGTGTAAGCAGGAGCTTGGGAGATAAAGCATTAACAACCTAGGGCCTAGGAGATGAACCATTTACAGGTTGCCTTTGTCTATTAGAGACACAGGTGCCAAACCAAGGATGAATTTCCTGTTACCCATCCAGTTGTCCAGGTTGCACTTGAATTGGGTTAGGGAAGAACTCTGCTTCACATGGATGAGGAGCCTGTTCCAGATATGGTGTAATATCTGGGATACATACCTGTCTCTCCAACAGGTCCTATTTATAATCATAGGCAAGGTTTAAGTCTTTAGAATGGGTAATTCTGGTGCTGTTTGTTTTGTGGATATGCAGGAGGTCAGTCAGAGTGAGGTCTGACAATGCCCAGTATATCAGGCATAGATCTCCCCTCAAAGGCCTGTCAGAGAAAGAATACAGGGATAGAGCCTTGAGGCAGTCTGCATAGGACATTTTATTTAAGCACTCTAGTCTTTTAATGAGGAACTTCGGTGGATGTTCCAGTTGTTGGGTATGCCTAGTTAGGTAAATACCAAAGAGGGCATTATACTCAATGATAGATCTGATGAATGTTGAATACAGTGGAACAATGACTTCCTTGTACTTAGACGCCATACCTTTGTTTATAAATTTTGCAACTTAGAAGGATTTCCTCATTACTGTAGACACATGATGATTAAACGTTAGATTACTATCTATGTTTGTCCCTAACTCGGGGACACACATCAGTTATTTGTCTCCTTCTCAAATAATAAGATGGGAAGACCATCTCAAAAACAACATTAGCCAGATGGATAACAGATTGTATTCCTATGTTTATTCCTTGAGGAGCTTAACCTTGCCAAGACAACCAAAAGGTCACTCAACTAGGTCTATGGCTACATCAGCTGCCTTTTGGGCTAGAGCCTCCACTGATGACATTTGTGCAGCTGCTACATGATCTAATACTTATACTTTTATTTCTCATTATAAATTGGAAATGATCTCTAAAAACAACAGTATTCAGTTCTGCATTTCTCCGGAACATCCTTCCATGAGTGCCAACCAGAGTAACTGTAGCTTTGGACTCTGTCCCATTCATCAAGGAACGAATGTAAATGACAACATCAGGTATAAACGTTATGTACTCACCATAACTATGCATCTGTGTTGTCCATTTTCATTCTTCCTCAACTTCCCTTCCACCTTAACCCATCCATGTCTTTAGGAGAGACCTAACGGAATTATTATTAGGAACCATAGTTCCTGTTTGAGCTCCTGATCTTTCAGTTATCACCTTTCTGACATAGCTATGTTGAGATGCCTTGTTGTGATATTGATAATAGCAGCAAACTCGATCTGAGGTAAAACAGTGATCAGGGGCATTATGTGTAAGAGAAGAACTCGAGTATCAGATCCTAGGAACTAAAGAAAGTGGCCAAATCAGATCTGAGGATTGAATCTGATCTGAACCCATTCATTGAGGAAGAATGAAAATGGACAACACAGATGCATAGTTATGGTGAGTACATCATTTTTATTTTTAATAGTGTAATGAGTTGGCAGACTTTAAAAAACTCCCTACAGAGTACTCTGTCAGGAATACTCTGTAAGCAAATGAGTGTAACTAAGGAAATTATTTTTTTGAGCTGGGATACAGGATCTGAATTGCCCAGACAAAGTAAGGCCTTGTTAAGTTTAAGTCTGGTGGTTGCCAAAAAACAGTTACTAGAAAAATGGAAATCAAAATCTAAACCATCTGTACTTGAAGTAGTGAATATTTTAACAGAGACAGAAGAACAGAAAATGTGATCTTCAGAAAGGGTAGGAGTAAATTACATAGAGAAAAATGGAAATTGTGGGAACAATACATGGAGAAAAAATGTTCTGGAGGAGGAATTAGGTTTAAGAGAAGGCAAGAGTTGAATAATTTATGTAATATTGCTTAGATTATATGATTTATAACAGTATATGTGATGTATAGTGTTTGTGAATGTGAACTTAATATGCTTTGTATACTTTTAAATAAATGTAAGTTTACCTATGTCACAAGTGATAATTCAATAAATGTGATTAGAAAAAAAGATAACCTGGACACGAAACCAGTAGACAGGTCATACATTCCTTCCTCTAGAGAGTTCTGTTCTGCTGGAACTCCTATTAAGCAAAAACAAAAAAGCTAAACATTTTTCTTTTGTTGAAGCTGATGCTGTTAAAAATGATGAATTTCTTACCTGGGCCAG
This sequence comes from Protopterus annectens, assembly GCF_019279795.1. NCBI lineage: Eukaryota > Metazoa > Chordata > Ceratodontiformes > Protopteridae > Protopterus > Protopterus annectens. Next base: position 44,401,594 of record NC_056747.1, on the reverse strand, counting down.
AGAGAAGCCTTTAGAGATGGGCATTCCCTATAAAGTTATTTCTGAGGAAACCGAGTCTTATGATTCTGATTTTTACAGAGCTTGAGCATCTCCTGTAAATTCTGAAGTCCACTTCTCTGGTTGGGTGGAAAACTTTAGCTCTTATCCTCTTGTTCCTCTTATAGAGGAATGTTCTTAATCAGACCATTCTCAGAATGAAACGGGTATTTTTATGGGAACACATCTTTATTCAACCTGAGATGGATGTGCCTTAATGCTCATCACTCCCACTGCCTCGGTGGCATTTTGGTTTGTCTGCCAAGGTAACCCAGTACTGGCCAGCTTTCAGAAACTCAAGACTCATCTCCCTCTCTCTTCCTGTGACACCTGATTGGCTGAGCATATCCTGAGAGGGAAACCTACAGCTGTCACAAGAACAGAGCGCTTAGTTTTTTTTCCTGCCATCCAAAGACAAACATTCCTACTCTTCACAAGATCCAATACTGATTTCTCCAGCTTACTGCTTGGATAAGCCCCATTTAAAGAGCCCCAATCTCATTTTATTATTAGATTTATTCTCTTTCTGTTTGCATGTCTATTTAAAATACTTTTAATATTTTATTTCTGTGAGTGTTTTAAATAATTACTGTGGGAATTTTTGCTTGGATCAGTGTTTATTTGGTTACCGTCTTTGGCAAATGTCGGTTTTCACTGTTTCTGAGGAAAATTTCAGTATTTCTGTCAGAAATGCAGTGTGTGTGCTGTTTGACATTAGAGGCCTGTCTTTAATGCTGTTACACTGCTTTATCATCATCTTCTGGCAGAAAAGTATTGCAGAACATGGGTCTTTTCAACCTTTATACATTATTTGCTAATTATTTACTATATGTTTGGTTCTGTTTGTGTGTTTTTAACACTAAATCATGCTTTTACCACACATGGCTATTTGCATGTACTGTGGAGCTATAGTTTGTTTATTTATTTATTTACTTATTGACATTTGATTTTTCAGAAAGTCCGACTGGGTAGGTCCTCATTTTCAGCAGAAGTTCCAGGAGAAAAACTCCAAAGTATTACAAAAACATTTTACGAACAATACTTTTAAATCTTCAAAAATAATACAAAAACATCTACAGATTTATATTAAATTAGACATAATTTGAAAATATTGGTTAAGAACAGATGTAACTTACTTGACAGTTTTTTAATATTTAGAGAAATTTTAGCCACTTTGTAGAGAAATTAAAGTAAGTTAATATAATACAAACCGGAACTGCGATATGAAGTGTGAGAAAAAATAGGGTTATTTACATAGAGAGTCAAGGGAGAGAAATAGATTAAAGTAACGAATTGAGTGAAGAAGGGAGAGTGAGGAGGTATAAGGTTCATATTTAGGGATGTAGTTTATCCTGGGAGTGAGCCACATTTTGTGTAGGACGTCTTTCAGAATGGTTTTAAATGACTTGGGGGGGGGAGGGTATTGACCTGATGGATACAGGTAAAGAGTTCCACGCAATAAGTTAATAATTGTACTAATTATTATTATTGTTAATAATAATAAAAACAATAATAATAGGCAAACGTAAGTTAACACAATATGAAGTACAGAACATTTACAGCAGATTTCATAGGCTTGTGGACAGAAAGGAGTTTTTGGTCAATGTATTATACTGACCAGTTTTGAACATGATTGTGTAGAATAATGTTTGGTGCTGGGTAAGAAGATGGATCCTGGATAATTTTATAGGTAGTATGAAACAATGTATATGTTAGTTTATGAGGTCGTTCTAACCAGTTTAGACTTTTTAGTGCTATGCAGTGGTGGTTTCTGAAGGGGATATTTGCTGTAAATTTAGCCACTTTATTACATTGTTCAAGTTTTGATTATTGTGATGTCTGGAGGTTAACAAGGATGGGAGTGCCATAAAATAGTAGGGTAGAAGGTAAGTAGTGGCAAGTGTAGTTTTAGGTGTGCTGATGAGAACATTTGTGAGCCTGTGAAGCATCCCTCATTTTTGGTGATTTATTTTTATGCAATTTTGTATATGCATATTGGACTTAAGAGCATCACCCACTATCATCCCTAATAATTTGGGTCTATATCACTTAAACGAAATATGTAATGTTATGTAGTCCTATCTTGCCTCCATTATTATGTGTGGGTTCAGAGCCAATCCTTGACTCCGACTCGGCCACTTTAGAAAGCCTGAAAACTTCTGACTGGCTCGTAGCTAGGAGGTATCCCATGGTGCATGAGCACATTCCCCAGATCTCATTTTCCGCGTCTTCAGTTGGAAGCTTCTTTTGGTTGGCCATGGCTAAGTGATTCATTTTTATTATTATTACTGCTTATTAGGAGCTTTTTTGCTTCTAGTGAAGCTTTTTCTGTTATAGTCTTTTTCTGACAGTTTTATTGTGATTACCGATTTGTGTCTTTGTTCTAGTTTTATCCCTGTTTCTTTTCTTGCACTACGTTTGTTTAAGTTAGAGAACCTAGTAACTCCCTTTTATTTTTTTGTTGGTGTTAGGGCTAGATCTGCTTAAGTTAGAAGATCTAGTTCCTAAAAATAAACTGCAGACCAGCTAGCGAAAAAACCAAGTAAGCCAGAAACCAAAATTTAGCGCTTTCATCCACTGTTTAATACGTGAACTTCCTCAGAAACATTTTTAAATGATTTCCAGTTCCTAAAATAACTTAAATAAGGGTGATATGAAAATATATTTTATGTATATACATGTATATGTATATATATTTTCATATCACCCTTATTTTTTCATTGATATGGAACCATCTATACATTATTTATTTATTTATTTTTATACATATTATATGGATTATTATACATTATATATATTTTTGTGAATGTATACATGTATACATTTTTTATATATATATACTTCTATATATATACTTTATATACACACAGTGATTGTCAGAATACTTTGTGTGTGTGTGTGTGCATGTGCGTGTGTGTGCGTGTGTGTGCATGTGCGTGTGTGTGCGTGTGTGTGTGCGTGTGTGTGTGTGTGTGTGTGTGTGTGTGTGTGTGCGTGTGTGTGTGTGTGTGTGTGTGTGTGTGTGTGTGTGTGTGTGTGTGTGTGTGTGTGTGTGTGTGTGTGTGTGTGTGTGTGCGTGTGTGTGTGTGTGTGTGTGTGTGTGTGTGTGTGTGTGTGTGTGTGTGTGTGTGTGTGTGTGTGTGTGTGTGTGTGTGTGTGTGTGTGTGTGTGTGTGTGTGTGTGTGTGTGTGTGTGTGTGTGTGTGTGTGTGTGTGTGTGTGTGTGTGTGTGTGTGTGTGTGTGTGTGTGTGTGTGTGTGTGTGTGTGTGTGTGTGTGTGTGTGTGTGTGTGTGTGTGTGTGTGTGATTGTCGTTGTGTGAATGTGGGAGAGTTATTTTGGACATGCATTTTATTTATTTGTTTATGCTGATTATCATTGCACAACATAGTATGAATTAATATTGTAATTTTATGATTGCATTTACATACATACATTTTTTTTACTTTTTTTACTGTTTATTATAATGATAATAACATTATTATTATTGTAGAAAACCACATTGTTTTTTTAAGTTTGGATGGTTATGATGTCATTTCCTGCATTGTAAGTTATTTAAGGAACTGGAAATCATTTAAAAATGTTTCTGAGGAAGTTCACGTATTAAACAGTGGATGAAAGCGCTAAATTTTGGTTTCTGGCTTACTTGGTTTTTTCACTAGCAGGTCTGCAGTTTATTTTTCATTTCGTTTGGTTGTCAGTGATTTCTTGAAGATCTAGTTCCTCTCTTGTTGTGTGAGTGTGTTGGTTTTCTCTACTGCCATTATGTCTAAGGAACCTAAAGAACACAAACAGTCAGGCTTTAAAAAGTGTATTAAATGTTCGCAAAAAAGTCCATCACCGATGGACATAGCGTCTGTGCGCACTGCTTAGGGGCTATACATCTACAAAAAACTTGTCTCTTTTGTCATTCTTTTAGCCCTAGAGTACTCCAGGAATGGAAGAATAAGCTGATTTTGAAAGGCATGTTAAAGCCTTCCTTCGAGGAAGACCTAGCCAGTTCTTCCTCCTCGGCTAGGTCGCATTCATCTAGAAAGGATAAGGGCAAGACCTCTAAATGGCCTTCTCCGGCCTGAACCTCCACAGAAGTCACCAAAATCGGAGTTGGTCTCTGTCTCTTTGGCTCCACACTCTTCAGGGCCGATTGAGATTTTGGACACAGACCCTGCAGTATCAGCACTGATCACTAGCAGTCCTCTTTGGAGCCGGTCAACAGACATTCCACCGGTCTCCCTTACTCTAAAATCACCTATATTGCAGAGAACAAGGTCTCCCACTCTGTCCTCCAGGAGCCTATCTGAAGAAGACATCGAAAGAGTGGTGCTCAGACTCCTCAAGTTGTCGGCCTTGCCAAAATGTTTGTCGGCTCCGACCCATTTGGTCTCTGAGCTGACTCCTGCTACCGATCCTGCTCTCTTTCCTCCTCCAACCCATATTGGGCCTTTGGAGCTGATATTGCTGGTACCGACTATAGTGGTGTCCTTGGCTCCAGCATCCTGTGTGGTTGTCTTGGAGCCGAATTTCGCTCCAACACTCTCAGCGCCATCCAAAGTGTCTAGGGTCTGAAGCTCTTCGGTCGGCCTCAATGGGGACACTTGGAACCAAACTTCTTTGGTGACGAGTCTCCCTCTTGGTGCATCGGCCCGAGTGAGCTCAGACCCTACATCGTTCTCGAAGCCGATCCTTCTGGAGCCATCGGCACCTACGCTCTCTTCGGAGCCGGGATGTCGTTCGGAGCTGGAGGAATTGGTCTTTGTGAGGATGAGGAGCATGTTGGATAGTTCATCCACCCCACATAGAAGTACCAATGCTATACTCCCTCAAGCACTGACTACAGTCTCAGCATCCTCTCTCCCCCGGGATGCCAGAGACCCACAGCCTCAGGACCCCCATTTGGGTGGCCCCCAATCTTCCGAGACTTCCCCAGAGGACCCCGCTGAGGAGCCCCCTCGGAAGAAATCATGTAAGAGGAAGCATGTAGACTTCCCTGATAAGTCTGTCACATCTGACACTGACCTCAATGAGTCAGAGCGGTCCCCTATGTCGTCTTCTGAAGATATCTCCTTTGCAGACATTTTGGAGATCCTCAGGCAGAGAGGTGGCTGGCCCACCCTTACCCGTCTGATGAGGAGTCAGTGTACCTGAAGGCTTTCAGGTCTCAACCCTCAGCTTCATGGGTGTCTCCTCCATTTGATGAATTACTGGATCTTGTGAGTCAGAAAGCATGGCAGACTCCTGATGCCATGGAACCGGTCCCCAGGAGACCGAATAAACTTCTTTCCGCCCCTAAAGACAAAGAAATTTTATCCAAGGGCTTACCTGTTGATGCTAATGTGGTGGCGGTGGCCACTAAGAAGGAGCTAGTTGAGACTTCTTCTTCTATCCATCTGCCCAGTAAGGAATCCAGAACAATGGACAGATACGGGAAGCATATATTCTCCTCAGCGGCCTTTACACTCCGATTGCTGAACAAACTATCACATTTTATGAGACTTCAGAGAGATCTCCTAAAGGAGTTAGGAGATACTCTTCAGGGTACCTCTACTGAAGCAGTTCCATCTACAGTGTCTACTCAGTTGGCTACATTCACATCCATTGTTAACTCCTCCATGCAGCTGATCTCGTACGCAGCTGATGGTGCGAGCAGGGCTGCGGGTTCAGGAGTCTCCTTAAGGAGACATTCCTGGATTCGTCTATGCAACTTTGCTGAGCCTTTCAAGTCTACATTCACTAGTGCCCCCGTGGACGGATCCTCTCTTTTTGGACTCAAGGTGAAAGATACCCTCACCAGGTGTGAACAGGAAGGAAAGACTCTCTCTGTCATGGGAGTCCGTTTTACTGTCCCTTCTAGACCTTACCATAAAAGTCAGAAGACTGGTAAAATGTGGTTCAAGAAATCACAGAGACCTTTCCAGGATACACAGGGTGATTCCTCCTTCAGAGGCAGAGGAGGAGGAACTAATGGTAGATGTCGTCCTAGAGACAGGGGAGGCCCACAAAATCAGGAAGTCGCGATTCCTTTTGTGACCATCCCTATCAGCGTTCCTGATGTGGAACCCAACTGTTCGTCTCTGGAGCTGGTCGGGGGTTGCCTGTCCTTGTACCGAGAAGCCTGGCTAAATCTCACTCGAGACAAGTGGGTACAAGACATCATCACCAGAGGTTACTCTATACCCTTTTCCCTTCCACCACGCCCTCCCAAAAGGATCCCAGATGTACCACCCAATCACAGGGATCAAGCGCTTATACAGATAGAAAAGCTTCTATTAAAAAGAGTCATCCAAAAGGTCCCAGTAGACCAGACAGGATATAGAACATACTCCAGGTTCTTTTTAGTTCCAAAAAGAACAGGAGACTGGAGACCCATCTTAGACCTCAGCAGGTTAAACGAGTATGTAAAGAAGTCCAAGTTCCGGATGGTCACTCTACAATCCATACTCCCTCTGTTAGGGAAAGACAGCTGGATGTGCTCAATAGATCTAGTATGCCTACTAATACATAATGATGGACAAAGCATCAAGGAGTTACTTACACTTCCGACTGGGAGACAATCATTACCACTTTCGGGCGCTGCCCTCTGGTCTCACCATAGCCCCCCCAGGTGTTCACCAAATGCATGGCAGTAGCGACAGCTCATTTGAGGCATCAGGGAATCCAATTCTTTCCATATCTGGACGATTGTATTCTGACCGCCACCACCAGGCATTGTCTAGTTCAATCCAGAGATTCCACAATCAAGCTCTGTTCCCAGTTGGGAATCTCTATAAACTGGGAAAAATCCTCAACTTTGCCCACTCAATCTATAGCCTTTATAGGTGCAAACATAAACACAGTTTCTATGATAGCCAGACTACCTACAGACAGAATACAGAATCTTGCACAGCAAATTTACAGGATACTTCCTCTTCGAAGAGTCAAAGCAAAGGTGGTGTTGCAGCTTCTTGGAACAATGGCGTCGACCATAACCTTGGTACCATAAGCAAGACTACATATGAGGATACTCTAATGGCTCCTGTCATCCCAGTGGTCCTTTCAGCAGTTTCCTCTGCATCACCAGATACTGATCACAGATTCATGCAAAAAGGTTCTCCGCTGGTGGATTCAGCCAGGTCATCTTACCACAGAGACTCCCTTTGTACCGCACCAATCCGTTGCCACTGTGACCACGGATGCCTCCCATATAGGGGGGGGGCATTATCTAGGCAGGACTGTCCAAGGCGCATGGCAAGATCAAGAGGCCCATCTGCATATCAGTGTCCTTGAGATGAGAGCGGTGCTTCTAGCTTTGCAAGCACTTCACGACTTTCTCCCTCTAAGGAGCTATCCAGACAGACAACATGTCGGTGGTTTGGTATCTAAACAAACAAGGGGGGACCAGATCATACCCTTTATGTCGAGAGGCCCTGCAAGTTTGAAACTGGGCAATTTCTTCCCAACACTTTCTCATTGTAATGCACATCCCGGGGACATCCAATGTGATAGCGGACAAGCTAAGCAGGACAATATTGTTACCTCACGAATGGTCCTTAAACCAGAAAGCAGCCCATCTGATCTTCCACAAGTGTGGACAACCCTGCTGCGATCTCTTTGCCAGCCCCATCAACACCAAATGCAGCACCTATTTCTCCCTCATTCCCCCTCCGGGAGAGTCTCCAAGAGATGCACTTATCCACGATTGGCCCCTCGGGACTCCTTTATGCTTTTTCTCCTTTTCCACTCATTCCCAAGGTTATACAGAAAGCAATGTTGTTGGGAAGCAAGATGATCCTCATCACTCCTTACTGGCCTCATCAGATTTTGTTCCCTTTTCTTGAGCCTCACCTGTTAGACTATCCATGGACTCCGGACCCAGTGCCAGACCTCTTGACACACATGTCAGGTTCTCTTCACCCCAGTCTCTACACTCTCAAACTGGCAGCATGGTTGCTCCATTTCTGTCACTAGTCAGGCTTCATGATCTGTCTCCAGCTGTAACCCATATTATTACCTCTTCTCACAAGCCTTTGACTAGAAAATTGTATCACAGTAAATGGAAGAGATTTTCTATATGGGCACATAACAGAGAAGTTGATCCATTTACAGCTCCCATTACTATTGTTTTAGAGTTCCTTTCAGAACTCTTTCACCAGGGTTCAGCAGCTGCTACACTCCGAGTTCAGTTAGCAGCAATATCCAATTTTCATGTGGGGATTAATGATTCCAATCTTATGTCTCACAAACTGTGCAAGTCCTTTCTTAAGGGTTCCATGATGTTAAGACCTCCCGTTCAAGACCCTATTCCTCCCTGGGATCTAAATCTAGTCCTGTCTAGACTTACTTTGCCACCCTTTGAACCAGCCCATAGTTGTCAGTTGAAATTCCTGTCTTTGAAGGCTCTTTTTTCTGGTAGAAATAACCTCAGCCAGATACAAGCTCTATCAGTTAAACCTCCATATTTAATTTTTCACAAAGATAGGGTTTCTGTCCGGACCAATCCTTTTTTTGTCCCTAAAGTGCATTCTCATTCTCACTTAAACCAAACAATCGAATTGCCAGTGTTCTTCCCTAATCACACCAATAAAGCAGAGTATAGATTCCATAAATTGCATGTGCATAGGCAACTGCGTTGCTATATCCACAGAACCAAAGGATTTAGAAAATCAGAACAGCTGTTTGTTTCTTTTGCTGAGACGAGAATGGGCTTGCCAGTTTCTAAGGTCACACTATAGAATTGGTCTCTAGTTGTATACTTCTCAGGGAAAGGAGTTACCTATTAAAGTCAAAGTGCATTCTACCAGGTCTTATTCTACTTCTGCTGCCTTCCAAGCCAGAACGCCTATTGATAACATATGTGCAGCAGCAACATGGGCTACCCCTCATACCTTAATTTCCCATTATAAATTGGATTTAACTTCCAGGGGTAGAGCCTCGTTTGGTTCCACAGTACTCAGGAGTATTTTCCAGTGAGCCACCCATTCAAATGCTAGGGACACTGTCCCACACGTAATAATGGAGGCGAGATAAGACTACATAACATGAAGAAGTTATGTACTCACCATAACGTTCCATGTATGTAGTCCATCTCACCAAACATTATTACAAACCCACCCACCAGCCCCCTTTCTGGAGGATCTGGAAACAGTTTTTCTTTTTCTACAGTGGTTTATACCATAAAGGGCACCTTTATTACAGTTTATTCTTCTGGACCTTTGTCCTTTTTTTCTGTCTTATTCTGATAGACTAGTAGCAAACAAGATCTGGGGAATGTGCTCATGCACCATGGGATACCTCCTAGCCACGAGTCAATCAGAAGTTTTCAGGCTTTCTAAAGCGGCTGAGTCGCCCACACGTAATAATGTTCGGTGAGATAGACTACATACATGAAACGTTATGGTGAGTACATAACTTCTTTTTCGTTGAATACTTAATCATCGAACTCTAAACATCGAAATTCATTTCAGAGAACCTCAGATTTTTTCCCAGGGGTAGGAAGCACTTGGCCATCACAACTTTGCCCTTTTCTCCACTGTAGTGCAATCTTGGAGTTGGTATATTTAGTTGGGGGGGTGAAGTCTCCCATTTAGGTGGGTTTGATTTAGCGCAGTGTGTGTTCCAGAGTGCTAGTGACTGAGTGGTTCCTAACCCTGTAAAAAAGTCTAAGGTTCACTGAAATTAATTTCTGTGTTTAGAGTTCTATGAAGATGTATTCAACAAATACGTATTTTGATTATGTTTGCACTTGTTTCCCACCTTTCCTGTAACTAGTTTAGCCCAGATACAGATTTGCTGTATCCAAGACTGTTTGTAAGCTTCTGAGCCCCCCAAGCCTTTCTGTGTTGGAGGGAAGTCTTCTAGCTTATCAGTGGGAGTGGTAAGCACTAGGTAGCCTATCTACCACAAGAGTGGTTTCTGGCCCAGAAATTGTAGTTTATTGGCCGTTTGGGCAGTTTTTTCATCTTTTTCAACTTTCTGGTTTAAAAGCCCATGTTTCCACTTGTTTCCCACTTTTCCTGTAACTAGTCTAGTCCAGATACAGCTTTGCTGTATCCAGGACTGTTCGTAAGCTTCTGAGCCCCCCAAGCCTTTATGTGTTGGAGGGAAGCATTCTAGCTTATCAGTGGAAGTGATAAGCACTAGGTAGCCTATCTACCACAAGTTCCAGGTACAGATTCTTAGTTTTAGCACTTGAATTTGCTTATTTGTGCGCAGCACTTGTTCAGAACTTGTTGTTAGGACTAAATAAGCTACAAATTACTACAGCACTCAACCTTCCTCTTTACCTAGAGGAAAACAGTTTTTGTACTTACTTTCCTCACTTGCTTAGAGAAAAACAGCTCTTATACTCACTTTCCTCACTTGTCTAGAGGAAAGTAGTTTTTTTATTCGGGCATGTCCAAGGGTCAGCTCCCAGTGTTCTCTCCTGTCTATCTGATGAATCTGGGCATCTTGGGGCAATGTAGCAATTGCCTCATGTACACAGACAACCCTCTCCTCCTGCCACCCAACACCACAAACTGTGAGAGATGCACTTATCTAGCCAAATTAGTGGTAAAGCTCTCTCCAACCAAGAAAAAACAAAACAAAATTCACAGCGGCCTCCAAATAAAACTTGTAATCCACAAAATGAAGCAGCTTTTCCGGCAAAACAATAAAGCCCTGAGCAGGGCAAGCTTAGAAAATTGTGAAAAAAACCCACAGATGGCTCTGCACACTACAGTTTCTCCAACCAAGGCTGAACTTTACAGTCAAGAGGAGAAGATAAAGACTTGCACCACACCACACTCATCACATAGTCCCACTAAATCTACACTACCAAAGTCCACACATAGAAACACAAAAACATTCATAGAGGCTCTCAATAATAATCTGCTCAAGCAACAGAGACCTGCATAGCAGAAACGCAAGCAACCTCCACCCCCCCAACACAACCCAAATGATGCATAGCCCACAGACTCAGTGTGCCACTCAACCACAGCCCATAAGGCAAAACAACGTACCCAACACACTAGTCATAGGTGACGCTATCGTCAGGCACACGGATGTCCCACTCACCAGGCTAAACAAGGAGAAGATTATTGTCAGCTGCCTGTCAGGCGCCAGGATCCGCCACATAACCCACGCACTCAGATCACCCCACAACAAGTACAAATATGACTCTGTCATTGTCCATGTTGGTGTGAATGACCTGAGATGTACCTCTCTGGACTTCATGAAAAGAGACATGGAAGATCTCTCAGATCTTGTAACCCAGGCAGGTATGACCCTAGACCTGAGTAGCATCTTGCCATCGACTAGAGTGATACCGCAGTACAAGGACAAAATGATTGACTTTAACAGTTGGCTAAGCTTCTGTTGTCATTCTAAGGGGATCCAGTATCTGTTTGCCTGGGACGACATGGTTGACAGACCACGATGCTTTGCCAGAGATGGCCTGCACCTGTTACCCCTAGGATTCCGAATACTGGCTAAGGCTCTTGCTGCTCCTATAGTGCCTTTTTTAGGCGAAGTTCAAATGACAAATTCACCACCATAACAGGAACAGGCAAGCAAAAACTGAGGATAATGCTACTCAATGCTAGACGTCTACATCTCAAAATGCACTCCCTCGAGGCACTCCTTAAAATGGAGAACATCGATATCTGTGCAGTGACTGAGACCTGGTTCAAGGCTCCAGAGATCACCCCTGCATTACCAGGCTATAACTCATACCACACTTTTTGGCCACCTAACCTGGACCGGAACACCAAAGGCAGACGTCTGTCCATATTTATTAAAGATATCCACACCTTCAGGCTAGTTGCTCAGCATAATGCATCCACGTTTTCCAAGTGCAACTAACTCTGGGCAAAACTGTAATCCAAATTGTAATTTGATACAGATCCCCCACCATGCCCCAGTATTCCCACTCCTCTTTTCTTGATATACTGGAAAACATTAGGGTTCAACCAAACACCCTAATAATGGGTGATTTCAACTACCCCACCATTAACTGGGAAAACTACTCATGTACCAACTCCTTCGCTCAACGCTTTCTGGAATCCATAAATTCCAATGCCGTGGATCAACTTATCCACACCCCCACTAGGGGCAACAATATCCTAGACCTAGTCATTACCAACATGAGTGACCGGTGTTCTACACCTGAAGTCAACTCCTCATTGGTCAGATCCGACCATAAGCTAATCACCCTAGATATCCACATCCCACCCCCACACAACATTAAGGAAATTATGGTAAAAAATTTCTCCAAAGCCAACTTCATGCTTCTTAAGAGAGAAGTGGCGAACGTCATGACACCCTTGCAGTTGGACAATACAGTTACGACTGCTGAATTCTACACAGATGGACTCTGTAAGCACTTACACGAGTGCATGGATCATGCTATCCCAAACAGAACTAAGATGCTACCCTCCAAAAAAAGGAAGCCAGTCTGGTGGTCCCCTGCCATAAACAAACTCTACAACAGAAGGAAGAAACTGTTGCAAAAGAGAGTAAAATCCCATGAGTAGAGGAGTTCCCTGGTCAGTCTCAGTAAGAAGCTGAGATCCCTTATAAAATCATCCAAAGCTAGCTATGAAAATAAAATCGCCACTGATTCTAGGGACAACCACAAAGTATTCTATAGCTATGTCAAGAATCTCAATGGCAACACCGAGATCTGCTCTGAGTTACAGCACAACGGCATGAAAATTACAGAACCAACTGATGTTGCCAACGTCCTGGCAGATAGGTTCAGTGCTAACTTTACCCCCCTCTCACCCAATAAAGGGCCCACATCTATACAGGAAGAATGCAGAGTCCCTGTAATCACAACTACACAAGTAAAAGCCGGACTCTCTAATGCTAAAAACACAGCATCCATGGGACCAGACAACATCCCAGGCTGCGTTTTACATGAACTTCAGAACAAACTGGCTCCCCACCTAAGCACCATGTTCAATCATAGTCTCACATCAGGCTTTGTGCCCACTGAGTGGCATACAGCAACAGTTATCCCACTCACAAAATGGGAGCCACCACTGAACCTGGGAACTATCGCCCTATTAGCCTGATGAGCCTGGTCTGTAAGGCCATGTAATGTATTATTATGGAACTCATAAACAAAGACATTGGTAACCTCCAAACTCTGGACCCCAACCAGTTCGGGTTTGTGAAAGGCAGATCATGCCTCCTGAACCAGATCATCTTCTTTGAGGCAGTCACCAAAGCTGTAGATGGGGGTAAGGTGGTTCACACAGCCTATCTTGACCTCGCCAAGGCTTTCAACACCATCCCCCATTCTAGAATTATAGCTAAACTCACTAAACTAGGTATAAATCCCTACGTCACAAGATGGGTTGCCATTTGGCTCACTGACAGAACCCACACTGTAAAAGCTGCAGACTCCAAATCTGACTTCAAACCAATGACAAGTGGAGTACCACAGGATTCAGTCCTGGGTCCTCTCCTGTTTGGTATCTACTTCTTTGAAGTGCAGGCTAACACAGAAAGCCTTTGGCTAATGAAGTTCGCAGATGACTGCAAACTAGGAGTCATAGTTGAGTCCCCAAATGATGTGGACATCCTGCAGAAGGGCCTCACTGAGACAGATGCCTGGTGTTAGAGCCATGGCCTCAAGCTCAATGCCAAAAAGTGCATTGTCATCCCCTTTGGTAAAAACTCTGTACCCATGAACTATCACATAGGTGGCAGTCTACTTAACACTGAATATGTGATAAGAGACCTGGGGACCCAGGTGGACAGAAGTCTCTCCTTTGATAATCACCTTGCCACAGTAGTCAGGAAATCCTTCTATGTGGCACACCTTGTCACAAAAGGGTTCTCATCTAGGAAAAGAGAGATCATTGTTCCCCTGTACTCGACACTCATTAGACCCATTATAGAGTACAACACCCCTTTTGCCTTTTGGAATGTACCTCACAAAACATATTCAGCAGATGGAAAGGCCACAGAAATACCTCACAAAGAGGATTAATGGCCTCAAACAGATGCCCTACACTGACCGTCTCAAAAAACTCCAGCTTTACTCTGTAGCATATCGCCTACTCCGAGATGATCTCTGCCTAACATATAAAGCTATGTCAAATCCAGAGCTATTGAACATGCTACACCTAAAGAAATCCCAATCCCTCTGAGCTACATGCTCTAGGGACCTAAACCTTGTCACCACAATAAACAGGACATGCTGGAGGGATAGATTCCTGTCCCAGAGACTTCCCATACTCTGGAACAAGCTATCCGTCTTTGTCAGTCAAAGTTCCTCATTAGCACTGTTCAAGAAAAATCTTGCTAAGTGGGTGGGAAATAGGAAATACACCCCAGTGATCACTTCTGTGACTCTGCTCGACAGGGGCACAGGAAAATAACTTTCTTGGGTGGCATAAGCCAGGGAACCTTGTTGGCTAGGCTTACTTAGGCCCTTGGGCCGATAGCCTTGTACCTACCTGTGAACCTATAAACCCAATAATTTGCTATGAGAAGTTACTGCAATAGTTGTATTATTAAGAGGGAGGATTTTAAATTCTGTTTTTTTCATGAGAGAGGGCTTTGGGGATAAAAAGTAGTAGTGTTTTTTGAGCATGAGTTGAGAGTTACAAAGCCATGTTTTAGTGACTGTTAAAGCTTCCTGAGTAATTTTCTATAGATGTGCCAGGTTGTCTGATTTGCATATGAGTGTGAAGTCATCTGCACATTCTTTTAGTCAAAAGTCAAAGTAAACTTTATTGTCGATCAGATGTATACAGCAGTGCAAGTTGAACGAAACTACTTTTGTCCCATGTAAGACATAACAATGAACACACAGTTTGATTGACAGTAAGAACAATGAAAACATAGTTTGAGTGCCAGTAAGAATAATGCACATACAGTAATGATTAAAATTTTAACAACACAATAAATTACCACAATGGGACAGGAAGACATTAGACAATATTATACTAGTAGGTATTTCAAAGACTATGACTTCACATTGTGATTGCTTATATATTGCACTTCATCACTTATACTATAATATATTCTGATGTTCATATTGCATATGTATGGAGTGGTGACTCACTCCTGACTATTGCACATTCAGGAGTTAACAGCATAAGTAATCAGGCTAACCATACCAGTTATTGAAGCAATTTGCCAGAGTGATTACTGTAGATGATACTTCACAGCAAGTGGCATAATTGATCTGATTATTCACTGTCATGCCTGGCATTCAAGTTCAGCAGCCATATGGATAGATGGAAGAAGCTCCTGTTCAGTCTAGATGTTTTGCAGTGTAAGCTGCAATACAGTCTGCCCAAGGAAAGGTGAAAGTAGATGCTATGGGCAGAGTGAGTGGGATAGTCGATTATCTTCCTAACCCTTCCCACACACCAAGTCTTGTGCAGATCATCCATTGATGGAAGCGAGGAATTAATGACTATTTCTGCTGTCCTCACTGCCCTCAGGAGATCTTTGTGGTCAGATGCTTTGCAGTTACCATACCAAACTATGATGTTATTTGAGAGGATGCTCTCAATGCTCCCCCTTTAGAAGGCTTTGAGGATGGACTGAGACAGGTTTGCTTTTTTTCAGTTTCTGTAGAAAGTGTAGATACTGTTGTGACATCTTCACTATCCGGCTAATATGATTCAACCAGGATAGGTCATCTGAGTTGTGCACCCCCAGGAAATTGGTGATCTGAACTAGTTTACTTCATTTGGTCTTCAACCTGTGGGTTACGGATCTGTATCGGATCCAAGCCGGAAACTTTTGCTAGCATCAGCTCCGAGCTCCAAACTCCTCCCCTTACCCATAATACACCTCCACTGCCTTCCATTCCCAGATCTCGTTTGCCGCGATTTGCTTCAACATCATGTCTTGGGAGCTCCAATTAGCAGTGGGTTTACAACTTTTTTTTCTAAATTTATCTCAGTTACTGTTATTATAGGTCCCCTTTCTTCTCCTTTCGCTTGGTGCATTGAGTGTTAGTGTTTTTTAGGTTAGTTAGAGTATCTGTGGTTTAGGTAGTAGCTTCCCCTCCCCCCCTCAGTGTTTTCTGTAGTCTAGTGTAGTGAGTGGGTGTGTGTGTTTGTTATTTAGAAAGAACTTGCCTGTCTTTTTTCTAAGGCTATCTTTCTAATATTTAGGATGGCTGAAAAGGTTGTTTTCAAGCACTGCACAGAGCGTGGCCATAAGCTATCCCCAGCAGAGGGCCACACTCTCTGTGTTTTGTGCTTGCATGTGGCCCACCTGAGTGTGGATTGTAATATTTGTGCGGGCTTCAACCCCGCACCCTAAAGGATAGGAAGGCCAAGTTGGCCCTCAAAGGTCTTCTTCCTCCTTCCGACTCTCTTTCCTCGTCTTTGGCTTTGGTCACAGTGGCTGCCTCTCCCTCCTCTCTTCCTCTGGCTTCTCCTCTCTCCCAGGCTGGGACTCAACCTCATGTACCAAATCCTGTGATAGGGGAGCAGAAGAGAGGTAGAGAAAGGGAGAGAAAGTCGAAGACGAGGGAAAAAAGGAAGAAGTCCCTGGACCTCGCTTCTCCGAGTAAGACACCACGGATCCATGACTCCCCTCAGCTCCGATCTCCGAGGTTCTCCCTGGAGCTAGAGGAGACACGTCCAGCCTTTCTGGCATTGGTGCCATGACCTGCCAGGTTGGAGTCCATGGCCTCGTCATGGTCCACCTGCTCCTTGTCAGATATGCATCTGGATAAGATGATGAGGCGCTTTATCCATACACATATCCAGATGGGGTCTTGCCAGCCCCACCTCCCTCTGGAGGGGGGAGATCACTTCCTTTCTTTCAACCCATTTCTCCTTCTATGATCCGACCTTCGGATTTGGAGTACTCGGATCTGAGGTTGGCTTTGGTCAGGGGGTCAGCGCCAATGGTACCTGCTTCCTCGATGCCGACAGCTGCCTGGAGCATTTCAGATCCAACCAGCTCTGATCCGAGCCACTCTCGGAGCCAGAGCTTGGGTGTTGGATCCGAGGGAGTGGAACCTTTTTCATTGGCTCCAACTTTGTCGGGCCAGGTTCCCTCCCTTGGAGCTCTGTTCACCTCGGGCCTGGCTCAAATTCTCATGTCGGACCCGGGGAGACCGACCTCCTTATTGGTTTCTCAGGAGGTTCGCTCTCCTTTGGTGTTCAATGTGGTAGAAAAGATTCTCTCCGTTGGATTGAGACCCCTGTCTGTCCCCTCGGACTCCTCCCAGACCCCCCCTTGGCTCTGTCTATGGTCCCCATCGTCTTACCAGAGGGACAGACCATGCTCAAAGAGCCCCAGATGGTTCCTTCCAAGGAACAAATGGTTTGCAAGCGCCTCCCCCCCGGAGAGCCCCACCAGAGATGTGCCTCGCAAGCATACATGCAAGAGGAGGCACTTGGCCTCCCCGGAGTCCCTCACCAAGGACAAGGACTTAGATGATGGAGAGGCTTCCCTAAGGTCACCTCCCGAGGATGTCGCCTTTGGAGACATCATGGAGATCCTGCGCCAGAGGGGAGGTTGGTCTGCCCCCAAACCTTCTTTTGATGAGTCTGTGTTCCTGAAGGCTTTTGGCACAGGCCCATCTACTTCCTGGGTGTCCCCTCCCACAGATCCTTTGGTGGATTTGGTCATCTCAAGGGCATGGAAGGAACCAGACACCATGGAACCTATCCCAAAGTGACCTGATAAAATCCTAAGCCCCCCCATAGATAGGCCATCTTGGAATAAGGGCTGCCTTATGGACGTTATGGTGGTAGCAGCAGCCACTAAGAAAGAACTTGCCCAGGAGAGTTATTTGGTCCACCCTCCTGACCTAGAATCGCGGATGATGGACTGCCTATGGAAGTGGGTGTATGCTTCAGCTACCTTTTCGATTAGGACACTGAATTACTTGGCCCATGTCACCAGACTCCAATGCGACTTTGAAAAGGAGCTGGAGGAGTCTTCCCCCAAGTCCATGTCACAGGAGGATAAGGCTTCATTCTCCGTGAGGATGGCCACTTTAAAAGCAGTATCTAACACATCCATGTGACTCCTCCCCATGCTACAGAAGGAGCAGCTAGGGTGGCTGAGTCTGGCATGTCCATGATGCGTAACGCCTGGGTCAGGTTATGTCAATTTTCTGAACCCTTCAAGGCATTGTTTGCCAATGTGCCTTATGATGACTCTACACTCTTAGGTAAGACCATCAAGGAGACATTAGTCCTGAATGAGAAGGATGGGAAGACACTGTCTGCCATCGGGATCCGCTTCTCTAACCCTCAAAGGTCCTTTTCCCGAAACCAGAGAGGGCAAAAGAAGATGTTGTTCTGGAAGTCACCATATTCCTGGGACAATCAGGGCTCTTCTTCCCCCAGAGGCAGAGGGGGACAGAATGGACACAGTCCCAGAGGCAGAGGGGTCCACAGAACTTCGGATCTCAAGAACCTTTCTCAGACAGACATGGGTAGCAACCCTGAGGGGTTGCCCTACTGCTCTACTCTGGAGGCAGTAGGGGTGCGATTGTCCTTGTACCCAGTGGCATGGGAGTCCATAACAACTGACTACTGGGTCCTTCAAATCATATCCAGAGTATACTGTATCCCCTTCGTGGGTTCCCCCATATCTCTCAGACACCTCCCGGATGTACCACCCACACAAAGGGAGGCAACAGCACAGGAAATTTCCAAGCTGCTAGGAAAAAGAGCCATCGAAACCGTCCCCCCAGATCAGACAAAATTGGGCTTCTACTCCATGTTCTTTTTGGTGCCAAAGAAAATGGGGGACTTAAGGCCCATTTTGGACCTCTCTTCCCTGAACTTGTCAGTTGCCAAAGAGAAGTTCCGTTTGGTCATGTTACAGTCCATCATTCCGTACCTGCAAGAGAGCTACTGGATGTGCTCGTTAGACCACCAGGATGCTTTCCATTACATAAAAATGCACAGAAGCTCCAGGAGGTTCCTCCGCTTTCAGCTAGGAGTCAAACATTACCAATTTTGAGTCCTACCCTGTGGTCTCACCCCAGCCCCCAGGGTGTTTACCAAAGTGATGGCAGTTGTAGTGGCTCACCCGAGGCTTCAGGGGACTCAGGTCTATCCGTACCTGAACGATTGGCTCCTCACTGCTCCCACCAGTCGTCTACTTTCCCAAACCAGTGATTACTTCCTGACACTTGCCCTGCACTTGGGGGATCACAATCAACACATCCAAATTTCTCCTAGATCCTGTACAGGTGATAGGCTACATTTATGCCAGGATAGATACTCTTCAGTGCAAAATATTCCTGACCTTGGAGAGAGTTCAAAACCTGAGGATGCATGTCTCCCTGATCCACTGTTCTCATCTTCCAATGGCAGAATTGCTGCTGAGGGCCCTAGGCATGATGGCAGTGACCATAACTCTCCTCCGTTGTGCTCGGTTACACATGAGAATTCTACAGTGGACTCTAGCTGTACAATGGTCCCTGTTGGAACTGCAATTGACATATCCAATTGAACTCAGTCGAGTCTGTCGGTCGTCCCTCATATGGTGGATGAGCTCTCTGGACATTTTGGTGGGACGACCCTTTGTTCCAGCTCCAGTCCAAACCACAGTGACCACGGATGCCTCCCAACTCGGGTGGGGGGGGCATTGTTTGGGCAGGACAGTGCAAGGCCTGTGGTCCCCCATTATCTCTTAGAGATGAGAGCGAACCTTCTAGCAATGCAGGCCCTTCATGCCTTTCTTCTTCTGGGAACGATTGCAATTCAGTCAGACAATGTGTCAGTGGTCTGGTATATCAACAAATAGGGAGGGACCAGATCTTACCCCCTTTGTTGCACGGCCATGAGAGTGTGGGAATGGGAGATCTCCACCGGTCGCTTTCTCATCACAACACACATTCTTGGATGTTCCAACATCCCTAGTGGACAGGCTAAGTCAGACCATTCTGATGCCTTATGAATGGTCTCTGAATCTGTCAGTAGCAGAACAGATCTTCAATGAGTGGGGTCAGCCTTGCTGTGATCTCTTCGCATCTCCTTCCAACGCGAAGTGCAGCAAGTTTTTTGCTCTGAACCCTCTGCCGGGGGAGTTCCCCAGAGATGCTCTACTTCTTGCTTGGCCTCCTGGTCTTCTGTATGCTTACCCACCAGTACCTCTCATTTTGAGATTTCTACAGAAAGCTCATTGACTGGGGAGCAAAGTGTTCCTCATTGCCCCATTCCGGCCTCTGCAGGTATGGTTTCCCTTCCTTTGATCTCACCTTCTGGCTCCACCTTGGATCTTAGATCCCATTCAGGATTCAATTTCACACTCTTCGGGGATGTCTCATCCAAGTCTGGGCAGCCTGAAGCTCACAGCTTGGCTGCTGCAATTCCCGTGATTGCTAGGACTACCAGACTCCTCCTCAGTTAGATCTGTTTTGGTAGCTGCTCATAAGTCTTCGACCAGGAAGGTTTATCGCAGCAAGTGGAAATGTTTTTTTTTTTCTGGGCCTCTCAAAGGAGTTTAGACCCTTTCACAGCTCCTATTTCCGCCATTCTTGATTTTTCTAGCTGATATTTTTCAACACGGAGCTAGTTCTTCTACTGTCAAAGTTCAGTTGGCTGCCATTTCTCATTTTCATGTAGGCGATAATTCTGCCTCCTTAGCCTCTTCCAGACTATGTAAAGCCTTTATCAAAGACACTTTTTGTTACGCCCCCTCCCCCCGGTCAAAGATCCGTTCCCCCGTGGGACCTTACTATGGTTCTTCAAGCTTTGGTCGCTCCTCCTTTCGAGCCTGCCATGACTGCAGATCTAAAATTTTTATCATGGAAAACAGCTTTTCTGGTGGCTATTACCTCTGCAAGAAGGGTTTTAGAATTATAGGCCTTGTCCATCAAAATTCCGTACATGATTTTTCACAAAGATAGGGTTTCCCTTCGAACCAATCCATCTTTTATTCCTAAGGTGGCATCACCAGTCAATATCAATCAGACTATCAATTTGCTTGTGTTTTTTCCTAATTTTATGAACAAGATGGAATACAAACTCCACATGTTGGATATTCATAGACAGTTATGATTCTATTTACACAGGACAAAAAAAATCCGTTAATCTAATCAATTGTTTGTATCCTTCTATAAACCCTTTTTGGGGAAACCTATCTCCAAGGTCATTATAACTAGATGGATTTCTTCATGCATCCTGCAGGTCTATAAGGACAGAGGCATGACTCCTCTCAGTCACGTGAAAGCTCATTCCACTAGGTCCATGGCTACATCTGCGGCCTTTTGGTGTAGAGTGTATTTGGATGATATTTGTTCTGCATCTACTTGGTCCTCATCTCATACATTTATTTCCCATTACAAATTGGATTTGACTTCCAGAAGGAGAGCATCCTTCGGTTCTGAGGTGCTCTGGAATATCCTTCCATGAGTGCCTCCCATGAGTTTAGTAGCTGGGGACTCTGTCCCACAGGTTGAAGACCAAATTAAGTAAATTACTTCAGATAAAGAAGTTATGTACTCACCATAACATTCCATCTGAGTAGTTGTACTTAATTTGTCTTCAACCATCCCTCCCTCCTTCTCCCAGATCTTGACGCATGATCAGCCTATGGGCTGCAGTATAGGTCACAAGTAAATCTTTCAGGTCGGGTTCTTTGTATAAGTTCAGCAAACTCGATCTGGGGATGGAAGGCAGTGGAGCTGTATTATGGGTAAGGGGAGGAGTTTGGAGCTCGGAGCTAATGCTAGCAAAAGTTGCCAGCTCGGATCCGATATGGATCCGTAACCCACAGGTTGAAGACAAATAAAGTACAACTACTCAGATGGAACATTATGGTGAGTACATAACTTCTTTTTTTTGACTCTTTCCACTGCCACCCTTTTAATTTCCAGAGGTTGATGTATCTCCTGAGTCCTACTGATTTCCACTATTTATTCTTTGGTCTTGCTTACATTTAAGGCCAGATTGTTGCTGTCGTACTGGCTATCAGATGCTCCATTTCATCCCTGTAGGCTGTTTCCTTACCATTTCTGACAAGACCTATGACAGTGGTATCATCTGTGAACTTGATGATTTTGTTGGATTCATGCTTGGCCATGCAGTCGTGCGTCAGCAAGGTGAACAGCAGAGGACTCAGGATGCACCCCTGAGGGACACCCATGCTCAATGTAATACTGATTGAACTGTTATCTCGCACACATTCTTTTTGGGGTCTGTTGATGAGAAAGTCCAATATCCATTTACATAGTTGGGTGTTGATGGCCAGCTGGATCAGCTTTGATATCAAATTCTGGGTGATGACTGTGTTAAAGGCAATAGCAATTCTTGTTCTCTACATGTGCCAAGGATTCATGAAGTGCTACAGCTATTGCATTGCATCAGCCGTGCAGCGGTTAAATCTGTAAGCAAATTGTAATGTATCCAGTGTTGCAGGTAGGCTTGAAGAGATATGGTTCTTGATCAACTGCTGAAAACACTTCATTACTGTTGATGTAAGTGCAACTGGCCAGTAATCATTTAGGCTTTTTGGTTGGGATTTCTTGGGTAAGGGAATGATTGTCGTATTTTTGAAGCAGCTGGGTACAATGGCTAATTGTAGGGATGTGTTGAATATATCTGTTAGTACAGTGGACAGGTGGGTAGCACAGTTTCTTAGAACCCTTCCCATAATATTTTCAGGACCTGTTCCTTTTCTTGGGTTTAGTTGCCTCAGAGTCTTCAGAACATCAGATGTTCTTAGACATAGCACCTCCTTACCGTGTTTGACAGGGAGCTTAGTTGGCACAGTGTTGTTATCCATATTAAATCTGTTGACCAGAAATTCTGTGTTATCACATGGGGAGGATGCAGGCCTGTAGTTAGTTATGACTTGTATGCCTTACCAGAGACATCTAGAGTCCCTTTGGGCAGAGAAGTGTCCCTAAATTTTACATCCATAGGTCCTCTTAGTCTCCTTTATATCTCTACTTGGATTTGTTCTGGCCTCTCTTAAGTTATCCTTGTCTTTTGATTTAAATGCAGCATTTCATGCCTTTAGGAACTCATATACTTCACCAGATAGCCAGGGTTTCTGCTTAGTATGCATGCTGATACATTTGATGACTGTTACATCATCAACACATTTTGAAATACAGGCCATTACAGATTCCATATACTCCTCCAGGTCAATATGGTGGTTCTTTACAGATGCCTCTCTAAGCACCAACCAGTTCATACTTTCAAAGCAATCCTGTAGTGCAAGACTGCACCCTCAGGCCATATCCTTACTTGTTTGGTTGTAGGTTTGCCGCTTTTCAGCAGTGGTGTGCATGCAGGAAGCAGCATGATGGCCAGATGGTCTGAGATGCCCAGATGTGGATAAGGTACTGCTTTGTAAGCTAGTTTTAAGTTTGTGTACACCTTATTCAGAGTGCTCTCCTCTCGTTGCAAAGTTCATATGTTGGTGGTAATGAGGTAATATGGATTTCAAGTCAGCTTGATTGAAATCACCTGCATTTATATGGGCAAACTCGGGGTTTTATTCTGGAGGTCATTTATTGACAGATACAAAATGGTCAATGTCACGTTGGTATTAGCACTAGGGGGGGGTGTTAACAACTGTTATACTCACTCCATTGAATTCCCTAGGCAAGTAGAAGGGTCTGCATTTTATAGGATCATAGCAAGTTACTAGGCTATTGGCCCTGAGGCCCTTACAAGCCTAGCCAAGAATTTAGACCATGTTCCGACAAGTCAGTACCCGATGCCCCTGGGCAACAGGGACAAAGGTAGAATCCCGGGGGTATATTTTCTGTTCCCCATCCAGTTATCCATGTTGCACTTAAAAAAGGTTAATGAGGTACTCTGCTTGACGTGGAGAGGGAGTCTGATGTTCATCGTGTTTCACTGTTGCAGTCATGACTGAATCCCAAAGTCTGGGTCCAGCGTCGGCTGTTCAGCCACTCAAAGCTATACCCCATTGGGGAAACTTTTTCTAAATCTGATGATAAAAGGGTTTTCAGGCCTACTCAGCTACTAATAAGATATTTCTTATGATTCCTCTGATCAGGCTTCTGTTTCCTCAGTTTCTTCTTCTGATCAGGAATATTCTTTCCCTCCTTATGAGGATTCTGATGCTGAAGAATCCATTCAACATTTCCACTGGGAAGGACAGGATTGAATCCAAGAAAAGGCTGAGGGAATTTCTTCTTCTTCTCCAACATAGACCCCTGGCTGTCCCTCCTGTTTTGGATATTGTGGATGATGCCTTTTTGGAGGCTAACTTAATCCCTGACTCTTTTCCTCCTGCTCCTGTGAAACCTAATAGATATTACAGGGTTCCTGATTCCCATCAGTTTTTATACAAGAACCCAAAAATTTTTATGTCGGGAGAATAATTTGATTATTTTATTGATCAATGTATAAAAATGTTTGAAAGTTAACTGATGTTATTCCCTGGGAAGGCAAGGCGGCGCTAGGACTTGTGTGCAATAAACCTTTGGTGTTGGATCCGTGGTCGTTGTTTTTGGAAATTCAAGGAAAAAAAACTCATGGAGACCATTCTGGATCTGTCGGTCTTGAACCTTACTCTACAGCAGCTACTTCCAATGCCTCCAAAAATGGCATCAGGAGAAAATACCTCCAGGGTTCATAGCTGATCGAGGCACTTTCAATTCTCTGGGCTTTGGACAACAAAGGAGAAGCACCTGCATTATCAATTTGAAGGAAATGTTAGCCGTTCAGAAAGCTCTATTTGGCCTTCAGGAATCTTTTACAACCAGGATTCAAGCTCAGTTTCTACCAGGGAAACAAAAATTTTTGCACCAGGACTTTCCACAGAGAAGCTGCCTCGTTTTGGTATCCCTACTAAAAAAAACTATGTTCGGCGCCCGGAAACCTTGCCCTCCTTTTGAGCCTGCTAAAAGGGGGGTTCCAACGTGGCTTTGATTCAAACTATCCACTTGCAACCTTTTTTCCCACTCCTCAAAAATAAAGGGAAAGGATCTTACATTCCTTGGATGTACACAGACAACTACATTTTACCTGGACAGAACCAAGGACATCAGAAAATCAGAACAATTGTTTGTTCTGCCTGCCAGCAGGGAGAACTTCCACAGAGGGGGAGTCTCTGGGACACGAATCTGTCCCACCAACAAGTCTTATTGATATCACAGACCAGGTTGAGGTCACACATGCGGGGTACTCGAGTGGATCTTGACTTGCAGATATGCAGCTGTCCCATCAAGGCAGGGTCTGAGATTGCATTGTATGCCAGACAGAGGTTACCTCTGAGGAGTTTGTACAAGACTGAGTAGAGGGACAGGGCTTGTAGCCTATCTGTGTAGGGTAAATGTTTGAGACCCTAGATTCCATTGATGAGGAACCTCTGTGGTCTCTCCAGCTACTGCATGTGCTTTGTGAGGTACATGCCGAAAGGGGAGTTGTA
Organism: Protopterus annectens; assembly: GCF_019279795.1. Taxonomy (NCBI): domain Eukaryota; kingdom Metazoa; phylum Chordata; order Ceratodontiformes; family Protopteridae; genus Protopterus; species Protopterus annectens. The sequence goes on along the minus strand of NC_056747.1, from coordinate 44,376,243 downwards.
CTCAATAATGGGTCTTATAAGGGAAGACTACAGGGATGTTATGACCTCCTTGTCCCTGGATGAGATACCCTTCTTAATAAGGTGGTCCATGTAGAAAAATTTCCCATACAATGGAGGCAATATGGTAGTCAAAAGTCAGTTTGCTATCAGCCTGTGTGCCCAAGTCCCTCACAACTGATTGCGTGCTTAGGGCCTTGTTATTAATGTGATAATTTGTGGGGATGTCACTCTCCCCAAAGGAGATGATGATGCATTTTTTGGCATTCAGTTTGAGGCCATGTTTCTGGCACCAGTCATTTGTTTGGGTGAGATCCTCTTGGAGAATGTCCACATCATCAGGGGAATGGATGGCAGTGCCCAGCTTACAGTCATCTGCAAACTTGATCAGACATAGCCCACTGGTTTTGGCCTGCACCTCAGAAAAGTATATCCCAAACAACAGAGGCCGCAAGACCGATCCCTGGGGAACACTGCTCATTACGGGTCTACTGCTTGAGGTGGCTTCCCCAGTTTTGACTAGGTGGGTTCTATCAGTGAGCCAGTTTGCTACCTATCTGGTAACATATGGATTGATGCCTAGTTGAGAGAGTTTATCCATTATGCCCAAGTGGAGAATTGTATTGAAGGCTTTGGCCAGGTCAAGGTAGATGGTGTGCACCATCTTCCCGTCATCCATGGCTTTGATGACTGTCTCAAAGAAGTTGACCAAATTTAACAGTCATGACCGCCCCTTGACAAAACCAAACTGTGTGGGATCAAATGTTTGGAGGTTGCCAATGTCCTTGTTAATGATGTCTATAATCCATTCCATGGCCTTGCAGATGAGGCTAATTAGGCTGATGGGTCTATAATTTCCTGAATTGGTGAGCAGTTACAAATTGGTTACAGTTAAACAGTAGTGAATACAGTTAATCAGTAAATTGCTTTAAAACCGTGCAAATTTTAGTGACATTTATTTTATTTATTTATTACATTTGTTTACTGGGTAATGACAGTCTGGGCCAGAAACCCATTTTCAGCGTTGACCCGGGGAGAAGAGTTACAAACATACTACATACACTTGAGAAAAATTAAAAAAGCCAGTAATATTAACAATATTATGAACTCAATGTTCTCTGAGCAGTGAGAGGTGATTATTTCACAGTTTGTACACCAGCTGTTGTTGATATACACACAAACACCCCCTCCACTAGGTTTACCACAGAGAGACTGATTTTTGTCAGCATGAAATAATGACATCCCCCTCCACATATATTGTACTATCATTTATACTGGTGTTCAGCCAGGTTACAGTGAACACAAGTAAATAACTATTTCTCACATTAGATTGTGTGGAAAGATCCATTCTTATGTATTCCATCTTGTTCTCCAGTGAGAGTACATTTGCCAGCAGCATGGAAGGAAGTACAGGCCCGTGCGGATTTCTTTTCAGTCTGGCCTTAATTCTTGCTCTAGTCTCTTGTTCTTGATCTTTCACACCTTTTCTCTTTAATATGCTTCCCATGCCCACTTGCCAACTGGTTAGACAGGTTTGAGAGGTTTCTGCTGTTTTTACCATGTTCCAGTAAGAGTCCAAGCTGCAGAAGTTCTTGGAGTGTGTTTGAGTTTACAGGCCTCTCCGCTAGCAGTTCATCAAGCATGCAGCACAGCAAGATATGAGATCAGATTTCTGGAAGATTCTCAGCATTGTAGTACATCATACCTTCATTCCTTGCCTTTAAATCTGTTTTTTTTCTATTTCTGACAAAAAATAAGACAAATAATGCACTTTTATGTAGGGATTGAAGCAGCCACTGCCTTTTTTTTTTGGAGACCTGTTGTGTGGATATGTGGAGAGTGTTGGAGAGAATGTTAGAGGAGGGGACCAAGGATAGATCCTTGTGGTACACCGATGGTGACTGGGTGGTATGGAGAGAGGGAGGAGTGCCATTTTATTAACTGATACCTATTGAACAAGTAACTTTTAAACCTTACAATGGTGGGCTGAGATAGTTCTAGTAAGGACATTTGAAATAGAAGTTTGCTGTAACAAACCGTGCCACAGGCTTCAGACAAGTCTAGAAATAAGGAGGAGACTAGTCTGTTTTTCTCTCTAGCTTTATTGACAGATTCTACAAAGGTTAGGAGTACAGTTTTAGTACTATGGGAGGGGCAGAAGTCATGTTGTATGGGGGATAGGAGATCTTCCTGCAGAAGTTAGTTTATCAGTTTTTTAGGAGTACATTTTTTTAAGTATTTTGAGAGGGGAGACATAAGATTGCTGTAGGATTAGTTAGTGGTCTGTTGAATTTACTCTTTTGTATAGAGGGATAATGTGTAATTTTTTTTCCAGGGAGAGGGAATCTGGGATTCCAGGACTGACCTATTTATAAGGATTGATACAAGATAGGCAATCCTATTGGCTGCTATTTTTAGGTATTATGTGAAATACTGAAATTGCTGTTAAACATTATTTTATGGCAGTTTAATATGGTTAAGTGTATGGAGCTAATTTTTAACACTGGTTTGGCATATTGGCTACTTTGGTGTTTAGACTTAATATACCTTAAATGCCTTAACTTCTGTTAGTTGTAAAAGACTTCTGAACACATTGCAAACTATTTTTTGTGATAACACAGTTTGGTAGCGTTTAGTTTTGTGTGGACTTGCTTATCACTGAAAACTTTGAGTGCTTATTATGATACATTAAACAGTACTGTCAGTTAATTATTCTAGCTGGTATTCTCTCCCTGACATGATGGATCCTAACTGTCTCCCCAACCCACCTAAAAATAAAAAACAAAATAAAAATGTGCCTCTGCTTATGGTTAGTGATTCCGTTGGGGCCACTAATCGGCCCGCAGACCATTTACTTTTTAACCCATTTTCCTCTAGTGTAGTTTTGCCAGCCACTACAGCCACTATTGAATGGAGGGTATGGGAGAACCAAACCCTTTAGGTGCAGGAATAGTCTGAGGTAAGGAAACCCTTGTTAAACGTAATACTCTGTCGCCAGATATATTTTTTTATGTCCCTGATATTTTATTCACAAGAAAAAGAAACAGAAGCTTCATCTTACACCTGATAATCAGATTATAACTGTTTATAAGGCTGATGGAGTTTCCTTGGCTAAGAGTTTTCTGAAGACAGACAGTTCTAGTGACTGTGTTCCCATACGTGGCTTTAGTGCTAATTTGGCTTGAGGCCTTTCTGTTTCAGAGAATGATGAGGAATTTGGTGAGGACAATGGTGATTTCCTAGTTGACACAGAGTCCAGTCACACTTATTCTTCGGAAGGTGAACCTGAACTTAAGTCCCAAGAAGCCAACAAGTGTTCATGTTTCCTCAGATTATTGCTAGATTTAGTAATGTTTTTGCTTGGGAGCAGTCAGAAACTACCTTAGAGCTATGCAGGGTATATGACCTTACAAAGGATGAGATGCCCAATTCTGTGGATATGCCCTCTCGCTTACCAGTCTTGGAAGATGTTTCTAAGCTACTTGCAGGACACCATATCTACTACAGTCTTCCCTAAAAAGGCTCAGAGAAAATATAGGGCCTCTTCGGATATGACACATCTCTTTTCTCATTTGGCTGCTGACCCGTCTGTGGTGTTTCCAGGTGCATGCTCTGAGGAAATGTCCTTCGCTTCATCTAATCTAATGCTCCTTGATAAAGAGGGAAACATGGTTATATCTTCAGGGGTAAAGAATGTCTCTTTCTAGTAATCTAGCCTTTAGAACAGTGATGGCAAACCTATGACATACATGTCAAAGGTGACACACCAGCATTCACCAACACCCGAGTTACCGAAGAAACTGCTTTTCCATTTGTTGCTTGTGAAGTGCATTTAATTATTTTGTGCCAGGAGCCAGTTCAACAACACTGACAACACAAGAGGTAAGGAAGTTATTAACCTCAAAGACTGTTTCTGTATACCCTTTCAATACAGTCTGCAAAGGGCAGTGCTGATATTGTTTTTTCTTCATGGTTACACTTCTGCAAAGGGCAAGTAGTTTGCATTTCTAGGAGTGTACTCTTTTATATTCCTGTCAACTGTCCCTCTTAATCCCTGCTAAAACTAACAACCTTTTGCACTTAGTAATGACAATAATTAGATTTATAGACTAATTTTACTTCAGAAAATTTATATTAATTCACTTTAATTTTTTTCTGTCAGTGTCTCATATTAATAGTACTAGTAGTTTAAAACTTAATTTATTTATTTATTTATTTTTTGTTTGGGGGGATGACACACAAACACGGTCAAGTTAGGCATTTTCCGAATTTTTGACACGCTGAACCCAACTGCTTTAGAATGTTAAATTATCAAGGCTGTATGGGGAACTTTAGTTTAAAGTCTACTTACAGTTTGGATGATTTTGCTTCATCCTTGCCTGTAGAACAAAATTCTTATATGAATGAACTTGGTTCTAATTTGACTCAGGTTTCAAAACATGCTATGAGAGGTGTGCTTGGATGAACATATGCCATCTCGAGAAATGCCGCTGCTTCTTTTGTATTAAGACAGTATAGTATGCTTGGTTGTGTAATTGATTGCCAAAATTTTGAATGTATCTTTAAGTTCTGAATTGGTGTTTGGGCGTTCTTTTAGTCAGATTTTCAAGCAATGGATGATAGAGGCAAATTAAATTAATGCCTGAGATATGTAGAATGTTTTATGTACACAATTTCTCCAAAAACAAGGCATCTTCCTTCAAGGGGCAGAACAAAAAAATCTCAGCCAAACATAAGTTAGGTATCTAAAAGGAAATGGCAGGAGGATAATTTGTCAAAACCAAACAAGGTTTCCTTTCCAAAAAGGATCAACCCCCTGCAAAGGAATGGCTATGCAGAGTCACCTCTTCCCCACCTCCCGCCCTTCCTTCTCTTCCTCCTTACTCCAGGCTGTCTCAGCACTCAGTAGCCTGGCTGCAAATTGTCTCAGACAAATTGATTTCTAAGAATAATTTGGAGAGGATACAGATGGCAGTGGATAGAAAGTTTCCTCCTTTCAGGGGAATTCCCCCACACTTACCAGACCAGACAGAGCTCTTTCCTTCAGTGCTGCATTTCATGGTATAAGAAAGGGTCATAGTACAAGTGCCTGTGATGCACAGAGGCAAAGGATTTTACTCCAGAATCTTTTTTGCTACATAAAATGGAGCATTCCTGGAGACCTGGCCTAGATATGTCCTTTCTAAACACTCTTAGCATTGCTTCTAGACCCCTGTTTCATAATGACTCCAGGTCTAAAGGAAGCTTATCATCATATTCTTATTGCTTCCAATTTCAGGAAATTTTTGAGATTTGCAGTGTCTGGCTTACATTATCAGATTGCTGCATTATCCTTTGGGCTATCTGCTGTACACTGAATGTTTACAAAGTGTCTGTCCCCAGTTGTTGCTTATTGCAGAATCCTAGGCATCCACATTTTCCTTATTTAGATAGGTTGCTGATTTATAACATAGTCTGTATCCAGGTGTTTGGTGTGTTTGAACAGGATCACATCCCTCCTTTCCCATCTGGGCTTCAAATTGAACCTTCAAATGTTTTTCCTCACACCCTCTCAACAAATTGTTTTCCTGGAATGCTGGATAGACACAGGTTGGGAATATCCCTGCATGCATTTCTACCCTTTCCAGTGATACCCAAGGTACTTCTAAAGATTCATAAAGAATTACCAAAGATCATTGTGATAACCCCCTTTTGGCCCAAGCAAAGTTGGTTCACCCTTTTTATGGAATTGGCCAAGGGAAATTGCCACAAGCTTCCCCACATACTGGATCTGTTCCCACAGCATAAGGTGCAAATGGTACACACCAGATTAGAACAATTGCAGCTGACAACCTGGATGGTAATGTTTTGATACCTTTTAGGCACTTACTCCATGAGGAAGTGCAGCAGGTATTTAGAGGTATTTAAAGAGGCAAGAAACCCTGCAACTAGAAAAGCTTACATTTACAAGTGGAAGAGGTTTTCTGGGTGGTGCTTTGTCAATAATAGTGGACCTGAAAGCGTTTCTTCCCATCTGGTTTCGACATTTTTGTGTGAGCTACCTAGAGATGGCTTGTCTTATGCCTCTATCAAAGTGCATCTTGCAGCCATCATGTTTGTCTGCCCATGGATCCCCGTCTTTCATCACTTTTTGTGGTCAAACAGTTTATGAAAGCAGTGTTGCATGTGATACCCCTTCAAAAGCAAATTCCTCCTCCCTGGTATCTCAGCTTTGCTCCTGAAAAAATCACCTTACCTCCTTGTCAACCTAACTCTCAAGCTAATTTATGGTTCATTATTTGGAAGACTGTATTACTCATTTCTATGATTTATGCAAGGTGAGTCTCTGAGCTGAAAGCTGTCATGGTGGGCCAACCAAAAACTGATTTTTCATCAAGACATGTTTGTGTTACACACTAATCCATCATTCATGCTTAAACTTGTTTCTGAATTTAGCTTGAATCAAGCCATCAGTCTCTCTGTATCTGTTCTAATCCTGAAAACAAGAGAAAAAAGATTATCCATACCTTGGATGCACACTGGCAGCTCAGATACCACCTTGACAGAACAAAGCCCGTTGGCAGTGCTGAAAAACTGTTTGCCTCCTATACAGGTGCTAAGAAAGGTCAGCATGTCTAAGTAAAGTTTTTCATGATGATTGTCCTCTGCTATTGTCTTTTGTTACTCCCACCAAGGAAAATCTCTTCCATGCAAGGTTAAGGCTCACTCAACTAGGGCTTTATCCTCTTTGATGGCATATTGGAAAGTGGTGGACCATAGAAGCATTCTAGAGGCAGCAACCTGGTCCTCTGTTTATAAGCACTACAAATTGTTTTCCTTTTCAAGGTGTAGAGCAAGTTTTTCTAAGTCCATTCTCCTGGAGCTCATTGATCCTTATCCTTCCACCTCCAAGGGAGGGTAAGCTTTGGGAATGTACCCAAAATACTACTGAGGCAGTGGAAATGATGAATGTATTATAGTTGCATATGTCCTGCTTACCTGTAACAGCAGATATTCTAATTCTTCACTGCCTCAGTGGCAGCACCCACCCACCATCCCCCAGGCTGTGCATAGCTGAGATGGGTTTCAACATATTTGATTTAGTTGTTATTGGATTTGTTTTTTATTTGGTATTGTGATTTGCTATGAATTTACTCTTTCTACGTGATTCTGGCATCATGTACTTTACTTTCCTCCTTTGTGGAAGTGAAAAAGCCTTCTATCATAGTTGAAGAATTCCCTCACAGGATATGATTAGCCAATCAGCTGTCACAGGAAGAGTGGAGGCTAAGCTTTTGAAAGCTGGTGAGTACAGGGTTACCTTGGAAATAACACAAAATGTCACTGAGACAGAAATTTGAACATTTACTGTTACATATAATTATGCAACTATACTTTTCCTCTTCCATACCACTAATACATCCAGCCCTGGAAGATGTGTTGAATGCTGCTTGTACTCATCCTGATAGCCAGAGGTCAGTCCCTAAAAAAAGCAGATAATCTATATAAGGTACCTCAGTTAACAAATGTCTTTTCTGTCAGCTTAGGTTGGTCCCAACTGCCATTTCAACTGTGTCTCATACTGACAACAGGATGGTACTGAATACCATCCCTTCACTTGTGATAAGGAGAGTAAAATGTTGGACCATACTGGCAAAAGAATATTTTGTTCTCCCCCTTTTTGTTTGGCTATGCTGTTACCCATGATCTCAAGCAATATGATGAAAGAGGGAATTAATTCAGGGAATTTCTTGTAAGGTGTTTCAAGAACCCAATATACATATCTAGGCCTTCACGTGGACCATTCCCCAGGAACTCCTGAACATTTAGCCTTCCTCCACTCAGGATAGGAAAGCTTTGGGAATCTACCCATATGCCATTAAGGCTGTGTGTTCGTTGAATGTAGTACAGTTGTACAAGTCCAACATATCTATAACAGTAGATGTTTGTAGAACACAATGCTCTACTTGCAGCACCCTCCCACCACCCACCTTTTGTTGGATGTATATAGTTTGTTGTTGGAGTTGCCGCTGAGATTTGTTCAGCAGCTTTATTGTGTGTGTGTGTGTGTGTGTGTGTGTGTGTGTGTGTGTGTGTGTGTGTGTGTGTGTGTGTGTGTGTGTGTGTGTGTGTGTGCGTGTGTCTTTTGGTTTGGAATTGTAGGTATTTGCAAAGCTTGCATTTTCATCTGCTTTTCCTACTGGACCCTTGAAAACTGAAATGGTACTGTCTCTGGGTTTAAGGGCATTCATGGTCTTGCCGGGTGATTGGTCCTTCACTTGCACAGACAGGCAGTGGTTGGAGCTTTGAGCTTTGATGGACAGCCAGAGGGTGGGTAACAGGTCACTACTACCTATATTCCAGTACGGCAGTGTATTCTATAACAGGTAAGTAGGACGTAAGTGACTGCACTTTACTCAGTCTTTACATGCACAGGGAATCCTAGAACCCATGTGTTTAAGTCAAGGGGACAAAGACTTCTATTGTAGAATGTTCCTGGTACCAGAGGAAGATGCCACTTGGAGATCAGTACTAGAGCTTTCCTATCTAAATTTGTAACTGAAAGTTCCAAAGTTCAAATTGTTAACTTTATAGAATCTGCTATGTCTCATTTATCATGTGAGTTACTTGGTAGCACTATGCCTAAAAGATATGTAATGCCATATTCCCATAGCCATAGGCTTCAGAAAATTTCTAAAGTTCTCTGTTTCCTACAGGGGTCTTTCAGATTGAGATTTTCAGTTCTTTCTGAGGTTGCCTTGAACAGAAGACTTGGCAGCTTCTCTTTGGAGAGGGAGCTGTCCCATTACCAATGGTCTCAGCCTGCTTCAGTTATGTCAGGTCTTCTAGGTTGATATGGAGCCTTTCTGCTCTTATGGATTGGGAACAGGTGATAAGGGCCCTGGTCAAGGACAAAATAGTGATTGGTGCCCTTTCTTCTCCCTCTTTGTCTAGGATGGCTGGAGAAGGATCAGTTCTGTCCACTTCTTATGCTCCTTCCTTAGGCCCTGCACTGGCTCTGGGAGTTTTGGAGATGAATGTGATCCCCATAACTTCTACATCACTGTCAGTGGTTCTTCAACTGACCTTAACACTGTTGGTACTGGGGCCCACATTGTCAGGTCTCTTGGTATCAAGGATATCTTGGTCAGGAAGTCATTGATGGTGGCTCTGCCCCATCATAGGCACTAATCTTCCTATGCTGTTATCAGTGTTGGCATTGTTGACTTTCAAAACTTTGGCAACAAAAACATCCTTGAGTTCCTGAAGGAAGTTCCGAAGTAGCCTTCTTGGTTTATGGACTCTAGAGTGAAACCTTCAACTTTGGCTACAAAGCACAACACTTCTCTTTTTAGGGTATTAAGTCTCTCATGCATGGGCCAACAGGAGAAAGCACTGAAAACTCTCCATGAATCCTGGCAATCTAGGGAGGAATTGTCTTTGGTAACTCAGGTGAGTTCACTGTGAGCATTCCAAGAATGTTCAGGTACAAGAGGAGGTACCTTGACTCTCTTCTAGGATCTTTCCTAGATACATAAATCTTGATTAAATGGAGAATCCCACAGTCCCATGTTAAGAGATCCCAAATTTGTTGACATCTGGAGTTGATGAGGCAGTGGAGATCTTTTTTCATTGACTTCCCCCACACAAGGAAGTGATCCTTCAGAAAGCTTTTCAGCTTATCCCACGAACGTGTTGAATGATCCCTCCCCCAGCCTTCATGATTAGTCTGCTTGCAGTGAAGGCTTGTGGAGAGCCGAACATTGTTGAAATTATTCCTAGGAAAATTGAGAAGATCTTCCATCTTCCCAAGAACTTATTTACTTGGAGTGAGTCTTCCCTTTCAGACTTCAGTATAGTGGTAGGTGCCATGAAGGAGTCTTCTGAGGAGAGTTCAGTGATCTACCCTCCAGATAAGAGATTCTTGGTCAGTGAATCACATGGAGATGCATGCTTTCATGTCCGGTACTTTCTCAACAAAGGTTTTCAATTATTTGATACAAATGACACTTTTTCAATGTGATTTGGTCAGTCTGTGCTGCAGATAGTAGCAGTGCAATGGAGGATTGAGACTGGCTGAGATAGACATTGCCATAATAAGGCAGGCCTAGCTCAGATTATGTGGTTTCATGAAAAAACTTTAAGGCATCCATTTCCATTTCTCCCTTCTGTTGGGTCATCATTTTCTGAACAGAAGGTGATAGAGAGATTGCTTACGCAAGGAGGGAAAAACATTCTCAGCTTTTGAAGTGAAATTCTGTGCTCCACAACAGTCCCGTACTATGACTCAGAATGTTATAAAGAACTCATATTTCCACAGGTCCCAGACTTAACCCTGTGAGCAGTGATCAGACAGAAAATTCTTTGTTGGTGATGATTTCTTCAATAGATACTGCCCTAGAGGCAGATCTTTATCAGAGGTTCCATAGTGTTTTCCTCCAGGAATCAGTAAAAGAATCCCCAAGCACATCTTGGACACTCTTACAATTCTATTTTCTACTCTGCCATGGCTAACTCTAACCTTCTGACATTTCACTCCGAAAGAATGAGGTTGCCATAACAGAGGTGAGGAACACCAAAAGAACCATTCAGGAGGTCCCACTAGACCTAAAAGGTGTCTGGAGGTTGTTCCAAATTCTTTTCGTCCCAAAAAAGGCGAGGAACCCAATGCCAATACTTAACTTCAGCTTTCTAAATCTATACGTAAAGAAAAGCAAGTTCTGGATGGTCACAGTACAAGAAATTTTCCATGCCTTCATGAGGGAGATTAGATGTGCTGTTTGGAACTCCAGCACACAAAGATCGCCAAGACTTCCAGGAAATTCCTTTTCTTTTGGGAGGGATCCAGTCCTTATCAGTTCAGGGTCCAACCATTTGATCTTTCTACTGATTTTTCTAAGCCTCCCGAGCAGCTTAGACATATCACTCTATGCAACCCCACCAAATGCCCTGAACATTTTGTGCAAATTTTAGTAGTAATTTTCTATGTCATACAGGCTCACTGCATAAAAAGCATGGACCTATGCTATCATCTCTGGGATAGGCAGTGAGATGCCTTTTATTAGTCTTCATCTCTTGGTCAGCAGGGTTAGACATGTCACTTCCAGTCGTGGATGACATGTGTACACCTTTTTTGAATGTTCAAGAGCAGTGCTGCTGTCTGTGGCTTACTGAATCATAAGAATCTATAGAGAAAAAGAAATTCATTAGTGGTGCAGCTCAGTTACACAGTTGTCTAGAAACACACCATCACCAATGCAATATAATAGCTCTATTTCCAAGCCCTGTGGTTTTCAGCGTCACATGTGCACATCTTACTGCATTGATTTTTTCTGCTTTTATAACATCATTAATAAGATATCTAGCCATAGTACTTGGATGCATGGACAGTTACTGGTTCCTTACTGTGTATGGATGCATATTAGTGGCTGTTTGAATATCTTCAGTGACATGGTGCTATAAATTTGGGCTCCATATATATATAAGTTACAACAAAGTAAGCTGCATCTGTGGAAAATTTTCTAGCATAGTATTCAGTGAAATTTTTGTTTTGAAAATAGATGCATATTAGTTGGAGTTCGGCATGCTTAAATGATATTTTTTGCTTTATGTCACAACATAGTTGGTAAACAGCTAAATCCAAAAGCACACAAAAGTGTCACTGAATATTTTATTCAAAATGAGTTCCATGAACGAACACTGTGACTCAAAAATCCTTAAAAATGAAACTGTTATATTCATAACAGTTAACTGTGATTATAAGTTTCACTTTTGAGGGCATTTTAGGCCGAAGTGCTAGTCTCTGAAATTAATTTGAAATAAAATATTTGATGTCACTCTAGCACAACTTATCTAAATGTTCTGTAAAATCTTTTTGATTTGTTTATAAAATAGAGCTGTTGGTGGGACTCAAAATGAAAGCAAATTTGACAGAGGAGGAAAATGCAGTGCTCTTCAATGCAGTATTTAGTGACAGTATACTGCATCATGTGGGATGAGGCACTGGCAAAGATGAATATGAGAGTAATTAAACAGAGATTATGGTTGACAGATATAGAGCAGCTGTATTAAGAATGTGGTACATGATATATGACTGGAAGAGCAGGGTGGCATTGCTGGGTCATCCATAGTGCTAACAATGACTTATGATTAGGCTTTGCATATGTCACAGTTGCCTGAGGTATTCATCATTTGGTATGAGAGTTGTGTAGATATTGGGGTCCCTAGCTTACTGGTATGTCTTACCATTAATATTACTAATATATATGTGAACATGTGAATTATTTGTAACAGATGTTTGTCTTTGTGCTAATATCTCCCATGCTGCTGAGTAATCAGATAGTAGATTCAGGGGAGGAACCAGGAATGAGTCAGAAAGTGTGGGATGCCATAAGATAACACCAGGCACACCTCATGGTAGCAGAGTGCCCACAGAGTCAGGAATATCTTTCTTAGTTTTGGTGTGCAAAGGTAACCTTTTACCATTCTTTAGTATTTCATTTTGTTTTATCACCACACATGAATGTAAGTCGGGAAGCCATACTATTTACCTTATATGTGCAGAAATGCTAACTGGCCAGCAATGATTTCATCATTTCTGAAATTATCTTTCCCAGACTGTATTTTGTGATTAATAATTTGAGTGTAAGATTGGAAGTTCATGTAGCTATTGTTTTCACCCGTGCAGGGTGTTTCTGTTTTTCTCCATGGTTGTAGGACTGTATAGTTTGTATGTTTAAGTAAGGGGGATGAGGGCAGAGTTTTCACTTGGGAGGAGCAGGGACTTCTGCTTGCAAAAAAGGTGTTAGCTATTATTTTGGACAGATGAGCTTGAATTCAGAAGGTTTTTGGAGGCGACTTCTTGTAGTGGATCCATCCCATACATTACTTACAGGTTAGCAGCTTACTTGTGGACACACAGTACTATACATGGATATGCCCCAGCTGAACATGGAAAAAGAGACATTTTTTTCTTTTTGCAGATACTTTTTTTCTCCCCTGAAGTCATGATGACAGCCATCTCAGTGGCTCATATCCATGCTGGGTTTCCTGGCCACTCCAGTCATCTGTTAGACTGTTACTGAATTTGATGCTGGGGTCAACATGTATCCAAAGTTCACCCTGGAGGGTCGTTGTTGTCCTATCAACAGTTGGGGGTTTTAGTTTAATCTTATTCCATTTCTCCCTGATGTGCTACTACACATTCATGCTTCTGCATGATACTGCTTATGACAAGCTGCCCTACTGTTTCAGTCTAGCATATTGCATTTGACTTCCCGACCTCTTGCAGGAAGATACTGTTGCATTGCATGCCTTCCACAAGCCACTCCATCAATCACCCAAGCTATTAATCGAACCCATATCAACTGGGCTGCAGTTATACCTGTATGTCATCATCACAACTTAGACATATGGTTCTGCTGTTTTTCACAATATAGGGTTGATGAAAACAATGTAGTATGTGATAGCTGAGTCTGCTGCAGGTAGGGGATGTTAATTATGCAGCACTTGATGATGCTAATAGCACATACGTGCATACGTGTGTATATATATATATATATATATATATATATATATATATATATATATATATACCTACACACACACACACACATATATATATATATATATATATATATATATATATATATATATACTTCAGTAGATCAAATTAACACAGCACCGAAATTTAGAAGCACGAAACTAGTAATAATGAAACAGCTACTTAACATGTCAGACAGAAAAAGCAAAGATAAAAACAGCTACTCCATTTAAACACATAATTTCAACAAAAAAATATACCTTTTTCAAGCCCCCTTGCACCCCCACACCCCCTGCAAATTATATATACCAACTCTGAGATCGTACTACAGTGGGGAAAAGAGTAACTTTCCCGATCCTCATTGTACAGCAGTCTCCATTAAGAAGGTTTAAAAAACATGCATTTCTGTATTAAAATTTCATATTTAAATGGAGCAGCTGGTTTCTGTGTACAGCAATCTCCATTTAGAATCTCCGACTGGTTTCTGACTGCGCAGTTATTGTTTGGTGATTTCTAGTTTCGTCAGTGTCAAAGTTCGTTATTTTGAACTTATGATCTTCTCGTCTCATTTTTGTAAAGTTCGGTCTTGTGTTCTTTCGATAAAGTAATAGGGATCTGTGTGTGTGTGTGTGTGTGTGTGTGTGTGTGTGTGTGTGTGTGTGTGTGTGTGTGTGTGTGTGTGTGAACATGGAAAAAGAGTGTGTGTGAGAAATTGACATACTTAAAGCTTAGAATAACTTGGAAGATCTGGGTTGCATGCATAGATGAGAAGGCAATTCTTGCTCACATTGATGGTGTGGTTGTGTTCTGTGACATTCAGGTGCTACAGGCATGGAGGATGTCTACCTTTGTCAGGGTCTAGTGTATGCAGACACAGCAGACAGACACATATGTAAACACATACACACTGATGTTCAGTAAGAGTGCCTTAAGCAGGCATAGAGAGTTTGAGTCCAGGCTTTCTTTGGCAGAATACTGGGACAGATGTCAGATGCACAGTGCACAAGCTGGGAATTCCATGGCATGAATACATCATTGGCTGTACTGGTATGCCTTTTTTGATACTGGTGAACAGGACAGTCTTTACAGTGCACAGTGAATGCCTCAAAGTTAAAGGCTGTCACCACCAGACCTACTGGTAAATGCCTTTATGACCACAGTGTGCTTTTCAGAGAAACATGCACTATTTTCATTTGAACAGGTTACCACCAGCACAGTTTTTAATGTGTTTGTAGACTGTGCATCCTCAAAGGTGGCTCATTAGTTTAGGTACTACAGAAGATAAAGCCATTTGCTTGGTGGTTGTGAGACATAATTTGTTCCACATATAAAAAAGTGTCATTGGTCACCCATTCAACTTATTGGAGTGATAAACCATATTTCTCTGCAAATAAGTTTGCAGAAGTAACCATTACACCTTACACCTTGCAGGTACCTATACTTGCAGGAATACAATACCCAGCTTTGCTAGTCAGTTCTCCTAGACCTTGTAGTGAACCCACCATATCATAATGTTGGGTAACTGGTTTGTCTTGTAGTTTTCCAAAGGGAATATATTTTCACTGTTTCTCCATGGTCATCAGCTTGACCATCCCATACAAACTTTTATATCCAGGCCAAATGACCACTCCCCACCTTTATATCCAACAATACTAGTGATCAATTACCACATAGTTCATCAGCTATTTTATGCATACTGTATTGTCCCTCACAAACATTAATACTTCCACTACCCTCCCAGTACTGGCAACCTCTGCTAAATACCCTCAGCTATACATCAGCCCAGTAACACCGCATCATTAAAAAAACTCCTACATAAGCTAAAAGCAGCCACCCTATCTGCTGACCAACTCCCCCTCAGACTACTTAAAAACGGCTGCAGATGCAATTGCTTTTCCAGTCTCTATACTGATAAATAGATATATTTTTGAAAAATACATTCCTTCCACCGGGATAGAGTGATTTATGAAGTTGGAAATTGATGGTGTGATGATGAATGTTGTTAGTGCATATGCTTTGCAAGCTGGGTGTGCGATGGATGTAAAAGAAAAATTTTGGAGAGAGTTAGATGTAGTGGTGGAGTATATACCCAACGGCGAGAGAGAGTGGTGATTGGAGCAGATTTCACTAGGCATGTTGGTGAAGGGAACAGAGAGGATGAGGAGGTGATGGGTAGGTAAGAAGGTCAGATGGTAGTGGATTTTGTGAAAAGAATGGACATGGCTGTGGTTGATACGTATTTTAAGAAGAGGGAGGAGCATAGGGTGATGTACAAGAGTGGAGGAAGATGCACACTGGAGGACTAGTCTGAAGGAGATTGGAGACTGCAAAGTGGTGACAGGGGAAAGCTTAGTTAGGCAGCATAGAATGGTGGTCTGTAGGATGACTTTGGCTATCAAGAAGAAGAGAAGGAGAGCGCAGGCAGTGCCAAGGATCAAATGGTGGAAGTTGAAAAAGGATGACTGTAAGGTGGAGCTCAAGGAAGAATTAAGACAGGCACTGGGTGGCAGTGAAGAGCTACCAGATAGCTGGGCAGGCATAGCAGAGGTAGTAAGGGAGACAGCTAGAAAGGTGCTTGGCATGACATCTGGACAGAGAAAGCAGGACAAGGAGACCTGATGTGGAATGAGGAAGTACAGGAGAGTATACAGATGAAGAGGTTGGCAAAGAAGTGGGATTGTCAGAGAGATGATGACAGTAGACAGGAGAACAAGGAGATGAGGCATAAAGGGAAGAGAGAGGTGGCGAAGGATAAGGCATAGGGTGAGTTGTATGAAAGGTTGTGCACTAAGGAGGGAGAAAAAGGCCTGTAACGATTGGCTAGACAGAGGAACCGAGCTGGGAAAGATGTGCAGCAGGTTAGGGTGATAAAGGACAACAAGGGAAATGTACTCACAAGTGAGGAGAGTGTGTTGAGCAGATGGAAAAATTACTTTGAGGGGCTAATGAATGAAGAGAATGAGAGAGAGAGAAAAGGTTGGATGATGTGGAGAACGTGAATCAGGAAGTGCAGCGGATTAGCAAGGAGCAAGTAAGGACAGCTATGAAGAGGATGAATAATGGAAAGGCTGTTGGTCCAGATGGCATACCCATGGAAGCATGGAGGTGTTTAGGAGACATGGCAGTGGGTGCTTTAACCAGACTGTTTAATGGAATCTTGAAAAGTGAGAGGATGCCTGAGGAGTGGAGAAGAAGTGTATTGGTACAGATTTTTAAGAATAAGGATGATGTGCAGAGCTGTAGTAACTAAAGAGGGGCAAAATTGTTCAGCCACACCATGAAGTTATGGGAAAGAGTAGTGGAAGCTAGGAAAAGAAGGGAGGTGCGGATTAGGGAGCAGCAATATGGTTTCATGTCAGGAAACAGCACTATAGATGCAATGTTTGCCCTGAGGGTGGTGGAGAAGTATAGAGAAGGTCAGAAGGAGTTGCATTGTGTATTTGTGGACTTAGAGAAAGCATATGACAGGGTGGCTAGAGAAGAGTTGTGATATTGTATGAGGATGTCGGGAGCGGCAGAGAAGTACGTAAGAGCAGTTCAGGATATGTACGAGGGCAGTGTGGCAGTGGTGAGGTCTACAGTAGGAGTGACAAATGCATTCAAGGTGGAAGTGGGATTACATCAAGGATCAGCTCTGAGCCCTTTCTTATTTGCAATGGTGATGGGCAGGTTGACAGACAAGATCAGACAGGAATCCCCGTGGACTATGATGTTTGCAGATGACATTGTGATTTATACTGAGAGTCAGGAACAGGTAGAGGAGACCCTGAAGAGGTGGAGATATGCTCTAGACAGAAAAGGAATGAAGGTTAGCAAGACTAAGACATAATATATATATATATATATATATATATATATATATATATATATATATATATATATATATATATATATATATATATATATATAAAATGTGTGTGTGTGTGTGTGTGTGTGTGTGTGTGTGTGTGAATGAGGGGGAGGACAGAGGAATGGTGAGGATGCAAGGAGTAGATTTTGTGAAGGTGGATGAGTTTAAATACTTGGGATCAACAGTTCAGAGTAATGGGGAGTGGAGTGTGGAAAAGAGGTGAAGAAGAGAGTGCAGGCAGGGTAGAGTGGGTGGAGAAGAGTGTCACGAGTGATTTGTGATAGACAGGTACAGTAAGAGTGAAAGGGAAGGTCTACAAGATGGTAGTGAGACCAGCTATATTATATGGGTTGGAGACGGTGGTGGTGGCACTGACGAAAAGACAAGAGTTAGAGCTGGAGGTGGCAGAGTTAAAGATATTAAGATTTGCATTCAGTGTGATGAGAATGGACAGTATTAGAAATGAGTATATTGGAGGGTCAGCTCAGGTTGGAAGGTTTGGAGACAAAGCCAGAGAGGCAAGATTGCATTGGGTTGGACGTGCTAAGGAGGGATGCTGAGTATATTGGGAGAAGGATCCTAAGCATGGAGCTAAAAGGTAAGAAGAAAAGAGGAAGGCATAAGATAAGGTTTATGGATGTGGTGAGAGAGGACATGCAGGTGGTTGGTGTGACAGAGCAAGATGCAGAGGACAGGAAGAAAAGGATATAGATGATCCACTGCGGTGACCCCTAATGGGAGCAGCCAAAAGATAAAGATGAAGAAGTTGTTCCTTCCATCTGGAAACAAATACTTTACTGTACCTTTACACAAAGGTGGCACAGCTACAGAGTGTAATAACTGTAGGCCCATTGCAGTCATCTTCCCCCCATCAAAAATAGTTGAAAAATGTATTCATGCTCAACTTCTACATCACCTAAATTCAAATAATCTGGTCTCAAGAACACAGTATGGTTTTAGACCCCACCACAGCACAACCACCACCCTCCTTTAGTTCACCTACACTATAAACCTGAATAGGAACCATGGTAACCTAGTGTCAACTGTGTTGCTAGACTTATCCAGAGTTTTCTACACTTTATCTTACCAACATTTTCTCACTGAACTCTCTTCTATAGGTCTTTCTCAATTTCTTTCTTAAATCGTTTTTTAGTTATTTATCTGGAAGGCATCAAGCAGTCAAATGGAAATAGAACCTCTCTATATCTCTTCCATTTACCATAGCTGTCCGTCAGGATTCAATACTAGGACCCTTTCTTTTTAATACATTTATAAACAAGCTAAACACCAAGCAAATATAGTACAATATGCAGATAAGTCAACTTTGTACAGCCCCCACAATATCCAAACTACAAGAAATCACTCAAATTTCTTTCTCTTCAATCAAAACCTGTCTGAAAAATTCAAATTCACTCCTTAATCTCAATAAAACAAAATGGATGCTCTTCACTCCAAAACATTCCCTCTGTCAAAACAGTATTTCTTGGTTACATATGTAAATACAATTGAAGTAGTACCACATACAAATTTACTGGGTATTGTAATAGATGACAGTCTTAAATTTGATCAATATATTCTTCAAACAATTAAAAAGGCCAAGCAAAAACCTGGCTCCCTTTACATGGCAATTGTCTGCCTTACTTGTGCCTGCTAAATTGAATTTTATTGCTGTTTTCAGTGTTTACAAAGCCCTTTTTTGCTATTTTCACTGTTTGTTAATTATTTGCTGGTACTACTTTTTACTGTTGCAAAGCAATATGTTCTGCTTGTTCTGATTTTCCCACAAGGCAGTGTTAAAATAAGTGATTTGTTAGCTTTTTAAAACATTTTTTAGAGTCTCCTTGCTGATTTTCTGCTGTGTTTTCGTGTCATAGGTTAGTACTAAGCTAACTGCCCTTGCAAGCCATTTTAAGCCTAGCCAATTATCCCTTGTGAGACTCAAACCCTGTACTGTGTGTTTGTAAGGCAAACACATTAACCATTAGGCCACCCTCCTCCCAGTGTCTCACTGTTATTTTTCTCTAGTGGTTCCTGCCAAAACTAGGGTAGCTAGTAGCTGTAACACAATCCAGATACAGGTTTGCTGCATCTGGGACAGTTTGTAGTGGCTGTTTGTTCTGAGCACATTTTCCAGGCCATCTTGGATTGGAAGGGACCTTTCTGCACACTAGGGGGAGGATTGTGCTGATTGGAACCTGTCTGGTGATGGGCAGTTGGTCTAGGGCTTGGAGTAAGTATCCTCATTTGTCCTTTTGAACCTTTTTAAAGTTGTTTTCAAGTTTTTAGCCTCTGGTATTTAAGCCCTACATTTGAACAGGTTTCTGCCCGTTTGCATGTCACACAGCACTGCGCACTGCCATGAATTGTGCTCCATGGTCAGACAGATTATTTCAACAGTTTTTCCCATTTGTGTAGCCCTTATCTGTACTACTTTCCCAGTCAAAGAAACACTGCTAATGAGCTGAAGCCTATTAAGCTGCCAAGAAAAAAAAAAGAAAACAGACAGAGCTCCTCCTTGATTGATCCTGGAACCCCCACCCCCACTCCCCTTAGTGATAACAGTCTTTAACCTAGCATTATGGACAGTTGGTCCACCCTTGTTTCCCCTGCCAACCTTGTTGACTTGGGTTTCTTGAGGCAGTGTAGCAGTTGTCTCATGTACACCGACAGCCCTCTACTAATAATTCACTCTAGTACAAAGTGTGAGAGACGTGTTTACACCAAGAGTCTTGAATCCATGCTGTCTTGCACTCAAAACATTAATACGGAAGAGGTTATCAATCCACCCATCACTACACATGCAGGGAATACCACTACTCATACACACAGTACACATCTAAAACAACAATCAACATACATGGAGGTTCTCTTAAAAAACTACCAAGACACCAGAGACCTCCAAAACACAAGTCTGATACCACACAATTCCCACAGCACCCATGACACATAGCAACACCAGTGTCTCACCTACCAAGCCTATAAGGCATAACACTCAAAAAACAAATTTTCTAGTCATTAGAGACTAAGTAATGAGGCACATAGACGTCCCACTCACGAGGCTGAACAAGGAGAAAGTCACAGTCAGCTGCCTGTCTGGTGCCAGGATTTGTCAGATGACACACGCACTCAGGTTTCTCAGCAACTAGTACCATTATGACTCTGTCATAGTTAATGTTGGAGTGAATGACCTGAGGCATACCTCACTGGACTATATGAAGAGAGACATGATTGAGCTCTGTGAGTATATATCTCTAGCCTTGAGCAGCATACTACCTTCACCTGGAATAATGCCACAGTATAAACAAAAAATGATTGATTTCAATAATTGGCTTAGGTTTTGGTGTCATTCAAAGGGGACCCAGTTCTTGTCAGCCTGGGAGGCCTTGCTGCTTTGCCAGAGACAGTTACATCTGGCACCTCTAGGCTTTCAGCTGCTGACAAAGGCTCTTGCCTCCTCCATAGTGCCTTTTTTAAACAAGGGTTTGAAAACAAACATACCGACGTGAAATTTGCCACTCAAAAAAAAAAAACAAGGGTCATGTTGCTAAACACTAGGAGCTTAAACCTTTAACTGCACACTCTGGAAGCAATTCTATCACTGGAAGATGTAGATGTCTATGCAGTCACAGAAACCTGGTTAAAGGCCTCAAAGAGTACCCCACCCTTGAAAGGCTACAATGCCTTCCACACCTTCAGACTGCAAAAGGAACGTGTAAGAGCCAAAGGAGGCAGTGTTTCTGTCTATATTAGAGATAAATTCACCTCTCATCTAGTTAAATTGGACAACTTGAAGGAGTTACTTCAAGTTCAGGTTATAGTGGATAAGATCCAAAAATAACAGCGAAACGCCAGAACACACAACCACGGGCTAAACATTTTTAATTGAAGGTAGTAAAACAGTAGTAAGCACTTTCACAGTGAAATTGCTTCATCAGACTGCCATTAACAAAGTAAATCAAACAGATATAGCAATGAACAGCCTATCAGCCCTAACCAATCAATAAAAAACAATGAAATCTCACAGTCAATCAAATAACATCACCCATTTAAACTGATTAACAAAATTAAAATAATAAAAAACCTTTTATGCATTAATGCTTTAGTCTACATGCGCATAAGAATGGTTTTAATGTGACTGCATAATTTATTCCTAGTATTTTATCAGCTCCAAACTGAAGAATCCACTTCTGTTCAGCTGACTCCGTCCTATTCTTTATGTCACCCCCTTTAATGTTGTCAGTAATGTACACTAGTTCGAATTCACTAGTGCAAACGTTCCTTGACTTTGTTAACTCAAATGCCCTGGAACAAATTGTTCATACCCCGACAAGAGGAACAAACATCCTAGATCTTGTCTTCACTAACATGTCAAACAGATGCACTACCACAACTGTCGTACCCTTATTAGTTAAATCTGACCACAAATCAGTCACCTTCAATCTGACACTAACACCGGAACTTGCAAAGGGTGAAATCAGACTAAAAAACTTCACCAAGGCAAACTATCCCCTCCTAGGTGAAGGTATAAATGCATTATGTGCCCCACCCCCAGATAGAAGTGGTAACTACACTGAAGCTTACACTAAAGCCTTGTACAGTCACTTGCATAAATAGGCTAAAACATGAACTAGCATCACCATTAAGTACCCTTTTTTAATCATAGTCTAACCACAGGCTTTGTTCCTGCAGAATGGAGAACAGCAACAGTTATGCCCCTCCACAAAGGTGATCTAACAAGAAACCCAGGGAATTACAGACCCATAAGCCTGACCAGCTTCATCTGTAAAGCCATGGAGTGTATCATTATGGACCTCATAAATAAA
The DNA here is from genome assembly GCF_019279795.1 of Protopterus annectens. NCBI lineage: Eukaryota > Metazoa > Chordata > Ceratodontiformes > Protopteridae > Protopterus > Protopterus annectens. Next base: position 44,354,051 of record NC_056747.1, on the reverse strand, counting down.
GACTTAGGTGACCTCCAAACTCTGGATCCTTCCCAATTCAGCTTTGTCATGGGTAGATCCTGCCTCTTAAATCTGATGGATTTTTTTGTAAATGTGACCAGGGCCATTGACAAGGGCAAATCTGTGCACACAGCATGCCTTGATTTGGGAAAGGCTTTTGACACAATCCCGCTCTCAGGCATTACCGATAAACTTAGCAAACTGAATGCAAACCCCTTTGTTGTTAGATGAGTTGCTAACTGGCTCAGAAACCAGACACATATCAAAGTGGGTGACTCCACATCAACCAGCAGACCTGTTTCCAGTGGGGTGCCAAAGGGGTCAGTGCTGGTCCCCCTACTGTTTGGTATATACTTCTCAGAAGTTCAGGTCAAAACTAAGGGGTTGTGACTGGCCAAGTTTGCAGACTGCAAGCTGGGTGCAATTATTGAATCCCCAATGATGTCAGTATACTCCAGGAGGGTCTTACACAAACCAATGACTGGTGTCTTAGTCACAGTCTTAAACTGACTGCAAAGAAATGCATCATCATTTCCTTCAGCACAAACAATGTCCCTTCTCACTATAAAATCATCAGCAATACCCTAAGTACCCATGAACTGGTACAGGACCTGGGATCACAAGTTGACTGCGACCTTAACTTTGACCACCATGTGTCCACTGTAGTAAGGAAGGCTTTCTATGTAGCATACTTGATTAGGAAAGCCATTGTTGTGAGAGCAAAAGAGGTTATAACCCTCTATACTTGGCACTAATCCAGCCCATAATTGATTATAATGCCCCGTTCGGCATGTACCATACAAAGCACTGGTAGCAATTGGAGAGACCACAGAGGTTTCTGGGGAGACTTAAGCGTGGCTTACAGATCAAGCTCACACTCAAAACGAATGAACTTGCTGCACATCCATAAATTAAATGGGACTAGGGCTACACGTTCCAGGGACATAAATAAAGCAACTTAAATAGGACATGCTGGAGGGACACATTTATCATCCAGCAACTGCTGTGACTTTGGACTAGCCTACCTATTCATTTGAAACAGACCACCTCTATGACACTGCTCAAGAGGAACTCTTTCTCTTCCAGTTAAATCCCTGATGTTCCACCCAATTAGAGGGATCAAGCAGCCATACAAATGCCAAAGCTGCTAGACAAAAAGAGTAATCAAAGAGGTTCCTCCCAGAACAGAAAGGCTCCAGAACTTACTCAAGATTCTTTTTAGTGCCAAAGAAAACAGGGGACTGGATATGTATTGTGGATCTCAGCAATCTAAACTGATTTGTTTGAAAGACAAAGTTCCAGATGGTCATGGTTCAGTCCATTTTTCTGTTTCTGGAAAAGAATGACTGGATATGTTGAATAGATCTCCAGGATGTGTACTATCATATAAAAATAAACAGGTGATCCAGGGGATTCTTATGCTTCCAGCTATGAGCCAGTCATCATCAGTTTGGAGCACTGCCCTTTGGTCTCACCACAGCCCCCAGGGTGTTTACAAGATGTATGGCATGGTAGCAGCTCACTTGAGACTGCAAGCGTTCCATGCGTTTCCATACTTAGAAGGCTGGCTCAATACTACTCTGTCCAGGCATCAACTCTTTATGACAAAAGAGGAGATCATCCACACTTATACAAGATTAGGAATAACCATAACGTTTGAGAAGTCAAATCTAGAGCCAACTCAAATTCTAGAATTTATAGGGACTCTACTAGACACAAGGTCAACAACAGCCTCTTTTCCCCTTTCCAGAGTTCAAACTTTAAGGTCACAAGTCAACAAGGTACTTCACAGTACCACAATCTCTGCTCACCTAGTACTGCAAGATCTGAGATCAATGGCAACAGCAATAACCCTCATTCTCCTAGCCAGGTTTCACATGAGATTTTTCCAATGGATGTTGGGACCTCAGTGGTCGATTCTTCAACTACCCTTGTCAGCTCCAATCTAAATTAGAAACTCTTGCAAGAAAATTCTGATGTGGTGGATCCAATCAGATCAGTTACTACAGGGTTATCATCCAATGTGAGAGTGTTCAATCTCGCCATTTGTTCTTACACATGGGTGTCGGAGCCGATCCTCGGCTCCGAGTCGGCCGCTCAGCAAAGCTCTGCATCGAGAAGAAGCTCGAGACCAACCTATCTCCCACAATTCCCTCTGCCTTTACCTCAGATCTAGTTTGCCGCTGCAACTGATCACATCGTTTGAAGAGCTCTGAGCCAACTTCAGATAAGATAAAGCTTTTTTCTAATAGAATTTTCTTCTAAAATTCTTAGATTTGTTATACTTGTTAGTGTGTGTGTGTGTATGGTCTTTGGTTCCATCGACTAAATTATTAGTGTTTTTCTTAAAGCATTTATATTTAGTTAGGATTCCTAAGGGCCTACCCCACTTGCTAAATCTCGGATTCGACTACTAAAATCACTTGATATCATTGCTTTTCAGCCTTTGGCTAAGATTAAGAGTAGTGGTTGTTATTTTCACTGTATATTGTGACATTTTTTCGACTCTAGCATGTCAGAAAAGGTTAAGTCAGGTTTTAAGAGATGTCAGTGCGGACAGAAGATGTCTGTCACAGACAACCATAGCTCCTGTGTCTACTGTCTTGGCCCTCTCCATCTTTAGGAGGACTGCTCCATATGTCATTCCTTTAGTGGAAGGGTCATGACAGATAGGCGCAGGAAGCTTATGGACAGGGGTCTTCTGAAGCCTGCTTTCCAGGAGGCTTTAGATAAGTCAGACCAGACTTCTAAATCTTCGAAGGAGTCGAAGACTTCGGAGCCTTCGTCATCGGCTCCAAGTTCTTCCTTTAAAGTTCGTTCACCGGTTCCACAGACTTCGGGGCCGAGTGTCGAGCTAGTGTCTATCACCGAGCCTCGGGTCTTGGAACCGGTGACGGATCTGCCACCTCCTGCTCTTTTGAGGTCGGCACCGTCTTCGATTCCTTCGACGCAGTCTTCCAGGCCCCTCTCCGACACTGACGTAGATTGTGTGGTGCAGAAGCTGATGGAGAACACGGCCCTGTCCAAACTCATTGCAGTCTCCTCTCAGTGTCGAGACTCGAAGGCCTTCCCTTGTCTCCATCTGGTCCTCCTCCGAGGCCTACTCGGAGCCGGGAGACGCTGATCTGCTGATAGTGGAGCCCTTGGTGCCGGAACCGTCTCTTTCTCGGTCGGCACCGTTGACCTCGACTCCGTCGGAACCACTCCCGGACTCGCGGAGCCGACGATCTATCCTTGGTTCCGGGACCAAGAGTCGAACCGATATTTGGTGCTGACAATCCCCCTCGGCGCCTCGGCACGGATCACCTCGGCTCCGTCCTTGGGGTCGGTGCCCTTGGCTTCCACATCGGAGATTCCTCTGCATTCTTCGGAACCGGGGAATTCCTCAGCTCGGGGTCCGGGGGCCTTCGACCTAATGAGGAAGGTATTGTCTTCCCAGACAACTACTTCAGCAGAAGCAACGTCTCCCTCCCATAAAGGCCCGTTGTCCTCTTCTGCACCTATGACTACTCAAAAGCGTCGAGCACCAGTGTCTCAGCCGCTCCCAGAGGGAGCCCCCTCTTCCTCGGAGGCTTCATCGAATGCCCCCCCCCGAGGAGGTCCCGAGGAAAAGATTGTGTAAGAGGAGGCACTTGGATTCTCCACAAGAGTCCTTAACATCGGACACTGACTTAGATGAGTCAGAAGGGTCCCCAAAATCACCTTCTGAGGATGTCTCCTTCTCTGATATCCTGGAGATCCTAAAACAGAGAGGTGATTGGCAAGCCCTACCCCCTTCTGAGGATGAGTCAGTTTTGCTGAAGGCATTCGGTGCTCGCCTTTCTTCCTCCTGGGTCATTCCGCCCTTCGACGAGTTAATGGAATTAATTGCTCGAAGAGCATGGGAGACACCTGACACAGTGGAGCCAGTTCCCAGAAAGCCTAATAAATATATTACGGCCCCCCAGGATAAGGCATACCTCACAAAGGGAGTTCCAGTGGATGCTATGGTGGTGGCAGCTGCCACGAAAAAGGAGATGTCAGAATCTTCCTTGTCTGTCCATCCGCCTAACAGAGATTCTAGGACCATGGACAGATATGGGAAGCGCATTTTCAGTTCAGCGACTTTTTCCATGCGATCACTGAACTATTTGACCCATTTCACACGTTTACAGAGGGATCTAGTCGAAGAATTGGGAGATACCCTCCAGGGTACTACAGATGCTGCTGTCGCGGATAAGGTTACAGCACAGCTCAATACCCATACATCTATTGTAAACTCATCCATGAGGCTCATCTCGTATGCAGCCGAAGGGTCGAGTAGGGCTGTGGCTTCAGCGATTGCTCTCCATAGACAATCCTGGATGGAAGCCTTCAAGTCTTCCTTTACTAACGCCCCCTTTGATGGTGCCACTCTTTTTGGCCCCAAAGTAAAGGAGACCCTTACCCGGTGTGAGCAAGAGGGAAAGACTGTCTGCTGTCGGAGTTTGTTTTTCCACCCCATCCAGACCGTACCCCAAAGGGCAACGAGGTGGGAAAATGTGGTTTCGAAAATCCCAGGGTTCTTTCCCAAGCACACAGGGTAATGCCCCCTCCAGAGGCAGAGGGGGGGGGGCAGAAGTGGAAGATGTCGCCCTGGCGGCAGAGGGGGTCCGCAGAACCAAGGCGACAGGGATACTCTCCCTGGGAAGCCTTTCCAGCACTCCTGAATGGAGGCCCGACTGTCCTGCTCTGGAGGCAGTCGGGGGTCGCTTAGCTTTATACCCTCAGGCCTGGCAAAATCTTACCTCAGACAGATGGGTAAAAAGCATTATTACCAGAGGTTACAAAACCCCATTTCTATTTTCCCCGTTACCACAGAAAAGATTCCCAGATGTACCGCCCCATCTGCGAGGACCTGCAGCTACAGAAATTTCAAAGCTGCTAGAAAAAAAGAGTCATCCAACCAGTCCCGGCGGACCAAAGAGGATTCGGAACTTACTCAAGGTTCTTTTTAGTTCCAAAAAAGACAGGGGACTGGAGGCCAATTCTGGACCTAAGCAATCTCAATACCTTTGTGAAGAAAGAAAAGTTCCGGATGGTCACGCTTCAATCGATCCTTCCGTTCTTACAGAAGGACAACTGGATGTGCTCAATAGATCTCAAGGACGCATACTACCACATCAAAATGGCCAGAGCGTCCAGAGATCACTCATGCCGGCTGGGAGCCAGCCACTTTCAGTTTTGGGCCCTGCCCTTTGGTCTAACCTCAGCCCCCAGGGTTTTCATCAAATGCATGGCAGTGGTAGCGTCTCACTTGAGACGACTAGGATTCTGGGTGTTTCCGTATCTGGACGACTGGCTCCTTACTGCCACCACCGAGCGTCGACTGATACAGGCCAGGGACTACACACTCAGCCTTTGTGTTCAGCTAGGGATTTCGATAAATTTCGAAAAATCTGCCTTACAGCCATCACAGCATATTTCATTCATAGGGGCAGATTTGGATACCCGTTCCTTGCTTCTAAGACTCCCCCCAGAAAGAATAGCTTCCCTACAGAAACACATATCTCTACTTCTGTTGTCCAAGAAATCCCCAGCCAAACTAGTTCTGAAGGTCTTGGGACTCATTTCAGCTTCCCTCATTGCAATTCCCTTGGGAAGACTACACATGAGAGTTCTCCAATGGCTGCTGTTCGCACAATGGTCGTTCCAACAGTTCGAAATTCACATTACAAACACCTGCAAAACACACCTGTCTTGGTGGCTACAGAATTGCAATCTCATCGGCGGCAGACCGTTTGTGTTACCCACACCAACAGCCACAGTGACCACGGATGCTTCCTTGATAGGGTGGGGGGGCATCTTTCAGGGACAGACAGTCCAAGGCGAATGGACCAATCTAGAGTACAACCTGCACATCAATGTCCTGGAGATGAGGACAGTGTATCTAGCATTGCAACACTTTTCCTCCCTTCTACCTCTGGGCACCATTGCAGTTCAAATGGACAACATGTCCGTAGTTTGGTACATAAACAAACAAGGGGGAACCAAATCTTACCAGTTATGCAGAGGCCATGAGAATTTGGCAATGGGCAGAGTCCATGGGTCGCTTTCTGATAGCAACGCACATCCCGGGGTTATCCAACGTTATAGCAGACAGGTTGAGCAGAGCCATCCTGCTACCTCACGAGTGGTCCCTCAACCAGACAATAGCGGACATGATATTCCGCAAGTGGGGCCAGCCTTGCTGCGATCTGTTTGCATCTCCAATGAACGCCAAATGCAGAAGCTACTTTGCCCTGTAACCCCCTCCAGGGGATGTCCCCAGGGACGCTGTGATTCACGATTGGCCCCCGGGTCTCCTGTACGCTTTTCCCCCTATACCTCTGATACCGAAATTTCTCCAGAAAGCCAAGGATCTGGAAAGGACTGTAATTCTCATTGCCCCATTCTGGCCTTGTCAAATTTGGTTTCCCTTTCTTCAAGCACACCAAACACGGGAGCCCTGGATCCTGGACCTGGTGCCAGACCTACTGACTCATTCATCAGGAGCTCCCCACCCGTCGCTCCTGTCCCTCAGATTAGCAGCTTGGCTGCTCCGCTTCCCTTCTTAGCCAGGTCTGATCTTCTCTCTCCGGCAGTTCAGAACATTCTAGTAGCCTCTCATAAGGCTTCCACTACAAAAATTTACACTAGTAAGTGGAAACGTTTTGTATACTGGGCTACTGCACAACATTTAGATCCCTTAATAGCCCCGCTAAACAAAGTTTTAGAGTTCCTATCCATGCTATTTCACCAAGGAGCTTCTACAGCCACCTTGAGGGTTCGGTTGGCTGCTATTTCTAACTTTCATGTAGGGGAGAATGGAGCACCTATTATGGCTCATAGGCTTTGTAAAGCCTTTTTGAAAGGATCCTTTCATCTTAGACCACCAGTCAGATTTCCTACAGCTCCGTGGAATCTAAACCTCCTCTTATCCCAGCTGTTACCACCTTTTGAACCAGCCTCTTCCTGTTCTTTAAAATTCTTGTCCTGGAAAACTCTCTTTCTAATAGCTATCACTTCAGCCAGATGAGTGTCAGAACTTCAAGCTCTTTCCATTAAACACCCATATTTAATTTTTCACCCAGATAGGGTATCTTTACGCACCAACCCCTCTTTCCTCCCTAAGGTTTGTTCAGTCAACAACATTAATCAATCCATCGAACTTCCCACATTTTTCAAAAATCATTCCAATACGCTAGAATATATGTTGCACAAGTTGGATGTTCATAGACAACTCAGATTCTATCTAGATAGAACGAAAGATCATAGAAAAGCAGACCAGCTCTTTATAGCCTTTGCAGACAACAAAAAGGGCATGGCAGTGACGAAGCGCACTCTCTCCAAACGGCTATCTGATTGTATTATCTTTGTTTATGATGCTGCTGATCAAAGTTTGCCCACCAAACCAAAAGGACATTCTACTAGATCAGTTTCCACATCTTTGGCTCATGCAGCCCACCTACCTTTGGACACTATTTGTGCGGCCGCCACTTGGTCTAAACCACATACGTTCATCACTCATTATAAGGTGGATAGGATTTCCAGGGACAGGGCAACCTTTGGTTCCACTGTGCTCAGGAACGTTCTTCCGTGAGTCTTTCAGGGTCACGGAGCTAGGGACGCTACCCATGTGTAAGAACAAACGGCGAGATTGAACACTCTCACATAAAGAAGTTATGTCCTTACCATAACGTTCCATGTGGAGTGTTCATCTCGCCTTTGTTCTTACATTCCCACCCTCCTACCCTCAGGTCAGGAAGAACGTCCGGTTTAGAGGTCTGATCTGGTTATCTCCCGCTACTGGTTTCTCTCTGTTGTGCTACTGGTTTTCAGTTACGCCCCTTGTATGTATGTATGTATATATTATTGTTGCTGGATCTGGTGTTGTTTTGCAAACTAGATCTGAGGTAAAGGCAGAGGGAATTGTGGGAGATAGGTTGGTCTCGAGCTTCTTCTTGATGCAGAGCTTTGCTAAGCGGCCGACTCGGAGCCGAGGATTGGTTCTGACACCCATGTGTAAGAACAAAGGCGAGATGAACACTCCACATGGAACGTTATGGTAAGGACATAACTTCTTTTTTGTCCCCTCACAGCCCAAGGCCATAGTGACTATGAACATTTCCCATCTAGGGTGGGTGGGGGCATTAACTGGGAAAGACAGCCCAAGGCATGTGGTCCCCGGAAGAGGCCACTTTGCATATCAATGTTCTGGAGTTGAGAGCAGTGCTTTTAGCATTGCAGGCCTTTCAGGATGCTCTCCCATCAGGAATGATTGCAATTCAAATGGACAACATGTCAGTGGTTTGGTACATCAACAAACAAGGAGGGACCAGATTGTACCCCTGTGTCGATACTGCCCATTGCCACACCCTTAGAGCTTCTTGACACAGGAGGGACCAGATTGTACCCCCTGTGTCGAGAAGCACTAAGGGTGTGGCAATGGGCAGTATCTTCCAACCATCTTCTCTTAACAACGCATATTCCGTGGAAGTCCAGCATGCTAGCAGGCAAGCTGAGCAGGTGCATATTGTTACCTCATGAATGGTCCCTCAGTCAGAAAGTGGCAGAACAAATTTTCCACAAATGGGGCCGGCCATGCTGTGACCTCTTTGCATCCCTCCCAAACAAGTGCAGCAGCTATTTTGCCCTGATCCTCCCACAGGGGGAGTCACTGAGGGATGCTTATCTCCACAATTGCCCCCCCCCCGGATTATTTTACACATAACCCCCTATTCTCCTAATTCTGAAATTCCTTCAGAGAGATATCAGGTTGAAGACCAAAGTTATCCTCATTGCACCCTTTTGGCCTCAACAGATTTGGTTTCCCTTACTGTGGCCTAACTTAGTTCACCAAACTTGGATTCTGGACCTTCTTTCTCATCCGATGGGCATGACACATCCAGACCTTCCGAGCCTCAAACTGACAGCTTGGTTTCTACAATTCCAATAATAGCCAGACAATCAATGCTCTCTTCCACTGTGCGTCACATCTTGTTATCTAACCTTAAGCCATCCATTAGAAAACTTTACGCTAGTAAGTGGGAAACAAAATTGTTCATTTGACTCTTCAAAAGCATATAGATCACTACTTGGCACATATTAATAATATGCTAGAGATCTTGACCCAGCTTTTCATCCAGGGGGTAGTTCTTCAACTGTGAGAGTCCAGTTAGCAGCAATTTCTAATTTCCACAATGGATTTGATGGCCGCTCACTAGCCTCTCATAAACTATGTAAAGCTTTTTTGCACAGCACAATTCCTCTTAAACCTCCTTTTAAAGATCCCATGCCACCATGGAATCTCAGTCTGGTACTGCAGTCCTTGATTCTACCATCCTTTGAGTCTGTCCATGATTGTGACCTAATGTTTGTCTTGGAAGACCTTATTTTTAGTTGCCATCACCATCGCCAAACGAATTTCAGAAATTCAGGCATTGTCGGTGAAACCTCCATATCTCATTTTCCATAAGGACTGAGTATCCTTACAAACTAATGCATCTTTTTTGCCTAAGGTAGTATCACAAGTCAACATCAATTAATGTATTAATCTACCAGTATTCTTTCCGAACTATTCCAACAAAGAATAAATCCAGTATAACAAAAAAAGAAGCGACAAATACAGGAGATAAAAGTCCAAAAGTTTTATTCAACAAAAAGTAAACACTTTCACTTAGGTCAACTACACTTCATCAGACTTTGAAAAAGTTGTACATATCTCTAGTTTAAATACATTGTAACTAATTGCTAACAGCCTCATTAAACAGTCAATTAAGTAAACTCATTAGAGTCCATGACAGCACTACACTCAATATACAAAACTCTCCCTCCCCATTACAATAGATGAATCCAGTGACAAGTCATAGGTTCATAGGTAGGTTCTATGCTTTTGGCCCTAGATACAAGCCCAGCCAAAAAGGTACCCTGGCTTTTGCCACCCAAGAAAATTATTTTCCCGTGCCTCTGTCGAGCAGAGACACAGAAGTGATCCCTGGGGTGAATTTCCTATTTCCCATCCAATCATCAAGATTTTTCTTGAAGAGTGCTAATGAGGAGCTTTGTTTGATATAGATAGGTAGTTTATTCCAGAGTATGGGAAGTCTCTGGGACAGGAATCTATCCCTCTGGCATGTTCTGTTTATTGTGGTGACAAGGTTTAGGTCACTAGAGCATGTAGCTCGGAGGGATTGGGATTTCTTTAAGTGGAGCATGTCCAACAGCTCTGGGTTTGACATAGCTTTGTATGTTAGGCAGAGATCACCTCTGAGTAGGAGATATGTGACAGAGTAAAGCTGGAGTTTTTTGAGACGGTCTGCGAAGGGCATCTGCTTGAGGCCAGTAATCCTCTTTGTGAGATATTTCTGCAGCCTTTCTAGTTGCTGTAGATGTCTTGTGAGGTACATACCAAAAGGGGCGTTGTACTCTATAATGGGTCTAATGAGTGATAAGTAGAGGGGAACAATGACCTCTTTTTTTCTGGATGAGAAACCTTTTGTGATGAGGTGTGCCACGTAGAAGGATTTCCTGACTACTGTGGCGATGTGATTATCAAAGGAAAGACTACTGTCCACCTGTGTCCCAAGGTCTCTTATCACACTTTCGGTGTTAAGTATACTACCGCCTATGTTGTACTTCATGGGTACATAGTTTTTACCAAAAGGGATGACAATGCACTTTTTGGCATTGAGCTTGAGGCCATGGCTTTGACACCAGGCATCTGTCTCAGTGAGGCCCTTTTGTAGGATGTCCACATCGTTAGGAGTTTCGATTATGGCTCCTAGTTTGCAGTCATCTGTGAACTTCGTTAGCCAAAGACCTTCTGTGTTAGCCTGTACTTCAGAGAAGTAGATACCAAACAGGAGAGGACCCAGGACTGAAGCCTGTGGTACTCTGCTTGTCACTGGTCTGAAGTCAGGTGTGGAGTCTGCTACTTTCACAGTGTGGGTTCTGTCAGCGAGCCAGTTGGCAACCCATCTTGTGACATAGGGATTTATACCTAGTTTAGTGAGTTTATCTATAATTCCAGAGTGGGGGATGGTGTTGAAAGCCTTGGCAAGATCTAGATAGGCTTTAGAACCACCTTACCCTTGTCTACGGCTTTGGTGACTGCTTCAAAGAAGTCCATCAGGTTTAGGGGATATGATCTGCCTTTTACAAACCTGAACTGGATAGGGTCCAGAGTTTGGAGATTACCAATGTCTTTGTTTATAAGTTCCATGATGATATGTTCCATGGCCTTGCAGACCAGGCTTGTCAGGCTAATAAGGCGGTAGTTCTCAGGGTCCATGGTGGCTCCCCCCTTGTGGAGTGGGATAACCATCGCTGTGCACCATTCAGCGGGCACAAAGCCTGAGGTGAGGCTATGATTGAACATGGTATTTAGGTGGGGTGCCAGTTCATTCTATAGTTCATGTAGAATGCAGCCTGAGATGTTCTCTGGTCCCATGGATGCTGTGTTCTTGGCTTTGGAGAGTGTGGTTTTTACCTGTGCAGCCATGATTACAGGAACTTTGCATTCTTCAGGTATAGAGATGGGCCCTTTAGGGGTTGAGAGGGGGGTAAAGTTAGCACTGAATCTATTTGCCAGGATGTTGGCAATATCAGTTGGGTCTGTATATTTAGTGCCATTGTGCTGTAACTCAGAGCAGATCTGAGTGTTGCCATTGAGATTCTTGACATAGCTATATAATGCTTTGTGGTTGTCTTTAGAATCAGTGGAGATTTTGTTTTCGTAACTAGCTTTGGAGGATTTTATCAGGGATCACAGCTTCTTACTGAAGCTGACCATGGAGCTTCTCCACTCATGGGATTTTACTCACTTTTGCAACAGTTTCTTCCTTCTGTTGTACAGTTTGTTTATGACAGGGGACCACCAGATTGGCTTCCTTTTTTTGGAGGATAGTGTCTTGGTTCTGTTTGGGATAGCACAATCCATGCACTCGTGTAAGTGCTTATAAAGTGCAATTGTGTAGGATTCAGTAGTCATAACTGTATTGGCCATCTGCATGGGTGTCATGAAGTTCACCACTTCTATCTTAAGAAGCATGAAGTTGGCTTTGGAGAATTTTTTTACCATGGTTTCCTTAATGGGGGGTGGGGGCAGGATGTGGATATCTAGGGTGATTAGCTTATAGTCGAATTGGACCAATGAGGCATTGACTTCAGGTGTGGAACACCGGTCACTCATTTTGGTAATGACTAGATCTAGGATATTGTTGCCCCTGGTGGGGGTGTGGGTAAGTTGATCCAGGGCATTGGAGTTTATGAATTCCAGAAAGCGTTGAGAGACGGAGTTGGTACATGAGTAGTTTTCCCAGTTAATGGTGGGGTAGTTGAAATCGCCCATTATTAGGGTGTTTGGTTGAATCCTAATATTTTCCAGTACATCAAGAAAAGAGGAGTGAGAATCCTGGGGCATGGTGGGGGTGGGGGATCTGTAGCAAGCTACAATTTGGATTGCTGTTTTGCCCAGAGTTAAGAAAAAACCTCTGGTATTCCACCACAGCAAAAATCCACCACAATAAAGTCCTGTGTCAAACAGCAAACAAATTTAATGGAAAAAGTAAAAACAGCATTAAAATTCCATGGTGATAAAACGATAAGCGCTTTCGGCTATTTAGCCTTCTTCAGATTGTTTTCTTTTAGTAGCAATGCCTAATATTTATACTAAAAATGAACCAATAAGGTTTAAGATCAATTAACTTCTAAGCCAATCATATCAATTCATTGTTAGTCTTTATTAGAATATCCAGTAATCTTTCTTTGCACTACTAAATAGCCAATAGCTATGATTTAGAATTGGCGCCAAAAATATGCTACTATACTGTGTTGGCCCATCCTACTTCAGCTATATGGTAATATGCACTTCTCTACCTAGTTTTTTACTGGCTATAAGTGCCGAATGTATCATTCCAATGAATTTAGTTTTACATAGCTTCCCTGGTTCCACTTTGCTGCCATCCAGTGGCCAAAGTGTAATACTAGCTTTTTTTAAAAAAACATTTTTCAAGGGCATTTGTTTTATTTTTCTTTGTTTGTCATATATAAACTTACTATAATTGGCTTTAACTAACAAGTCGCCCTTCTGGAATTTTTATATATGATCTTATTTAACAGTTATCTACTTTTCCAGATGTACAGAGCAATTCTTATCTATATCTACCAAACTATTGAAATATTAAAATATTACTGACACAGCCAAAAGCAAAGTCACTGTGTTAACTCTGCTTCTGTCAGCACAGAAATGCATAGCTGCACATTATAATTTTATATAAGTAGAGAGTCCATTATTCACTAAATAATCTCTAGATAAATATATATATATATATATATATATATATATATATATATATATATATGCAATGACATCCCTATTCACTGCCTTGATAGAAAACAATGTCCAAATATACCTGTTGCAAGACTATCACTATTATGAAGCAGAACATGCACACATCCTCAGTGAAAAGCAATATTCAGATCTAAGGTACTTTCCATATCAGAATTAATAAATGCTTAATAGCTAAATAATATTATACTTATTGAACTTGTTATTTTGTATTTGATGAACCTAACAAAACTGAAATATATAATTATTATATCATAATACCAAAAAAAAAAAAGCTAGTATTACACTTTGGCCACTGGATGACAGCAAAGTGGAAACAGGGAAGTCATGCAGGAATAAAAATAATGGAAATAAATGTCTCTGAAAAATCTTTTTTTTTTTTTTTTTTGATATTATGATATAATAATTATATATTTCAGTTTTGTTAGGTTCATCAAATACAAAATACGTTCAATAAGTATAATATTATTTAGCTATTAAGCATTTATTAATTGTGATATGGAAAGTACCTTAGATCTGAATATTGCATCTGAAGTAGTTAACTTCATTTCATCAGCAACCTGTGGGTATCGAATCCGATTCGGATCCGAGCCGGCAGCTTTTCTAGCCAAAGATCCGAGCTCCAAGCTCCTCCCCCTACCCATAATGCCCTGTCACCTCCTTCTAACCCTCAGATTTCATTTGCCGTGACTTCTGTAAGCATCTTAGAACGAGCTCCTAGCGTGGGTGTTGTGAGTTTAAACCTTTTTTACACTTTTTTCTGTTAAAACATTTCTAAAACTTTGTGTGTGTGGTTCCCTTCTCTCCCTTAGTATTTTTGGGTAGTTTAAAGCTTCTTAGTTTAGTTAAAGTAATTCCCCTCCCCCCTGTCTGTGTGTGAAGGTGTGTGCATGTGGGCCTGTTCTTTTCCCTTTCTTAAGAATGTCTGAAGGCCCAAAAGCTGTGTTTTCTAAATGCTCCGAGTGTGGCCATAAGCTGTCCCCAGCGGATGGCCACACTCGGTGTGTTATTTGCCTGGGTGTTGACCACCTTTCTTTGGGCTGCACTATTTGTGCAGCCTTCAACCCCAGGGCTTTGAGGGCTAGGAGGATGAAGCTAAACCTTGCTGTCCTTTTGCCCCCTGATTCCACTTCGTCGACCTCCTCCTCTGTGGCACCAGCCACGGCTGCGGCTGCTCCACCTACTGCCTCCGATCCCCTGGCCGGGACTCAACCTCCCTCTTTGGTCCAGGAGGAAAGGGACAGCGGAAAGAAAGATAGGAAGGACAAGGAGCGGGAGAAAGATAGGCACCGTAGCCACAAGAGGCGGTCCGAGTCAGCTCCATCGGGCCCGCCTTCTAAGCAGCTTGCCTCTCCCCTTAAGGTCTCCGGGTCTTCCCCCTCCCGGCTTCGTTCTCTACGTTTCTCCACGGAGCCAGAGGAGGAGACCCGGTCACCTTCGAGGTCATCTAGGTGGCCTCATCCAGGTCAACCAGGAGTCTATCCAACGCAGACATGGACCGGATGATGCGTTGATTTCTTCAGGCCCAGCTGCAGATGGGAGTGCTCTTGCCCTCCCCCTCCGGGGGGGGGAGCTTGACCCCCTTTTTCACCCCCATTGCTCCTTCTCCGACCCACTATCGGGGTTCGGAGCTGTCGGATTCAACTAGCTTCAGAGCCGGGGTGGTGTCGGCGCTGGCAGTGTTTCCTACTTCGGCGCTGACTGTACCCTCAAGTCTGTTGGATCTGTTTCCGGATCCGAGCTCTTGGGGCCATGAGTTGAGCATCAGATCCAGAGGGGTCAGTGGGCCTTCAGCTCCATTGAGGTCAGAGCGCACTACTCTTTCAGATCCAATCAGGTCATCTCCGGCTCCGATCCACACGCCGGATCCGAGGGGACTGCTTTCAGATCCTAGGGAGAGCAGTTCACCCTTGGCATTCGACGTCGTGGAGAGGGTCCTTTCGAGGGATTCGAGGCCCCAGGCTCTTGCTACGGATCCACCTGCCATTCCCTCTCAGACAGGCCTGTCTTCTATCATCCAGCCCCAGGGACAGCCTGCGCCTACATCCCAGATGGTTCCTGTAGAGGAACAGGACATTGTTGGTGAGCCCTCTTCGGACAGCCCCCCCCACCCCGAGGAGGTCCCTCACAAACGAAAGTGCAAGAGGAGGCACTTGGACTCACCTGAGTCTCCCACAGAAGACACGGACTTAGAGGAAGGGGAAGGTTCCCCAAGGTCACCCCCCGAAGACGTCTCCTTTGGAGACATTATGGAAATGTTGCACATTAGAGGGGGGTGGTCTGCCCAAAAACCTTCCTCAGATGAGTCTGTGTTTCTGGAGGCCTTTGACGCAGGCCCATCTACCTCTTGGGTGTCCCCTCCCGCTGATCCCCTGGTGGTCCTCATAACTACCAGGGCATGGAAGGAGCCGGACACTGTCGAGCCAGTACCCAAGAGACTGGACAGGATCCTCAGCCCTCCCACGGACAGGACAGTTTGGAGCAAGGGTGCCCCAGTGGATGCCATGGTGGTGGCAGCTGCCACTAAAAAGTAATTAGCACAGGAGAGTTCCTTGGTACATCCTCTAGACAAGGAGTCGCGGACGATGGACTGCCTCAGAAAGCAGATGTTCGCTTCAGCGACCTTCTCTGTAAGATCACTGAACTATATGGCACATGTAATTTGGCTCCAGTGGGATCTAATCAAAGAGTATGCTGGATCACCCCCAGAGTCCATGTCGGCCGAGGACAAATGGACCTTCTTGGCTCGAATGGCCACTCTTAAGTCGATTACTAACACATCTATGCGGCTTCTCTCCCATGCCACGGAGGGAGTGGCTAGAGCCAGCAAAACAGGCGCTGTCTTATGTTGACAGGCCTGGCTCCATCTCTGCGACTTTGCGGAACCCTTCAAGGTGTCCTTCACGAACGCCCCTTTTGACGGTTCTACGCTTTTCGGCAAAACCGTCCGCGATACGCTTCTCCAGAGCGAGAAAGACGGGAAGATGTCTGCTGTCGGGATCCACTTCTCGGCTCCTCAGAGGTCCTTCTCCAGGAACGAAAGGGGACAAAAGAAGATGTGGTTCCGGAAAGCTCAACAATCCCATTTTGCTCCGGATCCTTCGTCCTGCAGAGGCAGTGGAGGACAGGGTGGACGCCAGCCCAGAAACAGAGGGGGGTAGAAGAATTTCAGGTCGAGGGAACCCTTTTCCGATCGACCCACGCAGCAACCCTGAGGGGTTGCCCGACTGCTCCTCTCTGGAGGCAGTCAGGGGGAGGCGCTTCTCGGAGCACCTAGCACATTGGGAGTTCATTACGACAGATCACTGGGTGCTCTGAATCATATCCAGATGCTACTCAATTCCATTCCAAACATCTCCTCCTCAGTCGGGGAGCCTCCTCGATGTCCCACCCAATCAGATGGAGGTAGCAACCTTCGAAATAAGAGAGCTGCTGAGAAAAAGAGCCATCCAGCATGTCCCCCTCGGGCAATCTGGATCACCAAAGAAAAGTTCCGAATGGTCACTATTCAATCCATTCTCCCACTTTTACAGGAGAACGACTGAATGTGCTCGATAGACCTCAAGGATGCATACTACCACATTCTAATGGACAGGAGATCCAGGAGGTTTCTCCGCTTTCAGCTGGGAGCCAGCCATTATCAGTTCAGGGTCCTACCCTTCGGTCTCACCACAGCCCCCAGGGTGTTCAACAAGGTCATGGCAGTTGTAGGGGCCCACCTGAGGCTTCAGGGAATACAGGTCTTTCCTTACCTGGATGACCCCACCAAGCATCTACTATGTTCAGGCAGGGACTACTTCTTACATCTAGCCCGCCATCTAGGGATCACGATCAACCATAAGAAATCCTCCCTTCAACCTACTCAGATCTTGGATTTCATAGGGACCAGGATAGGCACTATACAATCCAAAGTCTTTCTGATGGTGGACAGGCTCTGCAACCTAAACCTTCACATTTTGGCTCTTCTACAATCATTATTCTTACACGGAAACTCGATCAGTCCAAATCAGTCCAACCAAGGAACTTCTCAAATATACCATTTATTAGACACACAATTCACAATTGTAGACAAGTTGACCTAGGTTTCGTCTTGAACTTATACAGACTTCATCAGAACTAACACATCATACTGAAACCACTTCCCTTTATAACACTCCCAGGTTAATTGATTAATTATACTCCCACAAAATTAAAGACACATACCCATCAGACCATACATATACCTAAAAACATATATAAGCTAAAACCATGAATAAAAACATACTATAATATTACATGAAAATTAACATATAAAAATATGTAAGATGAAATCAGTACAAAATGAATAATAAAATAATTTGATTTGTTAATCCAACAATATAAGTTACAAAATGTCTAGATAAAAACAAATTTTATGGCAGAAATTTTAGCCCAGTATATATCTTAACTTTAGTAATGGGGCTAAACTAATATGGTCATTAATTCCGGGATAACTAGTGGCATTTAACCTTATTTGCCACTTAGTTTCGCTAATATCTAAATGGACATCCAAAATATGCCCTTGATTATCCTTAATAACTTGCTGAATAATACAAAATTGGAATTTGTGACCTATATTTATCTTAATATGTCTTGCCAGTGCATTAGTATTTTTCATATGTTTAATGTCCAGCAAATGCTCCCCTATCCTTTCTCTAAGTGTATGACAGGTTTTTCCAGTATAAAACGCCAGACACTGATTGCACTTAGCTAAATACACCAGATTTCTGCTCTAGCAATCATAATGTCTACTAATAAATATAATTTCTTTCCCTAATTTAATCCTATTTCCTGATGTAAGAATATACTTGCATTTATTACATCTGCCACCCTTAAAATTCCCAACCGGCCTACAAGACCTAGATGTCAATTTTAACTTACTACCCTCTAATAGATTTTTAAAAGACCTATCCTTTCTATATACATTAATAGGAGAGGCTCTTAATTTACTATATATACTAGTATCTAATTTCAATAAATCCCAATTCCTCTGTATTATCCTCACCATAGATTCCGTGTCACAATTATATGTGGTTATAAAAAACAAACCTTCCTTAATTTTATTTTCCTTTTTCACTTCAAATTCAAACAACAACTCACATATGTCTGTACCATTTTTTAATATTTTTTAATATGGGCTGATAAATCCCTCCCTTTTTTTTTTCTATAATCTCCACCTTAATAGCTTGTACCAGGGTCTCGGGGTAACCTCTTTTCAAAAACATTCCTGTAATAAAATCTAGTTCCTTTTCAAAATTTAAGTAGTTATTAACCATTCTGGCAGCCCTGACCATCTGCCCTTTAATTATAGCCCTTTTCTGGTGGTCAGGGTGCCAGCTCTGATATTCCAAATAAGAATTCGAAAAGGTAGGTTTTCTATAAATATTTGATATAAGACTCCTTTTATCGTTATAAACTGTCAAATGGACATCTAAATAATTTATTTCAGTATAACTATAAACAAACGTAAATTTTAAAAAATCGACCGAACTGTTAATATATTCCAGGAATGCTTCCAACCTCTGAATGTCACCATCCCAAATTATAAAAATATCATCCAAAAATTGCATATATTTCTGGATGAATTTATTAAAATCACTTTGAAATACATATTCTTGTTCCCAATAGGACATAACATAATTTGCATAAACGTGCACACGCTGCCCCCATTGCTACTCCAGTAGCCTGCTTATAGTAGCTGCCCTCAAAAAACAAAAAAGTGTTGTTTAATACCATGTCCATAAGGGATACAAAAACATTTATTTGATCCTGATCTAATGACCCTATCTTATTTAGCTGATTCTCCAAATATTCTAGCCCAATACTATTAGGAATCACTGAATATAAATTACAAACATCAATAGTAAGTAAAATAGTTGAAGGGCCTATTCTCACATCATTTAGTTGGGATAAAAAATGCCATGAGTCCTTAGTAATGTAATTGAACATTTTTAACCCCCCTTGGAGATGAAAATCTAAATATTTACTTATAAAGCAAGTTTTATTCCTTTTACCATCCACAATCGGTCTGAAAGAAACATCAGTCAGACCCTTGTGAATTTTAGGAATGCCAAAAATATTGCTTATTACCGGAAAATTATTCACCAAATACTCAAAATCCATTTCATTGATTTGTCCTTGATAAAGCATATCCTTTAGCATCAGGTCGATCTTTGAATAGGCCACATGAATTTAATTTAAAGTTATTTCTTCATATGCTTCCCCTGTTAACATCCTAAACATATAGTCTGAGTAGTCATTTTTATCCATAATCACTATTCCATTGCCCTTGTCGGGCTTCATAAAACGAATGTCCTTATTTGTGATAAGCTCATTAAGCACTACAACTTCATCATCAGTCAAATTACTATACACATTTTTCACTTTGTTATTCATATTGCCTTTGAAGTATTCCCGCCTTTCTAACTCACAGGCCTTCTCAAACATCATCACTGTATTATTTGTGATAGGATTAAATTTGCTAGGTCTCTTTAGAACACTAGTATTTACATGTCCGTCCTGTAAAAAACTCATTTTAATATTCATTTTCCTAGTTAAGTACTTTAAGTCAATAAGCACGTCAGTAATATTACCTTTCCTACCAGGAATAAAGGTAAATCCTTTAGATAATAATTCAGCGTGTTTAACCTCTATTGACTTACTAGAATAATTGTACACTTTAAAATCCACATGTTGATTAAATATAATAATGGGTTCACTAGGGCCTGTAACATAATTCGCTTCTTGTATTAAATCAATTAACCCGCTAATGTCTAAATTATTCTCGCTGTCTTCTAAAACGTTTATAACATTATTCATATCAGTATTGCTATTAAATAACAATCCAGCCTTATTATTTACTAAATGCAGATCAGTAATTACGCTAGTCTTAGGCGAAAAATTTGTTTCACTGTTAAAATAAACTTCATTTGTTCCATTAATAGTCACACAATTGTTTGCATCACAATAATTTGATCCAGATAAAACTATTACATCTAAACCATAATTCATTGTGGTATCTACAGTCTGGTAAATACTTACATTTAATAACAAATCAGTCATTTTGCTACTATGGGGTCCATCCACCCCTTCAGCATTCATTACTACTGTTAATACCTCCATGGGTTGAAATTCTGCAAACTCGCCAATGTTCCCTAACCGTAGTTTGTCTTCAATTCTACCACCCACACTTGATGTTCTCGACCGAACCGTCATATGGGCCAAACCACCCGACGCTTCTATCTCCAGTCCTGGCGAAAATCCTCATGCTGTTTTTGTTGCGGACCCCATTTCTTAGGTCTGGCTCCCTGGTCCACGTGTCTCTCAGTCTCCTCTCTCATCCGTTGTGAGTAATTCCCTTTTCGGTTATGCAACCGTTCAGAACGCCTCGGACCCTCTTCCATAGCATGTTCATCATGCTAGAGATGCACGTCCCTTCGTGATGACATCATTTCCCCTTCTTTTTCATTTAGATTACCAGTTGCTGATTCCATGTAATTAAGATTACCCTTAGACAAGGGATACACCCTCTGATTATGATATTCATCAGTATCCCTCTGTATTTTACGTGTTTTCCTTTGGAATATAGTATAACAGTCATTTTCAACTGTATTTAAAATGTTTTGATAATTGGTTAAATAATGCTCGAAATTCAAATCACTTAGTATAGTGTCATTGTCCTGCTCCAATTCATTCATTAAACGAGCTATAACTTCGTCATTGTATTTTATCATTATTCTCATTAACTCCAACCATGTTTGATCAAAAAGCTTATGTACTTCCTGGATCATTGCCTCGTTCCCAGAAATACCATTTGGATATCTCCATAATCTTAGTCCCCGAGGCACTAATTCTAGTTCAATATTCCTACTCAAATATCCGTTATCTAACTGGAGCTTTTTCATAGTATGCAATTTCTTTTCAAAACTTTTTAATTGTTCTAATAAAGTCAGGTTAACTTTTGAGCCTGTTTTATGACTATTTGAACCATTCTGAAAATCAAATTTTAGATTTTTCCACTGCATTTTATCTAAATGATTTTCCATAAAACCACTAGCTGCTAAAACATTTCTCTCACCGGTCTGTACATTGACATGCTCATTGGCATTCGCCTCCTTATTAACAGACTTATTACTTGTTGTGGGAGTAGGCTGTGTTAACGGTAAGCCTAGACTACCCAAACTTTTGGGGGAGCCAAGGGATGATGCCTGTTGTTGCTCCACCAAAGTTTTGATTTGCTCCGTATGCTCAGACAGTTGTTAATTAATTTTGAGTAGTAGCTCCATGATGTCTGAATTGGCCTCCCCAGATTCCATGATGCCAAACAATTTGCCAGCCATTATCAGTTCAGGGTCCTACCTTTTGGTCTCACCACAGCCCCCAGGGTGTTCACCAAGGTCATGGCAGTTGTAGGGGCTCACCTGAGGCTTCAGGGAATACAGGTCTTTCCTTACCTGGATGACCCCACCAAGCATCTACTATGTTCAGGCAGGGACTACTTCTTACATCTAGCCCGCCATCTAGGGATCACGATCAACCATAAGCAATCCTCCCTTCAACCTACTCAGATCTTGGATTTCATAGGGGCCAGGATAGGCACTATACAATCCAAAGACTTTCTGACGGTGGACAGGCTCTGCAACCTAAACCTTCACATTTTGGCTCTTCTACAATCATCAGCCCCTCCAGCGGAATTAGTCCTGAGGGCCCTGGGGTCCTTGGCAGTGGCCATCATTCTGTCACCTATCGCACGTCTGAAGATGAGTATCCTTCAATGGACCTTACAGGTCCAGTGGTCCATCCTACATCACCCCCTGTCTACACCTATTCCCCTCAGCAGGGCTTGCAGGAAGTCTCTACTTTGGTGGCTCCATTCCAGGGACCTCCAGGAAGGGCGCCCCTTCTCCATGTCCCCACCCCAAGTCACAGTGACCACGGACGCATCTCTCCTCGGGTGGGGGGGCATTGCATGGGCAGATCCGTCCAAGGCATGTGGACTCACACAGAGACCTATTTGCATATCAGTGTCCTGGAGATGAGGGCGGTGCTTCTAGCGTTGCAGACTCTCCATTCCCTTCTTCCTCCAGGGACTATTGCAGTTCAAACAGACAACATGTCAGTAGTCTGGTACATCAACAAACAGCTCCAGGAACCAGATCTTACCCACTTTGCCGAGAGGCCATGAGAGTGTGGGAATGGGCGATATCCACCAACCTCTTTCTCATAGCAACGCACATACCGGGTCGGTCAAACATTCTAGCGGACAGGTTGAGTCGAACTACCTTATGAGTGGTCTCTGAACCCAGTAGTAGTGGAACAGATCTTCCTCAGATGGGGCCAACCTTGCTGTGACCTGTTCGCGTTGCCTTCAAACACAAAGTGCAGCGAGTTCTTTGCTCTAATTCCCCCACCGGGGGAAGTCCCCAGAGATGCTCTGGTTCATGCTTGGCCATCCGGTCTTCTTTATGCTTATCCTCCTCTTCTGTTGATGACAAAATTCTTGCAGAAAGCTCGTCGGTTGGGGAGCAGAGTTATCCTCATAGCCCCATTCTGGTCTCGCCAAACCTGATTCCCATGCTTACAGTTTCATCTAGTACATCCTCCCTGGATCTTAGATCCCAGTCCGGATCTGATTTCTCATCCCTTGGGATTGAAGACCCCCGACCTGGACAACCTCAAGCTCTCGGCTTGGTTGATCCAGTTCCATTAATGGCTAGGACTCCCGGTATCTCATCCTCAGTTAAGGCCATCCTGGTGGCCGCTCATAAACCTTCTACCAAAAGAATCTACAAGAGTAAATGGAAGTGTTTCTCTATCTGGGTGGAGCATAGGAATTTGGATCCTTTTACGGCTCCTATCCCAGCAGTCCTCGACTTTCTATTCCATATTTTTCATCAATAGGCTAGTTCTTCTACTGTTAAAGTTCAATTGGCAGCTATTTCCCACTTCCGTGTTGGAAACAGTTTTGGCCCCCTAGCTTCCTCTAAGATTTGCAAGACATTCCTGAAAGGAACTTTCCTGTTAAGACCCCCTATTAAAGATGCAGTTCCTCCATGGGATTTAACCCTAGTTCTTCAGGCTCTGACTGGTCCCCCCTTCGAGCCTGCAGCTTCAGTCGATTTAAAATATGTATCTTGGAAAACTGCCTTCCTGATTGCCATTACCTTAGCTAGGAGGATATCGGAGCTTCACGCTCTTTGCAGTAAGCCTCCATACATCATCTTTCATAAAGACAGGGTTTCCCTCAGGACTAATCCCTCCTTTCTGCCTAAAGTGGCTTCAGAAGCCAACATCAACCAGTCCATCAATCTACCTGTCTTCTTTCCTAATTATCAGAACAAAGGAGAGTATCGACTTCATTGTCTGGATATACATAGACAGTTGCGATTTTACTTAAACAGAACAGCTGAATTTCGAAAATCAGATCAACTCTTTGTTTCATTTGCTAAGTCCTGTCTGGGTAAGCCAGTGACTAAAGTAACCTTAGCTAGATGGATTTCCCAATGCATCCGTCTCGCATACAAAAGCTCTGGTCGACCTGAGCCCCTGAGGGTTCGAGCTCACTCTACCCGTTCTGTGGCAACTTCTGCTGCCTTCTGGTCGAGGGTTTCTTTGGATGACATTTGTTCAGCAGCTAGTTGGGCTTCCTCTCATACTTTTATTACACATTATAAATTGGATCTAATATCCAGAGGACGCACATCTTTTGGCTCTGCAGTGCTCTGGAATATCCTTCCATGAGGACCTCCCAAGTTGTTGGTAGCTGGGGACTCTGTCCCACAGGTTGCTGATCAAATGAAGTTAACTATTTCAGATAAAGAAGTTATGTACTTACCATAACGTTCCATCTGAGTAGGTAACTTCATTTGTCAGCAACCAACCCTCCCTCCATCCCCCGGACCTTTAGTTCATTCTTGAAGGATCATGATATGTCACTTTCCAGATGACATCAGGAGGAACGTTCAAGTAGTTTTTCCTTGTGTTATAGTAATGTTCTATGATACTATGGCAAACTTGATCTGAGGGTTAGAGGGAGGTGGCAGGGCATTATGGGTAGGGGGAGGAGCTTGGAGCTTGTATCTTTGGCTAGGAAAGTTGCCGGCTCGGATCCGAATCAGATCTGATACCCACATGTTGCTGACAAATGAAGTTACCTACTCATATGGAACACTATGGTAAGTACATAACTTTTTTTTTTCACTAAGGATGTGTGCATGTTCTGCTTCATAATAGTGATAGTCTTGCAACAGGTATATTTGGACATTGTTTTATATCAAGGCAGTGAATAGGGACGTCATTGCATATATATATATATATATATATATATATATATATATATATATATATATATATATATATATATATATATTTATCTAGAGATTATTTAGTGAATAATGGATTCTCTACTTATATAAAATTATAATGTGCAGCTATGCATTTCTGTGCTGACGGAAGCAGAGTTAACATAGTGACCATGCTTTTGGCTGTGTCAGTAATATTTTAATATTTCAATAGTTTGGTAGATATAGATAAGAATTGCTCCATACATCTGCAAAAGTAGATAACTGTTAAAGAAGATCATATATAAAAATTCCAGAAAGGTGACTTGTTAGTTAAAGCCAATTATAGTAAGTTTATATATGACAAACAAAGAAAAATAAAACAAATGCCCTTGAAAAAAATTTTTAAAAAAAGCTAGTATTACACTTTGGCCACTGGATGGCAGCAAAGTGGAACCAGGGAAGCTATGTAAAACTAAATTCATTGGAATGATACATTCGGCACTTATAGCCAGTAAAAAACTAGGTAGAGAAGTGCATATTAGCATATAGCTGAAGTAGGATGGGCCAACACAGTATAGTAGCATATTTTTGGCGCCAATTCTAAATCATAGCTATTGGCTATTTAGTAGTGCAAAGAAAGATTACTGGATATTCTAATAAAGACTAACAATGAATTGATATGATTGGCTTAGAAGTTAATTGATCTTAAACCTTATTGGTTAGTTTTTAGTATAAATATTAGGCATTGCTACTAAAAGACAACAATCTGAAGAAGGCTAAATAGCCGAAAGCGCTTATCGTTTTATCACCATGGAATTTTAATTGTGTTTTTACTTTTTCCATTAAATTTGTTTGCTGTTTGACACAGGACTTTATTGTGGTGGATTTTTGCTGTGGTGGAATACCAGAGGTTTTTTCTTTGCTTGCTTCACTTTTCCACTGGTAAACCTTCAACAAGTGTAAGATAGTTTTTTCTTGTTTTGCCCAGAGTTAGTTGCACTTGGATAACCTCAGATGCATTATGCTGAGCAACTAGCCTGAAGGTGTGGATATCCTTAATGAATATGGACACACCTCTGCCATTAGTGTTCCGGTCCAGGTTACATGGCCGAAAAGTGTGGTATGACTTATAGCCTGGTAGTGCTCTCTTGAGCCTTGAACCAGGTCTCAGTCACTGCACAGATATCATTGTTCTCCATTTTAAGGAGTGCCTTGAGTTAGTGCATTTTGTGATTTAGACTTCTAGCATTGAGTAGCATCACCCTCAGTTTTTGCTTGCCTGTTCCTGTTACGGTGGTGAATTTGTCATTTGAACCTTGCCTAAAAAAGACACTATAGGGCTGGCAAGAACCTTAGCCAGTATTTGGAATCCCACGGGTGACAGGTGCAGGCCATCTCTGGCAAAGCATCGTGGTCTGTCGACCATGTCATCCCAGACAGACAGATACTGGAGCCCTTTAGAATGACACTAGAAGCTTAGCCAATTGTTAAAGTCAGTCATTTTGTCCTTGTACTGCAGTATCATTCTGGGTGATGGCAGAATGCTACTCAGGGCTAGGGTCATACCTGCCTCGGCTACAAGATCGGAGAGCTCTTCCATGTTTATTTTCATGTATTCCAGAGAGGTACGTCTCAGGTAGTTCACAACAACATGGACAATGACAGAGTCATATTTGTACTTGTTGTGGAGTGACCTGAGTGCATGGGTTATGTGGCGGATCCTGGCACCTGATAGGCAGCTGACAGTAACCTTCTCCTTATTTAGCCTGGTGAGTGGGACATCAGTGTGCCTGACTATAGAGTCACCTATGACTAGTGTGTTTTATACGTTGTTTTGCCTTATTGGCTGTGGTTGAGTGACACACTGAGTCTGCGGGCTGTGTGTCTTTTGGGATGTGTTGGAGGTTTCTTGCATTTCTGCTTTGGAGGTCTCTGTTGCTTGAGTAGATTATTATTGAGATCCTCAGCTAATGTTTTTGTGTTTCTATGTGTGGATTTTGGTGGTGATGATTTAGTGAGACTATGTGATGAGTGTGGTGTGGTGCACGTGTTTACCTTCTCCTCTTGACTGTCAAGATCAGTCTTGGTTGGAGAGAGCTTTACCTCCAGTTTGGCTAGATAAGTGCATCTCTCACAGGTTGTGGTGTTGGGTGGT
Organism: Protopterus annectens; assembly: GCF_019279795.1. NCBI lineage: Eukaryota > Metazoa > Chordata > Ceratodontiformes > Protopteridae > Protopterus > Protopterus annectens. Next base: position 44,327,248 of record NC_056747.1, on the reverse strand, counting down.
AGGAGGAGAGGTTTGTCTGTGTACATGAGGCAATTTCTACATTGCCCCAAGATGCCCAGATTCATTAGATAGACAGGAAAGAACACTGGGATCTGACCCTTGGACATGCCTGAATAAAAAACTACTTTCCTCTAGACAAGTGAAGAAAGTGAGTACCAAAACTGTTTTCCTCTAGGTAATGAGGAAGGTTGAGTGCTGTAGTAATTCATAGCTTATTTAGTGCTTACCTTAGTTCTGAACAAGTGCTGATCATGAATAAGCAAATTGAAGTGCTAAGACTAAGAATCTGTATCTGGACTAAACTAGTTACAGGAAAGGGGGAAAACAAGTGCAAATGCGGGCTTTTAAATTAGAAAGTTGAGAGAGACGGAAAAACTGCCCAAACGACCAATAACTACAATTTCTGGGCCAGAACCACTCCTTGTGTGGTAGATAGGTTACCTAGTGCTTACCACTCCCACTGATAAGCTAGAAGGCTTCCCTCCAACACAGAAAGCTTGGGGGGCTCAGAAGCTTACATACAGTCCTGGATATAGCAAATCTGAATCTGGACTACAAGGCCTAGAAAAAGGCTTAGATTTTTTTATACAGAAAAGTAGCTAAAACAGCAGTAAAAACAATTAAAATGCAGTGCAAGCTAGCACACTTGAGTATGTAGCAATGTTAGACCAAACAATTTAAAAAATGCAATTAAATTAAAAATGACTAAAAACCAATGCAGAAGGAGTCTATTAGGTAGAATGAGGTAAAGAGATGGGGCATTCAAAAGCAGTAGAAAAAATAATAAAAAAAGTAAAGCCTTTAAAACTCACCTCTTGATATTATAAACTTTAAAGATGATGTCTAAAACATAAAATACATTTCTAAAACATAAAAACAAAACCAAACACTCCATTATGTCAGCTATAATACTGAATGGTAGAAAATATATGAAAACATTTATTTTACAAATAAATCAAAATCTCATCATCACATCCTCAGTGAGTAACATGTAGGCACGTATAAAAAACATAGTTGAGTGAAAAATTAATATTGAAAATGAAAACATCAGTCTCATTTAAATGCAATCATTCCTCTCATGAAAACATATTTAGATAGTCATCTCAAGAGTACAAACAAATAGTACATGTAGACTCAAAAACTTTAAATGTGATCACTTACAAGTTATATCCTATAATCAGACTCCAAAGCTGTACATCTAAACATCGCGAGGACAAATTCACTGTATTCGCTAGAACTACATTGCTGTAAAACTAGCTAAGCAACTAAATTCCAGTGATCTCGCAAGAACAAATTCATTTTACTCCATAAAGCCGCATTGCTAATTAACCAGCTAAACAACTAAATCCAGTCTCTCATTACTATGTAAAAATCATAAAAAACAAGTTAGAAACATAATTAAATAACAATAATGTCCTGAAAATGATGTAAACCTTCAACAGTACCTCTGAATCACAAAAAGACCTATTCATACTAATTGCATGGGCTTTGTAGCATAACTAAAGGCTACATAAGCAAATTAAAAATATTTGAATAACCAAAATGGTACTCAAATTCTAATCTGCTATGAAAATTAAAAACAAATCTAGCCAACTTAAATCACAGATCAAATAACCCTTATTAAGTCCAGGTCCTTGAGTTTTAAGAAACTGATAAACATTATTACTACTAATACATTCTCTAGACTAATGAAATAATTTTCTGTCTTTTAAAAACGGTTTAAGTGAAACAACATCATTCAAACCATGATGCTTATCAGCTTGGAACATGATAATCCACCTTTGCGTTGCCTTTTCAGTTACATTTTAATGTCTCCCAACTTCCCAATCCTGGAAAATATTTGTAAAGTCAAGAAGGCAAAAACATGATCTACCCCTACATGTAGGACATGCCTAGCTAGTGCACTTTTAACGTCACCTGTGTTGATATATTATACATGCTCCAGTCCCTAATTCTATCCCTAAGAGCCCTGTTGATCTTGCCAACATAAATTTTGGGGCATTTAGTGCACTTTGCTAAATAAACAACATTTTGTGTCGAATAATCAGTATAATGATTAAACCTGTAAACCCTATCTTAGAATGTGCAACTGAAATATCATTTGAAATGTAGCTACAATAATTACAATGCTTGCAGGTGACTGTACCCATTCTTCCTGAACGTACCTGAGTCATGGATATACTTGTTTTGTTACATAAACACCTTTTTAAGGAGTTCACATTCTTATACATAATCGTAGGTTGGTTGCCTTCTTTTCTACTAATATTTTCATCTGTTGTTAGAATATGCCAATTGTTCTGTATAATATTCAAAATGTATTTATTATCTGATATAAAAGGCAAACAAACCCTACAGGTTTCAGGTTTGTACTTATTTAACACATCAACTTGTAGACCAATCCTATTAGAAAAATAGGGCTTCCCCTTATTATTCCTCTCATCCCTAACTATCCCAAAATTACTTTCACACTCAACTTCCTTATAACCTCTGTCCATGAATTCTCTCTTTACATTTTTTACTTGAACTGAAAGAACAGCATCATCACTAGTTAATCTAGGTAGACACAAAGCCTGTCTCCTCAAAACTTTTTTTAAATACATACACAGGATGCATACTACTTCTTTCCATAAAACTATTATTTTTACAGTCCTTCATATAAATTCTTGTTTCCAACGTCCTATTAACCTGTTGTAACCTAACATCTAAAAAAATCTACAACCTGTCTAGACATGTGCAATGTAAATTTCAAAAAGATATAGTCTCCTCCAAATATCTAACATAGTTTTGCAACTCTATAGGTGTACCTCACCATATGAAAAATATATCAGCCACAAATCTCTTGTAACCAATAATGCAGTACTGATATTTTTCTTTCACTAAAGCCAAACTGTTTTCTGACTGTGCCATAACCATATTGGCCTATGAACTGGCACATGAAGTACCCATAGCCACCCCTGCTATTTGTATATAATAATTAACATTAAACATGAAGTCATTGTTCTCAAGAACTAATTCCATTAACATACAGAGTGTAGGTATAAAATTACATGAAAAATCATTATTTTCCATTAAAAAAATTCTCATAAACTCTATACCTGAAACATTCAGAATACAAGTAAAAAGGGAACATACATCAAGTATAATTAATTTGTCATCATCACTCAATGATGTGGCCTCCAACTCCTGAAATAAAGTTAAAAACTTTTGGTATCGGTTAAAATAGTGGGAACTTTAGTTAAAAGTGGATGCAAAATCTTTTCTAAATAAATTGAGATAGGCTCGGTAAGCCAATCCTGGCCAGACACAATCACCCTCAAAGGAGGGTTTTCTAAAGATTTGTGTATCTTGTGTAAACCCTTAATAAGGGTAACAACTGGAGTGTCCACCATAAAATAGTCAAACAACTCCTTGGTTATATATCTGCAGGTATAACTATCATATAATTCATTGTGGACTTTACTTATAGCCTTGTTTACTTCTCCAAGCACAATTTGTCTATAAGTAGATGTATCTAATAACAGTATATGCATTCTTCTTAAATAATCTGCTCTGTTTAGAACAACTATGGCTCCACCCTTGTCAGCAAGACAAATAGTAAGCTTGTTGTGTTCTGTATCTCTTTAGCAGCTATACATTCTTTAACTGATAAATTATAAAAACCTTTATTACATTTATATGCATTGTCATTTTCATTGTACATTCCAAACAAATCATACTCACAAGTTCTCGTAAATACTTCAACCTATGGATGAAAATTAGGTGTAAAAGTCTAGGTTTTTTAAAAATGCTATTTTGCATGTCCATATGTAATAAATTCAACATAATATTCCTACAGAACAATTTCAAACCTAAAACTGTCACTAAAATTGCTTTGTGTAACAGGAACAAAAGAAAGGTCTTTCTGTAGATCCTTCAGTTGGTCTATCGTTAGGGCAACCACAGAAAGGTTATACACTAACTCACTCTGTTTGGCATCCAAAAGCTCTTTACTAAAGGAATGATGTTCCATTTGCCCGAATATATTTTTCCCCTAGCTTGGTGATTTCTGATGGTCTTTCTGATCCCTGATGGGAGGAAGTACACCTGGAAAAACCTTTTTAGTGTCCGAAGTAGCTCTCAAATTAGTTTTAGGTCTAACATCAAGAGGCTGGTAAAAACAAAACAGCCTCATTGGTAGATCACATTCGTACATCAGAGCCAGGATTCAACATGCTATCAGAAATGTTTGTACTCACATTATTAGTATCCACAGTGGCACTATGCTTAGATGTAGATGATCTCTTACTCACACCTTTAGAGTCTTAGGCAATTAGCTAAGTGCACTAAATGCCCCAAATTTTATGTTGGCAAGACCAACAGGGCTCTTGGGGATATAATTAGGGAGCATATATATTATATCAACACAGGTGACATCAAAAGTGTACTAGTTGCCATGTCTTACAGGTAGGTGTAGATCTTATTGTTGCCTCTGCAGTGTTGGGAGGTTGGGGGGGGCATTAAAAATGTTACTGAAAAGGCAGAGCAATCATGCTCCAAGCTGATAAGCATCATGGTTTGAATGAGTCTGTTTCACTTAAACCTTTTTTAAAAGACAGAAAATTATTTCATTAGTCTGGAGTACGTATTAGTGGTTATAATGTTTATCAGTTTTTTTAAAACTCAAGGAGCTGGGCTTAATAAGGGTCATTTGATCTGTGATTTAAGATGGTTAGGTTTGTTTTTAATTTTCATAGTAGTTTAGAATTTGAGTAGCATTTTGGTTATTTAAATGTTTTTAATGTTTTTAATTTGCTTGTGTAACCTTTAGTTATGCTACGGAGCCCATGTGATTAGAATGAATAGGCCTTTTTGTGATTCAGAGGTACTGCTAAAGGTTTACATCAGCTTTAGTATATTATTGTTATTTAATTGTGTTTCTAGCTTGACGTTTATGATTTTTACATAGTAATGAGTCGCTGGATTTAGTTGTTTAGCTGGTTAGTTAGCAACGCAGCTTTAGTAAGTAGAATGAACTTGTTCTCGTGAGATCACTGGAATTAACTTGCTTAGCTAGTTATATAGAAATATAGTTCTAGTGAATACAGTGAATTTGTCCTCGCGAAGTTTAGATGTACAGCTTTGGAGTTTGATTATAGGATATAACTTGTGGTAGGTGATCACATTTAAAGTTTTTGAGTCTACGTGTACTATTTATTTGTTTGTAATCTTGAGATAGCTATCTAAATATTATGATGTGGTGTTGTCAGTCTCGTCTTTATTCTCACTGATGGGTCAGATCCAATCTTTTGGATCCATCTCTGCCATTACATAAGTTTAGCCAAGCTCATGGGCATTTCCCCTACCCATAATGCAACTGTTCTGTAACCTCAGATCTCGTTTGCCATGCAGCAAAGAGCTTCCTGTTAGCTAAGCTCTGGGCTAACTATTGCTAATTGTTTATTATTATCTCTTAGACCTTTGTTTTCTCAGTCATTTATCTTTTGTTTTTATTACTTTGCCTTCTTTTTGCTAGTGTGAGTCTTCCCTACACAATTTCCATCCCTGCAAAGTTTCCACCTGTTTAAGTTAGAGGTGAATATCGTCATCCGTTTTAGTTAGCGGATGATTTTCTCTCCCTTTCCTCCCTTCTCTAATCCTCCATTTAAGTTAGAGGACGATTTTTGTGTGCCCTGTTTAAAAAAAAAGTTTTCTCTTAGTATCTCAAACTGTCCTTTTCTATTTCTCCTTCAGCGTGTTTGGGTGTGCATGCATTTTCAGTTACTATGTCTCAAAAGCAGGAAGGGAAACCATTAAGTTTCAAAAAGTGTGAAAAATGCAGGAAGAAGATGCCCCTTAGTGATTCTCACATTCTCTGTGTTTATTGCTTTGGGCCTTTTCGGCTCCAAGAAACTTGCTTCATATATCATGCTTTCAACCAGAGACTGCTTAAAGTGTGTAAAAATAAGTTAATTTTAAAAGGTTTATTAAAAAACCCTTTTCAGAGGCTATTTCTTCAGAGTCATCAAAATCTCTGGGCAAGACTTCACAAATGGCATCTTCAGCTCCAAAAGCTTCATTGGAGCTGAGACCAAAAACCCCTCGACTATCTGATCCACCAGTATCTTTGGAGCAGATGGGTTCAGTCCAGGATCCTAGACTACTTCAGAGCCGACAGAACCTTTGGCTTCAACGTCTTCTGCACCGACAGGGACCCCACATTGGAGCCAATCGTCTTAACTTGAACCAGTGACTTCACGGCTCCCATCACCATTACTAGCTAAATCTCGATCCCAATCTGTTTCTACTCAGTCTATCAGGAGCTTATCCAATGAGGATGTGGATAGGGTTTTGCAGAGGTTGCTGAAGACTCTGGCCCTGGCCAAACTCCTGTTGGATCTGAGCCCAAAGGAATCGAATCAAATGCAGTCCACCTCCCTAGTAACTGTTGTTCCTGTGATCCATCCTTTGGTTTCGAGCCAGAAGACTCTTATCCCCAGATTGTGTCTGTGTTGGCTCCAGGACCATTGGTTTCCATGGAGCAGATATCACCCTGAGTGTTTCTCTCCATTCGGAGCAGGACACCTCTAGGAGCTGACACTCTCTGGGGCTTTGGTGTGGCTGAGTTCTGCTCCTACATCAGCTTTGGAGCTTCTGTTGCTGGTTCCATGGATGCCTTTGGCTCCGACAACTTCTTTGTCGGATCTGGGGGAGCCCTCAGCATGGGGGTAGTCTGTCTTTGAAGTTATGAGGAGGGTTTTGACTCCTACCAACTCTATGGCACATCCTTCATTGGATCTTTCTCCCTGTATGGGCCAGTTGTCTTTGTCCTCTCAGGTAACCCTTCCCCAGGCCTCAGGTTATTTGCCATGAGACTCCCCCCTCTTCTGAAACCTGTCTATAGCATCCCACTGAGGAGGCCCCTTGGAAGAGGACCTGCAAGAGGAAGCACCTTGACTCCTCAGAGGAGTCTATCACATCAGACACTAACCTCGATGAGGCAGAAGGGTCCCCAAGGTCACTTCCTGGAGATGTCTCCTTTAGGGACATCCTGGAATTAATAAAACAGAGAGGTGACTGGCAGTCCACCCCCCCCCTTCAGCTGAAGAGTTACTTTACCTGAAGGCCTTTGGGTGTCACCCTTCCTACTCTTGGGTGACTCCTCTTTCCGACGAGCTTATGGACTTAATCTCTAGGAAGGCCTGGAAGACCCCAGATTCTGTAGTGCACACTCCTAGCAGGCCAAACAAATTCATTACTGTCCCTAAGGATAAAGAGTTTCTGACTAAAGGAGTTGCAGTAGATGCCATGGTCATGGCAGCAGCCACTAAAAAGGAGCTATCCGAGACCAGCTCCTCTGTCCATCCTCCTACTAAAGACTCTAGGGTTATGGTTAGATATAGGAAGTGAGTGCTTTCATCGGTGACCTTTGCCCTTTGGTCTCTGAACTACCTTACCCACTTCACTAGGCTACAGAGGGATCTGTTAAAGGAAGTCACAGAAGTCCAAGGAGCTGTAGCTGAAGCAGTAGCAGATAAAGTTAATGCTCAGCTCGTCACCCTCCATTTTGTAGTAAACTCTTCCATGAGGCTTATATTGTATACAGTAGATGAAATGAGCAGAGCTGCGGGTTCAGGTATTGCTCTTCAGAGGCAGGCCTGGATGCACCTTTGTGACTTTGCTGAGCCCTTCAAGTCTAGCTTTGTTAATGCCCCTTTTGATGGGTCCTCTCTTTTTGGGCCGAAAGTGAAGGGAAACACTCACCAGGTGTGAACAAGAAGGCAAGACCTTGTCTGCCATTGGAGTACATTTTTCTGCATCCCCCCAGACCTTTTACAAAGGGTCAGGGGGGTAGTGGGAAAATGTGGTTCAGAAAATCCCACAGGTTTTCCATTACACACAAGGTGAAAATTTTCCCTGCGGGTAGAGGGGGAGAACAATAATGGTAATTGCTGCCCTCATGGCAGAGGAGGACCACTTAATCAAGACTCCAGAGAATCTTTCTTTGGAGGGCCCTATCAGAGCTCCTGAAGGACTGCCCATTGCTCGCCTCTGGAGGCAGTCAGAGGCCATTTGTCTCTGCACCAAGAAACCTGGCAAAGCATCACAAATGACAGATGGCTGCAGAGTATAATATCCTGGGGATATGTCATTCCCATCACCTATCCTGCTCCTATGAGCACATCTGGTCCAGACGTTCCACCCAGTCAAAAGGACAGACAACCTTAGAAGTTCTAAAGTTGCTGAACAAAAGAGTCATCCAACAAGTTCCTGCAGACCAGAAAGGATCTGGAACTTACTCAAGATTCTTTTTAGTTCCAAAGACAACAGGGAACTGGAGACCCATCTTGGATCTCAGCATTCTAAACAGATCTGTGAAAAAGAGCAAGTTCTGGATGGTAACACTGCAGTCGATACTTCCAGTCTTGGAAAAAGGCAGTTGGATGTGCTCCATAGACCTTCAGGATGCGTACTATCACATTCTAATGAGCAGATAATCCAGTAGGTTTTTACACTTCTAGCTAGGAACCAGTCAATTCCAATTTCAAGCTCTGCCTTTTGGTCTCATTACAGCTCTCAGAGTCTTCACCAAATGCATGGCAGTAGTAGCAGCTCATCTGAGATGCAAAGGATTCCGTGTGTTTCCATATTTGGACGACTAGCTCATCTCCGCCCCGACCAGGCATCATCTTCAAAAAGCCAAAGACTACGCCCTTCAACTTTGTTCATCCCTTGAAATCACCATAAATTATGAAAAATCTGGTCTAGAGCCATGTCAGTCCTTGGTTTTCATAGGAGTACAAATAAACACATCAGTTATGTCAGCAAAGCTTCCCCAAGAAAGAATACATGATCTTTGGAGTTATGTAAGGATGCTGATCAACAAGAGAAAGGCTTCTGCCAAACTAGTCCTACAGGTGCTAGGCAGAATAGCTGCTTCAATTGTGCTAATACCACCAGCTCGACAACATATGAGAATCCTCCAGTGGCTACTTTTAACGCAGTAGTCCTATCAGGATGTTCCAATGTTACACAGGATTATACTAACCAACTCTTGCAAAAGAGACCTTCAGTGGTGGCTCAACTCTCCCCTAATCTCTCAAGGCCGCCCCTTTCTTCCGCCTCAGCCCAAAGTTTAAGTGACCATGGATGTGTCCCAGATAGGGAGAAGGGGCATTATCTTGAGAACACAGTCCAAGGCACTTGGCAAGAACACGAGGCCCATTTGCAAATAAATATTCTAGAGATGAGAGTGGTGCTGCTCGCATTGCAAGCATTTTAGAACTCTCTCTGCCTCTAGGAACAATAGCAATTCAATCAAGCGATGAGTTTTAAAGGCTTTATTTTTTCATTATTTTTCTATTGCTTTTAAATGTCTTACTATTAGATTCTATTGTAATGGGGAGGGAGAGTTTTGTATATTGAGTATAGTGTTATCATGGTAACTGAGTTTACTGTTTAATGAGGTTGTTCGCAATTAGTTACAATGTATTTTAACTAGGGATATGTACAACTTTTTCAAAGTCTGAGGAAGCATGGTTGATCTATGTGAAAGTGCTTACTTTTTTGTAAATAAAACGTTTGGACTTTTATCTGCCATGTTTGTCCCTTCTTCGCTTGCTATACTGGATTTATTTTTTGGTACTTGGAATGCGAATTAATTCAAAGCAGTGAATTTGGTTTTTGGTATTCCAGCAAAGGAGAATATTTGCTACACCTGCTAGATGTACAGAGACAAATATGTTTCTGTCTTCATAGGGCAAAAGATATCAGAAAAATTGATCAGTTGTTTGTATCATTCACTGGACTGAAGTTGGCCGCACCTGTTTCTAAAGTCACCTTATCTAAATGGCTTAATGACTGTATCTCCTTTATTTCTTTTTTATATTTTGTGTATAATCTACTTAATTTATCTACTAAGATTACATAAGAATGTGCATTAATATATCTTGCAGATAGCTACTCTAGTTGCTGGGCTCACAGTTCTATTTGGAATTACAGGCTACTTTAAGTAACGTCTTGTACACATGCATAGAGTAGGCAATATACAACATACAAAGCAGACACAGGAAGCCATCTGTGTAACTTTAACTTGTTCACCTTTTGTCACTGATAGCCATTCTATGTAACCCATAAGATGCACATCTGGTAGACCTTTGATTTGGATTATGTTTCATATTCTGCATTTTGTTTCTGTGTTAGCAAGCCTTGTCTCATGCATAGTATATATTAATTAGCCTACCTTGACTAACTTAATTGATATGTCTTCATTTTGTTTCTGTGTTCTTAAGCCTAGTTTCAAGGATAATATATGTTATTTAACCAGTCTTGATTGCACTAATATATTTTACTCTGCCTTTCTTAGCTTTCTCAGCACTCTGACCACCTCTCTAACTCCTTTACCTCCTTCTTTGCACCCTCTTACACACTACTTCGCAATCTATACTCTCCCTGGTGATAATATCAACATACTTGAGAACATCCTATCTCACCTCTCACAGACCATCCACAATGAAATAATTATACTGGGCGATGTAAATATTGATTGGCTTAAAATACAAGCTCCCAACACTACTTCCTGTATAAACCTACATGGGTTTGAACAGCTAATCACAACCCCAACCTACATTAATAAATCTCACCTACCTAGCTCTCTTCTTGACTGGTACTACCACTGCTTTACTCTCCTTTACCAACTCCATCAACTACAACCGCAACAACAATTATCTATCATCTTCAGTCTTCATTGACTTATCTAAAGCTTTTGACATGGTCAATCATAAACTTCTTCTGCACATACTAAAAACTATCTCACTTGATACCCCTTCCTTAACTTGGTTTACATCTTACCTAGAAAACTGTCAGCAGGCAGTACTCTGGAAAAATTCACTATCTAATCTCCTTCCTATCTCTTTAGGTGTACTTTAAGGCTCTATCCTAGGCCCCCTTCTATCCTTCTATTTTCTGTCTTTATTAATGACCTCCAATCAGCTATCCCTAACACTACCTGCATACAATATGCAGATGATTCTACTATAATTTGCAGTGCTACCTCTCAAACTGAACTCCAGTCTCTTACCCAAAAAGCCATTACCACTGTTGAACAATGGTTCTCAGACCGTTGCCTTCTCCTCAACCCCAAGAAAACCAAACTGTTACTGTTCTCACCTACCCATAAATCTACCCCACTTAACTTCACTCTCACTTCCACTGATAGCACTCTCATTTCTCCAGATTCAACTACAAAATTACTAGGAATAACTGTTGACAATAATCTAAGCTTTGACTCTCACATCAACAACACAATAAAATTAGTTAACAAAATAATTGGATCCCTTTACAGAATTAAATCCTTCCTTACACCTGAAGCAAGAACCACCTTAGCCAGATCTCATCTTATCTCTACTTTTCTATATGCTTCCCCCATTTACACTAATCTCTCCAAAAACAACCTCAAGAAACTTGCTACATCTTACTATAATATTACTAGATTTGCTACAGGATCCCAGTTTAGAACTCACCACTGCCTGAACCTAAGACAACTAAGTTGGCTTGAACTTCTCAACAAACTAATACTTCAACAGCTCTTAATAGCTCACAAAATTCTATATCAACCAACTAAAATACCAATACTCTCTAACCTCATTTCACCATACAATAACATGAAACACCTACGTTCTTCAAACAAACTACTGATTTATACTCCCAAACCAAATAACTCTGCAGGTGACTGCCTCTTTTCCAACTCTGTTGGAAAAATGTGGAACAAACTACCCTCTGATATCTCATCTTTGTCCGCACTACTACTTTTTAAAAGACAACTGAAAATGCATCTCAGTAATCACTGGCTTTCCTCCTGTACCAGCCCAGATTAACTTTCCTTCTTCCTCTCTCTCTTTTCTTCTACCATAATTACTTTCATTCTCTTCTCCCTATATCCTTGATAGCTGTCCCTTTACATAACATCTATGTAGATAAATGTTATCTCATATATACTGTATATCCTTGATAGCTGTCCCTTTACATAACATCTATGTAGATAAATGTTATCTCATATATACTGTATATCCTTGATAGCTGTCCCTTTACATAACATCTATGTAGATAAATGTTATCTCATATATACTGTATATCCTTGATAGCTATCCCTTTACATAACATCTATGTAGATAAATGTTATCTCATATATACTGTATATCCTTGATAGCTGTCCCTTTACATAACATCTATGTAGATAAATGTTATCTCATATATACTGTATATCCTTGATAGCTATCCCTTTACATAACATCTATGTAGATAAATGTTATCTCATATATACTGTATATCCTTGATAGCTATCCCTTTACATAACATCTATGTAGATAAATGTTATCTCATATATACTGTATATCCTTGATAGCTATCCCTTTACATAACATCTATGTAGATAAATGTTATCTCATATATACTGTATATCCTTGATAGCTGTCCCTTTACATAACATCTATGTAGATAAATGTTATCTCATATATACTGTATATCCTTGATAGCTATCCCTTTACATAACATCTATGTAGATAAATGTTATCTCATATATACTGTATATCCTTGATAGCTGTCCCTTTACATAACATCTATGTAGATAAATGTTATCTCATATATACTGTATATCCTTGATAGCTATCCCTTTACATAACATCTATGTAGATAAATGTTATCTCATATATACTGTATATCCTTGATAGCTGTCCCTTTACATAACATCTATGTAGATAAATGTTATCTCATATATACTGTATATCCTTGATAGCTGTCCCTTTACATAACATCTATGTAGATAAATGTTATCTCATATATACTGTATATCCTTGATAGCTGTCCCTTTACATAACATCTATGTAGATAAATGTTATCTCATATATACTGTATATCCTTGATAGCTATCCCTTTACATAACATCTATGTAGATAAATGTTATCTCATATATACTGTATATCCTTGATAGCTATCCCTTTACATAACATCTATGTAGATAAATGTTATCTCATATATACTGTATATCCTTGATAGCTATCCCTTTACATAACATCTATGTAGATAAATGTTATCTCATATATACTGTATATCCTTGATAGCTGTCCCTTTACATAACATCTATGTAGATAAATGTTATCTCATATATACTGTATATCCTTGATAGCTATCCCTTTACATAACATCTATGTAGATAAATGTTATCTCATATATACTGTATATCCTTGATAGCTATCCCTTTACATAACATCTATGTAGATAAATGTTATCTCATATATACTGTATATCCTTGATAGCTATCCCTTTACATAACATCTATGTAGATAAATGTTATCTCATATATACTGTATATCCTTGATAGCTATCCCTTTACATAACATCTATGTAGATAAATGTTATCTCATATATACTGTATATCCTTGATAGCTGTCCCTTTACATAACATCTATGTAGATAAATGTTATCTCATATATACTGTATATCCTTGATAGCTGTCCCTTTACATAACATCTATGTAGATAAATGTTATCTCATATATACTGTATATCCTTGATAGCTATCCCTTTACATAACATCTATGTAGATAAATGTTATCTCATATATACTGTATATCCTTGATAGCTATCCCTTTACATAACATCTATGTAGATAAATGTTATCTCATATATACTGTATATCCTTGATAGCTATCCCTTTACATAACATCTATGTAGATAAATGTTATCTCATATATACTGTATATCCTTGATAGCTGTCCCTTTACATAACATCTATGTAGATAAATGTTATCTCATATATACTGTATGACCATTGTAAAAAAAAAAAAACGTTTTATTTCATTTTTGAAGACATTTTATTATTTCTCTTTTGTTTTTGCTCCTATCATATTTGTATATTGCATTTATTAACTAATTCTGTTTTGCTTATTGTATTGTATCGCCTATTGCTGTTTAAACTTGTAATAACCATTGGAGCTTTTCTCTCTGGGCCTCTACTGAAAATGGACATATATCCAGTTGGACTAGCCCGGTCAACAAATGTAAAATAAAATAAAATAAATAAATAAATATTGGTCTCCCACCCTCAAAACTATCATAACTCCCAAACCCTTCCAAATGCCCTCAGCGACCACTGCCCTATAACAGTTGCCATACATACTCCCCACCTTACCAAACCTAACAAATTTATTACGACCCGCTCATTTTCTCATTTCTGTCCTAACTCCTTTATTCACCAACTCTCCAGAATGAACTGGTCTTACCTCACCACTCTTCCCTTAGATGAAGCTGTCGACTCCCTCAGCACTACATTCCTAAACATTCTTAACTCCCTTGCCCCTCTTCGCACAATTAGAATCAAATCTAATAATGCTCCCTGGCTCACTAAATCTACCAGAACCCTCATGAAAGACTGGAATATGATTTGGAAAATGTGGATTAAAACTAGGACCCCTTCTCTTCTTCAGAAATATAAAGAACTCAGAAATAAAGTAAAAAAAAATCATCCATTATGACAAAATAAACTTCTATGCCAATCCTCCCTCTACTCGTAAATCAGACCCAAAGAAATTATGGAGCTCTGTTAAACAGACTCTTCATCCAGGAAACCCTTCCTCTCCTAACCCGTGTCCCAATGCAACACCTGAAGACATAGCCAGCAAGTTTAACAATCATTTTATAAACTCAATAACCTCCATAATAAATTCTCTTCCCTCCCAGAAACAACACTAGCACCCCCACAAACTCTATACCTCTTCCAAATTCTCCTAACTCCTCTCTAAAAGCAGTATCAACTACCTATGTAAAGTTATTACTCTCTAAACTTAAACCTTGCTCCCCATCTGTTGACAAGCTACCCTCTTACTTTCTGCAGATTGCCTCTGAACCTCTTGCCTATCCTGTATCCATCTTAATCAACCAATCCATTTCTGAATCCTATGTCCCCACTGTATGGAAAAATTTCTTTACTCTACCCATTCACAAAGGGGGCAACTCCTCAGACATATGCAACTTCAAACCGATTGCCATACTCTCTCCACTCTCAAAAATCCTAGAGAAATGCATTCACAAGCAGATAATGCATTACCTTCACCAGGAAAATATTCTCACACCCACACAGCAGGGTTTCCATGCCAAGCATAGTCCAACTACTGCACTCATATCATTCATCAACATAGTCTCCCTAGCTTGTGATAACAATAAACTTGTCTCATGCCTATTCTTTGACCTTTCTAAAACCTTTGACACTGTCTCTTTCACCCACTCCTAGATAAACTCAGTAAATTACATTTCTCTCCCCCTAGTATCTCCTGGTTCTCCAGCTGTCTCTCTACCCACCAGCAATCAGTGAAATGGCTCTCTGCACTATCCTCCCCTCTCACTGTACAAATGGGATTCCCCCCAAGGGTCCATACTTGGACCACTACTCTTTAATATTTTCACCAGCTTGCTCTACTCTTCTCATTCCCAGTCATCTCTTGTGCAATATGCCGATGACTCAACTGTTATAACCATTGCTGACAACCTAACTGACCTCCACTCAACTACCCAGGCATCCTTCCACACTATTGAGACTTAGCTTAGTGATAACAAACTAATACTTAATCCAAAAAAAACTAAGCTCCTACTCTTCCTCCCTAAAACATCACCACACTCAAAAGTACATTTACCATCTTATCCTGCAACAACACTATCATCACAGCTGAATCTAGTAGTAAATTGCTAGGTGTTGCAATAAATGACCAGCTTAAGTTTGATCTCCATATTACTAACTCGGTTAAAAGAACTCATCAGAAACTTGGACACCTTTTCCGTAGCAAGAAATACTTAACTAACACTGCCCAAATAACTCTCTCCCAGGCTTTATTACTCCCAACACTCCTGTACAGCTGCCACATATTCACAAACCTAAATTCTACACTTATTTCCAAGCTTGAAACTACCTATAATAAGATCACCAGATTTGCAGCTAACCAAACCTACAAGTCACACCACTGCTTAGCACTACAGCAACTAGACTGGCTAGAATTCCCTCAGCTGCTCCAACTATACCAACTACAAATCATCCACTCTGTCCTCTACCCCCCTTTTGCCCCAGCCTCTCCACTATCATATCCAAATATTCCCCTGCTTGGATGCTAAGCAGCTCAAATCAAGAATTATTAAACATCTACAAACCCAAAACCAAAATAGGTTGCCTTCTCTATAACTATAACCCAGCTACATCCTGGAACCAACTCCCCTTGGAAATAAAATCCCTCCAGCATAGCAAAAGTTTCAAACTAGCCACAGGGAAATACCTAAAAACAAAGTGGTCTTGCCACTGTAGCCAACCACCCTGAAACCACCATCCTTTCACCTATTTCACCACCTCACTCTTAATGTATCTCTAACACTATTTCCCCTGCCTCTTCCTACCTCTTCCCTTCCTCTATCTCCACCCACACTTAATTCTTACAGTCACAAAACAACCTACCTGTCTAGTGTGTCTCCAATACTCTACCTCCCCTACATATCCTACTAGCCATTCTTACTTTCCTTTCTTGTTTCCAAACTCCTATACAACTAAATCCTACCCACTTTAAATAAGCATCTGCCTAACTATTAACTCATTTTGCTCTAAGCAGCTTAAATAATATTGTAACTAGTCACATTTTCTTCTGCTAATTGTTTAAAACCTTGTTTGTAACAACTCACATACTTGTCTGCCAATTGTTAATACTCTGTATAATTGAATTGCCTGAGGGGCTTTTTTTCTCTCCAGGTCTCTGTTTGTAAGATCCTATAGCTGATTGTTACTACTGTGTTACTAAAATTTAATAAATTGTTTTCTAGTCCTGAGGAGCTTTTCTCCCCGGGTCCCTGCTGAAAATGAGCCAAAAGCTCAGCCAGACTAACCCGGTTAACAAATGTAAAATAAATAAATACCCACTCACTCTTTTTATCTTCAGCCTCTGTCAAAGCTACACTGAATCTTTCATATCCCTTGCTGCGGCTGCTTATCTGATCTTCAGACTAACTGGAACAGACCATATCCCGTATCCCGCAGTTGCCCTATCTACTGCAAACAGTGTATGTTACAAATGAAATATCAGTCCTCTGTAAATGTATATTTGTTACTTAGAAACATAGGCGTGCACTACTGGACCCACTCCCTGTCCCTTATCCTTATATGCTGCAGCTAGCAATAGTCTGCTATCTGAGTTGCTCTAATTACCTCTAACAAGTGCAGAAAACTGGAAAAACAGATAAGAGTATTATAGCTGTTTTGTCTTTATTTTACATACCTGCATAAGTGCTACAACTCATCGTTTTCCTTAAACTCTGAGCTTGCTGTCTGGTCCACATTCTGGCTTAGCCTGCTCCATTCGCTGTCCCTATACTCAGGCTCACTCCACTCCCCTATCCTACCGCCATTCTCACACACCCCCTATATCCCCTGCTTTAGAACTTGGTTAGTTCCACCTCTATAGCCAGTTACCCAATCAAACCACTCCCCACCTAACTATCCCCACACCAATTTAACCAATAATTCTGTAATCTAGAATGATTAGGCACTAGAATGATGCCACAATACAGTGATAAGATGATCAGCTTTAATAATTGGCTTAAATTCTGGTGTCATTCAAAGGGGATCCAATGTCTGTATGCCTGGGATGACATGCTGGACACTTGCACCTGTCACTAGGCTTCCGGATATTGGCAAAGGCTCTGCCACCCCGTAGTGCCTTTTCAAGGCTCAAATTCTAAACCTACCACCCTAGAACACAAAAGGAAAAAACTAAGGGTAATGCTGCTCAATGCCAGAAGTCTCAATCTCAAGATGAGGCCCTTCTCAGTATGGAGAACATCGATGTCTGTGCAGTGACAGAAACCTGGTTCAAGGCTCCTGAGAGCACCCCAGCACTATCAGGTTTCACCTCATATCATGCCCCAAAATCCGGAAAACACCAAGAAAGGAGGTGTCCATATTCATAAAGGACACCCACACCCATCGGTGACCATCCAGGTGCAATTAACCATAGGCAAGACTGCTCTGCAATTTGTAGCATGTTACAGGCCACCCTCTCAAACTCAGGAACCTCACATGGCTTTCCTGAAAACATTGGAGGGGATAAATGTATCTCCAAACACCATCATACTAGGTGACTTCAACTACCCTAATATAGACTGGGAACACTACTCAAGCCCAAACACTCAAGCTCAAAGGTTCCTGGAGTTCATAAACTCAAATGCCATGGAACAACTAGTCACCATCCCAACAAGAGGAGAAAACATACTTGATCTCATCATCACGAACATGGGATCACAATGTTCAGCACCGGAAGTATACCCCTCACTGGTGAGATCAGATCATAAACTAATCTCGCTGGAGGTCCTCATCACCTGAAATAAAAAGACCACAGTGAAAATGAGCCAGTGGTAAACATTACTCAAACTGCTGAATCACTTACAAATGCCTTCTACCAGCACCTACAGGACTGCATGGATCAGGCAATCCCAAACAAAACTAAGACTCTTTGTACCCAGTCTGGTGGACCCCAGCCATAAACAAGCTCTACAACAAAAGGAGGAAGCTACTACAAGATAGAGCAAAATCCTTGAAAGGTAAGACACCTTTGATCATTATAAGTAAAAACTAAGAGCTCTCATAAAATCATCCAAGGCAAATTTTGAGAGAAAATACTCAAAAGACAATCATAAGGCCTTTTTAGCTATGTTAGAAACCTAGGAGGAAACTCCCAGATATGCTCAGAATTAGTTCAAAATGATGTGAAGATTACTGAACCTACACACATTGCCAACATACTGGCTGACAGGTTCAGTGCAAACTCCCCAAAAGGAGAGATATCTATACCAGAGGATTGTAGCCCCCAAACATCTCCAACGCCCAGGTGAGAACTGCTCTCTCCAAGGCAAAAACAGCATCCATGGGACGGATGGTGTCCCGGCTGTGTGCTCCACGAACTCAATGAGGAATTAAACCCGCAGTTAGGACAGCTGTTTAATCTTAGCCTCACCTCAGGATCAAGGAGTGGCTGTGGTCCCACTTCACAAGGGCGGTGCCTCCACCGACCCTGGAAATTACCGTCCCATTAGCTTGACAAGCCTTATCTGCAAAGCCATGGAGAGGATCATAATGGAACTCATAAATAAAGACATAGTGAACTTGCAGGCTTTGGATCCAACCCAGTTTGGCTTTGTCAAAGGCAGATCATGCCTTTTAAACTTGGTTGACTTTTCGAGACAGTCACCAAGGCCATTGATGAGGGAAAGGCAGTCCATACAGCCTACCTTGACCTGGCAAAGGCCTTCGACACAATACCCACTCAGGTATCATCGAAAAACTCATCAGCTTGAATGTAAACCCATACATCACAAGATGGGTTGCAAACTGGCTAAGTGACAGAACACACAGGGTCAGAGTTGCTGGAGCCATGTCAGACTCAAAGCCTGTCACAAGTGGTGTCCCACAGGGCTCAGTCCTGGGTCCACTCTTGTTCAGCATCTACTTTTCTGAAGTACAAGCAAACGCAGGAGGGTTATGGCTGACAAAGTTTGCAGATGACTGCAAACTGGGTGCCATAGTCGAAAACACATCTGACACAGATATCCTTCAGAAGGGCCTCACAGAAATGGATAACTGGTGCCAGAGCCATGGCCTAAAGTTAAATGCCAAGAAATGCATAGTCATAAAAACAAGGTTACCCCTAGCTACCATATAGGTGGCAATCCACTGAGCACAGAAGAAGTCATCAGTGATCTGGGGACCCAGGTTGACAGTAGCCTGTCGTTTGACACTCATGTTGCTAAAGTAGTTAGGAAAACCTTCTACATTGCCCACCTAATCATGAAGGGATTCACATCTAGATCAAGGGAGGTCATCATCCCCCTGTACTCATCACTCATTAGACCTATGATTGAGTACAATGCCCCATTCGGAATGTATCTGACCCGACACCTGCAGCAGCTGGAAAGGCCCCAAAAGTTCCTCACCAAAAAGATAAAGGGTCTCAAAAATATGTCTTATGCTGCCCGACTGAAAGAACTCCAGCTCTATTCAGTCTCATACCGCTTGCTCAACCCAGATTTGATGAATATGCTTCACCTCAAAAAATCTAGATCCCTCAGAACCACAAGGGCGGGAGACTTAAACCTTATGTAATTTTATATATAAGGTTCATAGATTAGTACTAAGCTAACTGCCCTTGCAAGCCATTTTAAGCTCAGCCAATTATCCCTTGTGAGACTCAAACCCTACACCTTGTGTTTATAAGGCAAACACCTTAACCATTAGGCCACCCTCCCAACCCTTGACACGGTTATTAATAGAACGTGCTGGAGGGACAGATTCATCACCCAGAGACTCCCTATGCTGTGGAACAAAATCCCGGTACATGTGAGGCAGAGCACCTCGCTGGCCTTGTTCAAGAGGAATCTTGACCAGTGGATGGGAGATCGCAGATATACCCCAGGGATTACTTCAGTGTCACTGCTTGACAGAGGCACAGCAAAATAATAGGCATAGTTTTATTCAAACTAAAGGAAAGCCAAATAACTATGGGCTAGGCTTATAAATGCCCTTGGGCAGATAGCCTAGTATGAACCTATGAACCTATAATCTCAATTTCACTACTCAACTAAAAGCCAATACCTCAGCTAGCCAAACCTATCCTTAACGTAATTGATTATCACTCATATACAGCCCTCCTGCATACGTCCACTCATCCTATACTGTTGTTGTTTGTCATTCGGCTTTTTCCCGGTAAGGGGTCGCCACAGCGGAACTCTGGTCCGCTAATGATTGTCAGTAGATTTTTTACGAAATGCCAAGGTGCCAGCTCGATGCCCAACCTTCAAAGAAGGAACACCCATTTACACACGCATGTCTTTCGAATGCTACCCAACCGCAGGGAGGACATGCAGACTCCACACAGAAGGCACTTCCAAGCCATAGCCGAGAATCGAATGGGAGAACCTCTTGCTGTGAGTTTCTCTCCTTTATCAGCCTAACCCCCCCCCCCCCACAATAATCCTCAGCTTGGCCACAACTCCCTCCAACAAAACTGCTCCTAAATACCACTCTATAGCAACCTCAATTGCTACCATACCTACCCACAAAAACGCTACTCCAGGATCACCCCTGCCTATTCCACTACATCTTTCCCTATACCATCAAGCCCAAAGGTATATTATAAGCATAACATCCGACAAACCCAAGCTAATACCATTAAAAACTATCTTCAAAACAAATTATCACTGCTCATATATCTGCTAACCAAAATAATACAAAATGGAGATATACATGCAAACCCTGGACCAAGCATCCAAGCAAACACTAAAAACGTGACCCCATTTACCATTAACTTAAGAAGCATCTGTATTAAAATCACCCCCTGCATACCTGAATTGAACTTAACAAACTGACTTATTATCTGTGACTGAAACTTGGCTTAGCCCTAGCATACAAAACACTGGCATTTTACCACCCAGCTATGCCATATATAGATTGGACAGACCTACAAAGAAAGATTGAGGAATAGCTCTTTTATACCCATCTAACCTATACATTACTCTATATACAAATAATATACCTATCTTCCATAATGCTGAAATACTAGTCACCTCCCTAAACCTAAACAAAACCAAAAAACTCTGTATCATAACAATATATATCCCACCAGGTAATAACATACCTGTCCTGGAAGATATACTGTGGACATCTCAAAATATTAGCCAGGAAACAATTACACTGGGAGATATGAATATAAACTGGCACTCTATCTCCTCAAACTCTCCCTCCTCTAGTATTAATCTTTATGGTTACACACAACTAATTAGAGACCCAACAAGATATAATAAAGGTTACACTTCCCACTCCATCCTGGAATGGATCTTAGTAATCCACCCAGCTAATTTCTCATCATCCAGCACATTATCAAGCTCTCTTAGTGGCCACCTTCCAACATTTGCCACTAGAGCCAGTACCCACCTACCAAAAACACACTCATTAAAATCAGTCAGAAATGCAAAAAAAAACTCAACCAACAATCTCTCAACAACCTAATGTCTAATATAAACTGGGTATCACAAAAGACACTACCCCTCGAAGAAGCATTATGTCACTTCAATGCAACCTTCTTTGAGATACTAAACAGTTTAGCCCCTGCTCATACCAAAAGAGTAAAGCAGCACACAACTCCCTGGATAACCACAGAATGTATTAATCTAATGGAAGATAGGGATGACAGATGGAAAAAATGAAACTTAACACAACCCCTGAAAGTCTCCAAGCCTTTAAAACACTCCGCAACAGTGTAACAAAACAGGTCGATAAAAGTAAAAGAAATTCTCAGCATATTCAGTCATAACATAAAAATAATCCCCCAAAATTCTGGCAGTCATTATCTACACTCCTAAATCTAGGTACAAACAAACATCTCTCTCCATCATCTAACTCCCCCCAGCACAAATAGCCGAATAATTTAACAGACACTTCATCAAATCTATGACTGATCTACTAATCATTAATATCATCCCAAACCACACTCAACAAATCCCCACCCCAAACTCCAACAATCTTACTTCACCACATCCAGTCACACAAACAACCCCACAAACTATCAAACCACACGCCCTCAAAACCTGTTCTCCTTCCATCCCATACTAACCTCAAAAGTAAAACATCTTTTCAAACTAAAGCCCTGCTCAACAACTGCAGACAGTTTCCCACCTCAGTACCTAAAACTCGCAGCAGACTCAGTTTCTTATCCAATTAACATCCTAATAAATAGATCCCTCTCAGAATCTTTTGTTCCTAGCATATGGAAACTATCCGACATGACACCAGTTCAGAAAGGTGGACATTCCCCCGTGCTATCCAACTTTCGCCCAATATCAATACTATCCCCATTGCTAAAATCTTAGAAAGATATGTCCACCAACAACTTATGAAATTCCTACTCCAAAATAATCTACTCGTTCATACTCCGCATGGCTTTAAGCCTGGACACCACACATATTCAGCACTGCTGTCATTCACTGATTCTGTTAATAAACCCAGAGACAAGGGATTCCTGGTAGCCACTGTTTCTTCAAACTGTTAAAAGCATTTGACACTGTCTCTATCTCTCACCCAGTACTACTGGACACTGTGACCAATCTAAGCTGTACCACTCCACAATAAATTGGGTCCAAGGTTATCTACAGGACAAGATACAAGCTGTTAAATGGTCCAGTCAATTATCCCCCTTCCTTCACGACTCCACAGGAGATCCCCGTCTTGGGACCACTACTATTTAACATATTTACAAACAACCTAAATATGGCCTCACCCCCTGGAGAACTGATCCATTATGCTGACAACTCAACTTTAATCTGCATCGCCCAGACTCTCCCCGACCTACAAAACAAAACCCAAATGGCATTCTCTGCTATCGAATCATGGCTAAAACATGCTTAGCTCCTCCTGAATTCCCAAAAAACTAAACATATCATCTTCTACCCAAACAAAACCATACCCAGCCCCAACCCACTCAAAATCATCTCAAAAATTAAAACAATACTTGAAAATGTCCAAGAAACTAAACTACTAGGGGTAAGTATTGACAGCAAACTCACCCTGACCTGCATGTCCAAGAAAACATAAAAAACACACAAAAAACAAGGCTTCTCTAGTGAAATAAGCAATACCTGACTGCCACTACAAAGTCAACCCTAGCAAAGCCCTTCCTACTGCCTTCGCTACTCAGCTGTTGCTTACTTACTCACCTACAAAACTCAACCATAACAAAGCCTGAACAATGCTGTAACAATATAGCCAGGTTTGCAACCAATTCTAAATACCAAACACACCACTGTAAACCTTTACAAGAACTCAAATGGCTCAAATTATCCAACCATCAAAAATACATTCAACTAACCATTACACACAACTTAATCTATAAACCCACCGCCTGTCCTGTCCTACAAAATCTTATAGAACAATATAAGCCAACTAGACCACTTAGATCAGATGACAAAAACCTACTCAATCTCATCAAACCCTCAAAAAAACTGGCAAAGCATTATACTCATACTCAGTCTCTAAGCAATGGGGCTCTGTCCCTCCAAACATCAGGTTAACTCCTACACTATCTCTGTTCAAAGCCACCCTAAAAAACACCTATATAACTCCTGGAAATGCCCATGTATATCCCCAGGCTAACTTCTGTTACCCCTCCGTATCACAGTACTACTCCTTTACACTCCTAGCTACATCTAAAATGTCAGATATTCTCTACTTAAGTTAGGCTGTGGATATGCCCACACCATATCTCGCAATACAATTATCATTCTTGTGAAATTCATTACGTCAAATGCTAACATTCTGTAACATATCAAGAAAGCTGTAAAAAAAAAAAAAACTGTATATACTGTTTCTCTGTCACAAACTGAATGATGCAATTATGTACAAGTTACTAACCCACTTTGTAATGTAGATTCATTCTATTAAACGTTTCTTATGTTGATTTTACTGTGGAGCTTTTCTTCCTGGGCCTCTGCTGAAAATGGGTCATGTGACCCAGTCGAACTATCCGTGTAAATAAATAAATAAATAAATAAAATATTTATAACAAGACAGGAATGACCTTGCCTTACAAAGTTGGGGCTAATTCTACCAGAGCTGCTGCTACCTCTTCAGTTTTCCACTTAAGAACTTCCATGGATGATATTTGTTCAGCAGCAACTTGGCTTCATCTCAGACCTTTATCTCTTATTATAAGCTGGATTTGGTGTCCAGAGGTAGAGCATCTTTTGGCTCAGTGGTGCTCAGAAATATCCTTCTTTGAATCCACCCACATTTCTAAGTAGTTGGGGACTCTGTCCCATCAGTCAAGGATGGATTGAAAATTGACAACATCAGATCAAAAAGTTATGTACTTACCACAATGTTCCATCAGTGATGTCGATTTTCATTCCTCCTCGACTCCTCTCCTACCAACCCCCAATCTTTTTTAAGTTTCTTCTAGAAGAGCGAGAGGATATAACAGTTGGGTTGCATTTTTATGTCTATACTAGCTCCAGAAGTGGCATTGTCCCTTCCTCTTTGAGACTCTCTCTCTTTCTCTTCATCCAAATTGTACACATATATGTATAAGTTGTAAGAGTGCATCTTTCTTTAGTGCTTGGAAACAAGATCTGAGGTAATGCCCTAATGGGCAAGGGAGAAGCTCGAGAGTTTTGGATTGCCATGAGGTTTTACAATTAGCCAAGTTGGATCCGACATCTCAGCTCAGGACCCATCAGTCAAGAAGCAACAAAAATCGACAACACAGATGGAACGTTCTGCTAAGTACATAACTTTTTTTTTTTTTTCTGAGAACTGTCTGAAATTCACTTGTTAAGAACAAGTACTGTGATGAAGCTTTTCTCTTCTGGCCTACACTGAAAATGGAATCTCCCCAGTTGACTTTCCTAGCCAATAAAACAAATAAATAAATAAGTGTGCAAGGACACAGTGTCATTGTTCACTACAAGCAACACAAGATGCATTGTGGGCACAACATCTGAGGAAGGCACCTGTAATATGAAGATAGTAGACCTTGACAGATATGGAGCACCCACTATGCATGGATGAATCCTTGCTCTGGTTGTAATACTTGCTGAGGTTTCAACCTCAACGCATGAACTTGCTATTGATCATGTGTATTACTGTACAATATACTCCAAGTGCATTACACTCAAGATGACAACATGTGCAGACACAGGAAAATAGCTCATAATACACACCTTATTACAGGAACTTTTCCTAGTATTTGAGCACACTATACAGTATGCATAGTTTAAAGCAGCAGGATGTACCCTGGCAGTGCAAGGTGTCAAATTTCTCCATCTGCAGATCACCATAGATAAAATCCCATACCATATCCTAGCTAGCTATAGGTCACCTTCTACGTTCAAAGAAACTCACAGTTTATACTTAGACCTACTGGAGACACTTACTATCCAGCCAAACACCCTTCCTATGGAGGATTCTTTAATTACCTCTGTATAAACTGAGAATCCTAAAAGATCTCAAATCTCCAAGCACAGTGATCCCTGGACTTTGTAAATACAGACAGCCTTGACCAGTAAGTGCATACTCCCACTAGGGGCTCCAATATACTGGATCCCCTAATCACAAACTTGGGGAATGCTGCACCCTTCCCATTGTCATGTCCTCCCTATTAAGGTCTAACCATAAAATTGTCAAGATCACCCTGTTAACGTCCAACCATAAAGTTGTCTCCTGTGAAATCAAAATCGACTCGGTAACCCCAGTAACAGGAAGTAGTCAAAGGCAAACTACCTTTTATTAACTGATAATTTGTCAAAATTCAGTACCGCTCCAAACCCAGAGAACTCAGCAGCCTATGCAGAATTGTTAACAGAAACCTTGGACAACCATGTTAATGTCTGCACAGAGGCTGCTGTATCTACCAGAAGTAAGCCCAGGACTAATCCCAGAAACAAGTTGCTCTGGTGGCATCTCAAATTAAACAGGATATAGAACTAAAGAAAAACGTTATTGCTAAAATTAGGAAGTGTAACTCCCATAAATATAAAAACTCTATCATCAAACTAAATAAGAACTGAAAAGGCTAGTCAAGTCCAGTTTTGAGGTTAAAATAGCCTCCCATGCAAAAAACAACCATAAGGCCTTTTTCAGCTATGTCAGAAACCTCAAAGGCAGCACACAGCAACGCACTAAACATTCACTGATGTGGCAAATCTGTTGGCAAATTCAGTTCCAACTTTAACCCCCCCCAAAGTAATACCCTCAACCATAACCCCTCCAACTATAAAAAGAAAGTATGTCTTGGCTGTGCTTGCTAAGGCCAAAAACACAACCTCAATGGATCCTGATAATATCAGGGATGCCTACTGAATAGTGTAAAATATGACTTATCATGGTCAGTGGAGTCACTATTTAATTATAGTCCCAAAACAGGCTTTGTACCATGAGAATGGAAGACTGCAGTGGTCATCCCCCTTCATGAGGGCAGATCATGAACACATACCAGAAACCACAGACCCATTAGTCTGACTATTTTTTTATTGCAAAGCCATGGAAAGTGTTATCTTGGAAATGATCAACAAAGACATTGGAAATTCCAGATATCGAATCCATCCCAGACTGGCTTCATCAAAGGAAGGTCATGCCTACAGAACTTGGTGGACTTCTTTGAAAAAGTTACCAAGGCAATGGATGAGGATAAAACCATACATACTGCCTACCTTCCTCTGGCTAAGGCATTTGATACAGTACCACACTTGAGCATTGTTAACAGACTTATGGACTTAGGCATAAACCCATATATAATATGCTAGATAGCCATCTAGCTCATGGATAGGACCCAGGATTTTATGATCTGTGAGACCACCTCCACAATGACGCTGGTCCCTCAGGACTCCTTGCTGGGCCCACTTCTCTTTGGCTTCTACTTCTTGGAAGTCAAAGCCAATGTCAAAGGCCTCTGGCTGGCCAAGTTTATAGATGATTACAAACTGGAGACAGTCACTGCATCCCCCCAAGATATAAACACCCAACAGGAAGGTCTAACACAGACAGATGACTGGTACCAAAGCCATGGTTTAAAACTCTATGTCAAGAAATGCATTGTAGTACGTTGGACACCCCGGAAAACTGTGTCATCGATAACAAAACTTCTAAGAGTTGACTAACTAATCAAGGATCCGGGAACTCATGTAGATAGTAACCTTGCTTTTGACCAGCATGTGTTCAAAGTAGTAAGAAAGTCCTTCTATGTTGTTCAACTTATAAGTAAGGGCATGGCATCTTGGTCCAGGAATATCAACATACCATTGTTCTCAGCCCTCATCAGACTCATCGTAGAGTATACCTGACCAGATACATGCAGAAACTGGAACATCTGTAAATGTTCATACAAAAAGAATACAGGGCATGGATACAATGTGCTGTGCAGATTGGCTCAAAGCCCTATCTCTATACTTGTTTTCCTATAGACAGCTTGAGAGGTGATCTGTGCCTGGCTTACAGGGCTTCCTTGGACTCTGTTCTGATGAACCCTTTGCACATTCACAAAAAAAAAAAAAAAAAAATAGCATTAGAACTACTAGATCCATAGACCTAAACTTTGCCTACGACATAAATAGGACATGTTGGAGAGACGTATATGTCTCTCAGAGAATTCCCATTCTCTGTAATAGGCTCCCCATCCATGTGAAACAAAGTTCCTCCCTACCCATCTTTAACTTGATATAACTTGGACCATTGGATGGGAAATCAGAAATTCACCCCTGTTCTGGTACCTGTGTATCTGTTGGTTAAAGGCAGCCAGTAGATCATTGCATAACCAAAAAGGACCCCTATATAAATGCCTAAAATATAAAACTTGGGTGTGACATTTGGGTTGCACAGCTAGGTTTATAAAGGCTCTAGTGGCTGCTAATCTAGTATACACGGGTGAACCTGTGTAGCTGTATCCCTGTTATGCAGTGTCTTGAGGTTCCTCTTGTTTCACTGCAGCTTTACAGTCATATAGCTATCAGCTGTCTCCCACTTAACAGCTCTCTGCTTTTACTTATACTTTCCCTACTGCCGCTAGTGTCCAACTTTCTTCCCTGCTTATAATGCTCTTTTATTGTCTTTTAGCTATATAGTATATCCCACACTTTGCTTCATTCCTTTTTACTCTCACTTGCATACTTCACATTAACTCAAAATCTAACTTACACTTACTCTTACACTTATTGCAGTGCATATCACTTGCTATCTAATATATGGAACCCTCCTTGTTTTATGCCTTTTATGTCAACCCGCCTGTTTTGCTTTCTCCCACCTCCACCACTGTTATTCCATCTAAATGCCTCTTATCAATAAATCCATATTAGCTCTTATCAGATACACAAAATTTGTCCACTGTTCTGGCAGAGGTTTTGGTATCTTACCATATGAAAATGATCAGGCTTTATTTGATCAAGAACTAATGTATAGTACTTGGCTAAAATGTGCACTCACAGAACAAGACTATTGTGTTTAGGTTTGCCCCTTTCCCGAAGTGCAGAAGGCAAAACTTCTTTATGTAGGTATGGAGGGCTTACCTTCTAAGCAGGAAAAAAAATCTTGACTTGAAAAGCAAGTTATTTACTTTCTTTTGATAAACTCACTTTTCAAGGACTTGGGTTTTGATGGTGTGACAGAGATCCAACGACTGTATCAAGATCACACAAACTCTCTCTCTCTCTGATACTGTACCTCTCGAGCTTCTCCTACTGCTGCCCACCTGTATAGCCCAGCATAATATCCATTTGCTAATGCAAGCCACTGTCTTTTTATGTATGTTATCATAGTCCTCTTCACTGTATATACATCCAGTTTTGGAAACTTTTTCACCTACTTCAGTTCTGAAGATCTTCAGACTGTGCTGTGTTATAAGTTGCACGTATCACTAATTGTTTATCTGCTATTACTACAATCTTTAATTGTTGGATGTGCTTTAGCAGTTTGTATAAAATGATCAATGCAATTGTTTGTTCATCCTGTGTAATGAAATAGGAGCTTTTCTTCTTGTGATTCCCCTGTAAACAGGTTTTGTTGATTGAAACTTGCCAGGTTAACAAATACTGTATTTTAAAATAAAATAAAACTGTATTTTAATGTATGGTACTTGTCTTGTTTAGTGCTTTGTCCGGTGGATTATCTACAGTTGTGGTTGACGTACCAGATAAAGGTGTTTTCTGCAAGGATATGCATTTACTGGTAAGAGAAACACTACACATTTACTTACTGCAATAATGCATGTTCATTTTTGTTTCATCCGTTACATTCTGAAAAATAAACATTGTGTGTTGCTTTGGACATGTCACTATTATGTTAAACTATTTTTTTTCTCATTTTCACAGTGTCTAAAGCATTCACAATGTGAAAGATAAGTGATATCTCTCAACCTCTTAGCACAAAAAATCTGGACAAAGTCAAACCTAAATAAATGGGGAGACAAATGCCCAAAAATGGTGACAGATTTTAAGTCTTGTTCTTGTAAACTTTGAAAGTTGCTAGAATAACATTTTGCATAATTATGTATTTTCTGAAGGTTATGAAGCCTGAAACTTAAATGTCTGTCGTTAGTTAGTGATTCCAATCCTCAGTGATTTGTCAGAAAACCACAAAATCTGATGTTAATCTTCTTTCCATTCATCACTAATTGGTTTGGTTCCGAGCCCTCGGAACCGAGTCGGCCTATTACCAAGCCCGCACCAGACAAAAACTCTCAAGCTAAGCTTCTACCCACAATGCCCTTCTCCCTGTTACCTCAGATCTCGTTTACTGCATTTGTTTTTAGGTATTTCCTTGTGTAAAGCCACGTTTCAGCCGAGCTCTCAGCTAAGTTGAAACATTTTTGATATTTTGTGTGAAATACTTGTTTGTTTCTTAAATTTTGTGAGTTAAAGTCATTTTCCTGTCGAATTACAGTAG
The DNA here is from genome assembly GCF_019279795.1 of Protopterus annectens. Taxonomy (NCBI): domain Eukaryota; kingdom Metazoa; phylum Chordata; order Ceratodontiformes; family Protopteridae; genus Protopterus; species Protopterus annectens. The sequence goes on along the minus strand of NC_056747.1, from coordinate 44,296,774 downwards.
TTCTAGATATATTTCTCTCTATATCTACCCATTGGTAACCTTTTTTCAGTACCATTGCTAGTATGGCCCTATTCTCTTTACCCTTGTGGTATTCCTTCCCTGTTCTTTCTACTCTAGTTGGTGTGTTACCACCAATCGTTGGGTGCAGAGTATAATTACCAGCGGTTATACCATTCCCCTTATTTCTTATCCGAAACTTCCAACAAAACTTCCTGATGTTCCACCCAGTCAGAGGGAAGAGGCAGCTTCAGAAATAAAAAAGCTATGCCAAAAAAGAGTCATCCAACCAGTCGTACCAGACCAATCCGGATCCAGATTTTACTCAAGAGTCTTTTTGGTGCCAAAAAAGACAGGGGACTGGAGACCCATTCTGGATCTCAGCAGCTTGAACAAGTCTGTCGTCCAAACCAAATTCCAGATGGTCAAGGTTCAGTCCATTCTCCCTTTTCTGAGGCAGGGCGATTGGTTGTGCTCACCACATCAAAATGGACAAGCACTCCAGGAGTCTGCTTCGCTTCCGGCTAGGAGCCAATCATTACCAGTTTTGTTCCCTGACGTTCGGTCTCTCTGCATCCCCCCAGAGTGTTCACAAAGTGCATGGCAGTGGTTACAGCTCATTTGAGACTGCAAGGATTCCGGGTGTTTCCATATTTGGAAAATTGGCTCCTCACCGCCCCCACCAAGCATCTTCTGGTAACAGTCCTACAATACACACTTTCTCTGGCAGAAATTTTGGGGGTAACTGTGCACTGGGAGAAGTAAAACCTGGTCCCTACACAGCAGATAAAATTCATCGGAGCAGTCTTCAACACCCGATCCTCTCTGGTGTTGCTCCCAGCTCACAGACTCCAGAGATTGAGGCTTCAGTTCTGGGTGATACTCTGTCAAGACAAAGTCTCAGTGAGAGAGGTTCTTCAGGCCCTAGGATCCATGGCAGCTTCAATCCCAATAGTGCCTCTTGCCAAGCTGCACATGCTAATTCTCCAATGGCTTCTTCTTTCTCAGTGGCTCCTGAATCATCACCCTCTATATTCCCAGAGCCAGATAACCAACTCCTGCAAGCAGGACCTTCTTTGATGGATGAGGCCAGACACAGAACTTTGGAGCCACCCATTCCAGTCACCTCAGCCCAAGGCCATTGTGACTACGAATGCTTCCCTGATCGAGGGGGGGAGCCATTTCCAAGGAAACATAGTCCAAGGCACATGGTCCACATTGGAGGCCAACCTGCATATCAATATTCTAGAACTGAGAGTGGTGCTGTTAGCATTGCAGGCATTCCATCCGGTTCTTCCTTCTGGGACAATTGCAATTCAGTCAGACAATATGTCAGTAGTCTGGTATATCGACAGGCAAGGAGGAACCAAGTCATACCCCTTGTGTCGAGAGGCCATGAGGATTTGGCAGTGGCTGATAGCTTCCAACCGCTTTCTGATAGCAAAGCATATCCCGGGGAGCTCCAACGTGTCATGATTGGCCCACAGGACTTCTTTATGCATATCCCCCCTTTCCTCTGATTCCACAGTTCTTAAAGAAAGCTTATCGGTTGAAATGCAAAGTGATCCTCATAGCCCCTTTTTGGCCTTGACAAAGTTTGGTTCCCCTTCCTTTGGCCTCATCTAGTATACCCACTGTGGATTCTGGACCCTCTTCCAGACCTGATTGCTCACCCTCAAGGGTTGAGCCATCCGAATCTGTCAAGTCTCAAGCTGACAGCTTGGTTTCTCCACTTCCGTTAATTGTCAGGCAGGCTGATGTCACCTCACCTGTTCGGAATCTTATCCTGGCGTCTCATAAACCATCCACCAGAATACTGTATCAGGAGAAATGGAAAAGGTTCTCTCTCTGGTCAAAGGCTAACATGCTAGATCTGTATTCAGCTCCGGTCACAGCTGTTTTGCAATACTTGTCTAAGGTTTTTGAAGAGAGTGCCGCAGCCTCTACCATACGAGTACATCTGGCTGCAGTTTCGAATTACCATAATGGGCTGGATAGTACGCCTCTCATCTCACTACATTTATGTAAAACCTTTCTCAAAGGAGTTTCAAACATCAGGCCCCCAGTCAGACAGCCTATAGAGCCTTGGAACCTCACGTTAGTTCTACAGTCTTTGACTCAACCCCGCTTTGAACCCACAGCGAAGTGTGACCTGAAATTCTTGTCTTGGAAATCCTTGTTCTTGGTAGCTATTACGTCAGCCAGACAGATTTCGGAGCTAGAGGCATTGTGCATCAAAATACCCTATTTGGTCTTTCACAAGGACAGAGTATCACTCAGGACAAATCCATCTTTCCTCCCCAGGTTGTTTCTGACTTCTCCATCAATCAGTCCATTGACCTACCAGTGTTCTTTCTGACTTTTTCTAATAAAGAAGAGTACTGCCTACATTCCATGGATGTACACAGACAACTGAGATTCTATTTAGACAGAATCAAAATTATGGGTAAGTCTGACCAACTTTTCATTTCTTTTTCTGGACCTAGAATGGGAAACTCTGTATCCAAGGTTACTTTATTGAAATGGCTAAGGAACTGCATACACTTCTCTTACTCTTCCACAAAAGAACCTCTGCCACAGGTTAAAGCCAATTCCACTAGATCTATGGTGACATCTGTAGCTTTTCACTCCAGGGCTTCTAAGGATGACATTTGCGCAGCAGCCACTTGGGCTAAACCCCACACTTTCATCAATCATTACAAATTGGATGTGGTCTCCAGAGGGAGCGCTGCCTTTGGCTCAGTGATACTCAGGAATATTCTTCCATAAGGGCTGCCCTTGTGTCTCAAGGTAGGTTGGGATTCTGTCCCATCTGTGATGAATGGAAAGAAGATTAACAACATCAGATAAAGAAGTTATGTCTCACCATAACATTCTGTCTGTGCTGTTCATCTTCTTTCATTCATCACTTCCCATCCTTCTTCCCCCTCCAAAGGCTCCTGGAGCAAACTTTGGGTCCAAGTGGTGTCTTATGGCATTTGCGCAGAATGGGCCTTTGGTTTTCGGGTTTATCACAGTCAAACTCTATCTGAGGTAACAGGGAGAAGGGCATTGTGAGTAGAAGCTTAGCTCAACAGTTTTTGGCTGGGGCGAGCTTGCTAATAGGCTGACTCGGTTCTGAGGACTTGGAACTGAACCCATCAGTGATGAATGAAAAAAGATGAACAACACAGATGGAATGTTATGGTAAGACATAACTTCTTTTTTTTTTATGAGGAACATACAAAAGTATTAAGAGGCATGAGGCAAGTATATCCTGCATAGAAACTTGATTACAGAGTTTAAAGTGTATAGCTTAAGTCTGTAGCTAAGGTTCAATACTTAACAGGGTTGAAAGGGGTTATTTTTAACAGGGACTGTTTGAATAGATTGTATTGAATGAATACAGGTCACCACACTAAAGGCAGGAAGTTCAACCGTTTATTGTAAAGTGCTTTTCGTCTTAGGGGATCCCAAGATTTCTTCAGACAAAGTGAAGGAACACACACCCCTTCTTTTATTACATACAATTAAAGAGCTATATGCTCCCATTGGTTACAAAACCATTAAGTCATCAGTATAACCTAAAAAGCCTTTGACTTGAAAACAAAAGCCTGCCCACTGTATGCAGATCACAACACAATAAATCAAACGGGCTGCAAACTTTTGTCTTTTAACAGGATGAAAAAAGCAGCAAACAAATATGATAAAAACAATGAACTGCCAGTTTAAACTTTCGTGCAAACAAAGAATTCAAATGCTGGAAGCTAACTAACAAGTTAAAAACTTGACACATACTGTTACAAGTGCCAAGTGTTAAAACTGGTTCTGCCTGTCCTAACCGTAACCAAGACAACCTCTTAAAAGCTACCTAATAATAAGCGATTAAAACCAGTTTGTATCCCTGTTTTATTTTATTTTTTATTTGGATTGGGTGTTTATTGTGTGTGTGTTTTTTTTTTTTTTAGTACTTGGTGCTCCCTCGACACCGTTATGTCGAAGGACGCAAAGGTCTCAGGCTTCAAGAAGTGTGACTCGTGCTGTCAGAAAATCTCTGACAGACGGTCACACTTCTTGTGTTTACTGCCTGGGACCTCTGCACCTGCAGGACTCAGCTTACAGTATCGGCTCCACCCGGTGCCGATACCGCTAAATCTAGGCACTCACTGTCGGCTCCGGCTGGAGCTGAAGTATCCTCGGCTCGTTCGGCTCCACCCATCTCCAGAAAGAGATCAAGATCCCCTTCGTTGGAGTCTATACATTCGGCTCCGAGATCACCCCTGCTCTTGGAGCAGAGCCATTGGAGCCGGTCTTCTCGGTCGTCCAGGCTGTCCAACCATGACCTTGAGAGAGTGGTGAGTAGACTATTAAAGTCTCAGGCATTGGCCCAAATGCTCCATAGCCCGTCTCAACAGACGGTAGCTATTACACATCCACCTAACATTCCTCCTTTGACTCTCCTACAGAGCTCGGAGCCGGAACTCCTCGGAGCCGGAACTGTTGTGGCTTCGGAGCCGATACCACCTCCCCCTTCGGCTCCGTTGTCCTCTGCTCCGATCTCCTCCTTGATGCCTTCATTGGAGGGATCCAGGAGTCTGGTCTCTCTCGTCGGCTCCGAGGGGGTGAGTGGCATCGGACCCTTGTCCGACCCCGTTCTCCCTCTTGGAGCTTCGACGTTGGTGAGCTCAGCCCCGACATCAGCCTCGGAGCCATCCCTGTCAGTGCAGCCTGGGGTTCCTATCTCTTCAGAGTGGGAGCCTTCTGGCCTCTCTGATGGGGGAGCCTTCGAGGTGATGAGGAGTGTAATAGCCCCAGGGTGTAGTCAACGGTCAGTTCAATCAGCTTTTCCCACTACAGTGCCTGCTGATATCTCTTCCCACTCTCTTGCTCCCGGACCCAGAGATCCAACGCCTCAGGTTTCCCCACTGGGAATATTTTCCTCTTCCGAGGCTTCTCCTGACCCTTCAGGTGAGCATCCGCATAAGAGGACATGTAAGAGGAAACATCTAGACTCCTCCGAGTCTATTACATCCGATACTGACTTGGATGAGTCGGAGGGATCCCCAAGGTCTCCCTCTGAGGATGTCTCTTTCTCAGACATCCTTGAACTCCTTAAGCAGAGGGGGAACTGGCCTTCCCTTAATCCTTCCAAGGATGAGTCGGTATACCTGGAGACGTTCGGGTCTCGACCCTCCACCTCCTGGGTGTCTCCGCCTTTCAACCCTCTTATGGACGTGGTGGCTCGGAAGGCATGGATGGCCCCGGATTCGGTGGAACCCATTCCTCGGAGGCCTTCTAAATTCATCACGGCCCCACCTGATAGGCTATTTTTGACAAAAGGTGTCCCAGTTGATGCCATGGTGGTGGCTGCAGCCACCAAGAAGGAACTAGCTGATCCTTCAGTACCTGTCCATCCTCCTAACAAGGATTCCAGGACTATGGATACGTACGGCAAGCGGATATTTTCTTCAGCGACCTTTGCCATGCGGTCGCTGAACTACTTGTGTCACTTCACCCGCCTTCAAAGAGATGTTCTTAAAGAGTTGGTAGAAGTTTTACAGGATCCGTCAGCTGCTGGGTCCCAGGATAAAATTAACTCACAGCTAGGAATCCTAAACTCCATTGTTAACTCCTCCATGCGGCTCATTTCATATGCAGCCGATGGAGCGAGTAGGGCCGCAGGCACAGGAGTGGCTTTAAGGCGTCAATCCTGGATGCGGCTTTGTAATTTTGCAGACCCCTTCAAGGCGTCCTTCACAAACTCTCCTTTTGATGGTTCGATCTTGTTCGGACCTCAAGTGAAAGACACCTTGACTAAATGCGAACAAGATGGCAAGACTCTTTCTGCCATAGGAGTCCGTGTCTCCACACCTTCAAGACCTTACCCAAAAGGTCAGAAGGGTGGGAAAATGTGGTTCCGCAAATCTCAAGGAGTCACGTCTGATGCACTAGGTCAGTTTACCCCCAGAGGCAGAGGGTGTAACAACAACAGACGCTGCCCTAGGGGCAGAGGGGGTCCACAGAATCAGGGTAGCAGGGAGCCTCTCTCTGACAAACCCTTCCAGCATCCCTGAGATGTTGCCCGATTTTCCACCTTCGGAGGCAGTCGGGGGAAGATTATCGCTGTACCCAAAAGCCTGGCTTTCCCTTTCTCAAGACAAATGAGTACAGTTGATCATATCCAAGGGTTACAAAATTCCCTTTATCCAAACCCCAATTCAGCAAAAGGGAACCCTTCCAGACATTCCACCCGGTCTAAGGAAATTAGCAGTACCAGAGATATCAAAACTGCTAGCAAAAAGAGCCATCCAGCCAGTCCCAGCAGACCAAATAGGATTCGGAATCTACTCAAGGTTCTTTTTAGTACCAAAAAAGACAGGGGACTGGAGACCAATATTAGATCTCAGCAAACTAAACAAGTTAGTAAAGAAAACAAGATTCTGGATGGTAACGCTTCAGTCCATTCTACCCTTTCTGGGCAAGGACAATTGGATGTGCTCGGTGGACCTTCAGGATGTGTACAATCACATAAAAATTCACAGGCGCTCCAGAAGGTTTCTCTGCTTTCGGCTGGGGGCCAGTCACTTCCAATTCAGAGCCCTGCCATTTGGACTCACTACAGCCCCCAGAGTGTTCACCAAATGTATGGCAGCGGTTATGGCTCACCTGAGACGTCAAGGATTCCAGGTGTTTCCATATCTAGACGACTGGCTCCTCACTGCCACCACCAGGCATTAACTTCTCCAAGCCAGAGATTACACCATTCACATTTGCAGAGGTCTAGGGATCTCTATAAATTTCAAAAAATCTGCCTTGTCACCCTGTCAATCTATTACCTTTATAGGCGCCAATTTGGACACCGTACAACTTTCAGCAAAGTTAACAGACCAAAGGATCTTGGATATTCAACACCACATCCATGTGATTCTCCAGAGCGACAAAATTCAGGCCAGGTTTGCCCTGAAAGTATTGGGTCTTATGGCGGCCGCCATAACACTTCTTCCCCTTGCCCGCTTTTACATGCGTCTCCTACAGTGGATGCTTTTCACCCAATGGTCTTTTCAATGACTTCCCATGCATCACAGGATCATGATAACTCCAACTTGCAAAAGGCATCTGACCTGGTGGATATTGTCCCCTCAAGTCCATCAGGGCAGACCCTTTGTTCCTCCCGCCCCGGTCACCACGGTTACATCGGACGCCTCCCTGATCAGGTGGGGGGGCATTATCAGGGCAGGATGGTCCATGGCACTTGGCAACCTTTTGAATGCCACCTGCACATAAATGTCCTGGAGATGAGAGCAGTGCTTTTAACGTTGCAAGCCCTCCCCGACTCTCTTCCCCTGGGGACTATTGCAGTCCAAACGGACAATATGTCTGTAGTGTGGTATATCAACAAGCAGGGCGGAACCAAGTCCTATCCACTGTGTCGAGAGGCACTCAGACTTTGGCAGTGGGCAATCTCTTCTCAGCGGTTTCTGATAGCAACGCATATCCCTGGGAAATCCAACATCATAGCGGACAGGTTGAGCAGAGCTATTCTCATGCCTCACGAGTGGTCTCTCAATCTGTGACGGAAGAGATTTTTCAGAAGTGGGGCCTTCCTTGCTGTGATCTTTTTGCTACCCCTCAAAACAGCAAATGCCCCGACTTCTTCTCCCTCTTCCCCCTTCCATGCCATCCTCCCAGAGACGCTCTAATCCAGGATTGGCTCCGGGGACTTCTCTATGCTTTTCCTCCCTTTCCTCTAATACCACAAGTAATTCAGAAAGCAACCGCCTTGAGAGCCAAGATGATTCTCATTGCCCCTTATTGGCCTCAACAGATATGGTTTCCGTTCCTACATCGTTATCTTTTGGTACAGCCATGGCATCTGGACCTGGTTCCTGATCTTCTGACCCACCAGTCGGGGCAGCTGCACCAATCCATACCTTCTCTCAACCTCACTGCTTGGTTGCTCCACTTCCATCCCTAGCCAGGCTTCCTATGATTTCTAATCCCGTCCGGGATATCATAGTAGCTTCCCTTAAATCTTCCACCAGAAGGATTTACACTAGTAAATGGCAACGTTTCTCCTTCTGGGCAAAAGCTAGGAACATAGATCCCTTTACTGCTCCAATTGTGTATTTTTACTTAAGCCTCCGATTAGAGACCCCCCAGCACAGTGGGATCTAAATTTAATCTTAACATCCTTGATTCTTCCCCCCTTTGAACCTGTGGCTACCTGTTCATTGAAATTTCTTTCTTGGAAGACACTCTTCCTGGTCGCCATTACTTCTGCCAGGAGAGTATCTGAGCTTCATGCCCTCTGCATTCGTCCTCCCTACTTAATCTTCCACAAAGACAGAGTTTCTCTAAGAACTAATCCGTCTTTTTTACCCAAAGTGGCATCACAGACGAACTTAAATCAATCTATTGATCTTCCAGTTTTTTTCCCAAATTATTCTAATAGAGCGGAGCAAAAGCTACATTATCTCGATGTTCACCGCCAACTCAGATATTATTTGGTCAGAACCAAACAATTTAGGAAATCTGATCAACTGCTTTTAATCCTATGCAGAGAACAGGAAAGGCCTTCCGGTATCCAAGGTAACCCTATCTAGGTGGCTGTCTTCTGTGATTACATGCATTTATCAACCCAGAGGTAAAGAGTTGACTTCTAGGCCAAAAGCCCATTCAACTAGAGCACTAGCTACATCTACAGCTTTTCAGGCTAGACTTCCAATAGACACTATTTGTGCAGCAGCCACATGGGCCTCTCCTCATACCTTTGTTTCACATTACAAATTGGACTTGGCCTCCAGAAACAGAGCAAATTTTGGTTCCACCGTTCTCAAGAGTCTGTTCCATTGAGCCACCCAGGATAAAGGTGCTAGGGACGCGGTCCCATCCAGCAAGAATGAAGGTGAGATTGACAACTTAACATTGAGAAGTTATGTACCTACCATAACGTTCCATGTTAGTTGTCTTCTCTCGCCTTCTTTCTTACGTCCCTCCCACCATCCCCCTAGCCTGGTCAGACCGAGAAGTTTGTTCCTCTTCCTTGAAGAGTCCTGATCCAATTTTTTCCAAGCTAATTAGCTTCCTAGTGTCACTAGATCAGATTGGTCTTTTTCGAGGGATTATTTCCCCTTCCTCCTCCTCTCCAGTTGGAGGAATATATTGCATAATTTTTCCTTAGCTACCAAACGAGATCTGGGTAGTTAGCGCCTTGCATCATGGGATATAGGGTTGCCTCGAGCCGGTAAAATTAGCTCTCGAGCTTTAGTAAGTGGCCGAGTCGGAGCCGAGGATCGGCTCCGAACCCATCCAGCAAGAAAGAAGGCGAGAGAAGACAACTAACATGGAACGTTATGGTAGGTACATAACTTCTCATTTTATTCCACATAATACTAGATTCAATTTACGTATGATCATTCCTTATGGTGAAGGTGAAAAGACTTTGAAATCAATAATTAGGAAAAATCTGAATATTTTTAGGGGCAATTTAGAAATATTTAATTTGTTGGGACATGGTCCGCAATTTGTGCACAAAACAGGCAGGAATATAAAATTTTTTATAGAGCATAACATCCCACAATGCCCCCTAGGGTTGACAGGCGCATCAAGATGAGGTGCACGTAAGCAGTGTTCATTTATTTTAGATAGTGACACCATAAAGGTCCAAGGTAGAACACGACCAGTTATGTTACAGAAAGGGAAATGTAACACCAGAGGGCTAGTTTACATCGCTGTTTGTCAAACCTGTAAACATTATTATGTAGGGAAAACAGAAAGTGCACTAAAATCTAAAATTTATGAACACCAGTACGCTTTTTCCAGGTGTAATATTAACAACGCCCTGTACAAACATACACTTACATGCCAGGAATTCTCAAACTTTAAATATGGAATCTTGGAAGTAGTTCTCAGAAGTCCCAGATGTGGTTGGTGGGAGCTAAGTTTAGATTTAAGAAAACTTTATTGGATTATAAAGTTAAATACTACTAATGCCCCTGGCCTTAATGAGCATTTCTCATTAGCACCAGTATTGAATAGAAAAGCTTTAAAACTGTAATATATATATATAGATGTATATATATATATATATATATATATATATATATATATATATATATATATATATATATATATATATATATATACACACACACATATATATATATATATATATATATATATATATATATATATATAGATATATATATGTGTATAAATATATGGTGCGTGTTTTTAGGGACTTTGTAATACATGGTTTTTAATAATTTTTCTTCATGGATGTTTTTTTAAAATATTTTTTAAAAATATTTAGATTACATATGATGTATGCTTTTTTGTAGTTAATTTATTGATTAATTAATGACGGACGTATTTAATGGTGACCTCACTTCCTTTTTACTTAGTTCTGATGATGTCCCAGAGTATTGAGGGAGGGATGAAAGTGCTAAACTTCAACTTTATGGATTTATCACAATAAAATTACTTTTTATTGACTGATCATGGACTGGATGTGGAGCTCATTGTAAAGTCCTTGTTCGAGCACTGTTTATTTTATTTAAACTCTGTTTCTGTTTCTTTCTGAAGGCATCGCTAGAAGCATCTTCATGTATTTTCATTGTTATCAGTAGGGGAAATCAAATTTTTGCCCACATTCTCCATCAGTGTGGTATGCTGCGATAATTAGCTCAACATAGACAGAATTCTATTACTTACGGAACCACCATTCTTATACAATCATAGGATCATAGGAAGTTACTAGGCTATTGGCCCTGAGGCCCTTACAAGCCTAGCCAAAACTTTAGCCCATGTTCCAAGTCAGCACCCTATGCCACTGTCAAGCAGGGACAGAGGTGGAATCCCAGGGGTGTATTTTCTATTCCCCATCCAGTTATCCAGGTTGCAGTTAAAAAGGGTTAATGAGGTACTCTGCTTTACATGGAGAGGCAGTCTGTTCCATAAAAAGGGGCGTCTCTGGGATACAAATCTGTCCCACCAACAAGTCCTATTGATGTCACAGACCAGGTTTGAGTTGCACATGCGGGTTACTCGAGTGGACTTTGACTTGTGGATATGCAGCAGTCCCATCAGTCCCATGAGGCCCTGGATTCTCTGGGTGAGGAGCCTCTGTGGTCTCTCCAGCTGCTGCATGTGGTTTGTAATGTGATAATTTGTGGGGATGTCACTGTCCCCAAAGGGATAATGATACATTTTTTTGGCATTCAGTTTGAGGCCATGTTTTTGGCACCAGTCATTTGTTTGGGTGAGACCCTCTTGGAGGATGTCCACATCACTAGGGGAATTGATGACAGTACCCAGCTTGCAGTCATCTGCAGACTTGGTCAGCCATAGCCCACTAGTTTTGGCCTGCACCTCTGAGAGGTATATCTCAAACAGCAGAGGCCCTAAGACAGATTTCTGGGGTACACTGCTTGTTACGTGTCTATTACTTAGGTGGCTTTCCCTATTTTGACTAGGGGGGTTATATCAGTGAGCCAGTTTGCTACCCATCTGGTAACATATGGATTGATGGCTAGTTAAGCGAGTTTATTTATTATACTTGAGTGGGGAATAGTATCAAAGGCTTTGGTCAGGTCAAGATAGGTGGTGTGCACCATCTTTCCCTTGTCTATGGCCTTGGTGACTGTTTCAAAAATGTCGACCAAATTTAACAGGCATGACCTCGCCCTGACAAAATCAAACTGTGTGGGATCAAGTGTTTGGAGGTTGTCAATGTCCTTGTTAATGAGGTCCATGATTATCTGCTCCATGGCCTTGCAGATCAAGCTAGTTAGGCTGATGGGTCTATAATTCCCAGTATAGGTGGGCGCTCCACCTTTGTGCAAAGGGGTGACAGTAGCTGTCCTCCACTTGGCTGGGACGAAGACGGTACTCAGGCTTTGGTTGAATAGGGTGCCTAATGGTACTGCAAGTTCCTGCCTGAGTTCATGTAGGATGCAGCCTGGGATGTTATCAGCTCCCATGGAGGCTGTATTTTTTGCCTTTGAGAGGAGAGTAATGACTTGCTCCCTAGAGATAAGGGGAGGGGGGCAGGTACAGGGGATCCTGTTTTACTGATGTAGGAGCAGAGGAGTGAAGTTTTCACTGAACCTGTCTGCAAGCAGGTTAGCTATATCTACAGCATTTGTGTATGTGGTGACCTTGACCACCAGTTCTGAGCAGATCTTGGTGCTTCCCTTGAGATTGCGGACATATATGAAGAAGACCTTATCATTGTCTTTAATAGATGTGGCTAGTTTGAACTCGAAGTTTGCTTTGGAGGATTTCACTAATGCTCTTATTTGCTTGTTAAGGCTAAGGGGAGATTGCTTCCAATTAGGCACCTGGTCTTTCTTGGTCCTAGACAGCAATTTTTTCCTTTTATTATAGAATTTATTTATTGTAGATGTCCACCAGACAGGTTTACTCTTCCTTGAGGAAGATGATTTTGTCCTGTCTGGTATTCCTGATTCTGTACAGCTATATATATGCTCATATAGTACTTTGGTGTAGCTTTGGACATATGCGCCAGTTCCTGTGGAAGGGGCTGTGAAGCTGTTTATACTTTCCCTCAGGAGGTTGTAAACTGCTTTGGAGAAATTTTTTTATTTGACCCTAGCTGGGGGGGGGGGGGTGTGACTTCAAAAGTGACTGCTTTGTGGTCGGATCTTACCAGGGATGCCACAGTGGTTACTCATGTTGGATAATACCAAGTCCATGATCAGCATAAAGGGTTTATTTTTGATAGATTCAAAGAGGTCTAGATAGGTGGAATGGGCATTTTGTGTCAGAGTTGGAGGCCTATAGCTAGCTGTGATTTGAATAGGAGTGTTGTCAATTGTTAACTGCCCCTGGATTGTTTCCTGTGCATCATACTTTTTGACCAGCCTAGAGGTGTGTATGTCTTTTAAATATATTGTAACTCCACCTCCTTTTGTTTTGCTGCCCATGGTTTGGGGTCTGAATGAATGATAGGATGAGTAACCTGGTATGGCTGGGGTGCTCTTCACAGCTTTGAACCAGGTTTCTGTGACTGCACAAATGTCAGCTTCTTCCAGGGTTAAGAATGCTTGCAGTGAGTGCAGTTTCATATTTAGACTCCTAGAGTTTAGCAGCATGACCTTTAATTTAAATTTTGATGAAATTTTCATGTTGGTAGTTTTGATCTTATGGCATTGCCTAAAAAAGGCACTATGGGGGAAGTAAGAGCCTTCGCCAGGAGCCTGAAGCCCAAGGGAGACAAATGCAGGCCATCTCTGGCAAAGCATCGTGATTTGTCAACCATGTCAGGTACTGGATCCCCTTGGAATGACACCAGAAGCTAAGGCACTTGTTAAAGTCAATAATTTTCTGTTTATATTGAGGCATTATTCTGGGTGATGGTAGAATGATGCTTAAGGCTAGGAATATACCTACCTGCGACACATACTTAGCGAGCTTGATCATGTCTCTCTTCATATAGTCCAGGGAGGTATGTCTCAATTCATTCACTCCAACATGGACTATGATAGAGTCATAACAGTACCTGTTGAGTGACTTGAGTGCATTGGTGATATGGCAGATTCTGGCACCCGACAGACAACTAACTGTGACTTTCTCCTTATCCAGCCTGGTGAGGGGCACATCTGTATATCTCACAATGGAGTCTCCTTGACTAATATGTTGGGTTTATGTTTAGGCCTTAGTGGCTGTGAGACATAGCTGTGTGTGGTGTGGTGGGCAGTGGTGTTTGCATGCATTTATGCTTCAGACGTCTCTTTTGTTTGGGTATGCTTTTGTTGAAGACCTCTGCATATGTGGGGGTGTGTTGTGTAGGTGTGGGTGGTGTTTGAGGTGTGACGTTCATGTTGCCAACCTCCTCAGTGCCAGTTGGTTTGTGGGGGAAGAGAGCAATGACACTAGGTGCTTGATGTAATTGCACCTCTCACAACTTGTGTTTCTATGTGGTAGTAGTAGAGGTTTGTCCTTGTACATGAGGCAGTTGCTACACTGTCTCAGGATGCCCATATCAACCAGACTGGCAGGAGAAAATGTAGGAAATTCTCCATCCATATTTCTCAGAAACTGGAAGAGCAAAGAGGGTAAAAGGAGGAAGGTCTAAGAGTAGTACTACTAGATGATAACACGAGTGCTAATAAGGAAAAATTTCTATCTGGAATACCTCAAAAAGGGTTAAAAAACATACAGCTGAATCTCTGGATGCAGCAGACCTGTATTTAGACTATGGTACTCAATTTTAAGGTTAAGAACACAGTAAATACACTCACAATGAAGCACAGATTAATCACTTATAGTCAAAAGAACAGAACTCACAGTATGAAAAAATACAGTTAAACAGCAATGAAATGCAGTAAAATGTAGTTAAACAGTAATGAATTGCTGTAGCTAGCACTGAAATATAGCTAATCAGTAGCTTGCTTTAAAACAGTAGCTCACAATCACAACAGTAACAGACAGCACAAATAAAGCAGCACGTCAGTAGAATACTGTCATCAGTTTAATGAGGATACCAATAAGCAGTAATAAATACATCAAACTAAATGCAGTTGAACTCCTAAACACAAGCAGCAAAATGAACTAGGAAGAGGTACAGTTTTTAGTAGAAAGTGAGGAGACAAAAGATAATAAGATAATTCAAGTTGAGAAGCTAAAGGGGTGGGCCTTTACAAAGTTCTCACTGTAAACAGTAGAATGAGCTGATGTAATGTGACTGGGGGAAGAGTCCAGTATCAGCTTTATATTAGAGGCAGGCAACTCAAAGCCACCAAGTTGAAAGACCACAACTGCAGTTGGGCAAGTGGGCGGGATCTAAAAAAACAGTTGCTCAGATTAAACAGATATTCAGTAACCAACGAAAAGAACCAGGATACCCAAAGGGGGCTTCCGCTTCTAAACTAGTTCCGAAAGTTAAGACTTGTGACAAACTCTCATAAGGCTTCACTCATAAAAAATCCAATTTATTATTAAAAACTTTAAGCGCTGAAATAAAATACACTTTTCGTCGCTTTATCTTAACGCGACTTCCTCAGAAGACAATCAATGCTGTAACCTGTTTCCTTATATTCAAAACATTCTTTAATTGTTTAATTAAACAATCTAATCTTCATTGATTCCTTAAAGGAAACTAGGGCTATAGTTTTCCCATACCGATACTTAACAGCGTGTATTTAACAAAGTTTAAAAATGTTTTTTAAAAAAGTGTGTTATAAAAGTGTTGTGTATGTACATTCAAATGAAATAAAATGGATTGAAATAAAATAAGGTAAAGTAAGATGAAGTTATCCAGGTTCCTTTGCTCTAACATTTTTAAATTAAATTTATAAATATGTGTAAGATTGTGGCCTTTAACCAGTTTGAAATTCATGCGAAAGACGATCAGCTACCTGGTCTACAGGTACCATAAATTCAGGCACCTTGAATCTCTTTATACATGTCTGGGCCATTCTGAAAGGTCCTTAATGAAATGCTTGTTTTAATTTAGAGTGGAAAAGAGTATATTAAACTTGTATAAGCTCGCTCTTTTTCGTATTAAGTCACGTGAATAATCTAATCAGTGCCCAAATAAATTCTCTATAACATTGAAGGCACTATCACCCAGACCAAAGTTATAGGATAAATGGTGTAATAATGCATAGATTTACAACCATAAAAAATTATTAAAAAGTACATAAAAAATTGCATATATATATATATATATATATATATATATATATATATATATATATATATATATATATATATATATCAAAATAACCAAAGACCATCTATGTGCAAGCATGAAGTTATATATATATAAAACACAGTAGACAACAGGCGTGCAAAAACCATAATTCCTGCATATATACACTGAGTTGTAAAACCTAAAGAAAACTATTTAAAATTGCCCTTTAAAATTGCTCTTTAATATAAACTATAACTTTAACATCTCTACTCTTAAGCATTCTATTACCTTTCCATATTTTTCAATCTCAAAATACATTTAACTGAGGACATTTCATTAATTCCTGGGTGCTGGTTTGCGTTTGTTCTCAACTGCCAAACTAGTTCTTTTCTCTCCAGTTTTAATGGCTCATATTTACTTCTAGGGTCCTCACTTATTTGGTCTATAGCTTTAAATTTAAAGCTATGACCCACATTTTCTAGGCAGTGCCTAGCTAGGGCATTTTCTAATTTCTGTCTACTAATACAGTAGTTATGTTCATAGATTCTTTCTTGTAGTCTCCTATCGGTTTTGCCTATATAGAAGGCCGCACACTTCACACATTTTGCTTTGTAAACAATCTGTTTACTACAATTAAATTTATTTCTAATCTTATAGGTTATGTTATTCATTGTAAAGGTACGGCCTTCTTCTATATATTTGCAGACGTTGCACATTCCACATTTAGTCATACCTGCGTTATTAACGTTTTTGAAATTTTTAGTTTGCAAAATTTCCTTCAAATTCATGCCTCTTTTATATGTTATCTTTGGTTTTTCAGGCACTAGGGCTTTGAGATGACTATCATTGGATAAGAGCTCCCAGTTTTTTAAAATTATATTTTTAATATCCTGGGAGTCCAGATTGAAAATTGTTATAAGACTACAGGAGTAGTTAAATTTCACTTCATTAATCAATTGGGGCCTCAGGTCTTTCCCATTTGATTGAATAGTCCCTAACAGTGGTACATAGTTACCTCTTTGTCTCTTAGTTTGAACCTCTATTACAATCTCTTGAATAAACTCATAAGGGTAACCTCTTTGGAGGAAGAATCTTTTGAGTAAATTACATTCTTCAAAAAAATCACAATCGCATGTTGTCATCCTCGCTGCTCTCACCAGTTGACCCTTAATGATCGATTTTTTCTGGTGTAGGGGATGGCAGCTTGTGAAGTGTAGGAACATGTTAGAATATGTCTCCTTCCTATAGATTCTTGACGTATATTTTCCGTTGATGTAATCTTTTCTCAAGTCTACATCCAAGTACTCTATCAAATCTTTACTGTACTTATGTATGAACCTAAGAAAGTCTGTACTTGTGTTGAATGTTATAAGCAATTGTTCAATTTCTTCTTCAATACCTTCAAACACCAGGAAAATATCGTCAAGAAACCTAGTATAGAATGTAACCTGGTTCTTAATCATATCATTTTCCAAAATAGTCTTCCTCTCCCAATAGGCCATTACTAAATTGGCGAAACTGGCTCCGCAAGGGGAGCCCATCGCCACGCCTATTTTCTGATGGTATATCTCTTTATTGAATAGTATATAGTTATAGGAGAGCACTGTATCTAGTAGTTCACCAATTGAATTTCATTGGTAGGTGCTCCTAACTCCCTCATCAAGTGGGATACCCATTCTATCCCTACTTCATGTGGGATACAGGAGTAAAGGTCTTTGACATCTAGTGTGACCAAATAACTATCAGGTAAAAATGGCAGATTGTTTATAGAATGGAGGAAAGACCATGAGTCTTTTGAAATCTGCTTTTCAACTTTAATGTATTTCTGTAGGATTTTGTCTGCTACTTTAGAACAAGTATAGGTTATACTACCCCTACCGTCGACTAAAGGCCTCATGGGTGGGTTTTGTAAGTCCTTGTGTACCTTTGGTGTACCGAATAGGACAGGTGTCCTTATTTTCGGTTGGTGTAGGTAGTCATACATTTCTTTCTCTATCCTTCTTTCTATGTACAGTTCTTCGAATAGAGCTTTAACTTTGTGGTGTGCTGAATTCATTTCGCTTACTGATGACTTTAAATAAGTTTCACTATCAAGGATCTTTGCCATTTTATCATTATAGTCGCTGTTAAACATTATAACTAAACCACCCCCCTTATCAGGCTTCATTATCCTAATAGGCATTTGTCTCAAAAGGGACAGTAAGTCCTTTTCTTCTTTGGTGATGTTGTTTTTATAATACTTTTTCTTCTCTTTTAGATTTCTAAGGTCAGTTTCCATTATTTTCTCAAAGAGGGCCAAAGAAGTGTGCGGGGGGGGGGTGGTTATAGACACTAGACACAAAGTAATCTGTTTTATTATTAAAGTCACCACCTAGTAATGTTAATAGGTTCAGTTTCCTAGTAAACAGTTTTAAATCAATCAATGTTTCTGCTATATTGAACCTAGTTGTTGGTACAAAAGTGTACCCTTTACGTAATAATTCAACAGTCTCACCACAAATTGCTAAATCAGTATAATTGAATATCTTAAAATCATTCAAAGAGTTCGATATAATAGTACAAATAGGATGATCATCTCGTGGATTCTCGTTTATAGTCTCGTTGGTTACCGTTTCCTCCTCCTGTTCCCATTCGGTCTCCTGTTCTGTGAAGGATGCCTCGAGGCCTGCCCCTGAAAATTTCTACCTCTGTTATTGCTGTTAAATGTTGCATTAACATCACCCCCTTCAGGTCGGGAGTTATTTTGAATTTGCCGGGTTTGTTGTTGTAACAGCCTTTCACTTCTCCTAATGACCACATTAGAGTCAGAAGTCGGTTCGTCATAGACCTCTTCACTCATTTCTAGGGTTTGATTTACAACTCTCCTTCCTGTATCAATGATACCCTCTGTGTTCATCAAGTTATGTCCTTTCTCAGTCATTGGTTTTTGTGTCAATGGGGGGTGAGGGTACGCTTTACCCTCACTGTAGTCTTTAAGGTCTCTTTTGATCTTTTTAGTTTTGGTAGCATTCATTTTAATAAGATGATCGTCTATGCTTAAAAAACACCTATCATACTCATATTGATATCTTTTGAAATTAATATCAGTTTTTATAGACTCATTAAGATCCTCTATTTCACCCAGCAGTTCATCTACTGTTTCTTGATAGTGAGTACAAAACAAGTTTAACAGTTCCAAGCCATGCTTATCAAAGAGCATGACTAGGGCATTGTGAAATGGAGAACCTTCTAACAGTCCTGCAGGAAACTGCCAGTGCCTCATTCCTTTAGGCACTATCTTTAACTTAATGCACTCTTTGAAATATGCTATTTCGAGTTGCAATTTACGGACTTTAAAAAGTTTATCGTCAAACGTATTAAGTTTAAAATTAATGTCATTATTTACCTCTTGATTAGATGGAGACATACCAGCAGGTTGGCTTTCCAAAAACGAAAAGGACCTATGAACCCAAGTTCTCAATGAATCAGGTCCTTGGGCGGTGCGGCTGCGTTGTTCAACTCCAGCCGCTTCACTGCTCAATTTCCGCAGGTTGTTCCTTCCGTTACTGTCCAAGGGAGCGACCAAGTGGGCAGAGTAACTAGTAGATGGTAACACCTTTTCGTTTCCATTACTAACAGTGAGCAAAGGATTCTGTGCCATGGATGTAGCCTCATCCACTCTCTGTGACAGCCTGTCAACTTTTTGTGTTAACAGCTCGATAAGAGCAGTAAGATTTCCGTCACTCTCATTAGCGTTAATGTCAGAAGCGGAGCCACTGGAGGGAATCTGGTCCATGACGAAAATGAACCCAAATGATAAATCCAAAAACACAAACCAACGAAAAGAACCAGGATACCCAAAGGGGGCTTCCGCTTCTAAACTAGTTCCGAAAGTTAAGACTTGTGACAAACTCTCTTAAGGCTTCACTCAAACAATAATTAAACAATTAAAGAATGTTTTGAATATAAGGAAACAGGTTACAGCATTGATTGTCTTCTGAGGAAGTCGCGTTAAGATAAAGCGACGAAAAGTGTATTTTATTTCAGCGCTTAAAGTTTTTAATAATAAATTGGATTTTTTATGAGTGAAGCCTTAAGAGAGTTTGTCACAAGTCTTAACTTTCGGAACTAGTTTAGAAGCGGAAGCCCCCTTTGGGTATCCTGGTACTTTTCGTTGGTTTGTGTTTTTAGATATTCAGTAAAACAGAAGTGGAGAAAACAGTTGAAAATAAGCACTTATCTTTTTTAAATATCACAGCAGAGCAATGTCAGAAGGCCTGTCTCACTACAGTTTTGAACAGCTTGAGCAAACAAGTACAAACTGTTTTAAAACACTGGCTAATTTAAGACAGAGAAAAAGAAACCAGCCAAATTATCCAATCAAAATAACACAGTGTTGCAGGAATGCTTCCAGTTAGATCAAATCAGACTGATTCTCTCTCCCACAAGGAAACAGCTAGGCCTCTCTACACAAAAGATTTTACTACAAGTTCCAAAGTTCACAAACAGTAACAGATATTCAGCTCTAATAGTCAACAGGGGTTGTAGGGGTGGGAGGTTGGCCTAATGGTTAGGGTGCTTACCTTATAGACACAAGATGCAGGGTTTGATTCTCACATGCAGTAATTGGCTAGGTTTAAAATGGCCCACAAGGTCAGTTAGCTTAGTACTAATCTATGAACCTATGAACAAAAAGAAAACTAAAAATAGTTGCACAGATTAAACTGATATGCTGTAAAATAGAAGTGCAGAAAACAGTTGAAAATAAACACTTATCTTTTTCTAGTAGCACAGCAGAGCAATGGCAGAAGGCCTATCTCACTGCAGCTTTGAACAGCTTGAGCATACTTCTTTGGCCTAATAGGCCAGATTTGGAAAATATGTTACCAGCAGACTATTACTAACCAGAAAATAGTAAAGGAATAATAAATTCACACTACCTCATTTTTTTTAAGTAGCAGTTAAGCAAATAAAACAACAAGGTTGTGCTTTGTTTCACTTTTTTCTAACATATCACTATCCAAGAAGTAAAGTTTACAATTTATATGGCAGAACAGTTGTAAAGTACTGACTATTTAAAGCAACGGTGCAGTCATTTTAGTCTCTCTTTTAACAGTTGGTGACAGGCATTCCAACTCCTTTCTCTTGCAATAGTCCCTCTCCTGGGCTCTGGTACCCCTGAAGTTCTCCAAAGGCATCTATTCCTGTCTTCCCTTCTAAGGTAATTTTCCTGTAGGCTGTGTTTCTCTACATCCAGACCACAATTGTCTGCTATGGTACTCTATTTTTCCAACTCTGCAAAGAACTTCTTTGTCTCCACACATTACACTTATAAGGTGTGCTGTATCACAGTAGACAAAGTCAAATTATTTATAGAGGCATGTATATACAAGTGTGTGTGTGTGTGTGTGTGTGTGTGTGTGTGTGTGTGTGTGTGTGTGTGTGTGTGTGTGTGTGTGTGTGTGTGTGTGTGTGTGTGTGTGTGTGTGTGTGTGTGTGTGTGTGTGTGTGTGTGTGTGTGTGTGTGTGTGTGTGTGTGTGTGTGTGTGTGTGTGTGTGTGTGTGTGTGTGTATACACCTTATAAAGTGCCTGTACATGAAAAGGAGGGTTTTAGGTGCGGCTTATTCTACACTGCACTACAACTGTAGTGGTATTGTCTATGGGCAGGAAGGGAAGCAAATGGTATTTGCTGAAGGAGAGCAAGCCCATCAAGAAATGGATCTCCTTAGTAAATGAGAGCAGCATGCCCTAGGCAATGTAACTGTAGTAGTAGATGTAGAGAGTTTCGCATCTGACTGAGAGGGCTATAGGAGTCCCGAAAGAGACTTATTAGATTACTGTTGTGGTAGCATAAAGCTATATGGGACATGTCCTGCCAAGGGTACCAGATGCCCAGCCAGTATACTAAAGCCTTTCAGCACCTTCCTTTTGCACTATATGTCTGCTTAAGGACACAAGCATGGTGATATAAATAGAATGTACAGGTGCCAAAATTTAGAACTTTCTTGCCACCGATACAATTAATCAAGCTTCTCATCTTTTTTGCAGCTGTGTCACTGACAATTGTCTTGAAACTAGAGATTTTGGGGCAGATAAATACATTGTTGGGACCTTCCTTTATTTTTTTCTGTGAAAAGCGTTATTGTTGTGTATGCCTGTCAGGAAAGGGAAATTACAAGTAGGCCCATTTCCTTAAATCTTTTTCACTTAAAAACTATCATCTAAAGGTCTTGGTGCACATGATCAATGCTTCTTAATCCTCTTCCATAGATCCATCTCTTCAATTAAAGAAAAAATTTGAAAGATTCTTCTGAAGAGGCCAGTTCATCACTTTTTTGCAGTGATCTGGGGCAAGCAGCTCTGCTGTGGTGCTTGAGAGCCCTCAGACCACAAATCTGATCTACTCGGTCTTGCTGGCAAAGCTCCAGAGAAAATTAATAAGACCCAGACATCCAGTCAGACTGAGCTTTAGGCAACCTTAGCAAGGCTAGAACTTTATTTTATTCTTACTGAGGGAGAGGAGGGAGTACATCAAGTCCTGGTACAGGAGGAAGAAAGTAGCTGGTTCTTTAATTTAGGTCAAGATGTTTGATTCTTCTAAGATTCTCAGAATAGAGATCCCAAAAGAGAAGTCCCAAAAGGCTAAGCATTTGCCTCCCTCAAAACTTGTTCCAGTACGAACAGCTCCTGGGAACACTGGTGCAAATTTAACCAAGGACTTTTAGGACATTGCAGTCTAAGTAGTCATCCTCTGCTGTGTTTACCCAGGCTAAGAGAAAAAAGTCTCACTCTTCCTTTGAAGGAGGAGGTAGTATCTGACTCTGAAAAGGAAGACCTCAATGATGTATTTCAGCTCCCGTTTCCAAATCATGGTGAATCTGAAACCAAGGAGAATCTGTCCTCAGATAGCCCAAGTGAAGAACTGTCTTTCTTGGACACCATCTTTTAAGATGAAAGAGTTTTCCTAATGGAAGGGAAAAGAAGTTTCAGGGACACAAAAAAGATATGATCTGTTGACTACAAATTCCCCAAAGCCCTTAGCCATTCTTCCAACACGTGAGGCTTTGGAGGATACTTTTAATTTTACTTCATTGGATTCACAACCCTATGCAGTTAGGAAACCTGATAGAATTTATAATATTTCAGACTCCTATTAAACCCATTGCTGACATGGCTGTGTTCTTTATGGACATGTCTAAACCCTATGTACCCCTCTCCCCAAAGAAAAATACAACAGAACCTTTGACTGGAATGGAAATAAGGTGTGTGATTCTTCCACATTAGTTTTTAGAGCAATTTACTGTCATACCCATATGGCAAAATAGTACCATATTTTTGCTGACATGCACAGTTGTTAGCTAGCTTTCCTGCTTTTGATATTAAAACCAGTCTGTCAAACATGGTGTCTTTTGCTTCCCAGCTGAAAAAACACCCAGTAAAATACAATGTATGCTGTGTCAAGAACTCCAGGCACAGGGACTGTTATGCACAGAAATGCCTGGGACAGACTGCCAGCCTTTTCATGAAGATGTCAAGGCTTAATTTTAAATACTGCTTTAGGAAAAGATTAACTTTTCAGGAGTTCCTTAGCTGATGTACTCAAAAAGGGGAAGGTAATGCAGGGGTTGAAACTACTCTCTCCCTTTTTCTGTCCCATTATACAGAGAAATGACCTTTTCAGTCTTGGTCCCTTTAAGTAGCTCTTCACATCTGCTCAGCAAAACTTGACAAAGCAACAATGCAAGAAAAAGTGCAAGGGGACTCAGAAAATAAATGAAATAAAGTGGAATGGATCCTAGGGATCTCACCAGCATAAGAAAAATGTAATACTAACGTTGCACATGATCTCCTTATCCCTGCCCACTTGGTGATCTGCCTAAACTAGTAGACACTCTGTCTCATTCCTTACCTTTACATCTCTGGAGACAGATAACATCAGATTCTTGGGTACTGAAAATAATTCAGCATGGCTACAATTTGCAACTAGCATTCCTCTATCTTCAATTGAAAATCCATCTTTCCCCAAAGAATCAGAATCACTAGCTTCCTTAAATTATAACAGAGATGTTATCAAAAGGTGTCATTAGAACAGTTTCTCTCTTCCCGGCAAGGAAAAAAGTTTCTCTTTGAGAATTTTTCATGTACCCATGAAGGAAGGCACCTGGAGACCACTCTTGGATCTTTCAATTTTAAATACCTTTCATATTGTTCCAAAGTTCAAAATGTTAACCATGTATTCCTCTTTTCCTCTTCTCCCTCAGACGGCTTATTTGGCCACTCTAGACCTCAAGCTATTCACAAAGATCACAGGTGTTATTTAAAATTCTTTGTTTTATACCACACTTTCCATTTACATCTTTGCTTTTTGGTGTATCTACTGCTCCAAGTGCTTTCACAAAATTCTGGCTCCACCAGTTATTGCCTTCTGTAGAATCCATTTACTGCTACCAGGACAATTACCTCATTCTGGCTGCTTCATTACATCTGAGTGATGCCTCCAGGTGCATATGCAGTTAACTCCTAATGTTAAGTTGTCAATCTCGCCTTCATTCTTGCTGGATGGGTTCGGAGCCGATCCTCGGCTCCGACTCGGCCAATACTAAAGCTCGAGAGCTTATTCCACCAGCTCGAGGCTCCCCTATATCCTACAATGCTAGGCGGTAACTACTCAGATCTCGTTTGCCACTTAGCTGACGAGGTGCTTTCTTCTACCGGCTCTGGCAGGTTAGTAAGTTTTATAGTCAAAAACTTAAAATTTCTACCCCTATCCTTTCTATTTAGTTTAGTTTTTAATACAGAGTATCCCTTTAGTTTAAATTGGGTCTCCCTTGTTTTTTATCCCCTTTTTATTCCCTTTTAACTTTTAGGCCTTTGGCCCACTTCCCTTTTTTTCCTCTGTGATTTTAGTGTGACTGGATTTTTTCCTTTGGTTAAAGGGTGTGTCTGTGTGTTGTGTCTGTGTTATATACACTCTCTTTTAGGATGTCTAAAGACTCCAAGGTCTCAGGCTTCAAGAAGTGTGATTCGTGCTGTCAGAAAATGTCTCTGACAGACGGTCACACTTCTTGTGTCTATTGCCTGGGACCTTTGCACCTGCAGGACTCCTGTGCTGTTTGCCATGCATTCAGCCCTAGAGTCCTGCAGGAATGCAAAAATAAGCTTATTCTTCGAGGCTTGTTAAAGCCTGAAGGCCCCTTGATCCAGTCTGCGTCGGGGAAGCCTTCAAAGACTTCCAGGCCGTTGGCTCCAGCTTCTGAGCCATCTGCTGGGAGCATTAAGGCTGCTTCGACATCGGCTCCGGCTGGAGTCGATGTTTCGAAGTCTCAAACCGTTACCTCAGCTCCGGCCGGAGCCGAGGTTGCTAAGACTCAGTCGGCTCCGATAGTCTTATCGGAGCCACCTTCAAAGAAGAGGTCGAGGCCCCCTTCCATCGGCTCCATCCACTCGGCTCCGGGATCCCCTCTTCTGTCGGAGCGGAGCCATAGGTCCCATTCCTTTTGGTCCTCCAGGCTATCCGACCATGACTTGCAAAGGGTGGTGAGTAGACTTCTCAAGTCTGAGGCACTGGCCCAAATGCTGCATAGCCCTACTCAACAGTCAGCGGCTATTCCCATCCCTGCTTCTATTCCTCCTCCAACTTCTTTGAGTTCGGATCCGGAGCTCGTTGGAGCCATGGCTGTCAGTGCATCGGAGCCGATGCCTTCCCTTTCGGCTCCGCCGTCTGCTCCGATTTCCTCCTTGGAGGGATCTCGGCACCAAGCTTCCCTCATCGTCTCCGAGGGGGCGAGTGGCATCGGGCTCTTGGCCGACCCCATTCTCCCTCTCGGAGCATCAGCACTGGTGAGTTCGGCTCCAACATCGGCCGCAGAGCCATCGCTGTCGGTGCCGGGGGGGTCTTTGTCTCCTCGGAGTGGGGACCTTCGGCCTTGGCCTTCGAGGTCATGCGGAGCGTGCTAGACCCCATGTCTACCCCACAGTTGGCTCCGTCAGCTCCTCCTTCTTCAGTGCCTGTGGTGGTTTCTACCCACCCCCTCGTAACAGACCGTAGAGAGCCAGCTCCTCAGGTTTCCCCATTGGGAATATCCTCTTCTTCCGAGGCTTCTCCTGATCTGGTAGGAGAACCCCCTTGGAAGAGACAGTGCAAGAGGAAGCACATTGACTCTCCTGAGTCTATCACCTCTGACACCGACTTGGAGGAATCTGAAGGTTCCCCTCGGTCCCCCTCTGAGGATGTCTCCTTTGCTGACATCCTTGAAATCCTTAAACAGAGGGGGAACTGGCCTGCCCTTAACCCTTCAGAGGACGAGTCGGTCTACCTTGAGGCGTTTGGCTCTCGCCCTTCCACCTCCTGGGTGTCTCCTCCCTTTGACCCCCTCATGGATGTGGTGGCAAGGAAGGCTTGGACGGCCCCTGATTCGGTGGAACCTACCCCAAGGAGGCCGTCAAAATTTATTACTGCCCCAAAAGAGAAACAGTTTTTATCCAAAGGTGTCTCTGTTGATGCCATGGTGGTGGCCACAGCCACTAAGAAGGAATTAGCCGATCCTTCGGTACCTGTCCATCCTCCTAATAAGGTGTCTAGGACTATGGACAAGTACGGTAAGCGGATGTTTTCCTCAGCGACATTTGCCATGCGGTCGCTGAACTACTTGTGTCACTTCACCTATCTCCAGAGGGATTTACTCAAGGATATGGGTGAGGCCATGCAGGATCCAACAGCTGAGGGGTTCCAAGACAAAATGAACTCCCAGTTGGCAACCCTGAATTCGATTGTCAACTCCTCCATGTGGCTTATCTCATATGCGGCTGATGGGGCGAGTAGGGCCGCAGGCACAGGTGTAGCTTTACGACGCCATGCCTGGATGCGGCTTTGCAATTTTGCGGACCCTTTCAAGGCATCCTTCACCAATTCCCCCTTTGATGGCTCAACGTTGTTTGGACCTCAGGTGAAGGATACATTGACTAGGTGCGAGCAGGAAGGTAAGACTCTCTCTGCCGTGGGAGTCCATTTTTCTACACCTTCCAGACCTTATCCCAAAGGTCAGAGAGGGGGAAAAATGTGGTTCCGCAAACCACAAGGAGTCTCATCTGACGCACAAAGTCGATTCCCCTCTAGAGGCAGAGGGGGGAACAACAACAGACGCCACCCTAGGGGCAGCGGTGGTCCACAAAACCAGGGTAGCAGAGAAACTTTCGCTGATAAACCCTTCCAGCATCCCTGAGGAGCTGCCCGGCTGTCCATCTTCCGAGACAGTCGGGGGAAGATTATCACTGTACCCAAAAGCCTGGCTTTCCCTCACTCAAGACAAATGGGTACAGTCGATCATATCCGAGGGTTGCAAAATCCCCTTTATTCACATCCCATCCCAACCCAAAGGATCCCTTCCAGACATTCCACCCAGTCTAAGGGAACAAGCAGCATTAGAAATATCAAAGCTGCTGTCAGAAAGAGCTATCCAACCAGTCCCAGCAGACCAGCAAGGATCCGGAATCTACTCCAAATTCTTTTTGGTACCAAAAAAACAGGGGACTGGAGACCAATACTGGATCTCAGCAAGCTAAACAATTATGTGAAGAAAACAAAATTCTGGACGCTCATGCTGCAGTCCATCCTACCCTTCTTGGGTCAGGACAATTGGATGTGCTCAATAGACCTTCAGGATGCATACTACCATATCAAAATGCACAGATGCTCCAGGGGGTTTCTCCGCTTCAGGCTGGGAGCCAGTCACTACCAGTTCAGAGCCCTGCCCTTTGGTTTCACTACAGCCCCCCAAGTGTTTACCAAATGTATGGCAGTGGTCACGGCCCACTTGAGATGTCAAGGATTCCAGGTGTTTCCATATTTGGACAACTGGCTCCTTACCGTCACCACCAGGCATCAACTGCTTCTATTCAGAGACTTCACCATCCAAACTTGCCAAGCTCTAGGCATTTCAATAAATTTCAAAAAATCTGCCTTGTCGGCTTGTCAATCTATTACCTTTATAGGCGCCACCTTAGACACAGTTCATCTTTCCGCCAGACTAACAGAGCAAAGAGTATCAGATATCCACAAACAAGTTTACCTTCTACTTCAATGCAACAAGATCAAAGCCAGGGTAGTATTGAAGGTATTGGGACTCATGGCAACTACTATTACACTTCTGCCCTTAGCTCGTTTTCACATGCGGATCCTCCAGTGGATGCTGTTTTCTCAATGGTCCTTCCAACAGCTCCCGATGTCTCACATCATCCTACTAACCCAATCATGCAAGAATCACCTGTCTTGGTGGATCACATCACCTCAGGTTCTCCAGGGCAGACCCTTCATTCCTCCCCCCCAATCACCACGGTGACGACGGACGCTCTAGTCCACGATTGGCCCTGGGGACTTCTGTATGCTTTCCCCCCCTTTCCACTGATCTCTCAATTAATTCAGAAAGCTATCGCCTCGAGAGTCACCATGATCCTCATTGCCCCTTACTGGCCTCGACAGATATGGTTTCCGTTCCTCCACCATTACCTCTTGGAGCAGCCTTGGCATCTGGACCCAGTGCCAGATCTTTTGACCCACCAGTCGGGCCAGCTGCACCACTCCCTCCAATCTCTTAACCTCACAGCATGGTTTCTCTGATTCCTACCCTAGCCAGGCTTCCCTTAATCTCTCATTCGGTCCGTAACATCCTGATGGTCTCTCACAAGTCTTCTACCAGAAGGATTTACAATAGTAAGTGGAAGCGTTTTTCCTTCTGGGCAGCATCAAAAAATATAGACCCCTTCACTGCACCTATCCAGTCTATCCTAGACTTCCTGGCAGAGCTCCTTCATTTAGGCTCTTCCTCATCTACGATTAGAGTACAACTAGCTGCTATATCTAACTTTCATGTAGGTGTCTCGGACTCCAGTATCATGTCCCATAAACTCTGCAAAGCCTTTCTAAGAGGTGTCTTTTGCTCAAGCCCCAATCAAAGATCCCCACCTCAGTGGGTCTTGAATTTGGTCCTAGCATCCTTGATTCTCCCCTTGAACCTGCGGCTTCATGCCCTCTTAAGTTGCTCTCATGGAAAACACTTTTCTAGTAGACATAACATCAGCTAGAAGGGTATCTGAACTTCATGCTCTTTGCAGTCGTCCTCCTTACTTAGTTTTCCATAAAGACAGGGTGTCCCTCCAGACTAATCCGTCCTTCTTGCCTAAGGTTTCCTCTGAGGCAAACCTAAACCAGGCGATTGATCTCCCCGTCTTCTTCCCTGATTATTCCAACAGGTCGGAACAAAAGTTACATTTTCTAGATGTTCATCGCCAACTTCGATATTATTTAGACAGGAGTAAACAGTTCAGGAAATCTGATCAGCTCTTCCTGTCTTATGCGGAAGGGAAATTGGGCCTTCCAGTTACTAAAGTGTCCCTTTCAAGATGGCTTACCTCTATAATTACCTTCATCTATGAAATCAGACATCAAAAACTACCTTCAAGACCTAGAGCTCATTCAACTAGGGCATTAGCTACATCTGTAGCTTTTCAGGACAGGCTACCAATAGATTCCATTTGTGCAGCAGCCACATGGGCTTCTCCTCATACCTTTATCTCGCATTACAAATTGGATATGGCCTCCAGAAACTGTGCCAACTTTGGTTCCACTGTTCTCAAGAGTCTGTTCCGATAGGCCACCCGGGGTAAGGTGCTAGGGACGTGGTCCCATCCAGCAAGAATGAAGGCGAGATTGACAACTTAACATTGAGAAGTTATGTACCTACCATAACGTTCCATGTTAGTTGTCTTCTTCTCGCCTTCTTTCTTGCATCCCACCCTCCTTCCCCCTAGCCTGGACAGACCAATAGGAATTTTTGGGATCTTCCATTGGGGTTTTTCCTTCCCACATGTTCTACCACCTCTATTCTCCCATTTATGTTTGTGGTAGCTTACCTACAGGTTTATATGTAGAGGTGGGTTCCTTTTCTCTCTTCTCCGTACTACGGAGACCAGAACTGCTTGGTTTTAGCTATCAAACGAGATCTGAGTAGTTACCGCCTAGCATTGTGGGATATAGGGGAGCCTCGAGCCAGTGGAATAAGCTCTCAAGCTTTAGTATTGGCCGAGTCGGAGCCGATGATCGGCTCTGAACCCATCCAGCAAGAAAGAAGGCGAGAAGAAGACAACTAACATGGAACGTTATGGTAGGTACATAACTTCTCATTGACGCCTGTAGGTGTCAAATATTTCTTGTTCATATTTGCATCAGTAATTCCAAAACCATGTTATGTACAAGGTTTTAAAATAATTCATCTTAAAGCTCACATGATGGCAAACTCAACTGCATTAATATTTGACCTCTGTCTAGTGCAGGTAAAGAGATATTAACTGTTGTTTTTATTGTATTAATTTATATAGATATAATTTTCACATTTTTTAAATATCTCAACCAGTAAGTAATGCAAACAGAACTCTTTAACCTCATAAGAAAGTTCTCAGCTAGATGAATAAAATGATGCTTACAGTATGTGTGTAATTTGAGTTGTTGCTGAGATATTGTAAGTTGTTTACAAAATATTGCAAACATAATAGTTACTGTGTTTACTGTGACTTATAAAATTAAATTTAAGATCTAGAAACTAAAAAATACTACCAATATAAACATAGCTTGTGCTGAAGGGTTTGCTGTTAATACTTCAAAGTTTCAGGGCACCTTCCACATGCCCAAACTGTCAAGCACCTTGAGATGAGACGACTAAAAGACAAGTGAGAAGCCTGAAGCCCTCCAGAGCTTTACTACTGCTAAAGAGTACACTACCCTGAGGCTTTTGAGGATCAACAGTCAACTTGTGCTTTCCGTTGCTGGGTAGATAAGTTCCCTCTGAGGAAAAATCTTCCATTTACTTATATTTTCTGATGATTAATTACGTTCCTCCTTGGGAAAGTTATTTTAAAGCTAGGAGTGTTGTGTTTTAACGGATTGTCTTAAGACTGTAACATACTTTTAAATGGAGCACTCATTTTTTTCTATCATTCTTAAAGTACTGTAGACTAACTGATAACATATTTTCGGTGGAGAAATTGTATTTAATTTTCCTTTGGCTGCCATATTGTTTGAAAGTGCTTTTTACAATGTTTTTATTTTCTGTCACAAAAGTAAATTCTGTGGACTGGTAGTTTTACCAGCATTTGCTGTTTGACTTCCCAGGGAAAGAGGTACAATTTTTGGATTGACCATGGAGCAGCTTCAGTCCCATAGGCAAACAGCTTTGCCACACAGCAGGCTAAAGATTTGCCTCAGCCACAGGTGGATGACTCTGCTGTGGCCATTTTGTGTACCTTAGACCACTAATCTTTTACCACAAATCCTTCTGGTGTACTAACTAGAGCCACTATGGACTGGGGATTAGCCATGTCCTATGCGGCTGTTGGAGTCTCCTAAGTGGGCAAGGGAAAGCCACTCTTGTTGGTCATGGGAGAAGGATCAGGGAAGACTTCCCTATTATGTCAGAATGATGTGCCCATCCCTGGTGAATCAACAGCTGCCATTAGTAGCACAGTTGGCCCCATTTTATTGTCAAAAAGAAACAGAAAATCACATGCATCTGCTCCTCAAATTTATTTTGGATAGGATTCGTTTACTGGGACTGGTTCAGAGTTTAATTCGGACTATTGATCCTTCTTGTAGTGTATTTTCTGGTAAAAAAGGGATGCCTCTTTTCCTGAAGAGATTCAATATTCTGAATCTGAACAGGAAGATGTAGAGATGGATTCAGTGTTTTGTTCTCAAACTTCTGATTCAGACTCAGAGCAGAGCTTAGTTTCTGATTCTTCTGTGGGGGATTCTCTTTCTGTGAGACTGTTGCTAAAATGTTTCAGTGTTTTCGGTGGGAGAACACTGAGGTTTCTCAGTCCCTCAGAAAACACTATGAGATGTTACAGAAGTAATTTTCAGAACCCATACCCATTCCTCCTGTCTTGTCTGGTTTAGATGTGTGTCTTACTTCCTGCAGTTTTCCTGATAGTCAGCCAGCTGTTCCTAAAAGGGCAGTTGTGATGTATAAAGTTCCTCGGCCTTTTAAAGTTTTTTATACTGTATTCCCAAACCTGACCCAGTAGCTATAGCTTTAGTTGGCTCTACTACTGCTAATCATTTAGTTAATTCCAATGCTACTCTTTCTAATAAGGATGGGAAGATTTATTGATAGGTATGGGAAAAAAGTGTATTTTAAATTGTCAGACTCATATGTTAAAGTTTATTC
The DNA here is from genome assembly GCF_019279795.1 of Protopterus annectens. Classification (NCBI taxonomy): domain Eukaryota; kingdom Metazoa; phylum Chordata; order Ceratodontiformes; family Protopteridae; genus Protopterus; species Protopterus annectens. The sequence goes on along the minus strand of NC_056747.1, from coordinate 44,264,943 downwards.
TGATATATTGTAAAAATATGACAAATGTCTTATCTAAACGAAACACAAAGACCATGTACAGACAAGTCCAAACAAAAGCTGTTTCAGGAAGATCCACTGTAAAACTACAATTTATTGAACTTTAACAAATACAAAATAAAAAAGATTAGGACTTTAGTTCACTTCTTATGAACTTCATCAGATAATCCTATACATGCTTTCCCTGTTTAAATACACTCAGTGGCAACCTCATTGGTCAAGCCACACAAACCCCCTTCCTTAAACCAGCACATTCCTTTTATCCACTATTCACATACGAAGATATCTAAAATATAAATACAGCATATAAAATATATAACACCAATGTAAGAACACCCACTTATATCTAATAACAGGCCTGAAAAACAAAGTAGCTCATAAAAAGGGCAATAGAAATAGTTAATTATTTATAAATACTTAAATGTTTAAAACTTTAGTTTATAAGTTCATAGGTGTTTACTAGACTAACGACCACAAGGGCCTTTTTAAGCCTAGCCATGCATCCCAAAACTCTGACAAGTTCTTCTACCATTGATAAGTGTAAGCATGGGCCTCAACCATTTACATGTTACCTGTGTCCGTTAGAGATATAGGTGCCAAACCAGGGATGAATTTCCGGTTTCCCATCCAATTGTCCAAAATGCACTTGAATTGGGTTGGGGAGGAACTCTGCTTCACATAGATAGGGAGCCTGTCCCATAGACGGGGTAGTCTCTGGGATGCATACCTATCTCTAAAGCAGGTCCTATTTATATCACAGGCAAGGTTTAAGTCTTTAGAACAGGTAATTCTTGTGCTGTTTGTTTTGTGGATATGCAGGAGGTCCATCAGAGTGGGGTCTGACAATGCCCTGTATGCCAGGCATAGATCTCCCCTCAAAAAGCCTGTAGGAGACTGAATACAGGGATAGGTCCTTGAGGTGGTCTGCATAAGGCGTATTACTTACTTTCTTTTACGTATTCTTTTAGTGAGGAACCTGTGTGGACATTACATTTGTTGCTTATGCATGGTTAGGTACATACCAAAGGGGGTATTGTACTCAGTGATAGGTCTGATGAATGCCAAATACAGTGGAACAATGACTTTCTTGGACTTAGATTCAATACCTTTGTTTACAAGTTGCGCAACATAGAATGATTTTCTCACCACTGTAGACACATGATGATCAAAGTCTAGATTAGTATCTATGTATGTCTCTAGGTCCCTGACTACTGGATCAACTCTAAGGGGTGTGTTGTCAATATGATAGTTACCAGGGGTGGATGACTTCCCAAAGGATACTATTATGTATTTCTTGACATTTAGTTTTAGTCCATGGCTCTGACACCAGTTGTTTGTGTCATCCCCTCCTGTAGAACATTTGTGTCAGTGTGAGATTCAATGACAGTTCCTAATTTGCAATCATCTACAAATTTATACAAAAAAACAGTGCACCAGGGTGACACACAATAGCGTTTAATAGTACAAAAATAAAAAACTGAACAGAGGTAAGCACTTTCACAACAGTAGTTGCTTCATCAGACAAAGTTAAAATGCACTTCAGCTCTTAAATAACAGCTTTGTCATCAATTAAGCAGAATCAGTGATTTCACAATTAGCTACTATTTAAAGAGACAGCAAAAAAATACATTAAGAGACAGCAAATAAATATATACATCTCTATTTTAAAACATATTGGGCCGGATTTACGAAGGTTTGCACGGAGTCTAAGAGTAGTGTAAGACTCCATGCAGCCTTCGCGATCCAGGAACAGCCCAAAGTCCGTGTAAGAGACAAGCTAAAACGTCTCTTACACGGAGTGGGCGTGGATAAGCTAATCACCTCACTTGCAGCCGAATAGCATGCAAATGAGGATGATTAGCGATCCAGGAAGCCCAGAACAGCCAGTGTAAGAGCCGTTTTAGCTGCAGAAATGTACTCAGTTGACAACTGAGTACGTTTCTGCAAAAACTGCAATGGAGCCATGTCAGCTCCAAATAAAGGGTGCATATGTGTCAGGCAGCATGCCAATGGCCAAATATGTGGCCATTGGCAAGGTAACCTGATGCAAAAATATTAAAAATATAATTTTTTTTTTCGGCGATCGCCGATGTGTAAACCAGCGCAGCCCTGCGCAAACGGGCTGCGCTGTATAAAACATAAAAACGAAGGTTATAAGCCCACAAATGTGGGTTTTATGCAATACATGGAATTTCAATGCAGGGACCAGCAGACCAAAAACAACATGGCCACCGTGTAGTGGTTGCTAAGGGGGGAAGCTGAGTCTAAGAGATGTAACTAAGCATTAGTAGGCAATCTGATGCAAATGAGTGTTAGGATACTGAATTCCACTGTCACATAGCAAATGAGCACATTCTGAGTAGTGTAAGAGTTACAGAAGGGGGAGGAACAGAGTAGGAGATAGGTGACATCACAGGGGGGAATGGTAGAAAGAAATGCAGTTCATTGGAGGTCAGAGTTACATGACAGATGTCAGACAGATATCATGGAAAGAGGTGTGCCACTAGATAAGCATGAGAAAGTCAAGAAATGGAAGGTGTACACTGTTGCCTGCACCAAAGTTTCTTGCTGGGCGTGCATGCGCACGTGTGCGCACCATGAAGCGCGAGTAAGACAGTGTGCGCGTGTAAGGCAGACTGAGCATGTGGGAGCGTGTTAGTAGCTGTTTAACACTGTTTGCGCGGGTGTGCACGCGGGTAGGGCAGACTCAGCATGTAGAAGCCTGTTGGCAGAGCTGTAACACTGTTTGAGTTGGTGTGCGCGTTTTAACCCGAATAAGCAGATTCTGAACCGTGTAAGCATGTGTGTGCGCGTGTAAGCCACTGTGAGCGTGTTTCTGCTGGTATACACGCTGCTCCCCCCTGAGGAAACAGAAAGGAAAAAGGAAGCAACAGAATTAGTAGGAAGCTACCAGGGAATACTGCTGGAGCTAGCAGGTGAAAACAATTAGAAGCAGGCAATTACACAGGCAGAATAGTAGCTCAGCCCAACACTTAAAAATCTGCAAACAGCAGTGCAAGATGTTTCTCTCAAGAGACACTGCAAGACAGGAGTAAGCTATTAGAAGTGAAAACTGAAAAAGCTGAACTCAGAGCAGAAATGTTAGGGGCTGCCATAGCTGTCATAATGAGACATAGGCGACTTGCTGAGGGTGGTGACAATGCAGATGGTGCCAGACAACCCACAGTGATGAGACGGAGAAGAGTGTACAGGCCCAGGGTCACCTACCATGGGTTACATGAGCTGGAGATAGTAGAGCGCTATAGAGTGGACAGAGACCTCCTGCAGCAAATAGTGGAGCTGTGCAGGCCACGCCTCACACACAGAACCAACAGAGGGGAACCCATCCCAGTGGAAACCAAGGTATGTGTTGGCCTAAGAATACTAGCAACAGGTACCTTCCAGAGACCAACTGGTGATATGATGGGGATATCACAGGCATCAGCCTCCAGGGTACTGCACCAGTTCCTGGATGCCATGTCAGCACATGTCGGTGATCATGTATATTTCCCCAATATATATTGCCCGTGAGGTATTGGCCAGCAATATGTGTCTCTTCCAGCAAATAGCGGAATACCCTGAGGTAGTGGGTGCAATAGACTGCACGCACATACGCATCAAAGCACCAGCCAGTGAGCGGGGTAGGGCATACATTAACCGCAAGGGCTTCCCCTCCATCAACTGCCAGGTCGTGTGTGATGCCCAGGGCATAATAATGAATGTGTGTGCTGGCTGCCCTGGGAGCTACCATGATTCCCACATCTGGCATTTGACACAGCTGTACCAGACATTTGCCAATGGGGACATCCCGCACGGACACCTAGTGGGGGATGCAGGTTATGCACTGGAGCTGTGGCTGATGACACCCATCAGAAACGCACACACACCTGAACAGGAATGCCATAATGAGGCACACGCACAAACACGTAATGTAATAGAGCATGTGTTTGGGCTGCTCAAGTCACAGTTCCAGTGTCTGGACACATCTGGTGGAGCCTTGCAGTACACACCAACTACATGTACCCAAATTGTCATGGTATGTGCTATGCTACATAATATGATCTTGAGAAACAGCTGCAGCAGGACCAGCATAGGGTGGGCCAAACAGTCCCCCACCATTGCCAAGGCCATCACAGGCAGAGCGTGACTCGGAGGAGGAACAACCTGAGCCTGCCCCAGTAGGCAGAAGGAGGCGTGCCCAGTATGCCCTGGCCTTGGCAAAGAGGCAACGCATAGCACATACACTGGCTCAGTAGGAACCCTGGGAATGATACCCCCTCTGACTCACTCAGATAATAACAGGGATGCCTAAAATGACATGACCTGCTCACAAACATGTACAGGGAGTGTAATATGTGCATCCGACAGAGGCAGCCCTGCAGCACCACCTGAGGCATGAATGCCATGTGTTAAGTAATGTAACACCATGTACTATATGCACACCTGAGGACCCTGACTAACATCCTACCCTCACCAAGCATCATGCCACAATATGACAATGAGATGATCAAGTGCAATAATTGACTGAAGTATCGCAGTTAGTCAAAGGGGATCCAATGTGTGCCAGCCTGGGATGACATGCTGAGCATGACATGATGCTCCACCTGCTAGGACTGGCATGCACCTATCAGTGCAGGCCGTATGGATACTGGCAAAGGCTGTTGTTACCCACAGCATGCCCTGAATAGGTAAGGCTCAAAACACAAACCTACCTCCATAGGTATCAGAAGGGATAAGAATAAGATAAGGGATAAGTCAAAACAGCAAGATGCATGCAGTCTAAACTCACCCAGTATGGAGAATGTTGATATCTGTGCTGTAACAGAAAACTGAGGCAAGGCTCACAACAGCACCCTAACACTACCAGGTTACACCTCATACTGTGCTGTACAGCCTCAAAACATGGAACAAGCTACAAAAGGAGGGTGACTAGCAATAATTGTCAAGGATAACCACACCCCCATGTTGGTACCACAACAAGAAGCAGCATGGACTAGCCATGGTCAAGTAACAGTGGCTAAAACTGCCCCCCCAGTTTATAGCCTGCTACAGACTACTGTCCCAACACCAGGAACTGCACCTGGCCTATGCTGGAATACATGAATATATCAAGTCCTCCAAACCACATTATATTGGGTGACTGAAAATACCCAGACATAGACTGGGAGCATTATACTAGCTCCAACACTGTAGGACAAAAGTTCATAGAATCCATAAACCAAAATGCCCAGGAACAACGTACCACTCCCACAAGAGGGGTAAGCATACTGGATGTGATAATCAGCAACATGGGTACTGGATGGCAAGACGAGAAGTGTATTGCTCACTGGTAAAACCAGACCATAGAGTAATCACACTGGATATACAAATCCTGACCACAGTCCCTGGCCAGAAAACCACAGTGGAAAACATGTGTAAAGCAATATTTGCACTCCTCCAAACTGATGTGGAATCCATTAAAGGTCCTGTGCAGGTGCAAAATATGGGCCACACCTCAGAACCTGTAATACAGCCATTCCATGAACACTGCCAGGAATGCTTGGATTATGCAATCCTAAATTAAAACAAGACACAATGCCATACACGCAGGCATCTGGCATGGTGGACACCAGCCATAACCAAACCATGCAAGAGAATGAGGAAGCTACTACATGATAGAGCAAACATAAACAATGAAGTAATCACTGATCAGTAGTATGGCAATAAAATATGTCCACACATACAATCCACTAAGGCCAGCCACAACAAGTTGAATCTGTGAATCTTGAGGCAATGTTACACCTGCCCCAAGTACACAGACAACCCCAACTCCCCAAGAAATACAAATATATGTGAGAGATGCAACCATCTATCCAAACTGGAGGCTGAGCTCCCTCAACTCAGTACTCCCAAAACTAGTCAGGAGGAGAAGGTAACCACACACACACCACAAACACAGTCCCACATAGACCTATCACAACTGCAAACCAAAGACATAAACACAGAAAAACATTCCCGGAGGCACAAATTACAAACACAGCACACCAACAGAGGCCTCTAAAGCAGACACCCAATCAAACAACTTCCAAACATAGCACATGCAACACATAGTACACAAAGCTGGTGTGCCAAACAGTCACAGGCCAGAAGGAGAAACAACATGCCTGATACAGTTGTAATAGGTGACTCCATAGCGAGACACACTGCTGTCCCCCACACCAGACTGAACAAGGGAAAGGGTACAGTAAGCTGCCTGTAGGCTGCCACAATACGCCACATAACACAAGTATGCAGGTCACCCCAAAGCAAGTAGAAATATGATGCAGTCATAGTCCATGCTGGTGTGAATGACCTGAGATGTACCTCCCTAGACTACATGAAAAGAGACATAGATGAGCTCTCTGATTATGTAGTCCAGGCTGGTATGACACTCACCGTTTGCAGCATCCTACCCTTACCAAGAATAATGCCACAGTACAAACACGGAATGATCAGTCATAGCAAGTGGCACACTTACTGGTGTCATTCCAAGGGGATCCAATGTCTGTCTGCTTGGGATGTCATGCTTGACAAGCCACGCAGCTGTTCCTGGGATGGCTTGCACCTGTTACCCCTGGGTGTCTGGATATTGGATAAGGCTTTTGCCACCTCCATAGAGCCTTTTGTAGGCAAGGCTGAAAAGACTAACCCACCATCCTAGAAAACATAAGTGGAAAGAAACATAAGGGTAATGCTGACCAATGCCAGATGTGTAAACCCCAATATGCATGCTCGAGGCCATCCCCAGTATGGAGAACATCGATGTCTGTGCAGTGACAGAAACCTGCTGCAAGCCTCCTGACAGCACACCAGCACTACCAGGTTATACCACATATCATGTGTCATGGCCCCAAAACCTGGAACAAAACATAAAAGGAGGGTGAGTATCCATATTCAGCACAGACACCCATACGTCCAGGTAACTGACAATGCACAAGGCATTGGAGTCCACCCATGTGCAACTAACTGTAGGCAAGACTGCTGTACAGTCTGTAGCATGCTACAGACCACACTCTCACACACAGGAACCCCACCCAGCTGTCCTGAAGACACTGGACAGTATGAATGTCCCACCAAATACCAAACAAGGTACCACAAATTACCACATAGGTGGTAAACCATTATGTATGGAAGGAGTAATCAGGGACCTAGGGACACAAGTGGACAGTAACCTGTTATGTGACACTCACATTGCCAATGTGGCTAGGAAGACTGTCTACATTGGACACTGTATCATGAAAGGATTCACATCTACGTCAACAGAGGTCATTGTGCCCCTATACTGTTCTCTTATCACACCCATAATCTAGTACAATGCCTCATATGGGATGTACCTTACCTGACACCTGCAGCAGTTAGAAAGACCTCAAAGGTACCTCACCAAGAGGATAAAGGGTCTCAAATATATGTCATATGCTGCCTGGCTGTAGACACCCCAGCTGAATGCAGTCACATACTGCCTACACAGAGGCATTGCATGCCTGTTGTACAAGGCCATGCCCAACACAGGAGTAATGGACATGCTCCACCCCAGAAAACTCAAAGCCATCGGAGCTGTGAGAGTGAGAGATGTCAACCTCAACAAATAATGAAATAGGATGTGCTGGAGGGACAGATACATAATCCAGAGGCTCCCCACACCCTGGACCAGAATCCCACTCCATGTTAGGCAGAGCCCCTCACTGACACTCTTCAACAGGAATCTTGCCAAGTGGATGGATGATTGTAGAGTTACACTGGGGTCTTCACTGTGTCATGTCCAGACAGAGGCACAGCAAAGCAAATCATAAATGGCCATAATATTCACATAGCAAGGGGTGGCAAAAGCCACACACACTCTGGCTAGGCTAACAAATGCCCTAGGGTGGATAGCCTAGTATGAACCTATGAACCTATGAAGATACAAATTGTACAGGACACTAAGGATAATCCCAAGGCTTTCACAACTGATGGTAGGAACCGTGTTGGGAATTCACAGATATGCTCTGAATCACACAAATATCACAAACAACATACCAAACACACACACATATTGCCAACATACATCCTGACAGGTGCAGTGCAACCCCCAGAATGCAAAATATCTATCCCAGCAGACTGCTGGTCCCCTGACATTGCAGATGCTGAGGTAACAGCCAGCATCTACAAAGCAAAACACACAGCAGCAATGGTATGAGATGGTGTCCTGGGCTGAGTCCAACATGGACTCCAAGACGAATGGAATGCCAAATCACACTACTGCTCAATGTCAGCCTTACCACAGGATATGTACCCAAAGAGCAGTGTACAACAACAGTGGTCCTTCTCAACAAAGGTGTTGCCTGAATGGATACTGAAAACTACCACCCCAGAATCCTGAGAAGCTCGGTCTGCACAGCTATGGAAAGGATCAGCATGTACCGCAGACATAAAGATATTGGGGACCTACTGACACCGGACCCTACCCAGTGTGGCTTTCTTAAGTGCAGATCCTGCCCTAATCATGTTTGACTCAATTGAAACAGTCATTAAGGTCATTGATGAGGGCAATGTGGTCCACACAGCGTAGCTGGACCTTGCAAAGGCTTCTATACAATACCCTACATGTTCATTATAGATAAGCTCACCAGCTTAAATATAAACCCCTATGTCAGTAGAGGGGTTGCAAACCAGACCAAGGACAGAACAGACATGGTCAGACATGCTGCAGCCATGTTAGACTACAAACCAGATATAACTGGCATCCCACAAGGCTTGGTCCTGGGATCTCCCTCGTCTGGTATATATGTCCCATAGGTACAGGCCAACATGGAAGGACTGTGTCTGAACATGTTTGCAGAGGACTACAAACTGCTCACCATATATGATCCACCAGCTGACACAAGCATCCCACAAAGGGCCACATAGAAACAGACAACTGGTGCCATAGCCATGTCAGCAAGCTAATTGCAGAAAAGTGTATAGTCAACCCCGTGGATATACAGTAAGTGCCCACCAATTACCACATAGGTGTTAACCCATTACGTACTTAACATGTAATGAGAGACCTGGGGACACAAGGTGATAGATATCCTGCATTGGACAAACATGTGCTGTAGTGTTTACAGAAACATACCATATACCCACCTAATCATGAAGGTTGTCAGATCTAGATAAGGGGAGGTCATTGTGGCTCTGCAGTCATCCTTCATCAGCGTTACAATTGACTACAATAGCCCCTGTGGGATGTACCTCAGCAGACACCTCCATCAACCGTAAAGTCCCCAACAGTACCTCACCAGGAGTATCAAGGAGCTTGCACAGATGCCATGTGTTGCCTGTGTTGCTGGTATCAATAAACATGCTGCACCTTGTACAATCTGAATGGCAGTGAGCTATGCACATGAGAGACCTGAACCCCAGCACTGACTTACATAGGACAAGCTGTACTGCATGATCCATAACACAGAAGCCACCCCCACCCATGAGTAAACTCCCAGTACAGGCTACCCATAGAGTCACTTATCGATTTTCCTCAATAGGAATCTTGATGAGTGGATGGGAGATGGTAGCTTTATCCTGGGTATCACTGTCATGTCACAGGTAGACAGAGGCACAGTATACTAACCATGACATATGTCATGGCAAACTCCACTTACAATGTGTGTCGAAGGACAAACACACTCTCCGACTAGCATTAGAAATGGACTAGGGCACATCGCTAGTGTTTGCAAATGTACACCTATGTTGTGGAATACACTACCAATGTTGGACAAGCCTGGTTTAAGTAGTTCATATCTGAACATAATGCAACATGGTCAGATGTACACAACTGGCCCCTAACCAGGCTGTTGTGCTCACTATGGAAATGTAAAGCAGTGATAGCACTAAAGCCCAGGATACTGTCCACCACAGTCAAAGTACTGAACCAGTACACTATACAGTACTACAGTGTTAGGTCAGTGTGAAAGGATGTTGACAACTGTATGCAAAGTATCCCATGCAAACCCTGCAGGCACAGTATAATCCTGTTGTGTTCACACACAAAGCAGTTGTACAGTAACTACACAACATGACACACAACACACAACCATAAATGGGAGATATTTGTTGAAGTTCACACTCATCCACAAATGTGGTGGGCTGCAGAGTTCAACATATGGAATGCTCACACTGGGCATGCTCACACACTTTGATAAATGAGACATATGTCAGACAACAGGCCATGGGAAGGCTGAACTGGGCATGCTCACACACTTAGGCCAAATCTCAGTTTAGCAGTTGGCCACACATATCTGGTATTTTTATGTGTTATTCCAGGAACCAACCACATTACAGCAGTCTGCCCAGTGCACACAGTTAAATGACTACAGAGACATACGTGATATAGTGGATCCCTCCCATATGCAAACATCTTCCACAGATACACAAGTTGTTCATACAAACAGGGAATGCTATGGCAATAAAGACGTGCAAACAGTCTATCAGCAACAAATAATGTGCATTTGACAATTAAACATATGGGTGTAGAGGTCAACACTAGGCTGTTTGCCCTAGGGAATGACAGCTTAGCCAGAGTGTGCTTGGCGTCTGCCTCCCCACAGGATGCACATTCCCCTTTCTAAACACCGATGATGTCAGCACCCTATAAGTACAGCAGGAGAAAAGGAACCTCCCAGTAATGCAAATAGCATGCTTGGCTAATGCGTCTGTCTCAAGTGTTATAACATAGTTAGGTAGGGGTTTGAATACTGCAAATGCTCAGTGAGTGGGGTTGGTGTGTGTGCAAGTCTGTGGGAGAGAAATGTCCCTTTTGGCAACTGGGAAAACACACTACAGGATGCACATTCCCCTTTCTAAACACAGATGATGTCAGCACTCTATAAGTATAGCAGGAGAAGAGAAACCTCCCAGTAATGCGAATAGCGCTCCGCTAATGTGTCTGTCTCAAGTGTCATAACATAGTTAGGTAGGGGTTTGAATCCTGCAAATGGCAAGTGTGTGTGTTTGGCTGAGGGGTTAGTGTGTGTGTGTGTGAAGGAAATGTCCCTTTTGGCAACTAGGAGAACAGACTACAGGATGCACATTCCCCTTTCTAAACACTGATGATGTCAGCACTCTATAAGTATAGCAGGAGAAGGGAAACCTCCCAGTAATGCGAATAGTGTGCTCTGCTAATGCGTCCGTCTCAAGTGTCATAACATAGTTAGGTAGGGGTTTGAATCCTGCAAATGGCAAGTGTGTGTGTTTGGCTGAGGGGGTAATTGTGTGTGAGGGAAATGTCCCTTTTGGCAACTAGGAGAACAGACTACAGGATGCATATTCCCCTCTCTAAACACTGATGATGTCAGCACCCTATAAGTATAGCAAGAGAAGAGAAACCTCCCCGCAATGCGAATAGTGCGCTCTGCTAATGCATCTGTCTCGAGTGTCATAACATAGTTAAATAGGGGTTTGAATCCTGCAAGTTTGTGTGTATTTGGCTGAGGGGGGTTAGTGTGTGTGAAGGAAATGTCCCTTTTGGCAACTAGGAGAACAGACTACAGGATGCACATTCCCATTTCTAAACACTGATGATGTCAGCACCCTATAAGTACAGCAAGAGAAGAGAAACCTCCCAGTAATGCAAATAGCGCGCTCTGCTAATGCGTGCATCTCGAGTGTCATAACATAGTTAGATAGGGGTTTGAATCCTGCAAATGGCAAGTGTGTGTTTTTGGCTGAGCGGGGTTAATGTGTGCGAGGGAAATGTCCCTTTTGGCAACTAGGAGAACAGACTACAGGATGCACATTCCCCTTTCTAAACACTGATGATGTCAGCACCCTACAAGTACAGCAGGAGAAGGTATGTGGCATGGACAATGACTGAGTCATATGTGTCCATGCCTCTGACTGACCTGTATGCTTGTGTTATGTGGTGGACCATAGTGCCCCACAGGCATATCACTGTGACCTTCACCTTGTCCAGCCTGGTGAGCGTGACCATACTGTACCGGACAATAAAGGTAGCTAACACAACTGTGGCAGGTGTGTTGTCTAGCCTTACAGGCTGTGACTGGCACACAGGATTTGTGTGCTATGTGTTATGTGTGATGTGTTCAGGCATAATGTATGCCTGTGTGCCAGCTGCAGAGGTGTGTGCCGCTCAGGCAGGATGCTATTCTAAGGCTCCACGAATGGCCCAGTGTGTTCACGTGCTTGTATTGCTGTCAGTGTAGGTCTACATCAGACTGGTATTGTAGTCACTGTAGTATTGCATGCCACCTGACAGGTTATGCCAGTACTGGGTTCAGAGTGCTTAGTCCCCAGTTTGGCTATGTGGTTCCATCTCATACATGTGTTGTACATCCATGTGTAGGGGAGAGGGTTGACTGTGTACATGTGGCAGCTGTGACATTGCCACATGACCCACATATTCCACAACTGTAGCATAGAGGTGACTGACAACTGACCTTTGAACATGCTACCATAGTATTGTGATTGCCATGGTGATTAACAGCACATAGGGCTAATGGGGAACAAGGTACATAGGTTCATAGGTTCATAGCATCATACTAGGCAATCTGCCCTAGGGCATTTAAGAACCTAGCCAGAATGTGTTTGGCTGTCGCCATCCAATGTAAATATATCTTGCCATGCCCTTTTCCGAGGTTAGTATACTGTGCCTCTGTCTAACAGTGACACAGAAGTGATACCCGGGGTAAACCTACAATGTCCCATCCACTCATCAAGATTCCTCTTGAAGAGAGTCAATGAGGGACTCTTCCTAACCTGGACTGGGATTTTATTCCAGAGTGAAGTGAGCCTCTGGGTTATGAATCTGTCCCTCCAGCATGTCCTATTTATTTCAGTGCTGAGGCTCAGGTCTCTCAAGCATGTATCCCGATGGGATTTGGATATTCTCAGGTGCAGCATGCCCATTAATTCCGGGTTCGACATGGTGTTATACATTAGGCACAGATTGCCTCTGAACAGGCGGTATGCCACTGAGTAGAGCTGGGGTTTATTTAACCGGTCAGCATATGGCATCTGTTTGAGCCCTTTGATCCTCTTGGTGAGGTACTTGTGGGGTCTTTCCAGTTGCTGCAGGTGTCTGGTAAGGTACATCCCGACAGGGGATTGTACTCAATTATGGGCCTGATGAGGGATGAGTAAAGAGGCACGATGTCCTCCCCTGATGTAGATGTGAATCCCTTCATGATGGGGTGGGCTATATACAATGTCTTTCTAACCACTTTGGCCACGTGGTTGTCAAATGAGAGATTGCTATCAACTTGGGTCCCCAGGTCCCTAATTACTTCTTCTGTACATAATGGAGTACCACCTATGTGGTACTTTGTGGGCACTTTGTTTTTGCCAAAGGGATGACTATACACACTTTTGCATTCAGCTGGAGGCCATGGCTCTGGCACAAGTTGTCTGTTTCTATGATGCCCCTTTGGAAGATGCTTGTGTCGGCTGGAGAGTCGATTATGGCGGCCAGTTTGCAGTCATCTGCATATTTGGTCAGCCACAGTCCTTCCATGTTGGCCTGTACCTCCGATAAATATATACCAAACAAGAGAGGTCCCAGGACTGAGCCTTGTGGGACACAACTCGTAACTGGTTTGGAGTCTGGCATGGCTCCAGCAATTCTAACCATGTGGGTTCTGTCCTTGAGCCAGTGTGCAATCCATCTAGTGACATAGGGGCTTATTTAAGCTGGTGAGCTTCTCTAGAATGCCCGAGTGGGGTATTGTTTTGAAGGCTTTTGCGAGGTCCAGGTAGGCTGTGTGAACCACCTTCCCTCGTCAATGGCCTTGGTGACTGTTTCAAAGAAATCAACCAGGTTTGAGAGGCAGGATCTGCCCTTAACAAAGCCAAACTGGGTATGAACCAGTGTCTGTAGGTCCGCAATATCTATATCTATGTGGTCCATGATGATCCTTTCCATAGCTCTGCAGACCAAGCTAGTGTGGCTTATGGGGTGATAGTGTCCAGGATCCGTTGAGGCACCACCTTTCTGTAGAGGGACCACTGTTGCTGCACGCCACACTTTGGACACATATCCTGTAGTAAGGCTGGGATTGAACAGTAGGTTTATGTTTGGTAGTAGCACGTCTTGGTGGTCATGTAGGACACAGCCCGGGACACTGTCTCGTCCCATTGATGCAGTGTGTATTGCTTTGGAGGGGGCGGCTCTTACCTGAGCATCTGAGATGTCAGGGGGGCAGCACTCTGCTGGGATACATATTTGCCCTTTCAGTGTGGAGGGGGGTGAGAAGTTTGCACTGAACCTGTCAGCTAGAATGTTGGCAATGTCTGTGGGTTTGGTGTTTCTATTGACATTTTGGACTACCTCTGAGCATATCTGGGAATTACCACCCAGGTTCCTAACATAACTAAAGAAAGCCTTGTGATTATCCTTAGTGTCCTGTGCAATTTCTGTCGAAGCTGGCCTTAGACAATCTTATGAGTGCCTGTAGTTATTTGCTAATACTGATCAGTGATGCCTTCCCTATTTGTGAATTTGCTGTATCATTTGGTAGCTTCCTCCTTCTATTGTGTAGTTTGTTTATGGCTGGGGTCCACCAGACAGGACGTCTGCCTTTGGAGGATTGGGTCTTGGTTTTATTCGGGATCACATGATCCATGCATTCCTGAAGGCGTCCATAGAATGCGTTTATAGAGGAATCTGCGGTCTGGTCTGTAGTTTCCACAGGCCCTGGGGCTTTGAAGGATTCCACCTCAGTTTTGAGGAGTGTGAATTTGCTTTAGAGAAGTTGTTCACTGTGGTGTTCTGGGCAGGTGGTGGGGTCGGGATGTGAATATCCAGTGAGATTAGTTTATGGTCCGATCTTACCAGTGAGGGATACACTTCTGGTCTGGAGCATAGAGTCCCCATGTTGGTGATGATCAGGTCCAGTATGTTCCCCTTCTTGTGGGAGTGGTAACAAGTTGTTCCATAGCATTTGAGCTCATATATTCTAGGAATCTTTGGCCTAGGGTGTTGGAGCTAGAGTCATGCTCCCAGTCCATGTTTGGGTAGTTGTCGCCCAATATAATGGTGTTTGGAGAGACCTTCATATTTCCACTGTTCACAGGATGGCCAAGTGCAGTTCTTGGGTTTGGGAGGGTGGTCTGTAGCAGGCTATAACCTGGAAGGCAGTTTCACCCATTGTTAGTTGCACATGGATAGTCTCTGATGCTTGGTGCTTTGCCACCAACCTGGAGGTGTGGGTATCTTTGATGAATATCAATACTCCTCCATTTGTGGTTCATTCCAAGTTTTGGGGCTGAAAAGCATGGTATGAGGTTAAACCTGGTAGTGCTGGTGTGCTCTCAGTAGCCCTGAACCAGGCATCTGTTACTGCACAGATATCGATGTTCTCCATGCCAAGGAGAGTTTGGTGCATGCATCTTGAGGTTTAGACTTCTGGCGTTGGGTAGCATTACTCTTAGTTTCTTATCCCTTGTGATACCTATGAAGGTGGGTTTGTCATTTGAGCCTTGCCTAACATAGGCACTATGGGTAGCAAGAGCCTTTGCCAATATCTGAAAGCCCACGGGTGACAGGTGCAGGCCATCCCTAGCGAAGCAGGTGGTTCAACAGAAGATGAATATGTGAAGGTGTAGTGCCTGTGATTAGTTAGCAGTAGCATATATGACTGCTCACGTGGACACATGCCAGGTAAGTCATATGCACTGTGTCACAGGCAATGTACATGTGAACAGGACAAACAGTGACATTCTGTCAAGTGAGACATGGACATACATATAGTAAGCTATGCAGATGGCACTAGGAGTCCACAGAAGCTCTATAACTATGCATTGCAGGTGTGATCAGTATTCCAGGGTAATTGCAAGCAAACATGCATGCAAACAAAGCTACAGTAAACAGGGCTGCATGTAGTCCATTGTACAACAAACAAGCTGTACCACTTCCAGTAGGTAACACTGCAAATATGCAGGCACTATGCACATGTACATGGAAATACACGGGTCAGATGGCTAGGGTCCAGTCTCAGCGCACACAAGTGTACAGACCATGTACTGTCAGGATGTACAATAACTGGATGGAAACCCATGTGCTCATACCTGCAGTAATACACATGTCAAATAACAGACACTGAGCCTTCACTCAGTGGTTCCATACTTAGTAGGATGTATGCTACCTGGCCTGCCACCACAGTATCCCTGACATATATGGGGACTCTCCCTCCTGTGACAGTTAGTTTTGTGTGTTGGGGCTGTCTAGCATGGTATGAGATGTGAGCTTGCAGTGCTAGGGTGCTCCTGTGTGTCCTGTACCAGTCGTGTAGTACTGCACACATATCAACATCCTCAAACATCCGCATTGCAGAGTCCAGTGTGGGCAACATGCCACTTGCAGTTTACATGTCCATCATTGCATATTACTACATTCATTACCTTATCCCCTGTGCTACCTATGTATGTAGCCTTCTGTTGACATCATTACCACCAGTATGCCAACATGTGCAGATGATACACTATGGTACTTACCATGGGTGTAGACAACAGTACATGACAATCACACCCTTACTGCATCAGGCATGCTGTGATATACCCACAATTAATTCAGCACACAGTACTGTTAACAACATGATACTATTACTACACATCTATGTGGTCACCCTGTGCATCAGCAACATGTTAACCTGTACCTGCACAGTTGTTACAGATTGCAGGAGGTGGCACAGTTTCATCATATGCACAGGGTGTGAACTTGGTATGCCTGAGTCAGCCACCGATACCACCGATTGACATGTATGTGTATGTGTGTTGGTGAGGGACAGCAGTAGAAGGTGGGGCAATGTTGATGCAGTGTGTGCATGTATGCGGTAGCCCTAGGTGTTGTCAATTCGCATGTGTGTATGGATGCACACAGTTCCACCTCATGGCTGCCATATACTGGTGTTTGTGGACAGCCACAGACTGTACCTGCCAGGTCATACAGATCAGTGTCTCTGGCCACGGACACGGTACCTGTGCCTTGCAGGGGTGCTACGGACCATATCCGGTACCAACCCAGACTGGGTACTGTCATCAGAAGCAGGTGTTCGTTGACTGGACACAGATCCCTGTCGGGCCTGGCCAGAGCCACGTGCACGTGGTCTCCTGGGGCGGTCTGATGACAGCACAGACCCAGCATTGCTGGGGCTGCTGCTGGCACTACGGGGGCGGCCGCGGCCCTGTTGTCATCCGCGACGACTGCCAGCTGCTGCTGTTGCTGGCATACGGCCACGTCGACGCCTCAACCGCCCACCATCGCCCTGGCTCATGGACATGTAGTTGTGGAACCGGTCTAATATGTCCCCACAATGTCTGTCTATGACATCGGTGAAATCACGGATGGCAGCCGCAATGTCACGCATACTGTCAGTCATGGCTGTGCGACATGCTGTCAGCTCCCTCAGACCCTGTCTGGTGTACCGTTCCATACGTGACTGTGCCTGCATGACAGCCCGAAACATAGCTGAGGTTGTAAGACCTCTGTGGGCACATCTGACAGGGGCAGTACGCCCATGGATGCTCCCACGAGAACCCCTGGACATCTGTCTGTGTGGTACCATCTCTGGGCCATGCCCATGGCTGCTGTGTGGGGAGGCATGTGCCACAGATACCACATTACCCTGGTCAATGCCCACTGTATGCTGTCCATCACCTAGGGACATTGGTGACAAAGGGTGTATTGGCAGGATAACTGTGCGCATTGATGGGGTCGACAGCTGTGTACTGTCAATCGGCTGACCAATGGCGGACCCTGGCATACCTTCCTGTGCCATTACACAGATGTCATCATTATCAGTACCCATGGCACCTGATTCAGGTTCCCTGCTACATGACACCAGAGCAGCACCAGAACCTGTGGGAGGGAAACAGGAAACACAGTTTACAATGTCTACACATTACCAGTGATGCACACATGCACACATGCACACATGCACACATGCACACATGCACACATGCACACATGCACAGGTGCACACATGCGCACATGCACACATGCACACATGCACAGGTGCACACATGCACACATGCACAGGTGCACACATGCACACATGCACACATGCACATGCGCACATGCACACATGCACACATGCACACATGCGCACATGCACACATGCACACATGCACAGGTGCACACATGCACACATGCACACATGCGCACATGCACACATGCACAGGTGCACACATGCACACATGCGCACATGCACACATGCACACATGCACACATGCACAGGTGCACACATGCACACATGCACACATGCACACATGCACACAGTTTCACACAATTGTACAGTACTCAGTATGCGTGATATCAACACACAGACACAGACACACCTACATGCATACAAAGAGCACTACTAAGTGAGCAGAATATTGCTATCAAGACTATTACAGGAATTGTTAATACACACTCACCAGCATGGATAGGCTGCATTGCTGTTACACTGGAGGGACCTGCAGACGTGAAGAAAATAATGTCAGTGGGCACAACTGTGCCATTGTTACTGAGTATGATACAGGTCAGTGGTACAACAGTCGCCTTTCACAGGTCAGCTGCTAATATTGAGGATATCACACTTGCACATTAAATACTATGGTGACAGCTACAAACCAAGGACACACCTCACACATGCATTAACTACCAGTGTACACAACAGTCAACTATACATATGGCATATTACCTGCATGTTCACTGTCTTGCTGCTGCGTGGCTCCAGCCTCCATCATAATGCATGTCTGCTGCTGTTGTTGTTGCTGGCGGACTGGAGCCACTACACTCATGAGTAGTCCCTCCAGTCTGGTGAGTGGGGGATGTGTATCCACCCCACCACCTGTGGCGACCTGTTGCCTGTGGAGACACGCTGACGGACATTTCTGATTAAATCACTGCAGTGATGTCGTACCTGCTCATATGTCCTATTATGCGTGCCTATGTCATTTACCCGATGGACCAGGTCTTGCCACAGTGCAGCCCTCTCCTGCTGATTCTGGCTGGTGCAGGAAAAGAGTATTGCATAATCCCACACCAGGCTCTGGTGTATCTCCTCATCCTCAGCTGTGGAGTAAGTGGGATTCCGCGCGTGAGCCATGTACCTGAAAATAAAAGAAAATAACCTGATATCAGCAATATATGTCAGCAGAATTTGGCACACATACTACACATGCTACTCGACTGTTATGATACAACATATCTCACATATATAGCATCTGTCTGTCTATTGGTGGATACACATGTAAATGGCCAGGTATCAGTGCTCAGCCAGCAACTGTGCAACAGTACCTGGCACACTCCATATGACATACTACCAAACCCCAGCAGTCAGAACACTGATTCAGGTCAAGAGCACCTCCTCACTCTGGGGTTTGTATCTAGGTACTGTATGGCCTACATCATCAACTACTGTGAGCTGACCACACACTAATTGCCCTGGATATACATATCCCACCTCCACCACCAGCACAAACGACTATAGTGAATAACATTACAGATGCAAACTTTACACTTTGTAACAGTGACATGGTATCCTTTCAGCCCACTGGGCCAGTGGCAGATACAACCCACAATGCTGACCCCTACACAATTGCTTTCTACAGACATCTCCGAGAATGCATGGATCATGCAATCCCATATATGACCAAGACACTCTCCACAAAGGGACAGCATCCTGTCTGGTGGACCCCAGCCATAGACAGATTGTATTACAGAAGATGGAAGCTACTGCAAGACAGAGCATAATTCCATAAAGGGAGGGCATGTCTGAGCAGCACTAGTAAGGATCTATTTTCCATCATACAAACATCCATGGGCAACTTTGAGAGGGAAATCAAGAGGGACACTACAGATAACCAGAAGGCCTTCTTCAGTTATGTTAGCAACCTGGTCAGAATCCATCCTCTATGCCCATAGTTAGTACACAACAACAAATATTTCACTGACACCACAGATATTGACAACATTGTGGCAGACAGGTTCAGTGCAGGTGTCACCCTGCCCTCTCCCCCAAAATAAGACATAGTTATCCCAGCTGACTGTAACCTCCCTGTCATCACAGATGTCCAGGTGAGAGCCGCCTCAGGAATGCAGAATACACAACATGACTGGGACCTGATGGTATCCCCAGTTGCATGCTACATAAACTCTGACAGGAGCTAAACACACATATAGAAGTGCTATGTAACACTAGCCTGACTACAGGATATGTACCTGTACACTGGCGCACAGCAGCAGTGGTTCCACTCCACGAAGGAGGCACCTCAACATACCAATACAATACAACACAATACATTACATTACAATACAATACTATACAATATGCTATTGCCCTGGGACTACAGCAGCATACTGTTCTGCTACCCTGACCATTGTGACACATGTGGTGTGATGGTACCTGCTGCTGTCACACAGTTACACAGGGTGACTCATATGGCATATTACCTATCTGACTAACATTCAGCAGGGGTATGTGTGACATGTACTCATGGGGAGTCTTGCTTCTTAACACTGTGTGGTTTATTGCAGGGTATGTCTTATCTGTGGGTAGGAACTTTTACCTCCACATGTGCTCTCTATTGCAGTGGCATGGATGACACACAGCAGTCATTTAGGTTGTGGATGGTGTGAGGTGTTACTATGGTTGTTGGACATCTGTCATGGGTGTGACTTACGTATGTAAATCCGGGAGTGGTAACCTCTATGTGGGTAGTATATGTGTACTCTGTGGTGTTGTCAGTCACTGTGCATTGGTAATGTGTTTGAGTGCATTGTCACAGTGTTGTACATGTCACTGTGTCCTTCTCCATATCTGTAGCTGTCATGTGAGGTCCATACCATGGCATCCATTATGTGGTGTGGAGGGTACACCGACCTACATGTCCATAGCTGACACACCATGTCTGCTGACACATACCATGTGCAGGTATTCCAGGAATAGTGTGCCACTGTGAATATCATTGGGGCCACTATTGTACACATTTATGACCCTGTTCACCCCTGACACATGCAGTGGTGGGCAGCCAATCACATATCTGGTGGTTACTGGTGTAGGTGATTTGAAATGTGGTATGGTACTCCGGTTTTGACACTGGTGTTCACTCCATGCCTTTGTCACCAGGCACCTGTTGCAATACATCTGTACACATGTGCCTCACTCAGAATTTATATACATCTCTCTCTCTCTATATATATATATATATATATATATATATATATATATATATATATATATATATATATATATATATGTATATATATATATATATATATATATATATATATATATATATATATATATATATTGATGTACATATATTGCTATAGATGTGGAGGGGGGACACAGAGGGGTGAGAGTGACAGAGGGGTGGGACAGGGTGTTTTGAGGTCGTCATATACAGTCATACCTGTAGATAGTCAGATCAGTCTGTCTATGTATATGTATCTACATATATCTATATCTGTATGTGTGCATTACATATATATGTTTGTACATATTCTATCTATCTACATCTGTCTATGTATTCCTACATCTCTCTCTATGTATGTATACATATATGCATATCATATATATATATATATATATATATATATATATATATATATATATATATATATATACATACATACATATGTTGACATACATACGTATCCATATGATAGACAGGTATATCAACATGTTTGTCTACCATACTGTATACACACACTAACATACTGCTAAACATACATAACTGTGAAACCTACTTTGTACATTGCACTACAACCTACAGTCAACCTACATTGATATGTGCACATAGATGCTCTCACATACAAATGTATGTACAGCCTTCACTGATAGTTGCTGTATGTCCCCTGCCCTTTACACATCTTCATATACATATGGATACAGACCAATGACACATATGGAGGGTTCACAGTATGTAGACCTTTATAGTATTACTTTACATTACCTGTGTTTGTCACAGCTGCTTGTGTTGCCGTCTGGTTTTCTGTCCTGCTGCTCCACTTCCCAGTTGTCAGTTTTCAGGTGGCTGTTGCTGAACAGTTTTGTTTGTGTCTGCTTAATTTCAATTTTCTCTGTCTCTGTCTCTCTCTCTCTCTCTCTCTCTCTGTCTGTCTGTCTCTCACGTCCTCCTCAGGGTGCAATGAAAGTATTGCATGTGTGGACTGGGAGTACAGCATACTTTTGTAGGTATCTGCATATGCCCATGTGATGGCCTCTGCACCAATTGTTAGCCAGCATTTGCTAATTGCATGCAGCCAGTTGTGTACTGATTGCAGTTCTCACTGTGATTTCAGAACAGTGCTATTAAAAGGTATGTGAGATAGGCGTAGCCCTTTCAGATTTTAAGGGCAGGGACCATGCTGTTATGCTGTGGACAATGTTCTGTGAGTGTAAAGGTTGGTATCTCTCTCATATTTCCAGCTGTGTTGTAGATTAACATTCCTCCATTCATTTCTCCAGTTTCCTGTACTAACTGTGTATGTACACTGATACCTACAACTACTACTACTGTTAATGTGTGTGTGTGTGCTTTCCTTTCACTTTTGCTTGCACTTTGTTGCTAAGGCTTCAATATTTGCCCTTTACAGTCACTACTTGTATGCCTGCTAGGTGTCCTGACTGTAGTGTGCTGCTGTAGCTTTCCTATTTTCCATGTACATTCACACCTTGGAATGCTTGCTATATCTGCTAGGGTGTTACAGCATGCAGTGTGGTCTGGCCATGGTGTGGGCCTTGACATCTATTAGGGTATTTGAGTATGCTGCTGAGCAGGCCCCAGAGACTTTCAGGTTCATCTGTTATCTGCCTCATGGAATGGTACATATCAGTGGGGTACACCCATTAAATTGTCTGGTATGCTGCAGTTGTGACTGTGGGTTAGCATGAGCATATGTATTACTACACTTATTCTGCCATGCAAGTGGTGAATACTTTCAGGACTCCATAGTTACCATTGCATGTGTTGTTACACCTTTCTGCCTACTGTTTGTACATTTCACATGGAGTCTGTGGGGCATCCCTGTAAGTCATTCACTGTTGCTATGTCTAGGCTCTTAACTATTCAAATATGGTGGTGTCAGACCTCTCATGTGTACAAATATTTGCAGGTTGTCCACATTTCTGCCTCATATTTTGGTCAATATCTCATGCACAAGTTTTTCTGGCAAATCACTCTGGGCTCAAGTCAGAATATAGTGACAAACATTCAAGTGTCAGACTTCATACCCTTCCAAACATCCCACAAAATGCAGACCCTGTTACTCTCTGAACTGTCTGCGTTTGTTGTAACATTATTTGTAATGTGTCCCTGGTTTTGGGCCTTTGCTCCACATATTTTATTACTTGGTCCGGATGTGTTCCTGTAAGAGGTTGTGGGGTATGGGCAGTGATTATCCTGCTGTGAGTATGTGTGTGGCTTGCAAGGTGCTATAGTGACATTAATACCTACTAGCTACCAACTAGCATGGCTGTTTCTGTTCACACACTACTATTATGGAAATCCACTAGTTTTGACAGTAATTCTAAATGACATGCTTTGTGTACTACACATCTATATTCCCTTTACATTCATTCCTACTATTACATGATATATTTATTTTAGCACAATGTTCTTGTATAAGAGTCATGGCTTAGTGGTAAGTCATGCAGACTATTGTTTCCAAGGTCCTGGGTTCGGGACTGCCAGTGGGATTTTATTTTGCTTCTGAACTGACTACAAGACCTGTCAATCAAAGTGACTAAGGCACTTTTAAGCAGTTGTAACCGGGTTAGCGCTGGTTTGCGTGGAGCTCACGCATGCACACTGGCGTTTAGCTCAGCGCACACAAGCGCACACCCACTTACAACCGCTTAAACGTGCTTACTCTTGCGCACACCCGCGCTATTTTCTTTGATAGAAATGAAAATGGAGAGACAGGAAAGTGGTGAAAAAGGGGTCACAAAGAGGGTAAGACAGTAGGGAAACAAGCTTGGGTTTTGCAGGAGGGATATAGGTAAGGCCCATGGCTGCCCATTCCTTCATCAGCAACAGCTGTGCATATGTTTGTAATTTGGTGTGACATTTGATACCTTCCACCCCTGAGAGAGGTGTAAGGACAACAGTAATACTTGTTGTACAGCCATTTGTAAATGATAGTTTCCATGTCTGGTAGACATATGTGCGGAATGAGCAGCTGTGTATGGGGAGTAATTTTTTTGTGGGTACAGAGTGCCCTTTTTTTTTTTTTTCAGGTGAGAGTGGTATGTCAGGTGAAGGAAGTCGGTACAGCTGGGGAGGTAGGTTGGATAGGTAAACAGACAAGACAAACAAGACGCATACAGGGGTGGTGTATGACACGTGTGGGGGGGTTACACAATTGACGGGGATGGAGGTTTGGATATCCAGAGCCCATGAGCCCACAGATGGCAACAGTGGAACTGATATCCCCACCCATAGGCAGTTGCCACTGTTCCTTCACTGCCCAGGACGGGCTGTGCTGGAGGCTGTGTAGGCCGGGCAACAGGCATGCCCGTAAGTTGTGCCACCCATGCCTCAAGCTGGCATAGGGGCTCGAGAACAGAGTCCCGAATCTCCCTACGCACCACAGTCCGGATGCTACGGAGGGTGAGTGGTGGTTCTCCTCCGGCCACACTTGCAGAGGGGGGGCGAGCCCCATCCCCTGCAGTGCTTCCACCTGCAGGTGGCACAGGGCCACCGGAGGAGGGTCCAGACTCGGCACTAGTGCCAGGTGCACTCGCCAGCTGAGGTGGGAGAGGTGGGTCCGCTGGAACCCGCCTTCCCTGTCATCCTATGTTTTGCATTATGTCATGACAGTTTGGGTTAGTGACATATAATACCATTCACAATTAGTTGTAACAGCATGCATTAGTATTCCCATTAACCAAACACCCAGATATTCACACCATTGAACAGCGTGCATAACACATGCATAATTTGAACAGCAATACACAGTCCAACAACATGCAGGGTTAATTGATGGCAACAGGCCATCAGGTTTGGATGTATGAACAGGGCAGATGCATCAACGGACATGCAAATATATATGACCCAACAGGACAAACGTCCAGGGGTGTTAATTGTGATTGCACATACCATTTTCACGTGGAATGGGTTATATGTGGTTATAGGGTGGGGTGAAGAAAATAATATTAACACCTTCAAATACCAATACATATGCTGTACAGTTCTAATAGCTACAGATATATACACACTACTGTTCTAACTAAAGTTTCCTATATGATAACTATTTCAACTTGGTGATAGGACTGTTACTGCAACATCAATATACATTTTATTGTTCTTCATACACATTTCATATCTAGCTTTGTTCAGCTATATCATCCTGCTACATTTGCTTTATATAGCTGTAGACAAGTGTGGATGTTTGGTATATCAGACAATCATACTATCTGCATATTGCAGACTGAGAGCAACATATCCAGATTTTGGGATACACATTCCAGATGCAGCAACACTTTGAACAGATTTTGCTGTTTGGTTTTGATTCTCACATGCATTTCATTCTGTCTTGACTGCAGTATACTTTATTCAGGGTTATTACTACTGTATTGCTGGATTCATGACACTTTCTCACACTCTCTCACTTGTTTTCATTTTACTATTCAGGATGGTACTTACTTCTAGGCTTTATTGACATGTTTTACCTGTAGTTATTACAATCCTTTCCAGCAGTCTCACTTCTGTCATGTTTCAGTATTTCAACAGGGATATATTTCACACATGTGATTTCATCATCTTCTGCAGCTATACTTTTCAGCCTGCTGCAGGTTGTGTACTATTTTCTTACAGGTGGGGCATTTTTATTTCAGAATTTGTGTCAGACATTTTCATTGTTCTGTTTGGCTTACAGGCTGAAACACACTTTTGTAATCAAGCAATACTTGCAGACACTTTCACACTGTTACTTGCACATTTTATTCCTTAGTGACTACACTGCACTCTTTTGCTGACTGTCATACTTTTATATTTCTTTACAGTTACTGGTAGTGGATTACTGACCTGCCTGGTGGCGCAACCGCACCAGCCTATCGCCATAGGCTCTGCGGTTTGCAGAACGGACACCTGCAGCTGTAATATAAATGAAGTAATATTGGAATACACATCTCCATAATATCAGCTAGTTTAATTTCTTACATACATAATTAAATGTAACTTACTCAGTAGTGGGGCGTTGGGCATTTGCCGGGCCTCCTGGATCCAAAGGTTCAGTTGGTCCTGCTTGCGTCTCTTCAGGTCCGCATGGTGGTGACGGACCTGCTCACCAGTCCTTGGAATCCCTGTGGCACTGGTGAGATCATGAGCCAACCGGTCCCACGCCTCAACTCTGTATGCTCCCCAGAGGACCTGGCCCTGCATGAGTTGGGCCTCATGATTGTGGACTAGGAGCCAGACCATGTACCTGGACTCCTCAACGCCCCACCTCTGTGCTCGAAAGCAACTACCCTCTCCTACTCCTGTCATTCTGCCTGCAGTTCAGTTCTACAATCGTTTATGCTGTGTATTCCCGCCTATGGGGCTTATATAGTCCGTTTTTCCCACACATATCTGTGATTGGCCATTTTGGAATTGTATCAACTTCAGTAAACCTGCATTGTCATGCTCCAGTTTGTATTCATTCCTATATATTAGCTATTATTGCATTTATAGGTACTGCTGTCATGGCTTAGTGGTTTGGTACCTTGACTATGGTGTATAGTGTCCTGGGTTCGAACCTGGCCACTACTTTTTATTTTTCATGACTGTCTAGACATGCTGAGGGGTGTGTCTGTGTAAAGGCAGTTTTGATACGGCTTGCTCAACGTTGCCCGTCGGTTAGCTTGTTTGTGCAGTGCGCAGCTCCGCGCAAACGGGGTACGCTGGTTTAAGCCTCATTTGGCTATCGGCACGCATATTACGCTCAGCTCAGCTAGGGGCACTTAGATTCAGCGTGTTAAACCACTGCTCAGCTACGGGCACTCATTTTGCACCAGTTAAACCACTGCTCACATACGGGCAGATGCACTCACCCTGTTAAACTGTAGCTCAGCTATGGGCACATCTGGCATTTTTTATTCTTTTGTTACCTCACATTTCTTCAATATAAATGGGCTATTTCATTACATTTTACATAAAATGTGGTTTTATGTGTACATATTTGTCAAGGACTTGTTTCGTGCTTATTTTGCTAAAAATAAAAATTGGTGTTGTGGGGGCTCGAACCATGAATGCCTGCTCTTCAGCCAACATCTCTACCGCTACGCTATTGCTTCTTGGCTTACTTTGCATATTTAGTTTTTATATGCTTTCCCACTAACTGCTAACTGTAGCTGCGCTACGGGCATGCCCGCGCAAATGAGCGCACTCACGGTTAAACATTTTTACAATTTAAAAAAAAATATATAACATGTTTATTTATATATTTTCTGTTCATAGTCTGTGGGGGCATGTGTTGTGTTGTGTTTATTCACATTTCCGTGGACTCTGTCGTGGGTGTTTACTTTGGGCGCTTTTACTCTTCTGGGGGTGTGTCCGCTTACAGGGCTCGGCCTACGGACACGCCCCCTACTGTCTTACACGGACCGTGTTAGCCTTAGGTGTGATTCAGCATGCTCTCATGAATATGCAAAGCATGCTGACATCACTCCGTTTAACTGCAGCCTCCGTGTAAGAGTTATAACTCTTACATGGAGGCTTCGTGAATCCTGCCCATTATCTTAAAACAGTGAATATAAAATATATAAATGTAGATATTTCTAGTAGACCACTAAAAACCTTTTATAAACATAAGAAGTATATATATATATATATATATATATATATATATATATATATATATATATTGTTTATATATATTACCATAAAAAATGTTAAGAATAAAATAAAACATGTTAAAATAAATCAATGCTTAAGATGTCTTGCTTTTAAAAAAGGGATTAAAGATGAAGTCCCATTAAGCCCTGGATAGCGTTCAGCATCAAGTTTTAAAATCCATCTTTGCTCATGGCTTTCTGTAACATTTTCAATGTCTCCTCCTCTCAAATTTCTATGAAAATGTTGTAAAACAAAGAATTTAAAAGAATGGGAAGCGTCTGTATGCATAACATGATTAGCAAGGGCATTAGATTGTTTATTATTTCTAATATCACAAATATGTTCTAGAATTCTGTCTTTTAATGGCCTGTTAGTTTTGCCCACATAAAATGCTGGGCATTGCTGACAGAAACTAAAATAAACAACATCTGTGGTTTTGCAGTCTGAATACTGTTTAGAATGTAAAGTAAAATGCCTAGTTGGATGTGTATATGTACTTTTGTTAAAAATATGGGGACAGGCGCTACAAGTTCTACAATGAAAAGTACCCTGTCTAACAGATTTACTTGTGCCTTTATATGTATCTCTGTTGCACAAGTGCTGCTTCAGTGACTTGTTGTTTCTAAAACTAAAATGAGGGGTACTTCCAATTATACCAACCAGATTAGGAACATCTTGTAGTAAATGCCAGTGTCTCCTAATAATGTCGGTATATTGATTAATGTTACTAGCAAATTGGAAAACAATTCTAAAAACATTATTGCCAGAAGATTCAGTGTCTATATTACCACTATTAGTACTAGAATGAAAGTACGGTCTACATCTAGTGTGTCTCTGTTGCCGAGCATCAGAAATAGTTTGATCAATATCCCCTGCTTGATATCCCCTTTCCAAAAATTCTGTTTTTAGTTTTTTGAGAGCAGTAACTGCATCTTCGTCATTGTCATGTAATCTTAAGGTTCTAAAAACTTGGCCCTTAAGTACATTCCTGGGTATATGCCTAGGATGCATACTGGATTTATGTAATACTGTATTTTTTCTGGTGGGTTTAAAATAGATATTGCTGCTTAAATGATTAGAGCAGAACTTAGTGATATGTACGTCAAGAAAATTAATATCTGTTGCAGAAATCTGGTATGAAAATTTCAAAAAGTTAGTTGTATTGTGTAAATATTCTACAAAGGATACAAAGTCAGTACCATCACCTTTCCATAGCAAAAAGACATCATCTACAAAACGTACATACCACAATACTTGTCCTAAGAATGGATTATTTACAGAAAGTATGTTTGTCTCTTCCCAGCAAACTAAAGCTAGATTGGCATAGCTGTTTGCACATGGTATCCCCATCGCTACGCCAACTTTTTGCAAAAAGAACTGATCTTGAAAAACAACAATATTGTTTTCTAATACGATTTCTAATAAGCTACATATTTGTTGAGTTTTAGTGTTGGTAAAACATTTATTAGCTGTTAGAAATTCTCTTATCATTTCAATACCCCAACAATTAGGTATGCTAGTAAAAAGAGATTATATGTCCATGGTAACAAGGACAAACTCTGTATCTTCTGTTATACTGTCCATTCTGTTATGCAGTCTTTTTAGGAACATCTTAGTATCCCTAAGTATTGTGTGACAATTCTCTAATTGGCCATGCAGATTACTTTCAACATATATGGAAAGGGGTTCAGTACACCAACCAGCTTTAGAGACTATGGGTCGCATTGGTGGAGTAGAGAGGTTCTTATGAATCTTAGGCAACCCATAAATACTAGGAATAGTGGGTTTGTTAATATTAAAATACTTAAATAATGATTCGTCAATTAGGCCAGTGACTAACAGATCAAATAGCAAAAAAGACACTTTGTCTATAATAGCATTTACAGTAATTTTTGAAATACATTGATATGTATCTGAGTTAAATAAAAGTTTTTCCATTTGCTGAACATATAGCTCTTTGTCTAAAATGACTATGCCACCGCCTTTATCAGCTTGTTTAAAAACTACAGAATGTAAATTTTGTAATTCATGTAAGGCTCTCTGCTCTTCTGGAGTTAAGTTACAAATAGAATAATTAAAACTAGAAGAAGCATCTGTATCTCTGAAAGCAGTTTCACAAACATCCATAAATCTTTGAATATCTGATGGAATAGGTGGAATAAATGTACTGGGTTGCTTATACATATTATGTGTGTTATTATTTGTATTCGTTGGAAACAAACATTTCAAAGCTAAATTTCTACCTAGTAACCTTAAGTCCTTGAGCATTTCTGTAATGTCAGCTTTCCTTGCAGGTATAAAGGATAACCCTTTATTTAGTAATTTAAGCTGATCTGCATCTAATTCAAAAGAAGAAATGTTAACAACCAGACCTGAATTTACATACGTCTTTTTTTGTGGAGGGGAACCGTTCCCTCTGTTTGATTGATTCTGAATGTCTGTCCATTGTTGGGAAGGCTCTTGGCACGATGCCTGAATGGTAATGCTGTCTTCAGAGTAAAATCGTTTTTCTTGTCTTTGTCTAAAAAAACACTTGCATCTACAAATTTAGTCACCCAGATACCACTGACATTGGCCTTGACGTCTGAGAAGTAATGGTCCAAGGACTGATCCCTGAGAGACTTCACTTGTGACTGGCCTCTTTGTAGAGGTGAACTCCCCAATTTTAACTTCCTGGGTCCTGTCTGTGAGACAGTTGGCTATCCGCCGGGTGACATACAGATTTGTACCTAACATCTTGAGTTTATTTTGCCCTCATCCATTGCTTTGGTGACCTTCTCAAAGAAGTCCACCAGGTTGAGTAGGCATGATCCTTAAGCCTACAGCAACTGATATTGCCAGACAGTCTTCCATCCAAGTGCTAACGAGCCCTGTCCTTGCTTAGCTTCCAAGATGCAAGGAGAACAAGTACAGTCAGGTTAGTCTGGTTACTAGTTGCATAAAATGCATAAACATGTACATATAACCCATACACCCCTTAAGGTCATGGTATATAAGTAACGAATATAAATAAGGGTAATTACTTAAAATAAAAAATAGATGAAATGATTCCCTTTATCGGTTTAGTGCTTTAAGCTTTAAAATACAAGCAATAGAAATCTATTCATTGAGCCCAGGCGGTTTGCTAGCATCCAATACCATTTGCCATGACATTTTCTTCTTCTCCAATAGTAGGCTACTAGGTCCATTCCTATAGCCTAAACTGACCTGGTCGATAACTACATACTTAAAATAGTGTCCTGGAAAATCACAAACATGTTTAGCAAGGGGTTTGTCATAATGCTTGTTTTGATAAAAACAGGGGCACACTTCACATTGAGCCAAACAATGCTACCCCTTTAGATTCACAATTAAAATTTCCAAGTATCTTAAATTGGTAACCACCAACATAGGCAGCTGTTTAACCAAAGGGACATAAATGGACAAGGTGATAGACTTTTTCACCATATTATTACTGACTTTAACCCTAATAGTAGCAATTTTAAACCAATGGGGCCACCACAACAGTCAATGGTCAATTAGAGAATGACTATTTTTAAAGAATGTATTAAACAGACAGTAGTACTTAAAGGCTGTAGAACTTGGTGATATCCCATCGGGTTGGTGGAAAATTCACCTGTACATTTGGACTTGCTTAAGTTATTTGACCACCAGGGATGTGAATTCCTGCAGGTTTTGTTGAAGTGCAATGCTAAGGAAATTGTGAAAATTGCTTCTGAGCTTAAAATTTTGGATAAGAGTATTACAGAGGATGATAATTATGGAACTTTTAAATATGAACATTGCCACATTCTTAATGGTATTGAGGCCCACATAAATTAATTACAGGCCAGTAAAATATAGAAATTAAGCAGAGACGTTAATGACTGTGTGAATGGACTTGCGTATCCTAAACCCCTCTGTTCTCAAGCCTGAGGTTTTAAACAGTTTGGGAATAGTGCACATAACAAAATTAACTAAAACCACTATCAAATGAATCCAGCTATGGACCATGGCAACATGAATGGTGATGGCAGTGAACTTAGAGGATAGGGGCATGCAGAGGAATTAGTTGTTAACTTTTCCAGTTCATCCCCCATGCCCACCCCATCCACCTTTGCCTAGGAGATCTAAAAGAATTTGAGATAAAAGGAATTGTGGGAATGGAGGGGAGTTTTACCTACAAGGACAGGAACAGGGTTTTCGTGCATCCCCAGGGTTGAACCCGTGGAGGTCGCAAGTGGTGGTCCAACCCTCATTTCATTTCCAGCATTCGGGAGGCTATCAGCGACTGAGGAATTAATGGACTTACAGGAAGCCAGGTTTAATAAGGACAGTGGAAATGAGACTAAAAACTTGATTGTTGCTTTTAATGATGAAAAAGATTCTAAAGTGTTTAACTATTCTAGTGTGGAAATTGATGGTATGGTTGCTAATGTGTTATCTACAGGCATGATGTCTATGCCCTCCTCAAAGCCTAATGTTGCTACCATTTTAACTGATTTTAAGTTATTTCTCAGAAAGTTGAATTTTAAGGTCATGTTTGAGAATAGTATTAAACAACAGAAGGAATTTAATATTACAAGTACATATAATCCACCCCTACATCCATTACTCTTAACTTAAGGTTTGTTAATTGGATTTTAGGGAGCTGATTTCTAACAAGAATAGGAAACTTGAGTAAAGAGGAAATGGAGGTGTTGCAACTACTCAGAAGCCAGCATGTTAGAGTTATGAAACCGGATAAAGGGGGTGGGGTTGTACTCATGGATTTGGTGGACGATAATGCCAAGGTGTGGTACTTGCTTGAAACAGATACCTATGAGGAAATATTCTTAAATTAAGTAAATGGTGCTAATAGGAACATTTATGGTAATTTGGATGATATGTTTATTGATAACCAGATTGGTATTGAATTATTTAATTATTTTTACCTTAGTAACCCCACTATACCAGTTATCTTTGAGGTACCTCAGATACATAAAAAACTTGTATAATTCACCTTTACACCTCATAGTTGATGGGAAAAACTCCATTATATCAGCATGTGCAAAGTACTTAGCTACTAAACTGAAGCAATATTTGGTGG
Organism: Protopterus annectens; assembly: GCF_019279795.1. Classification (NCBI taxonomy): domain Eukaryota; kingdom Metazoa; phylum Chordata; order Ceratodontiformes; family Protopteridae; genus Protopterus; species Protopterus annectens. The sequence goes on along the minus strand of NC_056747.1, from coordinate 44,232,065 downwards.
ATGACGTAAGAACTTGTAGAGATTCCTGGGATTTTTATGTAAGGCAGACAGTATTAATTTTGATTCTAATGACATTTTGGCTACCACAGATATGAAGGATTTATATAGTGTAATACTTCAGGCATTGGGTACCCAGTAGGTATGTGATTATTTGGAAGCTAAATGGGTACCCCAGGAACAGGTTAAGTGAATAGAAGATGTATTGGATCTGGTATTAAGTAATAATTTCATCTCCTTTAAGAATAAATATTACTTGTAAATGGATCAGATTTCGCAAATACTGTAATGTCATAATAGGAGCGTACATTTTTGGATGGGTCCCAGTTTTACAATTCCTTCCGATTATATACCTGGTTTTTGGATGATATTTATATCATCTGGAAGGGTACCAAGGAAGAACTGGATAATTTTATCGTATATTAATAATACAACTGAATTTTTTAGGTTTTACCATGAAATTGACCAAGAGAAATAGTCTTACATGTTCTGTTAGTTAAGGATACCTAAAACAACAGGTATGTTTCTTGAATCCATCGGAAAAGTATTTACTCTAATAGTTTTTTACATTTCTCTAGTTCCCTCCCCTACCATCAAAAAAGAGTCGTGGTCAAAGGGCAGTTAGTCTGAGCAACTAGAATGGTATCATTAAAGGATGATTCCGCTGCGGCGACCCCTAACCGGGAAAAGCCGAAAGACAAACAACAACTTATGTACCATGACTTTAAGGGGTATATGGGTTATATATACATGTTTATGCATTTTATACAGCTAGTAACCAAACTAACCTGACTGTACTTGTTCTCCTTGCATCTTGGGAGCTAAGCGAGTAAGGGCTGGTTAGCACTTGGATGGGCGACTGTCTAGGAATATCAGTTGACGTAGGCTTAAGTTTTTAACTTTTTAAACATTTAACATTTTAAACATTTAAGTATTTATAAATAATTAAGTATTTCTGTTGCTCTTTTTATCAGTTACTTTGTTTTTCAGGCCTGTTATTAGATATGAATTTTGTGTTCTTATATTGGTGATATGTATTTTATATGCGGTATTTATATTTTAGACATCTTTGTATGGTGAATAGTGGATAAAAGGAATGTGCTGCTTTAAGGAAGGGTGTGTATGTGTGGACTGACCAATGGGGTTGCTTTTGAATGTGTTTAAACAGGGGAAACATGTATAGGATTATCTGATGGTTTGGAAGTTGACATAATGGTTAGGGTGGTTACCTTACAAACACAAAAGTACAAGGTTTGATTCTCACATTTGAAGAAAATTGGCTAGACTTAAAATGCTCCACAAGGAGAACTAGCCTAGTACTTGCCTGAGAACCAGCCTATAATGAAGTTCATAAGAAGTGAATGAAAGCATTAATCTTTTTTATTTTGTGTTTATTAAAGTTCAATAAATTGTACTTTTACCATGGATCTGCCTGAGCCACATTTTGTTTTGAAATGTCTTATCCACACATGTTAGGTAGTCCAATCTCACCTTCATTTTTACATATGGGTTCAGAGCCAATCCTTGACTCTGACTCAGCCGATTTTTAAGCTCGAAGACTTCTGGTTGGCTCGTGGCTAAGCAGGTATCCCATGGTGCACCAGTGCAATCCCCAGATCTCGTTTGCTGTGTTGAAGAGTTCGGATGTGCTTCTCTTGGCTCTGGCTAAGTCTTTTGCAATTTTTTCATTCATAAGTGTTTTTTTGCATATTTACTGTTATTTAGTGGAAATATATATAGGTCTTTACTTTAATTGTCCTGTGGTCTTGTTTGACCTTAGTAGTAGTATCCTGTGTACCAGTAGTTAGGCGCAGTTGCGCTTTTTTGCCTAGATCATTAGATGTTAAGTTGTCAATCTCACCTTCATTCTTGCTGGATGGGTTCGACTCGGCCACTTACTAAAGCTCGAGAGCTAATTTTACCGGCTCGAGGCAACCCTATATCCCATGATGCAAGGTGATGACTACCCAGATCTCGTTTGCCGCTTTCGCTTGCGAGGTGCTTTTTTTACCGGCTCCTGGTAAGTTTTTCAAATTTCAGACTTTTAGTCTCCCCCCTTTAGTTTTAGTCACTACCGTTGTTGTGTAAACTTTTAACGATTAGTTTAACCCTATTTCCATTAGTGTTCCCTATTTTTCCAGTTATTTATCCCTTCCTCTAAGCTAGGCCTTAAGCCTTCCCCTTTCCTAATTTTTTGTCAGGGATTCTGTGTGGTGTTTGGGTGTGTTTGTATCCCTGTTTTTATTTTATTGGATTGGGTGTTTATTGTGTGTGTCTGTGTTTTTTGTCACTTAGTGTTTCCTCGACACAGTTATGTCGAAGGACACAAAGGTCTCAGGCTTCAAGAAGTGTGACTCGTGCTGTCAGAAGATGTCTCTGACAGAGGGTCACACTTCTTGTGTTTACTGCCTGGGACCTCTGCACCTACAGGACTCTTGTCCTGTCTGCCATGCCTTCAGCCCAAGAGTCCTGCAGGAGCGCAGAAATAAATTAATACTGAGAGGCTTATTAAAGCCTGAGAGCTCCCCGACTAAGTCGGCTCCGGGGAAGCCCTCGAAACCAGTTAAGCCTTCGGCTCCAAGCCCTAAGCTATCGGCTACTGGTTCGTCTTCTGTGACGAGATCGGCTTCGGCCGGAGCCGATCCTTCTATGTCACACTCTACAGTATTGGCTCCATCCGGCGCAGATGCCACTAAATCTAGGCACTCAGTGTCAGCTCCGGCTGGAGCCGACATATTCTCGGCTCCTTTGGCTCCACTTATCTCAAGAAAGAGATCAAGATCCCCTTCATTGGAGTTGATACATTCGTCTCCGAGATCACCCCTGCTCTCAGAGCGGAGCCATCGGAGCCGGTCTTCTCGGTCATCCAGGCTGTCTGACCACGACCTTGAGAGAGTGGTGAGTAGACTATTAAAGTCTCAGGCATTTGCCCAAATGCTCCATAACCCGTCTCAACAGACGGTAGCTATTACACATCCACCTAACATTCCTCCTTCAACTCTCTTACAGAGCTCGGACTGTTGTGACTTCGGAGCCGATACCACCCCCCCTTCGGCTCCATCATCCTCTGCTCTGATCTCCTCCTTGATGCCTTCATTGGAGGGATCCAGGCGTCTGGTCTCTCTCGTCGGCTCCGAGGGGGCGAGTGGCATTGGACCCTTGTCCGACCCCGTTCTCCCTCTCGGAGCTTCGGCGCTGGTGAGCTCAGCCCCGACATCGGCCTCGGAGCCGTCCCTGTCTGTGCGGCCTGGGGTTCCTATCTCTTCGGAGCGGGAGCCTTCTGGCCTCTCTGACGGGGGAGCCTTCGAGGTGATGCAGAGTGTACTAGCCCCAGGGCGTAGTCAGTGGTCAGTTCCATCAGCTCCTCCCACTACAGTGCCTGCTGATGTCTCTTTCCACTCTCTTGCTCCCTGACCCAGAGTTCCAACGCCTCAGGTTTCCCCACTGGGAATATCTTCCTCTTCCGAGGCTTCTCCAGACTCATCAGGTGAACCTCCGCGTAAGAGGACATGTAAGAGGAAACATCTAGACTCCCCCGAGTCTATTACATCTGATACTGACTTGGATGAGTCGGAGGGATCCCCAAGGTCCCCCTCTGAGGATGTCTCTTTCTCAGACATCCTTGAACTCCTTAAGCAGAGGGGGAACTGGCCTTCCCTTAATCCTTCCAAGGATGAGTCGGTATACCTGGAGGCGTTCGGGTCTCGACCCTCCACCTCCTGGGTGTCTCCGCCTTTCGACCCTCTTATGGACATGGTGGCTCGAAAGGCTTGGATGGCCCCAGATTCGGTGGAACCTATTCCTAGGAGGCCTTCTAAATTCATCACGGCCCCACCTGATAGGCAATATTTGACAAAAGGTGTCCCAGTTGATGCCATGGTGGTGGGTGCAGCCACCAAGAAGGAACTAGCTGATCCTTCAGTACCTGTCCATCCTCCTAACAAGGATTCCAGGACTATGGATAGGTACGGCAAGCGGATTTTTTCTTCAGCGACTTTTGCCATGCGGTCGCTGAACTACTTGTGTCACTTCACCCGCCTTCAAAGAGATGTTCTTAAAGAGTTGGGAGATGTTTTACAGGATCCGTCAGCTGTTGGGTCCCAGGATAAAATTAACTCACAACTAGGAATCCTAAACTCCATTGTTAACTCCTCCATGCGGCTCATTTCATATGCAGCCGATGGAGCGAGTAGGCCCACAGGCACAGGAGTGGCTTTAAGGCGTCGATCCTGGATGCGGCTTTGTAATTTTGCAGATCCCTTCAAGGCGTCCTTCACAAACTCTCCTTTTGATGGCTCGACTTTGTTCGGACCTCAAGTGAAAGACACCTTGACTAGATGCGAACAAGATGGAAAGACTCTTTCTGCCGTAGGAGTCCGTTTCTCCACCCCTTCAAGACCTTACCCAAAAGGTCAGAAGGGAGGGAAAAAGTGGTTCCGCAAATCTCAAGGAGTCACGCCTGACGCACGAGGTCAGTTTACCCCCAGAGGCAGAGGGGGTAAAAACAACTGACACCACCCTAGGGGCAGAGGGGGTCCGCAGAATCAGGGTAGCAGGGAACCTCTCTTTGACAAACCCTTCCAGCATCCCTGAAATGTTGCCCGATTGTCCACCTTCGGAGGCAGTCGGGGGAAGATTATTGCTGTACCTAAAAGCCTGGCTTTCCCTTTCTCAAGACAAATGGGTACAGTCGATCATATCTGAGGGTTACAAAATTCCCTTTATTCAAACCCAGTTCAGCAAAAGGGAACCCTTCCAGACGTTCCACCCAGTCTAAGGGAACTAGCAGTACCAGAGATATCAAAACTGCTAGCAAAAAGAGCCATCCAGCCAGTCCCAGCAGACCAAATAGGATCCGGAATCTACTCAAGGTTCTTTTTAGTACCAAAAAAGACAGGGGACTGGAGACCAATATTAGATCTCAGCAAACTAAACAAGTTTGTAAAGAAAACAAGATTCCAGATGGTCACGCTTCAGTCCATTCTACCCTTTCTGGGCAAGGACAATTGGATGTGCTCGGTAGACCTTCAGGATGCGTACTATCACATAAAGATTCACAGGAGCTCCAGAAGGTTTCTCCTCTTTCAGCTGGGGGCCAGTCACTTCCAATTCAGAGCCCTGCCTTTTGGACTCACTACAGCCCCCAGAGTGTTCACCAAATGTATGGCAGCGGTTACGGCTCACCTGAGACGTCAAGGATTCCAGGTGTTTCCATATCTAGATGACTGGCTCCTCACTGCCACCACCAGGCATCAACTTCTCCAAGCCAGAGATTACACCATTCACATTTGCAGAGGACTAGGGATTTCTATAAATTTTGAAAAATCTGCCTTGTCGCCTTGTCAATCTATTACCTGTATAGGCGCCAAGTTGGACACCGTACAACTTTCAGCAAAGTTAACAGACCAAAGGATCTTGGATATTCAAAACCACATCCATGTGATTCTTCACAGCGACAAAATTCAGGCCAGATTTGCTCTGAAAGTATTGGGTATTATGGCGGCCGCCATAACACTTCTTCCCCTTGCCCGCTTTTACATGCGTCTCCTACAATGGATGCTGTTCGCCCAATGGTCCTTTCAACGACTTCCCATGCATCACAGGATCATAATAACTCCAATTTGCAAAAGGCATCTGACCTGGTGGATATTGTCCCCTCAAGTCCATCAGGGCAGACCCTTTGTTCCTCCTGCCCCGGTCACCACGGTTACATCGACACTTCCCTGATCGGGTGGGGGGGGGGCATTATCAGGGCAGGATGGTCCATGGCACTTGGCAACCTTTCAAATGCCACCTGCACATAAATGTCCTGGAGATGAGAGCAGTGCTTTTAACGTTGCAAGCCCTCCATGACTCTCTTCCCCTGGGAACTATTGCAGTCCAAACGGACAATATGTCCATAGTGTGGTATATCAACAAGCAGGGCGGAACCAAGTCCTATCCACTGTGTCGAGAGGCACTCAGACTTTGGCAGTGGGCAATCTCTTCTCAGCGGTTTCTGATAGCAATGCATATCCCTGGGAAATCCAACATCATAGCGGACAGGTTGAGCAGAGCTATTCTCATGCCTCACGAGTGGTCTCTCAATCTGTGACGGAAGAGATTTTTCAGAAGTGGGGCCTTCCTTGCTGTGATCTTTTTGCTACCCCTCAAAACAGCAAATGCCCCGACTTCTTCTCTCTCTTCCCCCTTCCAGGCCATCCCCCCAGAGACGCTCTAATCCAAGATTGGCCCCGGGGACTTCTCTATGCCTTTCCTCCTTTCCCTCTAATACCACAAGTAATTCAGAAAGCAACCGCCTTGAGAGCCAAGATGATTCTCATTGCCCCTTATTGGCCTCGACAGATATGGTTTCCGTTCCTACATCGTTATCTTTTGGTACATCCATGGCATCTGGACCCAGTTCCAGATCTTCTGACCCACCAGTCGGGTCAGCTGCACCAATCCATACCTTCTCTCAACCTCACTGCTTGGTTGCTCCACTTCTATCCCTAGCCAGGCTTCCTATGATTTCTAATCCCGTCCGGGATATCATAGTAGCTTCCCTTAAATCTTCCACCAGAAGGATTTGCACTAGTAAATGGCAACGTTTCTCCTTCTGGGCAAAAGCTAGGAACATAGATCCCTTTACTGCTCCGATTCATTCGGTCTTGGACTTCCTAGCCGAGATTTTTCATTCAGGATCTTCTTCCTCCACAGTAAAAGTTCAGCTGGCAGCCATTTCAAATTTTCATATCGGCTTGTTGGACCACAACATCATGTCACATAAACTTTGCAAGGCATTTCTTAGAGGTATATTTTTACTTACTAACTTAAAACAGTTCTCATATTTTTACTTAAACCTCCGATTAGAGACCCCCCACCACAGTGGGATCTAAATTTAATTTTAACATCCTTGATTCTTCCCCCTTTCGAACCTGTGGCTACCTGTTCATTGAAATTTCTTTCTTGGAAGACACTCTTTCTAGTCGCCATTACTTCTGCCAGGAGAGTATCTGAGCTTCATGCCCTCTGCATTCGTCCTCCCTACTTAATTTTCCACAAAGACAGAGTTTCTCTAAGGACTAATCCGTCTTTCTTACCCAAAGTGGCATCGCAGACGAACTTAAATCAATCTATTGATCTTCCAGTTTTTTTCCCAAATTATTCTAATAGAGCGGAACAAAAACTACATTATCTCGATGTTCACTGCCAACTCAGATATTATCTGGACAGAACCAAACATTTTAGGAAATCTGATCAACTGTTTTTATCCTATGCAGAGAACAGGAAAGGCCTTCCAGTATCCAAGGTAACCCTATCTAGATGGCTGTCTTCTGTGATTACATGCATTTATCAGCTCAGAGGTAAAGAGTTGATTTCTAGGCCAAAAGCCCATTCTACCAGAGCACTAGCTACATCTACAGCTTTTCAGGCTAGACTCCCAATAGACACTATTTGTGCAGCAGCCACATGAGTTTCTCCTCATACCTTTGTTTTGCATTACAAATTAGACTTGGCCTCCAGAGACAGAGCAAATTTTGGTTCCACCGTTCTCAAGAGTCTGTTCCATTGAGCCACCCAGGATAGAGGTGCTAGGGACACGGTCCCATCCAGCAAGAATGAAGGCGAGATTGACAACTTAACATTGAGAAGTTATGTACCTACCATAACGTTCCATGTTAGTTGTCTTCTCTTGCCTTCTTTCTTGCATCCCGCCCACCATCCCCCTAGCCTGGTCAGACCGAGAAGATTGTTCCTCTTCCTTGAAGGGTCTTGATCCAATTTTCCAGCTAATCAGCTTACTAGTCACTAGATCAGGTTGGTCCTTTTCGGGGGATTATTATTACCTCTTCCTCCTCCTCTCCAGTTGGAGGAATATATTGCATAATTTTTCCGTAGCTACCAAATGAGATCTGGGTAGTCATCGCCTTGCATCATGGGATATAGGGTTGCCTCGAGCCGGTAAAATTAAGTGGCTGAGTCAGAGCCGAGGATCAGCTCTGAACCCATCCAGCAAGAAAGAAGGCGAGAGAAGACAACTAACATGGAATGTTATGGTAGGTACATAACTTCTCATTTTGGCATTTTCGCCGTTCTCAATCAACAGGTGCTCCTGTTGATTATTTTACTGTTAACTGGTTGATTGTTAACTTGTGGTCTTTGGCGGGGATCTGCTAAAGTCTTCTTAAGATTGTGGTTGCAAAGTTTTTCCTATTTTATTGAACGAGTGTGTGTGTGTGTGTGTGTGTGTGTGTGTGTGTGTGTGTGTGTGTGTGTGTGTGTGTGTGTGTGGTGTTGTATACTTGGTCTGTTTGAGTTAGAAGACCCAGTTCTTTTACACAGGGCTAGGCCCATTTAACTTAGAGGACCTAGTCCTCGTGTAACCCTATTATTTGTAATTTTCATTGAAAATTTTCCTGTGTGACTGAATCTCTGTCTGTTTCTGTTAAAAAAAACTTGGTCTGTTTTTAGTTGAAAGACCTAGTTTTCTCTTACACCAGGCTAGGCCCATTTAACTTAGAGGATCTAGTCCTCATGTAATTCTTCTGTAGGACTAGGCCCGTTTTAGTTAGAGGACCTAGTCCTCAGTTATTCTCTATTTCTCCACTGGTTTTGCTTGTGTGTCTGCAATGTCTAAGTCTTCAAAATCCAGATCTGACTCCAAATCAAAAGCTTCAAAAAGTGCCGACTGCTGTAGCTTTGGAAATAGTTGACTCTACTGCTTGGAGCCGGTCTGCAGAATACCTCTCTCTTTGCTGATCAAATCTCCAATGCCTGCTAGGTCGAGATCCCCAATTTTATCTTCCAAATCTTCCAGGAGCCATTCGGAGGAAGATGTGGAGAGGGTAGTACTGAGACTCCAGAAGTTGTCTGCTCTGCCTAAATTTTTGTTGGCTCCGGAGCCACTTGAACCAGTTTTGCCCTCATCTGTGATTCCTCCTCCGAGCCATGTTGGCTTTTCAGAGACAGAGTACTTGTTACCAACGGAGGAGCCCTCGGTTCCTGCTCCCTTTGCTGCTGCATTGGAGTCGAGTTTGGCGCTGACACACTCGGCTCAGTCCGTCGTGTCCAGGGACTGAAGTTCTTCTGTTGGCACCAATGAGGAGGGTTTGATTCAATCTTTGTCACTTCCGAGCATTCCTCTCAGTGCTTCTGCCAGGGTGAGCTCGGACCCTGCATCTATCCTTTGTCTCTTTGGAGCGGGGAGGGTCTTCGGAGATGGAGAGATCAGCTTTTGAGGTGATGAGGAGTGTGCTGTCTCAATCTACAGCCCCTGCCAGTGGTACAAGCACTCTTCCCCCCAGGGCTCCCACTTCGGTCTCAGTACCTACTCTCTCTGGAGACAGCAGAGACCCGCAGCCTCAGGAGCTATCGGCTGGTGGTCCCCACTCTTCTGAGGCCTCCCCAGAAGTCCCTTCGAGGAGCCTCCTCAGAAGAGGGTATGCAAGAGGAAGCATATTGACTCCCAGGATGAGTCGCTGACATCGGACACTGAACTAGAGGAGTTGGAGGGGTCCCCCAAGTCGTCATCTGATGATGTCTCCTTTGTGGACATCCTGGAGATCCTTAAACAGAGGTGCGACTGGCCACTGTCAACCCTTCTGATGAGGAGTCCGTGTACCTGAAGGCTTTCGGGTCTCAATCCTCTGCTTCTTGGGTGTCTCCACCATTCGACGAACTAATGGATCTGATTAGTCGGAAGGAGTGGGATACTCCCGATGCTGTGAAGCCAGTTCCTAGAAGACCAAATAAGTTCCTGTCTGCCCCTCCTGGAAAATAATTCTTGTTTAAGGGCGTTCCCGTAGATGCCATGGTGGTGGCGGGGGCCACAAAGAAGGAGTTGGCGGAGACTTCTTCCTCTGTTCATCCGCCAAACAAGCAGTCTCGACAGATGGATAGATTTGGGAAGTGTGTATTTAGTTTAGCGGCATTTACACTTCGATCTCTGAACTATCTTACCTATTTCGCGAAATTGCAGAGGGATCTCCTCAAGGAGTTAGGAGATTCCATACAGGGTGCTTGTCCTGAGGGAGTCCCTGATAGGATCTCTGCTAAATTGTCCACCCTAAATTCGGTAATTAACTCCTCCATGCGGCTTATCTCCCATGCGGCTGATGGAGCGAGCAGAGCAGCAGGTTCAGGAGTTGCCCTTTGGCGCCACTCCTGGATGCTCTTGTGTAATTTTGTGGAGCCTTTTAAGTCCACCTTCACCAACACCCCATTTGATGGTTCCTCCTTGTTTGGTCCCAAGGTGAAAGAAACACTCACTCAGTGTGAGCAGGAAGAAAAGACTCTCTCTGCCTTGGGAGTCTGTTTTGCCGTTCCCTCTCGACCATACCCCAAAAGTCAAAGGGGAGGTAAAATGTGGTTCAAAAAGTCCGGACACACAGAGTGAATCCTTCTTCAGAGGCAGAGGAGGAGGAAATGGTAGATGTCGCCCTAGAGGCAGGGGCAGTGCGCAGTACCAGCAAGGCCGTGATTCCTTTCGAGGGTGGCCTTATCAGCACTCCTGATGTGGGGCCTGACTGTGTTTCTTTGGGGCCAGTCGAGGGTCGCATCTCTTTGTATTCAGAAGCCTGGCTAAATATAACCCAAGACAAGTGGGTACAAAGAGTTGTTACCAGAGGCTATATCATACCCTTTTCCCTTCCACCGTTTGTTCCCAGAAAGATACCAGGTGTTCCACCCTATCACAGGGATCAGACAACTGTGGAGATCAACAAGTTGCTCTCAAAAAGAGTCATCCAGCCCGTCCCAGCAGACCAAACAGGATCTGAAACTTACTCCAGGTTCTTTTTAGTCCCAAAACAAACAGGAGACTGGTAGCCAATTTCGGACCTCAGCAGATTAAATGAATCCGTGAAGAAGGACAACTTTCGGATGGTCACACTGCAGTCGATACTCCCATTGTTAGGGAAAGACTATTGGATGTGCTCTCTGGATCTCCAAGACGCCTACTACCATATAAAAATGGGCAAGGCGTCAAGGAGATATCTGCGCTTCCGGCTGGGAGCCAGTCATTATCAGTTTCGTGCTTTGTCCTTTGGTCTCACCACAGCCCCCAGGGTGTTCACCAAATGCATGGCAGTAGTAACAGCTCACCTGAGACGTCAGGGATTCCACGTGTTTCTGTATTTGGACAACTGGCTCCTGACCGCCCCCACCAGGCATCTACTCATCCAAAACAGGGACACCACCATTCAGCTTTGTGCTCAACTAGGGATCTCCATAAACTGGGAAAAATCTGCATTACTGCCCTCGCAATCTGTGATTTTTATAGGCGCAGAGGTAGACACAGTGGATATGACAGTTCATTTCCCTACCGAAAGAGCACAAAACCTCATCTCTCAAGTTCAGCATCTTCTTCCACTTTGGAAGGTCAAAGCAAAATGTATTCCTCAACTTCTTGGAACGATGGCCTCAACCATTCTGCTAATACCTTTAGCCAGGTTGCACATGAGAATCCTTCAATGGCTCCTGTTCTCCCAGTGGTCATTCCAATATCTACCGCTGAGTCACCCTATCCTGCTGACAGAATCATGCAAAAAGGACCTTCATTGGTGGATAGCCCCCAACAACTTCTTCACGGGAGCTCCCTTTGTGCCTGCCCAACCCATTGCCACTGTGACCACGGATGCCTCCCAGGTCGGGTGGGGGGGGGGCATTATCATTGTCCATGGCACATGCCAAGAATATGAGGCTTATCTGCATATCAATATTCTGGAGATGAGGGTGGTGCTTCTGGTGTTGCAAGCACTTCAGGCCCTTCTTCCTCCAGGGAGGATTGCGATACAATCAGACAACATGTCGGTTGTGTGGTATATCAACAAACAGGGCGGTACCAGATCTTACCCACTCTGTCGAGAGGCCATGCGAGTTTGGGAATGGGCAATTTCTTCCCAGTACTTTCTGGTGGCAACGTATATTCTGGGGACAACCAACATGATAGCCAACAAATTAAGCCGGGCAATCTAACTGCCTCACGAGTGATCTCTGAAACGGGAAATAGTGGAACAGATTTTCTGAAAATGGGGACAACCTTGCTGCGACCTTTTTGCAAGCCCAGTCAGTGCCAAGTGCAGCAGTTATTTTTCCCTAATTCCCCCTCCGTGGAAACACCCAGAGATGCTCTGGTCCACGATTGGCCCACAGGACTTCTATATGCCTTTCCTCAATTCTCTCTTATCCCCAAAGTGATTCAGAAAGCTAATCAGCTGGGTAGCAAGTTGATTCTCATTGCTAATTACTGGCCTCGACAGGTTTGTTTCCCCTTCCTCGAGCCTCTTCTCCTGGACTATCCTTAGGATTCTGGATACAGTTCCAGATCTGTTGACCCACATGTTGGGTTCGCTACACCCCTCTCTCCACACCCTCATATTGACAGCTTGGCTGCTCCAGTTCCATCTCTAGTCAGGCTTCATGATGTTTCTTCATCAGTATCCCATATTCTCTTATCCTCGCATAAACCCTCAACCAGAAGGCTGTATGACAGTAAATGGAAAAGGTTTTCTATTTGGGCACAGAAAATGAAAGTGGATCCTTACACCACTCCCATTCCTGTGATTCTGGAATTCCTTTCGGAGCTTTTTCAGCAGGGATCTGCCGTGGCCACCATCAAAGTACAATTGGCGGCAATCTCTCATTTTTATTTAGGGTTTCCAAATGTCAACCTTATGTCTCATAAGCTATGCAAGACTTTCTTCTTGAGAGGAGCCACTTTTCTGAGACCACCATTTAAAGAACCTGTGGCTTCTTGGGTCTTAAATTTTGTGTTGTCCAAACTGACATCCCCTTCCTTTGAACCGTCTCATTCATCTTCTTTAAAATATTTGTTTTGGAAGACTGTGTTTTTAGTAGTTATTACATCAGCCAAACATGTATCTGAGCTACAAGCCCTGTCTATTAAGCCACCTTATTTAGTCTTTCATAAAGACAGGGTTTCTTTACGTACCAATCCTTCATTTTTTCCCAAAGTTTGTTCTGCTGCCGCATTAAATTAGTCCATTGAGCTTCCAGTTTTCTTTCCCAATCATTGTAATGCAGCTGAATATCGTTTCCACCAGCTGGATGTTCATAGACAGCTACGTTTTTATTTGCAACGGACCAAAGAATTTCGTAAGTCAGACCAGTTATTCATTTCTTTTTCCGACTCCAGATTGGGCTTACCAGTTTCTAAGGTGACATTGTATAACTGGATTTCTAGTTGCATAGCCTTCATCTACAGGTCGGAGGGCAGACCTTTACCCCACAGGATAAAGGCTCTGTCTACCTCTGCAACCTTTCAAGCCAGGGTACCACTTGATCATATCTGTGCAGCAGCTACGTGGGCTACCCCTCAGACCTTTATTACTCATTATAAGTTGGATTTGGCTTCTAGGGGTAGAGCATCCCTTGGCTCCACAGTGCTCAGGAGTATTTTCCAATGAGCCACCCAAGAATAAGGTGCTAGGGACGCTGTCCCATATGTAAAAATGAAGGTGAGATTGGACTACCTAACATGAAGAAGTTATGTACTCACCATAACGTTCCATGTTGGTAGTCCATCTCACCCTTCATTTTTACCAACCCGCCCTCCTGCCCCCATCCTGGAAGATCTGGAGGTAATACTTTAATTTTCTTGGTTGGTGACCCTTTAGTATTGGTTTGTTGGTTAGGGGATTTTTTCTGTTTCTAGCGAGCAGCAAACAAGATCTGGGGATTGCACTGGTGCACCATGGGATACCTGCTTAGCCACGAGCCAACCAGAAGTCTTAGAGCTTAAACATCGGCCGAGTCAAAGCCAGGGATCGGCTCCGAACCCATATGTAAAAATGAAGGGTGAGATGGACTACCAACATGGAACATTATGGTGAGTACATAACCTCTTTTTTCTTCTTGTGAAGAAAAACTGCATTACATAACTTGGTTACTTCTATTGCACAGGTCACTACTCATAGCTTGCAGTGAGTGTACAATTCTATTGATATTTCTTCCAGGCCCGTGGCCACTGGCACTGTTTTAGGGAAGTTTGCATGGCTGCATTCTCAGAGCCTTCCAGATGATTTAAAAAAAATGAGATTTTAAATTCTCCCTTAGATAGAGATTTAGTGTTTGGCCACTGCTGCACAGGTGATCAAAAAGAGTGATGAGAGAGGCAAACTGATCCAGGTAATCTCAAAGATTTTTCAGTCCTCCTTTTCCAAATTGTCTAAGGGGTTTTCTTTCTTCTCATGCAACTGTGACAAAAACAAAACAGAATAAGCAGTCTCAACAGATTTCAGGTAAACAGACATTTGAGAATGAGTGGTAAGGGAGGTTAAAAAAAGTCTCAAACCTCCAAAAGCAAAAGACATTCCAACAAGTCTGAATGACTACTCAAGTGATCTTGTGATCCTCTCCCTCCCTGGCTCCTGTTCTCTTCCAGAAAGTCTGAATATCTGTTTTTCTTTTTGTAACAGATTGATCTGATGTTGTCAAATTTTATTCATTCCTCAACGGACAGGTTCAGCTGTGATACTTGGATCCAACTTGGCCGTTACACTAGCTCTTGGCCTCTGACAAACTCTCAAGCTCCTTTCCTACCCATAATGCACTATTCCTAAAGTCCCTCAGATCTTATTTACAGCTTGGAAGAAAGAAACTATAAAAGAATTGCCATAACTGGAGTTCAGTAAGAGACATATGGTTGTCCCTAAGAGTCTCATTACTCTAGAAGTCATTTGTGAGAAATGGAGGGCGATGAAGGGAGGGAGTTGAGGAAGAATGAAAATGGACAATACAGATGGAATGTTATGATAAGTACATAACTTCTTTATCTGACGTTGTCAATTTTCATTCATTCCTCAGTAGATGGGACAGAGTCCCCAGCTACCTAAATTTCTCGATGGACTCTTACGGAAATATATTCCTGAGTACGATTGATCCAAAGGCTGCTCTTCCCCTCAAGACCAGAGCTAGTTTGTAATGAGCGATAAAGGTATAAGAATTCAACCAAGTTGCAGCTGCACATATATTGTCCAGAAGTAGCCATAGATCTGGTTAAATGAGCCTTTTTGGTAAGGGGAGATTCGGTTTGCTGTAGGCAAAAGAAATGCAGTCTGTCAACCATCTAGCTAGAGTTACCTTTGTAACTGATTTGCCCAACTTAATATACGCAAAGGAAATAAATAGTTGATCTGTCTTTTTGAGATCTTTTGTTCTGTGCAGGTAGAAATGTAATTGTCTGTGAACATCCAGTAAGTGCAGCATATATTCTCCTTTATTTGTAAAGTTTGGGAAGAATACTGTCAGATTATTGGCTTGGTTACTGTTGGATTCTGACACCACCTTAGGTAGGAAGGAAGCATTGGTACATATGGTGACCCTGTCCTTATGAAAAATCAAGTATGGAGGCTTAGAAGATTATGCTTGAAGCTTTGAAATTCTAAGATGACAGTTTTCCAGGTCAAAAATCTGAGATCACATTTAGCTGCAGGTTCAAAGGGAGAATGTGTTAAGGCTTGCAGTACCAATTTTAAATCCCATGGTGGTATGGGATCTTTATAAGGGGGTAATTGTAGAAGAATACCTTTTAAAAAGGCTTTGCACAGTTTAGAGGAAGTCAGGGAACAATTCTGAAACCCCACATGAAAATTAGAGATTACTGCAAGTTGAACTTTAATAGTCGATGAACTAGCATCTTCATTAAACAAATTCACTAAAAATACAAGAACAGAATGAATCATAGCTGAAAATAGGTCTATCTGATTTTGCTCTGCCCAATAAACAAATCTTCGCCATTTACTCCTGTAGAGTTTCCTAGTAGAATGTTTATGGGAAGATAAAAATATAGAACGGACAGGTAAAAAGAGCACATGTCCCCTGGCTATTAAGGGAATTGGAGAAACCAAGCAGTTAGCTTGAGATATCCAGGTGAACCATGACGGTCAAGTGAGACAGAAGGTCCAGAGTTGTATCAAGAACTGAAAGTGGGTACAGAAGATGAAGCCAAAGAAGGGGAACCAAACATGTCGAGGCCAGTAAAGATTATGAGGAATTTGAGAATTAAGGGAGTCAGAGGATAAGCATACAGAAGACAGGAGGGTCAATCGTGGATCGGAGCATCCCTCTGTGACTCTCCCAGTGGGGGGATTAGAGCAAAGAAGCTGCTGCACTTGTTGTTTAGGGGAAATGCAAAAAGATCACAACAAGACTGGTCCCACTGACAAATCATTTCTGTCACTTTGTTGTTGAGAGACCATTTATGCTGTAGTAAGATGGACCTGCTCAGTTTGTCTGCTGTCATGTTGGACTTCCCAGCAATATGCATTGAAGTTAAAAGTAGTTGGAAGATATCACCCATTGCCACACCTTTAGGGCTTCTCAACACAGCGGCAAGATCTGGTTCTCCCCTTATATGTTGATGCACCAAACCACTGACATGTTGTCCATTTGAATTGCAATTGTACCGAGAGGGAGAGAGTTTTGGAATGCTTGAAATGCCAAAAACACTGCTCTCACTTCCAGAAAATTGATATACAAGTTAGCCTCTTCAGGAGATCAAGTGTCTTGAACTGTCTTCCCCAGAAAATGCTCCACCCCCACACAAACTGGGAAGTGTCCATGATCACTATGGCCTTGGGCTGAGGGGGAATGAAAGAATGACCTTGGGTTGAGAGAGCATTGACTGTTGCAATACTAGCATCTCTTGCAGAATCCTCATGCAATATCATGGGAAAGGAACAAAAATTATTGCCATTGACATAACTCCCAGGGCTTGCAGACTCAATCGGGCTGAAATTCTGGTATGCAAATTATTTTCCTGATCCAAATCCTTATTGTTTGCTACTCCTGAAAGAGGAAGAGATGCTACCATAAATCTTGCATTGAACATTGCTCCTATGAATTCCAATGTCTGGTATGGTTGCAGGTGTGACTTATTGTAATTGATGATTATTCCAAGATTTGAACAAGCCTGCAACACTTGGTCTCATGCTTGTACCAGTTGATGTCTGGTAATGAGGCAGTCATCTATGTATGGAAACACTCAGAATCCCTGCAGTCTCAAGTGAGCTGCTGTCGCTACCATACACATGAACACCCTGGGGGCTATGGTAAGGCCAAAGGGCAGTGCTCTGAACTGGTAATGACTGGTTCTTAGCTGGAAGCTAAGTACCTTCTGGATTTTCTGATCATTTTCATGTGGTAGTTCATATCCTAAAGGTCTATCAAGCACATCCAGCTGTATTTGCTCAGAAAGAGCAGAATGGACTGAACTGTGACCATCAGGAACCAATTTCTTCAATACACTAAGATTTAAAATTGGTCTCCTGTCCTCTGTCTTCTTTAGCACTAAAATAATCTTAAATAAGTTCTGGATTCTATTTGGTCTGGAGGGATCTCTTGGATGACTCTTTTTTTCTAGCAGCTTTTGTATTTCCAGTGCTGCTGCTTCTCTCTGATTGGGTGGAACATTGGGGATTTTCCTGGGTAATGTAGGTAGTAGGGAAAAGGGAATAATATAACCTCTGGAAATAATTCTCTGTACCCAAGTGTCTTTTGCTATGTTTAGTCAGGCTTCCGGGTTTAGAGATAAGCAACCCCTGACTGCCTCCAGAGGAAGGCAATTGGACTTTCCTTCAGGAGAACTGAAAGGGTCTGTTGGAAAAGGTACCTCTAGACCCTAGGTTTTATGTGCCTCCTCTGCCATGTGGGAGTCTTCTATGATTATTGCTTCCCTCTCTCCCTCTGGGGGAACTACCTCCATGTGTGTCTTGGAAAGGACCCTGAGACTCCCTGAACCACATTTTGTGATCTTCCCATTCATTCCTGGAAAAGGTCCTTTGAGAGGTTGAAAAACGCATGTTTACTGCAGACTGTCTTTCTCCCACCTGGTGAGTGTGTCTTTTACAGTGGGGCCAAACAAGGAAGAGCTGTCAACAGGAGTATTGACAAATGATGACTTGAAGGGCTCCACAAAATGACACAGGTGCATCTAGGCATGCCTCCTGTTGGAAATACCTGAACTCGTGGACCTTGAGGTGCCTTCTGCAGCATGGGTAGCCAACTATGATGCTACAGGAGTTTGAGCATCAGCAGTAGCAGCCCCTGAAATGGAGTTTGAAAGTTCCTAAATCAAATTCCTTTGCAGTCTTGTGAATTTTGCCAAGTAATTCAGCCATCAGAGAGCAAAAGTCGCTGAAGCATAAACTATCTTCCCAAATCTGTCCAGCATACTAGATTCTTTGTTAGGGGATGGACAGCAGAACTCTGTTCCACGAGTTCCTTCTTTCTTGCTGCTATCACAACCATTGCATCAAATGGTACCCATTACTCCAATGGTCTCTTCCCACCGGTGTAGCCAGAATCTTGTCTGGTCTCTTGGGGATTGGCTCAGTCTTATCAGGTTCCTTCCACTCCAGCTTAGAAACCAAATCAGTAAGTTCATCAATGAGTGTAGTAACCCAGGAGGTAGATGGGCCAGTCCTGAAAACTTCCAGAAATACTGACTCCTTAGGCATCGGGTTTTGGGCAGACCAACCACCCATCTGTTTAAGGATCTCAAGGATGTGTCCAAAGGAGATCTCATCTGGTGGTGACTTGGGAGATCCTTCTCCCTCATCAAAGTCAGTATCCTCATTGATAGACTCGTTAGGAGAGTGCAAGCACCTCCTTTTGCACATTCTGTTCTTAGGGAGTTCTTTGGTGGGATAATCCGGAGAAGTATCAGAAGAGATGACAGTACCCAGCTGAGTAGTCTGGGAGCTTTGGGTTGGCAGTCCCCTTGGAGTAGAATGGTATAAAGTCATCTGAGAAGTCGAGAGTGGATCTGAGGGGGAAGGACCCATCTGACCTACCAGAGCAGAGAAAACTCTCTTCACAACCTCAAAAGCAGACTGCTTCTGAGAGAAGGAAGTCAGTAAAGCCAAGAAAGCAAGTTTCTAGCCCACCACTTCCCTCTGCTTCTAGAGCAGTCCACTCGAGGTGGAAGCTGGGGCTGAGCTGTCCAACACCACAGCTCCAAGAGGAAGAGATGGCTCCAAAAACCTCAGAGTCAACCCTGTCCCCATGGATCCAACCTGAAAGCTTCGGCTCCGAGAGTCATCTGGATCCAAAGATGTCTGGGCCAGTGCACTCAGAGTAACAGTCGGATCCGAAAACAAAGCTCTCTTCGGAGCTGACCCAGAAGAGCCTGGAATGCTCAGATCCAAGGACTCTGACACTACAAGTTAGATCAGAGAAGGCGTTATCAGGGGAGTGGTAGATGGACAGTGTTCCGGACCTGAAGGGGTAGGAACCCCAAGGATTCCCTTCTGAATTTGCTCTATAAAGAATCTCCTCATAATCCTTTCCACATCTGCCTCTGTGAGACTTCTGGAGGAATGAGTGGACACCACTGAAGGAGATTTTGAGTGCCACTCCAGAAATAGGGATAGCTCTCTAGAAGTGACCGGATCCACACTGGGTGAATATACAATGTTAAGTTGTCTATCTCGCCTTCATTCTTGCTGGATGGGTTACCTCGGCCACTCTAAAAGCTCGAGAGTTGGTTCCACCGAGAGTTACCCCAGATCTCGTTTGCCGCTACAGCTATCAAGGTTGGTTTTCTACCGGTTCTTGGTAAGTGACTTTTTCTTGTGTAATTTAGTCTATCAAAACCCCTTTAATTTTAATATTTTTACTTATTTCCCTTAGTTTAGAGAAATGTTTATCCTTCTAAAACCCTCAAGAACTTTAGGTTCTTGCCTACAGGCCTTTTCTCTTTCCCTAGAGGAGTGTGAGTACTATATTAAAATCCTAGTTAGTGGTATTTATTATAATTTAAACTTGACAGGGAGTAATTAGTGTGTATGTGTGTGAGTTTGATTACACCTGTTAAAAATGTCTAAAGAAGCAAAGGTCTTTCAAGAAGTGTGATGCGTGCTGTCAGAAAATGTCTCTGACAGACGCTCACACTTCTGTCTGGGACCAGACTCCTGTGCTGTGTGCCATGGCTTCAGCCCCAGGGTCCTGCAGGAAAGAAAAAATAAATTGATATTAAGAGGCTTACTCAAGCCAGAGGATTCCCTTTCTGTTTCTACAGGGAAGCCCTCTAAGGCATCTAGGTCTTGGCTCCGACAACTGAGCCGAGACCTAAGGTTTCTCAACCTCTGCCTTCATCGGCTCCGGCTGGAGCCGATAAGTCTCAGTCCACAGTTTCTGTGGCTCCACCAGACCTTCGGAGCCGACAACTAGGAAGAGGTCCAGGTCACCATCTCTTGGCTCCGTTCATTCGGCTCCAGGATCTCCCCTGCTGTCTGGATCTCACTCCTCTAGGTCATCGAGGCTGTCGGATCATGACCTTCAGAGGGTAGTGAGTCGACTTCTTAAGTCCGAGGCACTGGCCCAGATGCTTCAGAGCCCGACTCATCAATCGATGCCTGCGGTCCATCATTATATTCCTCCTTCGACTCTCTTGAGCAACCGAGACTGTGATAGCGCGCCGGACAAATGTCTCGGCTCCTCCGTCGTCGGCTCGATTTCTTCTTTGGAAGAATCTCGGCGCCGGACTTCCCCGAGGGGTGAGTGGCATCGGACCCTTGTCCGACCCCTCTCCCTCTCGGTGCCGGCGCTGGTGAGTTCGCGACACATCGCCTCCGAGCCATCACTGTCGGTGCCGAGGGGTTCTTAGCTTCGGGCGGGGACCTCTGGCTCTGCCTGACAGAGGTGCATTCGAGGTCATGCGGAGTGTGTTAGAGCCTGGCTCTACTCCACAGTCGGTTCCGTCCGCCCCTCCCTCTACAGTGCCTCAGGTTAAGTCGACTCACTCCCTCATCCCGGACCGCAGAGAGCCAGCTCCTCAGGAACCCCTGTGGGGATTTCATCCTCTTCCGAGGCCTCTCCTGATTTGGCAGAAGAGCCTCGGAAGAGGAAGTGTAAGAGGAAACACCTTGACTCCCCTTAGGTCATCACGTCAGACACAGATTTGGATGATTCTGAGGGTTCCCCCCGTTCCCGTTCTGAAGATGTCTCATTTGCAGACATCCTAGAGATCCTGAAACAGAGGGAAATTGGCCAGCCCTCAACCCTTCAGAGGACGAATCTGTGTATCTTGTGACGTTTGGCTCACGCCCTTCCTCCTCCTGGGTGTCCCCTTGACCCCCTCATGCAGGTGGTTGCTAAGAAGGCATGGACGGCTCCTGATTCAGTGGACCCCACTCCCAGGAGACCCTCCAAGTTCATAACGGCACCAGCAGACAAACAGTTCTTAACAAAAGGAGTTTCTGTGGATGCTATGGTGGTAGCTGCTGCCACTAAGAAGGAGCTAGCTGATCCTTCAGTACCTGTCCATCCACCTAACAAGGAATCTAGGTCCATGGACAAAGCGGATGTTCTCGTCAGCGACATTTATCATGCATTCGCTGAACTACCTGTGCCATTTTACTCATCTTCAAAGGGACTTGATCAAGGAAGCGAGTGAAATGTTAAAGGACCCTACAGCTGCGGGTTTCCAAGATAAGATGAACACGCAGCTGGCTACCCTTAACTCCATAACCAACTCCTCCATGCGCCTTCTTTCTGGCTGATGGAGCGAGCAGAGCCGCAGGGACAGGTGTGGCCTTACGTAGGCATGCCTGGATGCGGCTATGCAATTGGACCCCTTCAAGACGTCTTTCACTAACTCCCGTTTGTTGGATCATCCTCTTTGGTCCTCAAGTGAAAGAAACCTTGACTAGGTGCGAGACTGATGGCAAGACCCTTTCTGCCGCCGGAGTCCGTTTTCTACTCCTTCTAGGCCTTACCCCAAAGGCCAGAAAGGTGGAAAGATGTGGTTCCGTAAACAATCTCAACGGACTCCGCCAGAGGTAGAGGCGGGAATAACAATGGTAGACGCCCTAGGAGAACCAGGGCGATCGGGAAGCCTTCCCTGACAAGCCCTTTCAGCATCCCTGAGGTGTTGCCCGACTGCCCATCTTCGGAGGCAGTCGGGGGAAGATTGTCACTGTACCCAGAAGCCTGGCTATCCCTGACTCAAGACAAATGGGTACAGTCCATCATTTCCGAAGGCTATTCTATCCCCTTTCTTCGCATTCCAAATCAGCCAAAAAAATCCCTTCCAGATGTTCCACCCGCTCAAAGGGATCTAGCGGTTTTGGAAATTTCAAAACTGCTTACAAAAAGAGCAATTCAGCCAGTTCCAGCAGACCAGCAAGGATCCGGAATCTACTCAAGGTTCTTTTTAGTTCCAAAGAAAACAGGGGACTGGAGACCAATTTTGGATCTCAGTATCTTGAACAGATCAGTCAAGAAAACAAGATTTCGGATGGTCACGCTGCAATCCATCCTTCCCCTTTTGGGCAAAGGAAACTGGATGTGCTCTATAGACCTTCAGGATGCGTACTATCACATAAAAATGAGCAGACGCTCCAGAAGATTCCTCCGCTTCAGGCTGGGAACCAGTCATTTTCAGTTCAGGGCCCTGCCCTTTGGTCTCACCACTGCCCCGGTGTTTACCAAATGCATGGCAGTGGTAGCTTCTCACCTGAGACGACAAGGATTCCAGGTGTTTCCATATTTGGACGACTGGCTCCTCACAGCTCCCACCAAGCATCTCCTTCTAATGGCCAGGGATTACACTTTTCGCATTTGTCAAAAGCTGGGTATTTCAATAAATTGGCGAAAAGTCTGTTTTGTCGCCTTCTCGTACTATTACCTACATAGGCGCAAATCTAGATACAGTAAACATGTCTAGACTAACACATCAGAGAATAACAGACATACACAAACTGGTCTCACTCCTTCTCAACAACAACAGAATCAAAGCCAGGTTAGTTCTGAAAGTGTTGGGAATTATGGCACATTCCTCTGCTTCCATTAGCCAGATTCCACATGCGGATCCTTCAATGGATGCTCTTTACTCAATGGTCATACCAGCAACTTCCAATGTCTCACACCATTATGATCACGCAAGCGTGCAAAAATCATCTCATGTGGTGGATGTCTTCCCCTCAGCTCTTGTTGGGAAGACCCTTTGTTCCACCTCCGGTTGCTACTCTGACAACGGATGCCTCCCTGATCGGGTCGGGGGGCATTATCAGGGCAGAACGGTCCAGGGCACATGGCAACCAAGCGAATGCCACTTGCACATAAATGTTCTGGAGATGAGAGCAGTGCTTTTAGCGTTGCAAGCCCTTCAAGACTCTCTTCCCTTGGGAACGATTGCAATCCAAACAGACAATATGTCTGTAGTGTGGTACATCAACAAACAAGGCGGAACCAGGTCATACCCCTGTGTCGAGAAGCACTCAGACTGTGGCAATGGGCGATTTCTTCTCAGCGGTTTCTGATAGGAAGTCCAATCAAATTGCGGACAAGTTGAGCAGAGCTATCCTCATGCCTCACGAGTGGTCTCTGAAAGACTCTGTAGTGAGAGAAATTTTTCTCAAGTGGGGTCAGCCTTGCTGCGATCTTTTGCTACTCCCCAAAACAGCAAGTGCAGAGAATATTTCACTCTATTCCCGTTACCAGGCCAACCCAGCAGAGGCGCTCTAGTCCAAGTTTGGCGGGGACTTCTGTATGCATTTCCTCCCTTCCCACTAATCTCTCAAGTGATACAGAAAGCTATCGCTCAGAAGGCCTCATTGATCCTCATTGCTCCTTACTGGCCTCGACAAGTGTGGTTCCCCTTTCTACATCGATTTCTTTTGGAGCGACCGTGGAACCTGGACCTAGTTCCAGATCTTTTGATCCATCAGTCGGGTCAGTTTCATCGCTCCCTCCCCTCTCTGAACCTCACTGCTTGGTTTCTCCAGTTCCAACCTTAGCCAGGCTTCCTCATTTATCTCACTCTGTTAGAGATATTTTGATAGCTTCCCATAAATCTTCCACTTGGAAGATTTATTTGAGTAAGTGGAAACGCTTCACATATTGGGCTCAAGGAAAGGACATAGATCCTTTCACTCCTTCCATCCAATTAGTCCTTGATTTTCTAGCTGAACTCTTCCATGCAGGTTCATCTCCCTCTACACTTAAAGTTCAATTGGCAGCTATTTCTAACTTTCATGTGGGTATTTCTGAATCTGCCTTAATGTCCCATAAGCTTTGCAAAGCCTTTTTGAAAGGAGTTTTTCTTCTCAGACCTCCTATAAGAAATCCTCCTTCTCCTTGGGACCTAAATTTAGTTCTTGCTTCTTTGATTCTTCCGCCTTTCGAACCTGCAGTCTCCTGTTCTTTAAAATTGCTATCATGGAAGACTCTTTTTCTGGTAGCTATTACATCAGCTAGAAGAGTTTCAGAGCTTCAAGCACTCAGCTGTCGTCCTCCTTATCTTTTGTTTCATAAGGACAGAGTATCCTTACGAACTAACCCGTCCTTTTTGCCTAAGGTGGTTTCGACGTCAAATCTAAATCAAAGCATTGACCTCCCTGTCTTTTTCCAGAATACTCTAATAGGTCTGAACAAAATTACACTGCCTGGATGTTCATCGTCAATTGAGGTACTACTTGGATAGAACAAAACAATTCAGAAAATCTGATCAGCTGTTTGTCTCCTATGCGGAAAGCAGAAAGGGACTTTCAGTTTCAAAGGTATCATTATCCAGATGGCTAACATCTTTGATTTCCCTTGTATATGAAATTAGACACCAAAAGCTGCCTAATAAACCTAAGGCCCATTCCACCAGAGCTTTGGCTACTTCTTTAGCCTTCCAAGACAGACTGCCTATCGACACCATTTGTGCAGCGGCTACTTGGGCTACTCCTCACACTTTCATTTCTCATTATAAGTTGGATTTAGCTTCTAGGCATAGAGCTAACTTTGGTTCCACTGTTCTCAGGAGTCTGTTCCGTTAGGCCACCCGGGACAAGGTGCTAGGGATGCGGTCCCATCCAGCAAGAATGAAGGTGAGATAGACAACTTAACATATATAAGTTATGTTCTTACCATAACGTTCCATGTTAGTTGTCTTCTTCAAGGCCCCACCCTCCTTCCCCCTGGCCTGGACAGACCTAGAGGAGTTGTGATTGTGACCTCTCTTTCTACCACCTCTTTCTTAGACATATGCTGTTGTGCATATTTCCTGGTTCAGGATGTAGGTCACCCTTCTTTCTTCCTGTTGTTAGAGGTGGACTCTGTTTACAGTTATACTGTTACTATTATAAGCTGGGGTTAGCTTACAAACGAGATCTGAGGTAACTCTCGCCTAGCATTGTGGGATATAAGGGGAGCCTCGAGCCGGTGGAACCAACTCTCGAGCTTTTAGAGAAACCCATCCAGCAAGAAGAAGGCGAGAAGAAGACAACTAACATGGAACGTTATGGTAAGAACATAACTTCTATGTCTGAGGCAATGGTTTAGCATCCAGTGACTTTGGATCAGGAGTATGTTTTGTCAGATTGGAGGTAGGACTGGCAACATATCTGATTGGATCCGAAGATGTTCAAATCCCAAGAGACATCAGATCCAGTTTTCACTTCTTTTTTTCCTTCATTCCAGAGAAGTAGATGCAGTGGAATCTGAAGATCTGGACAGTTTTGAAAGTCCTTGGTTTTAGTCTTGGGAGACTGAACTCCAGAAATGGCTTGAGAAAATGAAGTTGGTTAACAGTCCCTTTAATATTAACGTTTTTTATTTTTGGTAAAGCTCTGGGGTTGAACCCACTACAAACACCACATTCTTGGTCAAGGTGTTCAGACCCTAAACTATAGACACACAAAGTGTGTGCATCTGAAAAGGTATCTTGTGCCCACATTTCTCACATTTTTGAACCCTTTATCAGACATAATTTCATGTGAATATTCCCAACCAGATATCAAAATGATACTCACCAATTCTATCCTAAAATATCCAGACAATGACTGACTAAATACTACCACTACTAAAAGGGAAAGCTGGTGAAAATAAGGTAGCAAAGATTTTTTTGTTTAAATGAATAAGTTTAACTATAAAAGAAAGAAACAGGGTAGGAAAGGCCTGTCAGCAATGGAAGCAAAGACTGCAATATCAAGTGTAAAAAGGTGTGAAAAGTATATGAAAGTGAAAAACTAATCAAGAAACAAAGTAAACCTTCTTGTGAAAGAAGTAGTTATCAAAAGTTAACTGTTTAAAGAATAAAGTTTGTAAAATTTCACTTATCTCTATCAAGTAGCTCAAGAATGAAGGTGACTACATCTAGACACAAAAGCAGCAAACGAGATCTGAGGGACTTTAGACATAGTGCATTATGGGTAGGAAAGGAGCTTGAGGGTTTGTCAGAGGACATGAGCTAGTGTAATGGCTGAGTCAGATCCAAGTGCCTGATATGAACCCATCCATTGAGGACTGAATGAAAATGATGGAACGTCATTGTAAGTACGTAGCTTCTTTTTTCAGACAAATGGGTTCTGAAAATCATTGAACAGTGTTACAGATGGCAGTGAGGAAATTACTCCTTTCCAGCGGGGGTCATTCCTTATCCTGCAGATCAGACAGGAGAGAGACTCCTTACATTTTGAACAGTGTTACAGATGGCAGTGAGGAAATTACTCCTTTCCAGCGGGGGTCATTCCTTATCCTGCAGATCAGACAGGAGAGAGACTCCTTACATTTTGAACAGTGTTACAGATGGCAGTGAGGAAATTACTCCTTCCCAGCAGGGGTCCTGTTCTTCATCATGTTATGTCCCAAGGAACTAGTTCCTTCTTCTCAGGTGGGAAAGTGGTTTTATTCAAGGATGTTCTTGGTGCCCCAAAAAAATGTCTGGAGACTACTTCTGGATCTTTCTTTCCAAACCTGTTTGTAAAAGTGCCCAAATTCAAGATGATGTCACTTCACAACCTGTTACTTCTTTTTACTGTTTTAAGTTTCCAAGTAATTAAGTTTCCAAGTAACACTAGGCTTCAAAGATGCTTATCATCACATCCCTGTTTATCAATACTTAAGGTGTTTCTTAAGGTTTTGTGTGTCTGGATCACATTATCATTTCTCTGCCTTACTCCTTGAACTATCCACTGCAGTTTTGTGTTCACAATTATAGCTCATTGTAGGCTACAGGGTATCTACAGTGTCTTTTTCAAAATGTAAGGAGTCTCTCTCTTGGTTAAGAGATCGCTTCCACAAGCTCTGATTCCAAGAGAGCATTCAAAAGTCTTTCTTGACTCAGTTTCAAGATGGCTACACACTGAGTAACAGCTTATTTCTAGCTCTCCCAGTGTGAAAACAGAAACTCAGCAGAGAAGGCCAGTAGACTTGTGTTTATGGGTGAATTTCTGTAATTGGCTACTATGTACACAGCCTGGATGCCAGGAATAAAGAAATACAGAAGACCTAGAAAAATCGGCTACAAAAAGTGTGGAAGAAACACTGACTAGGGAGAGTTCTGCAGCTGTTTAGCAAAAGGTAATGCAACCTTCAGTTATGACTTCAGTAACCTACAGGATGATATGATAACTGCATACAGACCTGGTTAAAATAAACAAAACACTGATAGAGCATATCAACACAAACAACAAAAGGCTGGAACAAATGGAAGAAGCTTTAAACAGATATTCCGATTAGATGATAAAGCTGCAAAAATCAGACGTCGAAATGAAGAAAAGGCTGGCTGAATATGAGACTGCTCAGGAAGAGATGTTTCAAAAAATAATAGAATTAGAGGACAGTGCACGTAGGGAAAACTTGAGATTTTCAGCTATACCAGAGAAGCTGGAAGGAACAGACTGCATTAAATTTATGAAAGAACAAATAAACAACTGGACTGGTATTCCACAGCAAGACTTATTAGATGAACAGGTATTTCATGTTAATGCTCCAAATCTAGTTATAAGAAAGCAACCTAGACGTTTAATAGTAAGGATGCAGTCCTACCAATAGAAAGAGTTGATTTTGTCAAAACTGGCAGAAGGACAAAAACTAAAAGTAGGAGACAGCAGAATGTTTGTGGAGAATGATTACTCATTGTACACCAGGCAAAAGGGAAGTAATATCATTCCTCTATTCAGAGAATGTCAAGACACAGGTGTGAGATTCAATCTGTTGTATCTAGCTTTCTTCAATGTATTCTTCCCTGGAGGGACAAAATCATTTTTGGATGAAATGCATGCTAAAGAGGAAATACAAAAGTTTGTCTAACAAAAACTGAGCTGTGAAACAGAAGGAGATTTGGCTGCTTGTTGCTCTGGTAAAAAAGACCACAGAGATACTGCACCTGTGAAACTTGTTCTAGTATTTCAATGGAAAATGTTGGAGAGAAGAAAGGGAGCATGAGAGTTGACTAGAAGAATCGGGAGTACGTTGTAAATGAAGCCGAGACAGGATTTGGGCAATGGAGAAGAACAGTAATAAAATCAGTAACTTAATGTGGGATTGTAATGCAATAATTGTATTTGTGAAATATGACAGCACAATAAAATCTGGAAATATTGGACTTCTTCAAAATGTGTTTGCTGAGTTTCATGCCATTAATGTTCAGTAAAATGCTTTGGGGAGAGGAAGAGAGAGGAGAAAGCCAACTGTAAGTAAAGAAAAAACTTTTTTTCTTAATAGTACTGTATCTATGTTGCATGTTTTTCTTTGCATGTTATTTTTGGGTCTAATGGGGATTGTAAACAGGTGGTGTTTTTGTTTTTCTGTGCTCTTCTCTTTTTCTTCTTGTGCAGTTTTGAGAAGCATGGGCAATGTAATGACAGGAAAAAGGGAGCCTGGTTAAGGGGCGGTGACAGAGTTTGAGTTAATGTGCTTTTTTTTCATTCTTGTATGGGGAAATGACTAGGGCGGCCGCGGTGGTGCAGCGGTTAGCGTTGCCTCCTCACAACAAGAGGTTCTCCAGTTCAATCCTTGGCTGGGGTGCCT
Organism: Protopterus annectens; assembly: GCF_019279795.1. Classification (NCBI taxonomy): domain Eukaryota; kingdom Metazoa; phylum Chordata; order Ceratodontiformes; family Protopteridae; genus Protopterus; species Protopterus annectens. The sequence goes on along the minus strand of NC_056747.1, from coordinate 44,203,322 downwards.
TCTGTGTGGAGTCTGCATGTCCTTCCTGTGGTCACATGGGTTTCCTCTGGGTGCTTCGGTTTCCTCCCACATCCCAAACACATGCTGTAGGTGGATTGGACACTATAAATTGGCCCTAGGTGTGAGTGTGTGCATGTGTGTGCCTTCTGTGGAAGGTTGGCTGCCGGGCTAGCAACTCAACAACGTAAAACTCCACTGCCGATCATGAGCGGACAGGTGATCCACTGTGGCGACCCCTAACCGAAAGAAGAAGTAGAAGAAGATGGGGAAATGACTAAGGACCTTTGTTTTAAGACAGAGAGCAAATAAATGAAAAAGAATATTGAACATTATAAGGCTTTTTTCCCCGAGCACTTGCAAATATGTATACTAAGTAGAATTTCTGCAGCTGGTCTTTATGCCTCCATGGAGACAATCTGATAAAAAGAAACTGGAGACACCCTGGTGGAAGGAGAGGGATTGAGGGAAAAAAAGAACAGAGAAATTGACTAGGACATAATGTTCCCAGAAAACAATCAGTGGTTTTCCTACAGCTTTAAAGATAATACAGAACCAGTTAGACTTGAAGTAAAAGCCCTCTCAGTTATTTTTAAATGCAATGGGGATACTAATATAAACATATGTTTTTTTTGTTCACCCTTCTTTTTTCTTTTTCTTTGTTCAGTTTTGAGAGAATGTAGGCACTGCAATAAAAAAAATGAGGAGGGGAGAAGATGGGGGAGAGTGGAAGGGTCCAGTTAAGAGAATATGACAAAAGAAAAATCATTGTGCTTTTTCCCATGCTTGCATATGGAAATGACTGGGTAAAAACCCTAGGCGTTATCCAGTAACAAGTTTATTACATAGCATGTAAATGAAAAGGAATATTGAATATTGTAAAGCTTTTTTCCTGATAAACAAGGTATCCTTAGCTGTTTTGTGTCTGGTTTGCATGTCACTAGAAGACAATTTGATAAAGAGAAATGGCTTGGAGAAAGTGTTTACTGAACACATTCAAGTGTTTTCTCAACTGAAGAGTGTTAAACATATACAAAATCAGATAGCAGATTCTAATAGCACAGGCTGTACCATGCTTCTTAGCGTGACTAACCTTTCTTTTTGGTTAACTTTACCCTGTCTGTATAGCTATCAACTGAGAATTTATGTTCTTATTAGGAAGCAAAAACTTCGGTATTTGAAGATGTACATAGTTTTGTGTGTTATTGTTAAGTTCACAGGTTTTTAGTAGTATTTTTTTGGGGGTTGTTTGTTCTGTTTGAGGGCTTTCAAAAAAGCAAAAAGTTGTGTAAGATGTGACATAGGCACAAATGGATATTACATGAAACAACTGTATAAAAGGCCAACCTGCTGAAGAGTGTATACATGTAACATAAAAGTTGAAACTAGACATTTAGCAAAAGAGCAGTTATATATAAAAGGTGATAATATATATATATATATATATATATATATATATATATATATATATATATATATATATATATATATATATATATATATATATATATAAAAGAAAATGATGCTTTCTGTAATGTCTTTCAATCTAAATGGTCTTACAGATAAATATAAAAAAAGAAAGAATAGTGAACTGTATTAAAAAATGTAGAGTGCAAATAGCTATGCTACAGGAAGACACACCTGGAAAGAACTGAACATGTGAATTTGATAAAGAAAGGTTTTTCAGGATGGTTATTCGGCGGAATATGTGGGGCAAAGGAAAAGAGGAGGACTTATATTAATTGCAAGAGGAGCTCCAATAGTGATAGAAGAGGGAAAAAGATAATAATGGAAGATACATAATACTAAGGGGCTACTGGCTAGGGAGGAGGATTACACTGGCATGCATTTACATCCCCCTAAAACTGCTATGATGGAGCTTAAGAAAATTCTAGGAGAAATGATCAGCTTTCAGCAAGGAATTTTACTTATAGGTGGAGACTGCAATTTGGTTTGCAACAGTGAAGATGTATCTGTGGTGCCTAGAAGGGAAAATATAACCAAGGAGGGTAGATTTTTGAAGAAATTTATGAAAATGTTTGGCATGGAAAATGTAAATTCAGGACTAGGAGTTCAGAGTAAATTTACATATTACTCACCGAGATGCAAAAACTAGGCTAGGCTAGATATATTTTATATCTCACAGGAAAATGTGCACTTAATTGAAGGTCTTGAAACGCACCCAATAATTATTTCAAATCATGCACCAATAATAACTAAAATAAAAATGAGACACTGGTGCTTCCCCACCTATCGGTTGAAAAGAAAGGAATTTAAGGAATGGGTTGTGGAATTAATTCAGGAGCTACTAGAAAAGATAGAATTATCTTCTGAAAACATAGCTAAGGAGTGGGATAAAATTAAAGTGGATTTTAAAGCCAGGTTGGAAATAAAAGAAAGGAAGATATGGTTAAACAGTAACAATAATTATTTAGAGGGAGTGACAAATGTTAAAGTATTGCAAAATAGGGGGAATCTCTCAGAACAAGAAAAGGATCAACTCCAGAATGTTAAACTGAAAATAAGGGATTACTTCGATAATATGCAATAGTTTAGAAAGATTGCTGTTAAGCAACTGTTTTTTTTTTTTTTTGATAATAATTCTAGAGCGCAAAAACTTTTAGCACAACAACTCAGGCAACAGAAAGTGGAAAGGGCAGTCACCAAGCTTAGGGAACCTGTAACAAGAAAGATAACAAGAGACCCTGTAGAAGTATTAGAAATGGTTTGGAAATGTTATGAAAATTTGTATAAAGCAGAGAAATATAGAAATCAAGAAAAGGTACAAATGAAAATGGAAGAATTAAATGTGTAAAAGTTAGAGGTAGAAAATACCCAGTCCTTGTCTTTTGCTTGTTAACCTTCTACCCCCAGACACTTTACTACTACTCCTTTATATTCTAATACACTATACATACCCACTCTCCTACCTCGCTCCCAACCCACACCCTATTACATATATTTATACTCTTCCCTACTCCTATTACTTTCTCTTATATCATCCTTCATACTATGGCCCTACCACCTATATCTACATATATTTATACTCTTCCCTACTCCTATTACTTTCTCTTATATCATCCTTCATACTATGGCCCTACCACCTATATCTACATATATTTATACTCTTCCCTACTCCAATTACTTTCTCTTATATCATCCTTCATACTATGGCCCTACCACCTATATCTACATATATTTATACTCTTCCCTACTCCTATTACTTTCTCTTATATCATCCTTCATACTATGGCCCTACCACCTATATCTACATATATTTATACTCTTCCCTACTCCTATTACTTTCTCTTATATCATCCTTCATACTATGGCCCTACCACCTATATCTACATTCATACCACTATTACTCCTATATACTACCCTTCCTTTCCAATCTGTATCCTACATTCTAATTGCCTATGAACATCTTATGTTCACTGACTTTCACCATCCCATCCAGCAAACTTTACTTGCATCTCAGGTTACCCCCCACAACCACATTAATAACACATCAACTTCTATCTACTTACTTCCAAAGTATCACAGATTAGCCCACATTACTTATCTCCAATTCAGCAAATCCCTGAACATCTACTCTAAAACTTTACAGTATACACATAGACCTAAACTTTATCTCCTATTAGACGGAGACATTCACCCCAACCCTGGTCCCTACAATACAGATGTCTCTGATCCCCAAACACTCATTCCATCCATCTCTTACACCCCAGAAAAAAACATCTGACACTCTCCTTATAGCACAGCTTAATATTCGTAGTATTAACAATAAAATAGCCCATCTTCATGCTCTCTTAGATGTGCATTCTTTTGACATCCTATGTCTTACTGAAACATGGCTTAAACCAACAACCCAAGACAATGAAATCACCCCACCTGGATACAATATATTGAGACTAGACCGCAAAACCAAAAAAGGTGGGGGAGTAGCCATTCTTTATAAATCATGGCTACACATCACTTCTTTCAATGTGCAACTCCATAGGCGCCGGAAGCTGTTGAAGACTGGGGGGGAGGGGCACTTAGTGATCTAAAAAGGGCAGTTTTTCATAACTATTTACTGCCACAACATAGGTTCACTTGGAGGACTTTTTAAGTTTAGCCAATTCCCTTTTGGTGCTTGATTCTTGAATTAACATTTTCTGATTGGTCTTACCTATCCCATGGCTGATAATTGTATATTAGCCCTAGTGAGAATAACTGCGATCATTCCATTGATAATTTGAGGGGACCCATATAAGGGATGCAGCATTTAGGAACTGCCTCTATCCATTAGTGGCATGAGGAGCAATTCTGGAGTACATTTTCTAATGCCCATCCTTAAATCCAAGTTGCATTTGAATATGGACGGATGAGCTTTGTTTTATTTTTATGGATAGTTTGTTCTGGAACAGTGGTAGCCTCTGTGGTATATATCCATCTCTCCACAACATTCAGTTTAGATACGTGGACTGAGTATTTCTGATGCCATTTGACTTTCTGATGTTCAGTTGGTCCATCTGTATTAGGTCGGTGGATGTCTTGTATGCCAGACATGTCACCTCTAAGCACTCTGTAGGATACTGAGTATAGTAATAAATCTTTGAGGTGGTCCATGCAAGACCTATTGTTTAGAACTTGTATCCTTTTAAGTAAGGTATCTCTGAAGGTATTCCAGTTGTTGCATGGGGCTGGACAGATACATGTCAAAGTGGGCATTATACAAAATGATTGACCTAATGACAGCTTTGTAAAGGGGGACAACAACATCTCTAGATCCAGTCACAGTCAATTTTGTTTATAAGCTGTGCAATACAGAAAGGCTTTGTTATGACTCTGGGCACATGTTGGTCAAAGGTTAGGTCACTGTATGCACAAGTTCCCAAATGCCAAATAATTGGGAGTCTGCCTTTAAAAAGGAACTGGACAACTGGATTGGTGTTCATAAATTCACCCTAGCATGACTGACTGGCCCTCTTTGAAAAGTTGGATAGGCCTAAAGGACTAAGAGTTGGTACTGGCAAAGTGGACATGTCCTCATAGCTCATTTACCTTATAAGTCCTATGATCCTATGTTGTAAGGCTTAGCTAAAACATATGCATATATACATTAGAGTTCTGCATTTGACATTACCACTGAGGTGCTGTCTGCCATTTTGAATATAAGATTCAGCTACAGGTAATCACATTAAGAAAAATTGTCATATATCATGCTATGTAGTTTTGCTATCCACAGCAGTATCTTAAGCTCTCTATAAAAGTCTTACTGATTGCCAGTTGTAGTTTAAATATCTAATACCACGTTATCTGTTCTACAGTTTTGTACATACAAGTCCATTGCCTGTACTGCCACTCTTTATATACATTTTTAGATAAATATAAGTTAAAACATATATGATACACATAAGTGCTAATAAATGCATGTTTTTTCTCCCCTAAGACTAAGTAAAGAAAGGCAAGAGAGTCTAAGGCTGTGGAGAGTGCAGGAAACTGTCACTTCTCATAAGCACTGCTCTGAGAATTAGTAACCTTTCAGACAAACTGGACCCAAATCAACCAGTCCATTCAGTATCTGTATTTCTTTCACCTTTATTTGAACTAATATTTAGTAATTGTTTGCATCTATAGTATATGATTGTTATCTCAGCAGACATGTAATTAGATGGCCACCATATTCCTAGCCATGTGTATAACTGTGAATGCACTATATTCCAAACATGACAAGCAGATTAAAACTAGTCTCCAGTATAATAAGAACATTATACTATTCAGAGACATGTGAAAATGCATAGCCAAGGGGACCCAGCCCAATGCCACAGCAGCAATGCAGACTTTCTATATAATTAAAACAGTTAAAACACTAACACTTTTACTATTTGCAGCTGCTGAGATTGACTCTAGCCAAAACATAGCTCACACAGGAGGATTTATATCCTCCTATAAAGTAAGCATGCTGGCTTCAACACTTTAAATGGAATCAGGTCCAGTAATTCATTACCCAAATTATTTTTTCCTCTTGTTTCCAGCATTTTGTTTGTCATTTTTATTCTGCTTCTATTCTGGTACTTAAACTTTGCCAAATGAATACCCTCTTTTACATCAACATTTACATTTTTGTGTGTTATCTTGATGGCCAAGAAAACAAAAGACTAAAGCATTTTTGAAAATATTTAATATACATTGTTCATTGAGGACATAATTAATAATTTTCCTTCAAATCATCTATTCTAAAACAAGCTGCAGAAGTCTCCTCCCCCTACAACCTTATTTCTTTAGGCGAAAATGGTTTAACTTCTTCAGTCTAATCTAGTCTGGTGCAAATCTTTTTGGATGTAGTTGTCATCGGAACTTTTTTTTTTTGTAAGTCATCTCTTTTTTTACCAGATTAGAACACTGATTAAGGCTGACCTGACTGACTGCTCATCTTGGGTAACATAGTACATCAAGGTTCCAAAAACGGGTAGTACAAGGCTATAAAGAAGAAATAAAAAATAATTGATGTTAAGTTGTCAATCTCGCCTTCATTCTTGCTGGATGGGTTCGGAGCCGATCCTCGGCTACAACTCGGCACTTGCTAAGCTCGAGAGCTAATTTTTACCAGCTCGAGGCAACCCTATATCCCATGATGCAAGGCGGAGATTACTCAGATCTCGTTTGCCGCTTCGCTAACGAGGTGCCTTCTTTTACCAGCTCTAGGTAAGTGAACTTTTCAGAGACTTTTGTCTACCCCCTTTAACTTTTTACATATAAATATTATTTTTTGTTAATTACCGACTCACGTTAACCCTATTCCTGTCAGTGTTCCCTTCTTTTAAGTAAATATTCCCTTACCCCTAGTTAGGCCTTAGGCCTTCCCCTCCCTAAATTTTTTCCTGCCAGGGAATTTTTTTGTGTGTGACTGTCTGTTATCCCTGTTAGTTTAATTTATTTTAATTAAATTGTTGGACTGAGTGTGTTTTGTGTGTGAGTGTGTTCCAGTGTTTCATCGACACAGTTATGTCGAAGGACACTAAGGTCTCAGGCTTCAAGAAGTGTGACTCGTGCTGTCAGAAGATGTCTCTGACAGACGGTCACACTTCTTGTGTTTATTGCCTGGGACCTTCGCACCTGCAGGACTCTTGTGCTATCTGTCATGCTTTCAGCCCAAGAGTCCTGCAGGAAGGAAAAATAAGCTCATTTTAAGGGGCTTATTAAAACCCGAGAGCTCCTCGACTAAGTCGGCGCCGGGGAAGCCCTCAAAACCTGTTAGGCCTTCGGCTCAGGCTTCCAAGCCATCGGCTTCAGGTTCTTCCTCATCAGGTTCGAGATCGGCTCTGGCTGGAGTCGATCTTTCTATACCAGTATCAGTATCGGCTCCATCTGGCGCCGATACTGTCAAGTCTAAACACTCAGTGTCGGCTCCGGTTGGAGCCGATGTATCTTCGGCTCTGATGGCTCCATTGATCTCGAAAAAGAGATCTCGATCCCCTTCTGTGGGATCTATTAATTCGGCTCCGAGATCACCCTTGCTCTCGGAGCGGAGCCATCGGAGCCGATCTTCTCGGTCATCCAGGCTATCTGATCATGACCTTGAGAGAATGGTGAGTAGACTATTAAAGTCTCAGGCATTGGCCCAAATACTTCATAGCCCATCTCAACAGACGGTAGCTATATCACATCCACCGAACATTCCTCCTTCAACTCTCTTACAGAGCTCGGAGCCGGAGCTCCTCGGAACCGGTACCGTTGTGACTTCGGAGCCGATACCACCCCTTTCGGCTCCATCGTCCTCAGCTCCGATTTCCTTCTTGAGACCTTCTTTGGAGGGATCCGGGCGTCTAGTCTCTCTCGTCGGCTCCAAGGGGGCGAGTGGCATCGGACCCTTGTCTGACCTCGTTCTCCCTCTTGGAGCTTCGGCGTTGGTGAGCTCAGCCCCGACATCTGCCTCGGAGCCTTCCCTCTCGGTGAGGCCTGGGGTTCCTACCTCTTCGGAGTGGGAACCTTATGGTCTCTCTGATGGGGGAGCCTTCAAGGTGATAAGGAGTGTACTAGCCCCTGGGCTTAGTCAACGGACAGTTCCATCAGCTCCTCCCACTACAGTGCCTGCTGATGTCTCTTCCCACTCTCTTGCTCCCAGACCCAGAGATCCAACGCCTCAGGTTTCCCCATTGGGAATATCTTCCTCTTCCGAGGCTTCTCCTGATCCGTCAGGAGAACCCCCGCCCCCGTAAGAGGACATGTAAGAGGAAACATTTAGACTCCCCTGAGTCTACTACATCAGATACTGACTTGGATGAGTCGGAGGGGTCCCCAAGGTCCTCCTCTGAGGATGTTTCATTTTCAGACATCCTTGAAATCCTTAAACAGAGGGAGAACTGGCCCTCCCTTAATCCCTCCGAGGACGAGTCAGTATACCTGGAGGCGTTCTGATCTCGACCCTCCACCTCCTGGGTGTCTCCGCCTTTCGACCCTCTCATGGAAGTAGTGGCTCGGAAGGCATGGATGGCTCTGGATTCGGTGGAACCTACCCCCAGGAGACCTTCAAAATTTATTACAGCCCCACAAGATAGACAATACTTAACAAAAGGTGTCCCAGTTGATGCCATGGTGGTGGCTGCTGCAACCAAGAAGGAATTAGCTGATCCTTCAGTACCTGTTCATCCTCCTAATAAGTATTCTAGGACTATGGACAGGTACGGTAAGCGGATTTTTTCTTCAGCGACTTTTGCCATGAGATCGCTGAACTACTTATGCCACTTCACCCACCTTCAAAGAGATGTTCTTAAAGAGTTGGGAGAAGTTTTACAGGATCCGTCAGCTGCTGGGTCTCAGGATAAGATTAGCTCACAGCTAGGAATCCTTAACTCCATTGCTAACTCCTCCATGCGGCTCATTTCTTATGCAGCCGTTGAGCGAGTAGGGCCGCAGGCACAGGAGTGGCTTTAAGACGTCAGTCCTGGATGCGGCTTTGTAATTTTGCAGACCCCTTCAAGGTGTCTTTCACAAACTCCCCTTTTGATGGCTCGACCTTGTTCGGTCCTCAAGTGAAAGACACTTTGACTAGATGCGAACAAGATGGCAAGACTCTTTCTGCCGTAGGAGTCCGTTTCTCCACCCCTTCTAGACCTTACCCCAAAGGACAGAAGGGAGAGAAAATGTGGTTCCGCAAATCTCAAGGAGTCACGCCTGCCACACGAAGTCAGTTTACCCCCAGAGGCAGAGGGGGTAACAATAATAGACGCCACCCTTGGGGCAGAGGGGGTCCGCAGAATCAGGGTAGCAGAGAGCCTCTTTCTGACAAACCCTTCCAGCATCCCTGAGATGTTGCCCTATTGTCCGCCTTCGGAGGCAGTCGGGGGAAAATTATCGCTGTACCCAATAGCCTGGCTTTCCCTTTCTCAAGACAAATGGGTACAGTCAATTATATCCAAGGGTTACAAAATTCCCTTTATTCAAACCCCAATTCAACAAAAGGGAACCCTTCCAGACGTTCCACCCGGTCTAAGGGAACTAGCAGTACTAGAAATATCAAAACAGCTAGTAAAAAGAGCCATCCAGCCAGTCCCAGCGGACCAAATAGGATCCGGAATCTACTCAAGGTTCTTTTTAGTTCCAAAAAAGACAGGGGACTGGAGACCTATATTAGATCTGAGCAAACTCAACAAGTTTGTAAAGAAATCAAGATTCCGGATGGTCACGATTCAGTCCATTCTGCCCTTTCTGGGCAAGGACAATTGGATGTGCTCGATAGATCTTCAGGATGCGTACTATCACATAAAAATTCACAGACGCTCCAGAAGATTTCTCCGTTTTCGGCTGGGGACCAGTCACTTCCAATTCAGAGCCCTGCCCTTTGGACTCACTACAGCCCCCAGAGTGTTCACCAAATGCATGGCAGTGGTTATGGCTCACCTGAGACGTCAAGGATTCCAGGTGTTTCCATATCTAGACGACTGGCTCCTCACTGCCACCACCAGGCATCAGCTTCTCCAAGCCAGAAATGACACCATTCACACTTGCAGAGGGCTAGGAATTTCTATAAATTTCGAAAAATCTGCCTTGTCACCTTGTTAATATATTACTTTTATATTTATTTATTTTATTTTACATTTGTTAACCGGGCTAGTCTAACTGGATATATTTCCATTTTCAGCAGAGGCCCGGGGAGAAAAGCTCAAATAGGCGCAAATTTGGACACCGTACAACTTTCTGCAAGGTTGACAGACCAAAGGATCTTTGACATTCAAAGACACGTCCATGTGATTCTATTCAGCAACAAAATTCAGGCCAGATTTGCTCTGAAAGTACTGGGTCTTATGGCGGCCGCCATAACACTTCTTCCTCTCGCCCGCTTTTACATGCGACTGCTACAATGGATGCTATTCACCCAATGGTCCTTTCAACAACTTCCCATGCGTCACGAGATCATAGTAACTCCAACTTGCAAAAGACATCTGACTTGGTGGATATCGTCCCCTCAAATCCATCAAGGCAGACCATTTGTTCCTCTTGCCCCGGTTGCCACGGTTACATCGGACGCCTCCCTGATCGGGTGGGGGGGGCATTATCAGGGCAGTATGGTCCATGGCACTTGGCAACCTTTCGAGTACCATCTGCACATAAATGTTCTGGAGATGAGAGCAGTGCTTTTAACGTTGCAAGCCCTCAATGACTCTCTTCCCCTGGGAACTATTGCAGTCCAAACGGACAAGATGTCCGTAGTGTGGTACATAAACAAACAGGGCGGAACCAAGTCCTATCCACTGTGTCGAGAGGCTCTCAGACTTTGGCAATGGGCAATCTCCTCTCACCAGTTTCTGATAGCAACGCACATCCCCGGGAAATCCAACATCATAGCGGACAGATTGAGCAGAGCTATTCTCATGCCTCACGAGTGGTCTCAAACAGTCAGTGACGGAAGAGATTTTTCAGAAGTGGGGCCTTCCTTGCTGCGACCTTTTCACTACACCTCAAAACAGCAAATGCCCAGACTTCTTCTCTCTCTTCCCCCTTCCAGGCCATCCCCCCAGAGATGCTCTAACCCAAGACTGGCCCCGGGGACTTCTTTATGCTTTTCCTCCTTTTCCGCTGATACCTCATCTAATTCAGAAAGCAACCGCCTTGAGAGCCAAGTTGATTCTCATTGCCCCTTATTGGCCTCGACAGATTTGGTTTCTGTTCCTACATCATTACCTCTTGGTACAGCCATGGCATCTGGACCCGGTTCCAGATCTTCTGACCCACCAGTCGGGTCAACTGCACCAATCCATACCTTCTCTCAACCTCATTGCTTGGTTGCCCCACTTCCATCCTTAGCCAGGCTTCCTATGATTTCTAATCCTGTACGGGATATCATAGTAGCTTCCCTAAAATCTTCTACCAGAAAGATCTACACTAGTAAATGGCGTTTCTCTTTCTGGGCAAAAGCTAGGAACATAGACCCCTATGCTGCTCCAATTCATTCGGTGTTGGACTTCCTAGCTGACATTTTTAATTCAGGATCCTCTTCTTCCACAGTGAAAGTTCAACTGGCAGCCATTTCAAATTTTCATATAGGCTTTTTGGACCACAACATTATGTCACATAAACTTTGCAAGGCATTCCTTCGAGGTATCTTTTTATTGAAACCTCCTATTAGAGACCCGCCACCACAGTGGGATCTAAATTTAGTTTTAACATCCTTGATTCTTCCCCCGTTCGAACCTGCAGCTGCCTGTTCCTTGAAATTGCTTTCTTGGAAGACACTTTTTCTAGTTGCCATTACATCTGCCAGGAGAGTATCTGAGCTTCATGCTCTCTGTGTTCGCCCTCCCTATCTAATATTCCACAAAGATAGGGTATCCCTAAGAACTAATCTGTCTTTCTTACCAAAGGTGGCATCTCAGACTAACCTAAATCAGTCCATTGATCTTCCAGTATTTTTCCCAAATTATTCTGATAGAGCTGAACAAAAGTTACATTATCTCGATGTTCACCGTCAGCTGAGATATTATCTGGATAAGACAAAAATTTTTAGGAAATCTGATCAACTTTTTCTATCCTATGCAGAGATCAGGAAAGGCCTTCCAGTTTCTAAGGTAACTTTATCTAGGTGGCTGTCTTCCGTGATCACTTACATTTATCAGCTCAGAGGCAAAGAGTTGGTTTCTAACCCAAAAGCCCATTCTACCAGAGCTCTAGCTACATCTACAGCTTTTCAAGCTAGACTTCCAATAGACACTATTTGTGCAGCAGCCACATGGGCCTCTCCTCATACCTTTGTCTCACATTACAAATTAGATTTGGTCTCCAGAGACAGAGCAAATTTTGGTTCCACCGTTCTCAAGAGTCTGTTACATTGAGCCACTCAGGATAGAGGTGCTAGGGACGCGGTCCCATCCAGCAAGAATGAAGGCGAGATTGACAACTTAACATTTAGAAGTTATGTACCTACCATAACGTTCCATGTTAGTTGTCTTCTCTCGCCTTCTTTCTTAATCCGCCTCCTTCCCCCTAGCCTGGTCAGACCGAGAAGATTATACATCTTCTATTAAGAGGTTATTACCTTTCTCTAGCTGTTCAACTCCTAGTGTCACTAGATTATGTGGATCCTTTCTAGAGGGTTATCATGTTATTTAGTATTTTTATTTTTTCCTCCTAAGTTGGAAGAAAATACTGCTATTTCTTTAGCTACCAAACGAGATCTGAGTAATCTCCGCCTTGCATCATGGGATATAGGGTTGCCTCGAGCTGGTAAAATTAGCTCTCGAGCTTAGCAAGTGCCGAGTTGGAGCCGAGGATCGGCTCCGAACCTATCCAGCAAGAAAGAAGGCGAGAGAAGACAACTAACATGGAACGTTATGGTAGGTACATAACTTCTAATTACATCATTTTGATAGTACATGGTTACATACCTACAAAAAACAAATACAATTTAGGCATAGCAATTTATTTTATAGAAAAGTAAGACAGATTATACATTTACACATGCACACACACACACACACACACACACACACACACACACACACACACACACACACACACACACACACACTTAGTTTCTTTACCTTACACTCGCCCTGTACTTCATTCTTTCTGTTGCCGATAAATAATCCCTGCAGCACTAAATCTGCCGGCTCGCATCTTTATTCTGTTGCCGATAATCCCTGCAGCACTAAATCTGCCGGCTTGCATCACTCACTTAGTTTCCTTACTCTCTACTTCATTCCGTTGCATTAAATCTCCCTGCTCGCATTTGAATCTCCTGGCTCGCATTTGAACTGGAAATTTGTGAGCTGCGAATACTTAAAAACAAAGAGTTGGCTGGATCTGCTGCAAGTCCTGCAAAAGTGGGGGGGGTGCCCCTCCCCCCTCGCTCTATGTTTCCGGCACCCATGTGCAACTCCCTACTGACAGTAATGCTGAAATCCTTTCTGCTAAACTTCAATTCAATGCCTTTAAATCTATCTATTTAATTTGCTCCTACCTCCCTCCTGGAAACAACATTAATACCCTTGAAAATTTACTTAGCTGGCTCTCTACTTACCTACCACAAGAAACCATAATGCTGGGCGACTTTAATATAGACTTGGACTACATGTAGCTCACCCAAGCCTACTACCCATATTAACCTATATCAGTTTTCCTAAATCATTACCTGCCCCACTAGAATCAATAAACCTAACAACAAAGAAAGCACCCTAGACTGGATCCTACTTAATAATCATCCTTCTATATATAAAGTAGGTACTCTTCCTGATGAATTTAGTGACCATTCACTGACCTATGTCATCAGACAAAGACTCATTATCCCCAACTCTAATTTCTTTAGAAGTACTCAATCCAATAACAATTGTTATTGTTATTTGTTAGAATGCTTCCAGACTGAACTTAAAGCATGTGACTGGTCACCACTGAAACACCTCCAACTAGAGGAAGCAGTGTCATACTTTAATAGTACATTCTTACAAATTCTAGACTACCATGCTCATTCTATCCTGTTAGAAACTGAGCCTTATCTATTTTTATTTTATTTTTATTTTATTTTACATTTGTTGACTGGGCTAGTGCAACAGGATATATGTCCATTTTCAGTAGAGGCCCGGGGAGAAAAGCTCCACTAAAAGTTACTAGCAATATAGATACAGTACATTTTAAGGCTAGGCAATACAAGTTATTTAAATAATAGCTACACATCATATAATCAGCAAAAGTTTTACAAGACAATGGTGAAAAATATATACAAGAGGTACAGACAAATACATACTCTACTATAGACACCAAATCATTTTTCCTCAGGTGGATAGCAAATGTTGGAAGTGTGATGGTCAAGAAAGAGATAGCTGGGAACTTATTTTTTGGGAGTGTAATGAGCTGACAGACTTTAGGGATTCCCTGCAGACCGCTCTGTCAGAGATGCTGGCTGAGCAGATTCGACTCATTGGGGAGATGATTTTTTTAGTTATGCTACAGAATCGGAATTGCCTAGACATAGTAAAGCCTTGCTGAGTTTAATTATGGTGGCTACCAAAAAAGCAATTACTAGAAAATGGAAATCAAAGTCTTGACCAGCTTTACTAGAAGTAGTGAATATAGTAACAGAGATAAAACAATTGGAAATGGAATCTTTAGAAATGGGAAGGAGCAAACTACACAGGAAAATGGGAATTATGGAAACAATATATGCAGAGCAGGAATGAGATTTAAGAGGAAGGATTTGAATGAGCCATATAATGCTTAACTAACAATGACTGGACGGTTTATAAGTGATGTATAATGCTTGCAACTGCAGTTGTTTCAGTGGTGTGTGTGATGTAAATTGCAACTAAAGTGGTATCATTTTGTATGTTTTTCATTTATATAAATGTAAGATTGCCTTTGTCATATGTGAAAATGAAATAAAGATGTTTGGAGAAAAAAAAAGTCTTTCTTGACTCCTTCACGCAGGATTGTATTCCTAGGATGTCAGCTAGATACCTCAGTTCAAAGTGCTTTTCTACCACAGGAAGAAATAGATCTTTATCTAGATCTATTTCTAAGGCTTTCCACTCAGAATTTCATCATTGTAAAGGAATACATCAGAATTTTGGGTTTCATGGCTTCTGTGATTCTCATGATACTCCTGGCAAGACTTCACATGAAAAAGATTTAGTGGTACCTGAAATCTCTTTGGTCCCAGCATCAATACTCTATCTTTTTGGATCCCAGTACTGGGATTTGTCAGAAGAGAAATGTTTTCTTGGAGACAACAGATATCCTTAAATCCAGGTCTCCCTTCACCGTCCCTGCTCCAAAGCAGTCAGTCACCACAAACACTTTAGACTTGCTTGGGGGGCAGTTTTAGGAGGGATAAAAGTGCATGGGGTGTGGAACACCAAGGCAAAATGCAAGCACATATATATCAAGGAGATGCTTACACTGATCAAGGCATCCAACTCTCTGAAACATTTTTGGTCACCAGGACCTCTTCAAGTGGTTACACACTATGCCATAGTCATGTCATACTTCAACAACCAAGGGGAGACCAGGTCATACCTGTCGCTCGCTTGATCAGGATAAAACAGATGAACATTCATGGGTTCTGTTCATGCAGCTTTATTATACACACATCAGAATTGAGGCTTTGTAACTTAAACTTAAATAAACTTATAAACAGACTGACTACCACTCTCATACATGTTAACACTCTGGCTGTTCTCTCAAAATGGCACTGCTGCCTGCACGTGCTCAGTATTTATATGCACGTGCTACATCTGGAAATGCTTCTTAAAGGTAAATACACACGCTCTCATATACATCCTCCCTCTTTGAGAAATGATCCTTACATGAAATTACAGTATTCAATGACATGCAATTTACAGAAATGATCTTTTGACATGCACTTATGCAGAATTAATTATTTGACATGCAATCATACAAAATTAGACACACAGAAAACAGTTATGTCCAAGTTGCTGTCTGTTTTACACTAGATCCTGAAATACAACCTGACCATGTAACATAAAACGGTCCCGCTACACAAGGGTGGGGCCACAACTGACCCTGGGAACTACCGACCAATAAGCCTGACCAGTCTGATCTGTAAGGCTATGGAGCGAATCATTATGGAACTCATAAATGGAGAGATTGGGAACCTCCAGTCGCTGGACCCCACACAGTTCGGCTTCGTCAAGGGCAGGTCATGCCTCCTGAACCTGGTGGATTTCTTTGAGACAGTTACTCAGGCTATAGATAAGGGAAAGGAGGTACACACAGCTTACCTTGACCTTGCTAAAGCATTTGACACCATTCCCCATTCAGGTATTATTGATAAGTTCACCAGCCTGGGCATAAACCCTTACGTCACAAGATGGATCGCAAATTGGCTCTCAGACAGATCCCATAAAGTAAGAGTAGCGGGATCTATGTCCGAATCCAGACCAGTAACGAGTGGTGTGCCTCAGGGCTCTGTCCTGGGGCCCCTCCTGTTTGGCATATACTTCTCAGAAGTACAGGCAAGCATGGAAGGGCTGTGGCTGACTAAGTTTGCAGATGACTGTAAACTGGGTGCTATAATAGAGTCTTCGGCCGACATGGAGATCCTCCAGAAGAGCCTAAATGAGACTGATGCATGGTGTCAAAGCCATGGTCTCAAGTTAAATGCAAAAAAATGCGTAGTAATCCCCTTTGGAAAAAACAGAGTACCCGCAAACTACAACATAGGAGGTAATCCCCTGAAATCTGAAGAAGAAATAAGGGATCTAGGGACCCAAGTAGATAGTCAGCTTGCCTTTGATAACCATGTTGCCAAAGTGGTTAGAAAATCCTTCTATGCGACCCATCTGATCACGAAAGGGTTCGCATCAAGATCTAAGGATGTAATGGTGCCCCTCTACTCTTCCCTCATCAGACCCATTATTGAGTACAATGCACCAATTGGAATGTACCTGGCTAGACATCTCCAGCAGCTGGAGAGACCACAGAGGTACCTAACCAAGAGGATTACTGGCCTCAAACCGTTGCCCTATGCAGCACAATTGAAAAAGCTAAAACTGTTCTCTGTTGCATACTGCTTTCTCAGAGGTGATCTCTGTCTAACGTACAGAGCCATGTCCAACCCAGAATTGTTGAACATGCTCCATCTTAGCAAAACCAAATCTACTCGAGCTACACGCTCTAGGGATATAAACCTCAACACAACAATGGATAGAACATGCTGGAGGGATAGATTCCCTTCGCAGAGACTTCCCTTACTATGGAACAGAGTCCCGATCTACATAAGACAGAGCCCCTCAATATCACTCTTCAAGAGGAACCTTGATGAGTGGATGGGTAACAGAAAGTTCACACCGGGGATCACACCAACAGCACTACTAGATAGGGGCCAAGGGTATTAGCTGCTAGTACAAGGGTCTAGGGAACTACTAAAGGTAGCTGGGCTAATATATGCCTTCGGGCAGATAGCCCAGTACTAATTCTAATGTAACCCTTTCCTTTACTGACAACATGCGGACACTTGAGCAAAAACTATACAGGTATAAGACTCTCGAACTTGACAATCTTTACCTGCATGAATGTCTTAACAAAAAGATTGTCCCTAAAGGTTTGCGGGTACATAAATACCCGAACAATGTTGTTAGTGGGAGTGATTTTCACTTAGAATTGGTCAAGATTCTTGATGAGTGTGGATTTGGCATTGTTAGGGCTATAATCAAAAGAAATGACATTGAAATTAAAGCTTTGCAAAAGTATATTTTTAAGTTGAATGAAACTGTTACCTCTGATTTAATGTTTAATATTGACTCTGAAAAACATAAATACTACGATTTAAGGAAACAAATAGATCAACAATGTAACACAGTGTTGAATCGGAAGTATAGGAAACTTAACAGGGACATTAAGGAATACCAGGAGGGTAGGCAGTATCCTAATCCACCTAACTTTAGGGGTGGCATTTCATTTCAGCAAGCCCCTAGGGATATGCCTAATGCACATGCTTTACAGCCCCTTGCCCATGAGTATCCCTCTCCTCCACCACAACATCACCTTGATGACGAGGCTAATTCTGACACTGATTTTTTACCCAGGAGGTCAGAACGCCTTCATCAACAACCTCACAACCAGCAGGTGCAGCAACATTATTTGGGACCCCGTTCCCCTCGGCAGGTGGGGGGGGGGTCAAAACCAGGGGGTGGAGGGCGAATCAAAAACAGGACTGGTAGAAACTGAGACTATTGAGGTAACAGCTATTGGTAATTATTCCATGCATACATTAAATGGATATCACATTTATAATTACAGCGATGTAGTTATCTCTGACACATGGTTTTCTTTGTTCACTAAGGGTTTTAAGTTTGTGCCTAGTAAGTGTAGTAGCATTGTTAACACCATACTTGATGTCAAACTTTTTATACGAAGCTCAATCTTCAGCATTTGTTTGGATCCACCACCATGGGCCCATGTTTAATGCTTAAAAAGTCTAGTACCTATAACCCTCCTTTACATCCACAAATTAGCAATTTGGAAAACAGGATTGTACACATGATACGGAGTAGAGTAAAAAAGACCAAATATAATTCTAATCTTAATCAGGCTGAAAGTACTCTTTTGACTGAACTTAGTGTAGATTCCTCTGTCAGGGTCATGGAACCTGACAAAGGGGGCGGCACAGTAATTATGGACCAAGTAGTGTATGAGGCTAAAATGCACAATTTGTTATATGACACGGCGAAATACACTATTGCTTCCTTTAATGAGGTCCATATGTCATATAAAAAAATTGACCTGGTTATCCAGGATCTTTTGGACCAGGAAGTTATTGAATTTGACCTTTATACTTTCCTGAACAATCCACACCCAAAAGTACCCACAATTTTCGGGGTGCCTAAAATACATAAGAACGTAACAGACCCTCCTCTTAGACCTATTGTGGCTGCCCAGGGGTCCAAAACCCACAACCTTTCCAAATTTTTGGATTGGAAGCTAAAGCAGCTGTGGGGAAAACAACATCTACTTAAGGACTCCTGGGAATTTTTGCGGGGGATCACTAGCGAGCTTCATAGGCCCAACCTATTGTTTGTAACCATTGATGTGGTAGACCTTTTTTCAGTAATCCCACATGCAACTGGGTTGGCCTGGATGGAGGAGACTCTTTGGGAATGTGAAGGTGTCACAAACAATGATGTTATATTAGTCTTACATTTACTAGAGTTGGTTCTTAGTAACAACTATGTATACTTTTGTGGGGAATATTTTCAGCAGACGTCGGGTGTTTCTATGGGAGCTAATTGTGCTCTGACCTATGCTGACATCATTTTGTCAGTATGGGAGAAAAAGTATGTACTTCACAGTGAATTTTCCAAGTACTGGATTCATTACACCCGGTTTTTAGACGACATCTGTATTTTTTGGACAGGACCAAGGCATTGTGTAGAAGAATTTGTAATCTATCTGCATTCAACAACAAAATTTCTGAAATTTACACATGACATCTCAGCCAACCAAGTTAATTATCTAGACGTCACTCTTTACAAACATGCTGATAATTTCAGTTCATGTATATATAGAAAGTCTTCATTTTCTAATAGTTACCTGCACTACCTCAGTTCACATCCTAAACACCAAAAAAGGTCTATAATCAAGGGTCAATTTGTTAGGGTCTCCCGTATGACATCGGATGACCATATTTTTCAAACTGAGGGGGACAAATTGAGCTCCCTATTTGTGGACAGGGGATACCCTACATCCTTGATCAACTTGGTTCGTGAGGAGGTTTGTTCTGCCAGGGGTACTAGATTTTTTCCTATTTTAGGGAAGAGACGACTTGATGTGTCTAACGAAAGTTCCTCCTCCTCCTCTTTCAACACACTTGGTTCTAATTTGGTATTTGTTACTGAACATAGTGAGGATGTAGGACACATTAGGTATATTATTCAAAAAGTATTGAGCAGTGTCAAGGACTTTACTGATTGGAACAACCTAAAGGACTTGACATGTAAATTCGTATATACAAGGGGTCTCATCATCAAGAGGGGTTTGGAACACAACACCAGCTATAGTATTTCCAACCAACCTAGAAAAGGTACTTTTCGTTGTGGACACTGCAGGCAGTGTAAATATGTTATTAACCAGGAACATGTTTACTTAGAAAGTAGGAACAGGAAGATTTGTGCTCAGAGATTTCACAATTGCAAATCTATGGGTATAGTTTATTTGGCTGTTTGCCGGTCTTGCCAAGCATTTTATGTTGGCAAGACCGAAAGACAGTTAAAGAGGCGTATCTACGAACACTGCTATAAAATTCAAAAACAATGTAATACTAACGCCCTTTACAGGCACACAGTGGTGTGCGAATCTGCTTTTTTCATGTTCTTTGTGTTGGAAACAGTTCCTAAAGATATTAGGGGAGGGCATTGGGAAGCTAGACTATCCCACAGAGAGACTTGTTGGCAGATTTTATTAGCTTCCAACAAACCTCCGGGTCTTAATGACCTTATTTCTATTATGCCCTACCTAAAACTTAAAGCAGAACAATTGTAATGATGTAAATGTGTAATATTGAGGTTTTAGTAATATTTTAATTACAATACATGCATTCATTGCATTTATATATGGTTGATGGTAGAATATCATTGCATTTATAAAACAATATGCTTAGATATTGTATTTTATATAATTTTATTATGAAATTTAGCAGGTTGCATGTAATTTTATAGACATGAGACTTACATTCAATTTGTCCTCATTTTTAACATTATTTTCTCTTTTTTAATTTTGTCTAATTTTATGTTTGGAAGCTTTTTAGCACAACTGTGGATACATCTGTTTTTCAAAAATTTATTAAGTTAAAACAGATCGTCTATTTAACAACATTACAAGTGCAGTTTCTGCTTGGAATTTGCAAGGCCTATTTTTTAACATCAATGTAAATGTAGCTGCAGCTTTAAGAATGATTCACTTTATATGGATACTTATTCAATTAATTTATTAACTATTGTATATAAATGTGGGTATGTTCATCAGGTTTTTATCTGAAGAAGTTGCATTGGCGACGAAAACGTGGATTTGTTGTGGCGTTAAAAATAAAGATTTTCTGTGCAGTTTGCCTTCTATGGTTTTTCAGCTACTGGAATATCGTTGTGCCTTATAGTGTTGTTGGCTTCCTTCTCCTTGTGGACCCTCCTCGTCTGCTGCTGCTCTTTGTGTGGTGTGTTGGTAACTTTGCAGTTTTCTTTGATTCTTGATCCTTATATGAAATTACAGTATTCAATGACATGCAATTTACAGAAATGATCTTTTGACATGCACTTATGCAGAACTAATTATTTGACATGCAATCATACAAAATTAGACACACAGAAAACAGTTATGTCCAAGTTGCTGTCTGTTTTACACTAGATCCTGAAATACAACCTGACCATGTAACATAAAACGGTCCCGCTACACAAGGGTGGGGCCACAACTGACCCTGGGAACTACCGATCAATAAGCCTGACCAGTCTGATCTGTAAGGCTATGGAGCGAATCATTATGGAACTCATAAATGAAGAGATTGGGAACCTCCAGTCGCTGGACCCCACACAGTTCGGCTTCGTCAAGGGCAGATCATGCCTCCTGAACCTGGTGGATTTCTTTGAGACAGTTACTCAGGCTATAGATAAGGGAAAGGAGGTACACACAGCTTACCTTGACCTTGCTAAAGCATTTGACACCATTCACCATTCAGGCATTATTGATAAGCTCAACAGCCTGGGCATAAACCCTTACGTCACAAGATGGATCGCAAATTGGCTCTCAGACAGATCCCATAAAGTAAGAGTAGCGGGATCTATGTCTGAATCCAGACCAGTAACGAGTGGTGTGCCTCAGGGCTCTGTCCTGGGGCCCCTCCTGTTTGGCATATACTTCTCAGAAGTACAGGCAAGCATGGAAGGGCTGTGGCTGACTAAGTTTGCAGATGACTGTAAACTGGGTGCTATAATAGAGTCTTCGGCCGACATGGAGATCCTCCAGAAGAGCCTAAATGAGACTGATGCATGGTGTCAAAGCCATGGTCTCAAGTTAAATGCAAAAAAATGCGTAGTAATCCCCTTTGGAAAAAACAGAGTACCCGCAAACTACAACATAGGAGGTAATCCCCTGAAATCTGAAGAAGAAATAAGGGATCTAGGGACCCAAGTAGATAGTCAGCTTTCCTTTGATAACTATGTTGCCAAAGTGGTTAGAAAATTCTTCTATGTGACCCATCTGATCATGAAAGGGTTTGCATCAAGATCTAAGGATGTAATGGTGCCCCTCTACTCTTCCCTTATCAGACCCATTATTGAGTACAATGCACCAATTGGAATGTACCTGGCTAGACATCTCCAGCAGCTGGAGAGACCACAGAGGTACCTAACCAAGAGGATTACTGGCCTCAATCAGTTGCCCTATGCAGCACGATTGAAAAAGCTAAAACTGTTCTCTGTTGCATACTGCTTTCTCAAAGGTGATCTCTGTCTAACGTACAGAGCCATGTCCAACCCAGAATTGTTGAACATGCTCCATCTTAGCAAAACCAAATCTACTCGAGCTACACGCTCTAGGGATATAAACCTCAACACAACAATGGATAGAACATGCTGGAGGGATAGATTCCCTTCGCAGAGACTTCCCTTACTATGGAACAGGGTCCCGATCTACATAAGACAGAGCCCCTCAATATCACTCTTCAAGAGGAACCTTGATGAGTGGATGGGTAACAGAAAGTTCACACCGGGGATCACACCAACAGCACTACTAGATAGGGGCCAAGGGTATTAGCTGCTAGTACAAGGGTCTAGGGAACTACTAAAGGGGCAGTGAATACCGCACAATGTGGCTGGGCTAATATATGCCTTCGGGCAGATAGCCCAGTACTAACCTATGAACCTAAAAGTCAAAATTGGATCTAGCAATGGAGACTGTCTTCAAGGAATGTTCAACTTTGGGAACATCTGGGATATCATCAGGAATGGAAATGGATACTGCGACATACTCTTTGGTATGAACATTGTCTGGGTAGGCTGTGAGATCTAAAGCCTGTATTACAGGTACAATGCTGCGATATCATTTCTGATACAGGAAGAAGATGTCTGCGGTTTTTCCGGTACTCTATACCCTCAGATTCCACTAAGTAGATCTTGGATCAGTACATATACCTCTCACTTGACAAATTCGATCAAAGCCTTTCACTGTTTGCATCCTCACTGTCTCTCCTTCTTTTAATGGATGAAGAAAATTGGTCATATTATCATAGCTGGACTTCTGAGAAGAACGCTTCTTGAAAAGTTGGGTTTTGATTGCCCTGTTGTTTTCAGCATTAGACACCAATAAATTAGAACTGATAGGCAAGGTTGTTCTGGTTTGCCTAGATAAAAGTCTTTGAGCAGGTGAGCCAAGTAGATTGCCACTAGATATATTTCTGAGATTGAGTAAATTCAAGAAGATATCGGTATTGTCAAGTAATTGCTTTGCACTCTGTATTGCATGTTCAGCAAGGCCGTTAGAGGATATTCAGGACTGCTAGCAACATGGATAAAGTGCCATTCTTTAGCAAATATCTGAAACAATTGACTGGTAAACTGAGAACTGTCGTCAGAAATAACTTTGTATGGACTACGCGGACCGGAGTTCCACTGTGTCGACCCCTAACCGGGAAAAGCCGAAAGACACAACAACAACAACAACAACAACAACAACAACCGTGGACTGAGAAATTAGTAAATTCAAGAAGATATCGGTATTATCAAGTAATTGCTTTGCACTCTGTATTAAATGTTCAGCAAGGCCGTTAGAGGATATTCAGGACTGCTAGCAACATGGATAAAGTGCCATTCTTTAGCAAATATCTGAAACAATTGACTGGTAAACTGAGAACTGTTGTTAGAAATAACTTTTTTGTGGACTACGCGGACCGGAGTTCCACTGTGGCGACCCCTAACCGGGAAAAGCCGAAAGACACAACAACAACAACAACAACAACTGTGGACTGAGAAATGACGTTTCATCTTAGTTAGGTTAGGTAGAAAATCGATCTCAAACCAGTTTGAATAAGGGCCTGCCAACACTAAGTAATGTTGACTGTTCCACTCAAATATGTCAGTCGCTACTGTTGACCAAGGTAGTTCAGGAATCTGGCTTAGCTGAAATGGCTGTATTTGCAAATGTGGCTTAGTACTGTTGCACACTGAACATGAAGAAAGCACTTTATCAATGTATCTTGCTAGAGAAGGGCAAAATATTAGTCGTCTCACCCTTCTTTTGGCAGAATAAGAATCTGGGTGGCCATGATGTGAAATCTGAATGTATTCACGTTGTAAGGAAGTAAGAATAACAACTTTTGGACCTTTGAAAATGATACCATCTTCCATCAGCATCTCATCTCTCTATAGAAAGTAAGGTTGTACTTCTGATAGTACACACAGGATTGCTTTGACAGCCATCCTACATTGTTGAAGTGGTTGAGCTTTTGCAAAATTGGATCAGTCTTTGTATGATCTCTCAGCTCATCAAGTCTCATGGTAGACAAATTACGCACTTCCATGACATCAAAGCCAAACTTCTCTGCATCAAGCTGTTCTGTGGTATTTCTGGGCAATCTAGATAAGGTATCAGCCAGATAAAGTTGTTTGTCTTTTGTATAGACCATTTTGAAATTATACATGTTGTGTTGTCCTATCTCACCTTCATTCTTACTGGATGGGTACGGAGCTGATCCTCGGCTCTGTCTCGGACGAATACACTAGCTCAAAGTCTCTAACTTGGCTTGTGGCAGGATGGGTATCCCATCATGCAGTGGTGTAATTCCCCAGATCTCATTTGCCGCTTTACGAGTTTGGATGTTCTCTCCTTGGCCATGGCTAAGCTCTTTAAAAGAAACTTTTATTTTTTCAATATTTTTCTATATATTTAGGGTTAATATTACTTGTTAGTTGTTTAGGTAGTTGTTGTCATATAGTTTAAATGTGTGCTGTAGTTAACGAGTGCTATTTAATCTTACTACTCTGTAGTTGCTTGTTGGGCAGCCACGGTGGTGCAGCAGTTAGCATTGTTGTCTCACAGCAAGAGGTTCTCTAGTTCGATCCTCGACTGGGGTGCCTTCTGTGCAGTCTGCATGTCCTCCCTGTGGTCACGTGGGTTTCCTCCGGGTGCTCAGGTTTCCTCCCACATCCCAAAGACATGCTGTAGGTGGATTGGACACTCTAAATTGGCCATAGGCATGAGTGTGTATGTGTGTGTGCCTTCTGTGGAAGGTTGGGCACTGGGCTGGCAACTTGACACTGTAAAAACACTACTGCCAATCATAAGCAGACAGATGAACCATTGTAGCGACCCATAACCAGAGAAAGCCGAAAGAAGAAGAAGACTCTGTGGTTGCTTGTTGGCCATCATCAGTCACAAGGTCATTTATATTCTTCCCGTCAGTTTTTGTAGTGGTATAGTTAGAAGATCCTGTAGAATAGTTAGTGTGTAATTCCTTTTCTGTGTAAATTAGATCGTTTTAGTTAGATAGCTAATTACCTGTCCTGTGTCTCTATTGTTGTTGCTCTACTAAGTCTGTTTGAGTTAGAGAGCCTAGTGCCCATTTAAATTAGAGGGCAGAGCTGTTCCCCTTGTTTCCTTTAGCTAATTAGATGTGCTGTTTATAATAGTGTCTATCTAAAAATTTAAATAGTGTGTGTGTGTCTAACTTTTCTTATAGAAGTGTGATTAAGGTTTTATTTTTTGTTGGTATACTAGTGTTGTTTCCTTCTTAAAATGTCAAAGGAAATTAGAAAGAGCCTAAGCCTTCAGAGTTCAAAAAGTGCCAGAAATGTTCTCAGAAGATGTCCATCACTGATGGGCATAATATTTGTGTTTATTGTTTGGGGGCCATTTACCTTCAAGAGACTTGCAAGTTCTGCCATTCTTAAGCTCCAGTGTTTTACAGGAAAGAAAGAACAAATTGATTCTCAAAGGGCTCCTGAAACCTTCCTTTGATGAAGCTCTACAGAGCTCTTCTTCTTCAAGTAGGTTCCCTTCTTCAAAACGTGACAAGACTGCAAAACGACCATCTCCTGCTTATTCAGCTCATTCAGAGCCTCCTCAAAAATTGGCTAAGACTTCAGATGCATCAACCTCCTCAGCTCCTCAATCTTTGGAACAGAGAGGGATCAGATTTGTACAAATCTAGTCCTTCGGCTCCATGGCTTTGGAGCTGAAAGAGATTGTTTTAGGAGCCGGTCCACTGAACTGTTACTGGTCTCCCCTACCTTGAGATCTCCCATTTTGGAAAGATGTCACTCACCAACCCTCTCCTCCAGGTCCTCTAGGAGCTTATCGGATGATGACATGGACAGGGTGGTGCATGGACTTTTGAAGTCGCCGGCATTGGCTAAATTGTTTTCAGCTCTGACCAACCAGTTTCGGACCCATCCAGGACTATTACATCTATGATAATTCCTCCTCTGAGCCAAGCTGGATCTTCGGAGCCAGAATGCCAGGTACCGCTTGCTGTAGATTCTTCGGTTCTGAGATCCTTTCATGAGATTTCAGAACGTATTCCTGCTCTGACACTCTGTGCCATCCGGGATGTCTAAGGGCCGAAGTTCTCCGGTTGGCTCCAGGGGGACACTCGGACCCGAGTTTCTTCGGTTCCTAGTTTATCTCTCGGAGTGTCGTCTCAGCTGAGCTTGGCTCCTACATCAGCTTTGGAGCTGATCTCTGTGGAGCCAGGGATTCCCTCTGTTTCCTCAGAACCGGAGGTGTCTTTGGAGCTGGGGGGGATCTGCCTTCAAGCTGATGAGGAGTGTGCTGCCCCAACCTACAGCTCTACACAAGAATACAAGTATTCTTTCTCCAAGGCAACGGCTTCTGTGTTGGCACCACCCCATCCACAGGACAGTAGAGATTCAGAGCCTCAGGGAGCCCCATTGGGCAAACCCCACTCTTCCAACACCTCCCCAGAATACCCTTCTGAGGAGGATCCTCAAAAGAGAACATGCAAGAGGAAGCATATAGACTCCACTGATGAGTCCAGCACCTCTGACACTGACCTCGAGGAGTCAGAAGGGTCACCACGGTCATCCTCTGAAGATATCTCCTTTGCAGATGTCCTAGAGATCCTGAAACAGACAGGCAGCTGAAAAACCATCAACCCTTCTAGTGAGGAGTCGGTGTACCTGAAGGCTTTTGGATCTCAACCTTCAGCCTCCTGGGTGTCTCCGCCTTTCAACGAGCTAATGGAGTTGGTTAGTCAAAAGGCGTGGGAGTCACCAGACACTATGGAACCAGTCCCTCGGAGGCCAAATAAGTTCTTGTCAGCCTCTTCGAAAAAGGAATTTCTTACGAAAAGTGTTGCTGTAGATGATATGGTGGTGGCAGCAGCCAACAAGAAGGAACTTTCTGAAACATCCTCATCTGTCCATCCACTGAACAAGGACTCCTGGATGATGGATAGATATGCGAAGAGTGTTTTATCATCAGCGACTTTTACCCTTAGATCGCTGAACTACCTTACGTACTTTACGAGACAACAAAGAGATCTCCTGAAGGAGTTGAGATACTCTCCAGGGTTCATTGGCTGCGGGGGTGTCAGAAAAGGTCACCTCTCAGCTATCCACTTTAAATTCTATCGTCAACTTCTCCATGAGACTGATATCCTATGCAGTGGAGTGAGGAGGGCAGCGGGTTTAGGAGTTTCCCTGAGGAGGCACTCCTGGATGCGCTTGTGCAACTTTGCAGAGCCTTTCAAGTCTACCGTTACCAATGCCCCTTTTGATGGTTCCTCACTTTTTGGACCAAAAGTCAAAGACACACTCACCATATGTGAGCAGAAAGGGGAAACTCTCTCTGCCGTTGGAGTACGTTTTTCCATACCTTCAAGACCTTACCCTAACGGTTAGAAGAGTGGAAAAATGTGGTTCAAAAGATCCCAGGGAGTTTTTTAAGATGCACAAGATGAACCCTTCCCCCAGGGCAGAGGGGGAGGCAATAATGGTAGATACCATCTTAGAGGCAGAGATGGTCTGAAAAACAAGGGTGACCGTGATTTCTTTTGCGATCGGCCCTATCAGTGCTCCTGAAAGGAGGCCCATCTGCTCTACTCTGGAGGTAGTCGGGGGGGGCATTTATCTTTGTACCCAGAAGCCTGGTGAGATATCACAAGAGAGAAGTGGGTACAAAGTATAATATCCAGAGGCTATTCCATTCCCTTTTGCCATCCTGTCCCACAGATCAGAACAATCCCGGATGTTCCACCCAGTCAAAGGGAACAAGCAACTGTAGAAATTCAAAAGTTGCTACACAAAAGAGTCCTCCAAGAAGTCCCCGCAGACCAAATAGGGTTCGGAACTTACTCAAGATTCTTTTTAGTGCCAAAAAGAACAGGGGACTGGAGACCCATATTGGATCTCAGCAAACTAAACAAATCCATGAAGAAGTCCAAGTTCTGAATGGTGACACTGCAGTCAAGGTTTCCCTTTTTAGGGAAAGACCATTGAATGTGCTCAGTAGACCTCCAAGATGCATACTACCACATAAAAATGGACAGAGCATCAAGGAATCACTTGCGCTTCCGGCTGGGAGCCAGTCATTATCAGTTTCGAGCTCTGCCCTTTGGTCTCACTACAGCCCCCAGAGTATTCACCAAATGCATGGCAGTAGTCACGGCTCACTTGAGACGTCTGGGATTCCAAGTGTTTCCATACCTAGATGATTGGCTCCTAACTGCCACCACCTCAGTTAGGGATTACAGTCAATTTACAAAAATCTGCCTTGTTGCCCTATCAACATATTACTTTCATAGGCGCAGATCTTGACACCATCTCCATGATGGGATGACTGCCTCTCGGCAGGGTTTCTCTTCTCAGACAACAAATAGCCAACCTTCTCCCCAGAAACACAGTGAAGGGTAAGACGATTTTGACAGTCCATGGCTTCAATGATAGTTCCCCTAGCAAGAATGCATATGAGAATTCTTCAATGGCTCCTATTTACTCAGTGGTCGTTTCAAGAACTTCCCATGTCTCATCAAGTCAGAATTATGAAATCATGCAAGAGAGATCTCCTGTGGTGGCTTCAGTCCAACCATGTGACCATTGGACGACCTTTTGTGTGACAACAGCCTGTAGCTACGGTGACTACTGAAGGCGCTCAGATAGGGTGTGGAGGGGGCATTATCTGGGAAGGACAGCCCAAGGCACATGGCAAGAACATGAGGCTCATTTGCACATCAATGTTCTAGAGATGAGAGGAGTGCTTCTAGCATTGCAGGCACTCCAGGACTCTCTTCCACAGGAACAATTGCAATCCAGTCAGACAACATGTGGGTAGTCTGGTACATAAACAAACAAGGAGGAACCAGATCATATCCCCTTTGTCAAAAGGTGCTGTAAGTATGGCAATGGGAAATCTCTTCCCAACGTTTTCTAGTAGCAATGCACATCCCAGGGAAATCCACCGTGATAGCTGACAAGCTCAGCAGGGTGATATTAAAGCCTCACGAGTGGTCTCTAAACCAAAACATAGTGGAGATCTTCTGAAAGTGGGGCCAGCCTTGCTGCGATCTGTTTGACATTCCCATGAATACCAAATGCAGCAGCTACTTTGCCCTAATCCCTCCTCTGGGGGAGACACCAAGAGATGCACTTGTTCACGTCTGGCCCTTAGGACTTCTGTACGCATTTCCCCCCTTTTCTCTCATACCCAAAGTAATTCAGAAAGCAAAATTCTTGGGAAGCAGGCTGATTCATATTGCCCCATACTGGCCTCATCAGATTTGGTTCCCCTTTCTCTGGCCTCACCTACAGGAGAATCAGTGGGTTCTGGATCCAGTTCCAGACCTTTTGACTCGTGTCAGGAACTCTCCATCCTGCTTTTCAAACCCTCAAATTGACAGCATGGTTGCTCCACTTCCAAACTTAGTCAGGCTTTAGGACTTCACACCAAAGGTAAACACATTTTGGTATCCTCTCGCAAGGCTTCTAAGAGAAAGTTATATTCTAGTAAATGGAAGAGGTTTTCCTGCTGGGCACAAGCAAGAAACATTGATCCCTTATCTGCCACAATCAGTTCAATTTTGGAATTTCTTGCAGAACTTTTCCAGCAAGGCTCTGCTGCAACTACAATAAAAGTCCAACTAGCTGCAATTTCTAATTTCCACATTGGGGAATTTACTCCTAACCTGATGTCACACAAATTGTGTAAAGCATTTTTAAAAGGCACTTGTTTATTGAGGCCTCTGGTAAAAGAACCTGTCTCACCATGGGATTTGAATTTTGTCGTGACTCATCTAACATTACCTCCTTTTGAGTCCTCATCATCTTGTGATCTCAAATTTCTCTCTTGGAAAACCATTCTTCTAGTAGCCATTACATCTGCAAGAAGAATTTCGGAGCTGCAAGCTCTTTCTATCAAGCCACCATATTTGATTTTCCATAAGGACAGAGTTTCTCTATGAACTAATCCATCCTTCGTGCCAAAAGTTTGTTCCTAGACCAATCTAAATCAATCCATTGAGCTCCCAGTCTTTTTTTCCCAATCACAGCAACAAGGCAGAGTACAAACTTCACCAATTGGATGTGCATAGACAACCTATCTGCATAGAACTAAACTTTCAGAAAAACAGATCTATTGTTCATCTCCTTTTCCAGAGCAAAAAAGGGCATGCCAGTTTCAAAAACGACGTTTCAAATTGTCTCTCAAATTGCATTACCTTTATATACACCTCAAATAACAGGAATTTACCATTCAAAATTAGAGGCCACTCGACCAGAGCATTAGCAACATCCTCTGCTTACCTAGCCAGATTGTCAATGGACGGTATTTGTGCCACTACTACGTGGGCAAGTCCCCATACGTTCATTACTCATTACAGAGTTGATTTGGCCTCCAGGGACAAGGCTTCCTTTGGTTCCACTGCTCAATGGTATACTCTCGTGAGCCACCCAGGGAAATGGTGCTAGGGACGCTGTCCCATCCATTAAGAATGAAGGCAAGATAGGATAACATAACAGAAAGAAGTTATGTACTCACCATAACATTCCATGTTTGTTGTCCATCTCGCCATTCATTCGTACGACCCTCCCACCTTCCCCAGCCAAGGACTCCTAGAGAACCTAGATGAGAGATCTCTTTTCTTTAGTAAAGGAGTTCCTTTGAATTTCCTTGTTATTTCTATCCTGATGTCACATTATTAATTTAGACACATTGTTATTATTAACAGCAAACAAGATCTGGGGAATTACACCACTGCATGATGGGATACCTATCCTGCCATGAGCCAGGTTAGAAACTTTGAGCTAGTGTATTCGGCCGAGTCGGAGCAGAGGATCAGTTCCGAACCCATCCAGTAAGAATGAATGGCGAGATGGACAAAAAACATGGAACGTTATGGTGAGTACATAACTTATTTTTTTGCAATTTGAGCATCATTCTTTGTAGTCTTGCTGGAGCAGAATGCATAGGCTTCCTTAAAATAGTAACTAGAAGTTGATGGTCAGTTTGTAGCTGGGTTGCTCGGCCATAAATATAATCATGGAACTTTGAATGTGAAAACACAATTGCCAAAAGTTCCTTTTCAATTTCCGCATACTGCATTTCAGTTTGGGTAAGAGTTTTAGATACATAGGCAACAGGTTTGCCCTCTTGAAGAATAACTGAGCCAAGACCAAACTTAGAAGCATCACAGGAAAGAACTACTGGTTTGTGCACATCATAGTATCTTAATGTAGATGGGCAAGCAATTTGCTGTTTAGGTTATCAAATGCTCTCTGGTGTTGTTCTAACCACAACCATCCAACATTTTTGCATGCCAGCTCTCTTAAACATGCTGATAACTCACTAACGTCAGGGATAAATTTGCCCAAATAGTTAACCATACCAAAAAACACTGTAAGGCTTGGACATTGTCTGGAGCTGGCATCTGAAGAATGGCTGCTTGTTTAGAAGGATCTGGTTATAAGCCTGTACTGGTAAATAAATGACCTACATAAGTAACCTCTGGTAGTCTGAATTTGCACTTCAGAGAACTGAGCTTTAAATTTACTTCACACGCTCTGTTCATAACTTTCCTGAGGTTTTCGTCATTCTCTGCTTTACCTTTACCTCTTACTAATAAATCATCTACTATTATTGCACATGGGTAGCCTGAAAAAAATTGCTCCATTGCACTCTGAAAGACTTCACTGGCAGAATTTATTCCAAAAGGCATCCTGAGGAATCTGTTTCTACCAAATGGGGTACTGAATGTAGTCAGTAGTGAAGATTTGCGATCAAGCATTACTTGCCAAAAAGAACTCTTTGCATCTAAGACAGAAAAAACAGTGGCATTTGGCATGAGGGCTGCAGTTTCTTCAACTGTACGCATAGGATGATGACATCTTTTTAATACCTTGTTCAAGTCTCTTGGGTCAATGCACATTCTGATTTCATCTGAATTTTTCTTATGAGTAGCTACCATGGAAGATACCCATTCACTTGGTTCTGTGATTGGACAAATCACACCTTGCTGCACCAATTTGTCTAACTGGACCTTGACTTTGTCCTGAATAGCTATTGGGTCTCTTCTTGCTAGTCTGACCACTGGACTCTGGGTCTAACTTCATGGAGTACACAACTGGAAGTTTGCTTAGCTTGTTGTCAAACACATCAATATACTCTGAGAAAACAGCATCAGTAAAGCTGGAACTGGGACATGTGCTTACATGATGGACTTCTTTGGTAAAAGAAAGCAGTTTCATTCTCACATTTTCTCTGAGCCCTAGCTGCACAGGTCGTCGGACTACATGAGATTTCAAGCTGTAATTGTTCCCAGCTGAGTAGCATGAAAGCACTACTGAAACATCAGTTTGAATCTCTTCACCTCCATAAACAACAAGCTTCGCACAATTCACCAAATTAAGTTGCTCACCATCACTCACTTTAGCAAATGTTTCTGTTGACATTACATTGCACTTTGAACAGGTATCTACTTTGAGCTTTATGGGTTTGCCATTAATCAGGACAGTATAAAATACTTCATTCTTTAACAACAAATCTGCTGTATTAACCTTTTCACCGATCACTAATACACCATCCACATAAAAAGTAGGGTTGCAGCTCTATATGTGATCATCTTGCTTTTTTGAGTGACCTTTCTTAATAACTGAACGAGGCTTGCTTGATTTACAAAACGTTTGAAAATGGTTTTATTTTTTTTACACTTGTGACATTGTTGACCAAATGCTAAACACTTCTCTCTTTCAGACTCATGGTTGACTCCACAATTACGAAAGTTAACAATAAGACTTGACTTGGGTTTTGCTGACTCGCTCTTGTACTGTACTGAGGATGCTACTTTTACTGAACTAGCCTTGGAATTTGCTAGAATGCTCTGTGTTCTCCTTGCCACACCCACAGGGGTTGGTGCTGCCTTGTGTTTAGGCCCGTTTCTGCTTGCCATGTGTTGCATGCTGTCTACCTTTGCTCTAGAGGCTGCTGAAACCATGCTCTTATCACTTGTAAGCATACTTGTGTGAGCTCATGGATTTGACAAATCTCTAATGCTTTACTTAATGTTACATCACTGTCACAAAGCAAAATCTTTCTCACTGCAGCAGTATAAACACCACACACAAGCCTGTCCTTTATTAACTCATCTTTCAAGTCACCAAATCTGCACGTTTTAGCTTTATTTCTCAAGTCAATGATATAAGCTGTAAACGTTTCACCTTGCCTTTGGTCTGTTGTGTAAAATAAGTGCCTCTCTAACGTAACATTTGTCCGGGGTTGCACATTTCTTTAAATTTACATTTTAAGCTCTCAGGGTCTTCCTTGCTTCAGCTGGTACCACAATGTGACAGTTTGCCCCCTCTCCTACATATATTTCCAGTGCATATACAAATGAACGCTCTCTTTAAATGGCTTCTGACCCAGCTATGTTAAGCAAAGTTTATGCCCTTGTACGTGCATCTTTGTCATAAAAAGCTGCTTGTATGAAAATATTGTATTCCTGCTCGAATACTGTCAAATTCTATGCTATATTATGATTAAAAACAAGTGGACTTGGTCTGCGAAATGCCTCTGCCATATCAACAGACAGTAGTGAAGGTGCTTGGAATTATGTACAAACATGCACACTCATAAGTATATATAGGTTCATAAGCAGATACTAGGCTATCAGCCCAAGGGCCTAAGCAAGCCTAGCCAACAAGGTTCCCTGGCCTACGTCACCCAAGAAGGTTAATTTCATGTGCCCCTGTTGAGCAAAGCCACAGAAGTGATCCCCAGGGTGTGTTTCCTATTTCCCATCTGCTCGTCAAGATTTTTCTTGAAGAGTGCTAATGAAGAACTTTGCTTGACATAGATGGGTAGCTTGTTCCAGAGTATAGGAAGTCTCTGGGACAGGAATCTATCCTTCCAGCATGTCCTGTTTATTGTGATGACAAGGTTTAGGTCCCTAGAGCGTGTAGCTCAGAGGGATTGGGATTTCTTTAGGTGTAGCATGTCCAACAGCTCTGGATTTAACATAGCTTTATATGTTAGGCAGAGATCTCCTTGGTGTAGGCAATATGCTACAGAGTAAAGCTGGAGTTTTTTGAGATGGTCAGTGTAGGGCATCTGTTTGAGGCCAGTAATCCTCTTTGTAAGGTACTTCTGTGGCCTTTGCAGCTGCTGCAGATGTCTTGTGAGGTACATTCCAAAAGGGGAGTTGTACTCTATAATGGGTCTAATGAGTGCCGAGTAGAGGGGAACAATGACCTCTTTTTTCCTGGATGAGAACCCTTTTGTGATGAGGTGTGCCACATAGAAGGATTTCATGACTGCTGTGGTGATGTGATTATCAAAGGAGAGTCTACTGTCCACCTGGGTCCCAAGGTCTCTTATCACACATTCAGCATTAAATAGACTGCTGTTTATGTGGTAGTTCATGGGTTCAGAGTTTTTACCAAAGGGGATGACAATGCACTTTTTGGCATTGAGCTTGAGACCATGTTTCTGACACCAGGCATCTGTCTCGGTGAGGCCCTTCTGTAGGATGTCCATATCATTTGGGGACTCAACTATGGCTCCTAGTTTGCAGTCATCTGTGAACTTCATTAGCCTAAGGCCTTCTGTGTTAGCCTGTCCTTCAGAGAAGTAGATACCAAACAGGAGAGGTCCCAGGACTGAACCTTGTGGTACTCCACTTGTCACTGGTTTGAAGCATATATGCCAAAACTTTATGCCAGTACTTATAATTATGCCCAGTAGCACAACAAACTTTTTGAAATAACTGCACTTTGCCAAATAAGTCTCCGTAGCACAGGAACACTTTGAAATCACTGTACTTTGTGAAACCACTGCTTATCAGTATAAGAAATACTTCAAAATTACTGTACTTTGTGAATAAACTGTACATGGCAGAAAAAGCTCAGGGTAAGAAACACTCCAACATGAATGCACTTTGCAAATAAACTGTATACAGCACAAGAACCTTTCAAAATAGCTGTATTTTGCAAAATAACTCTGCATAGAGCAAGAAACACTCTGAAATGGCGACTTTCTTTAAATAAATGCACACAGCACAAGAAACTTTTAGAAATGGCTGTATTTGACTGCACTTTACAATATAACTCTACTTTACACACAGCAAACTTGTTGAAATATTTGCACCGTAATAAAGCACACACTCTGCAAGCACTGCACACTCAGATACTTGAAACAATTCTAGTTATGCTTTGAGTGGCTTCAGTCAGTTCGAAATAGTAGATGTGATGTTGTCTTGTCTCGCCTTCAGCCTTCATTCTGCACTGGTGAGACTTGGCCGTTTACAAAAGCTCAAGGTCTACAACTAGCTGGTGGCTTACTCCCTATCCCATGATGCTCTAGAGAATTCCCCCGTTCTCGTTTGCCACTGAAATAAATCTGGCTGTGGCTAAATGTTCTTTTCTAAAGTTGTTTATTTCACCTTAGAGTTACATTTCTCTTTCTCTGTGTGTTTAAAATACTGAATAGCTTAGTTTAGTTTAATTATTGAACATAACAAACTAATCTGACAGTTTGCTTTCTTGCTATTTATCTGTGGCTGTCGTTTTTATTAAGGCCTACCTTTTTTCTTCCCCTATCTTGACTTGTTGTGTGTTAAAATAACTTCTTTAAGCTCGTTTTTGGAGCATTAGATAGATAGATAGTTTAAATTAGAGGGTTCTTTTAGATAGTGTGTTATTTTTCTTAGAGTGTTTTTGGATTAAGGTTTATTTTCTTGCTATCCAAACAGTTAAATGTAAACTGAGTGTGTTTGTGTGTTTTATATATATATATATATATATATATATATATATATATATATATATATATTCCATTTTATTGTTTGAAAAAAAACAAAAACTTCTTGTGTTCTTTCTGGTGTTTTACTTATGATACAAGTTAGCTTGTTTTACTTAGAAAGCTGATTAGCTGGTTTGAGTTAGAGGGCTTTCTGTTCGAGTTTTCCCTATTTAAATAATAGTTGTGTGCTGAGTGTTTTTGTGCTATTAATAGTTGTGGTGTCGAGTTGCTATTAATATGTTTAAGCAGTCAAAAGATACCAGACCTCCAGGATTTAAAAAAAATGCACAAAGTGCTCTCAGAAAATGTCTCTTACTGATGGTCATATGGTATGTGTGTACTGCCTTTTATTAACAAGATAAAAGCTTTCGGGATACACTCTTCCTCAGTTATCAGTAGCATACTTTAAAATACACCTCATTATATACTTTCAAAAGCATAATACATATGACACAGCCAGCCAATAGAATCTTTCACATAATTACTACATAAAATATATAGAACAAACAATAAAACATATAAAAATAATATGCATTAAACTATAAGCATATGTATAAGCAGATTCACTACATAATCTCGAAATCTTGAAATATTGAATTTCAAAATCTTGAGACTATATAGCCGAAACCCCTAAATGCCGAAAGACCAGAAGCGCGAAATGCAAAATCCTGAACGTACAATACACATACAACATACACATACACATACACACAACTTCCCCTCACAATCAAACATATAATCCTACACTTCAGATAAGCAGGGGGGCAAGCCCCCTGCACCCCTCCATATGGGGGGCTGCACCCCTCACACCCCCCTACTTAAATATACTAACTCCATGATCGCACAAACAGACACACAAAGGAAACTCACACCCACACATTTTACAGTCCCTCACACACACACACATCACAGTCACAACACACACTGACACACACTAAAGCCCCTAACCAACACACTTATACATAGATATTTAACTGAACTTCCACCTATCCATCAACAAATCGCAACACCAGAAGCACTACTTTATTATCTCTGAACATCAGGATTTTGAATTCCGCGCTTCTGGTCTTTCGGTATTTACAGGTTTTGGCTATATAGTCTCGAGATTTTGGAATTCGATATTCAAAATTTCGAGATTATGTAGTGATCCCGTATAAACATATAATTAATTATACATAAATTATTTATAAAATTAAAAAATGCATACATCATTTATATCGCATTTGTTTCTCAACTAAATATGGTTTTATAGTTACCATATTATTCAGCATCTAACCTAGTTATCCATTTATAGTCAACAATGTCCAATTTATTATTAATATCACCACCTCTTATATTTCGATGTAAACCTCTAAAACTTTAAATTTAAATACATGTGTTTCACCATATTCAATAACATGTTTTGCCAAGGCATTAGTTGCCACTCTTCTTCTGATATCAGACTTGTGCTCTATTATTCGGTCTTTTAACTGTCTGGAACATTTACCTACATAGAAACATGTGCATTTTGTACATGTACCTAGATAAACAATTAATGATGTATTACATGTAGCCTGATATCTGATATTATATTTATATTTAGTTATTGGATGTTCAAACTCTAACAAATTACAGACATTTTTACAGCAACTACAATTATAGCATGGTAGTGTTCCATATTTGCCCTTAGAAGGCATTTCTATACTAGTTTTAAAGTCCTTATAACACAGTTGTCGCTTCAAATTCATGTTATTTCTATATGTGAAATATGGTCTATTTCCCAGTAGACTTAATAACTCTGGCATGGATATCAATATTCACCAGTTCCTTTTAATAATATTTTCAGCTTCTACAGTCATCTTATTATATGTAGTTACATAGGGTATCCTTTATGCTTTATCATTATTATGTATGGTAGATGTTATGGTTACTGGTATATCACTAAAAAAGGGGGGCGGCTGCTAATCTTCTGTTCTCAAATGTTTCTTTCATTATTCCTAATACTAATTCTTTAGTGTAGCCTCTATTATTAAAATCATCCGCTAATTCCATGAAAAACTTGTCTTGCATGCATGCTTTTAGTGTGTGTATATTTATTTACCTGAATTTCTTAATTATGTACACAAGTTTTTCAAGACACCAGTCATTTGACAACTGCACATCGAGATATGATATTTCATTGTTAGAAAAATTCATTGTGAACTTTAAAACGGGTGTAGTGCAGTTTATATATTTATTCAACAACATTCATTAAAAGTTCTTCATTTCCCTTCCAAATCAGAACAATCATCAACAAAATGTTGATAGAATAAAATTTTATCCTTATATGAGTTCTTATCACCATAAATAAATTCACTTTCCCATTGGTTTAATGTAATATTAGCATATGTATTGGCCATGGGCTTACCCATGGCCACTCCAGATGTTTGCAAGTATGGTTGTCCATCAAATAAAAAAATATTTTTAGTCAATACTATCTCAATTAGACTACATATATTCTCTATAAATCTGCCATTCATATTTGAATTTTTACACAAAAATTCACGTATTGCATTAATACCATACACATTCGGGATTACTGTAAAAAGAGAACTAATATCGAGTGTAACCATCAAAAATTCCTTTATATTATTACTCTTATACCATCTATATAACTTAAATAAAAAGTCCCCTGTATCCTTTATGTAACTTTGACATAATGGTAGGTATTTACTTAGAATACCTTGTATATAAATAGAAAGGGGTTCTGTAACCCACCCCTTTCCCGATACTATATTTCTCATCGGGAAGTTGGATATAGATTTGTATAATTTGGGGATAACATATATCATTGGTGTCCTTGGACATGGCACTGTGAGAAAGTTGAATAGCTCTAATGAGATATCACCTTACAACTGTGCATCATAAATAAACATGTTTACTTCAGCTATCAAGTTCTTAATTTCACCAAAACATATTTTCTTAAATGTCTTAACATCAGATAAAAATTCATTCATTAATTCAACATATTGTGACTTATCGAAAAGGACTATTGCACCAGCCTTATCAGCTTGCTTTAGTATTATATTATTATTTTCACATAATTCTAATACTTTATACTCCTCATATTTTAAATTATAAAGGTGTTTCTTTTTATTGATTCTGTTATCATATAACTGTCATATTTTAAATTATAAAGGTTTTTATTTTTATTAATTCTGTTATCATATAACTGTCACAATTCATGTTCACAGACATTCATGAAAGCATTCAATACTGGACAGTTAATGGGTATAAACGTACTAGACTTCTTAAATTTATCCCTATATTCACTTGTTGAATCCTTGAAAATTAATTTCAGACTATCACTTCTAATGAATATTTTAAGGTCAGTTAATGCCTCTACTATAGCGTCAGATGCTGTTGGTATAAATTGCAGACCTTTGTTTAACAAATTAATACCTGCAGCTGATAATATATAATCAGACAAGTTCACAATAGTGTCTTTCTGCTTACTTTTTTTATATCAACGCTGTCCCTGCTTGTTGAACGGTATCGGAATGCTGTTTTTCCTTTTCATTCCATTGCAATTGCCTCTCTGTTCTGATCTGCCTCTCGATTGCGGCCGTTTCCATACTTCTGTTTTCTTGGAAGCCGAACTGCTATTGGTTTCATGGAGTTGGAAAAAAACATTGCCATTCTGCACACCATTTGAAGTTACCATTAGTGTAGCAGATGATGTTCCTGCTGATGTCTGCACAGGAATAGCTTGATGGTGATTCGTCAGATCATTTTCTAATGTTCCTCTTTCTAGCGTATGAGAGCACGGCAAGTGCCCACAAAGGCTGTTGTATCTAATCCTTGACTCGCCACCTCATTGGCCAAACTGCCTTTCCCACACATCTCATTGGTGGGGGGTTGATTTACTTCTCCAAAAGTGTCTAATTCATACATGGCACCTCTTTGCGAGCGCTCAATAAAAGTATTTTTTCTTGCTTTATTTTCTTTGGGCTAAGAGAACATATGTCTCAAGTTGTAATCATTTATATCTCTAAGCAGTTTATGTTGTTTAACTGCTTCAAGTTTCTTATCCAGCATATTTATGCTTTCAAACATATGCTGATATGTCACAGATGAGTTATTAAACATTGGTAAATTCACAATTTCATTTTCAAGAGTCATGATTTCTTCAGTTCATCAGAGACATATAGTCCACACTACGCTTCAAGTTCAGTTGTTACCATTTTTTTAGCAGCTCCAGATATGAGTTTGCATATGCCGGCATTTTCAAAACACGTAACTCTCTTGGCACAACATTTAGCTCCAAATAAGCTAAAAAGGTCAGCCACTGCCATTGGAGCTTCTTGTATGCCTGAGCTTTTCTTTCAAGTTTAATAATTAAATGGTCTACATTACCATTAGTCTGGGGAGCAGCTCCCAAGCTGACTTCATTTACAGCGCCAATGTTTGCCAATAGAGGATTACCAGACATTTATTTTATTTTATTTTTATTTTACATTTGTTGACCGGACTAGTCCAGCTGGATATATGTCCATTTTCAGTGGAGGCCCGGGGAGAAAAGCTCCACAAATTACAGCAACATAAAAGGTCAAGAACTTATGTACCAAATGTATAATTTGGTACATAAGTTTTAACAATTATAGTACAAGCCTAAGATTATATATTTTATATTTCAGTAGGAAAAAGGAAAAATGTATCTAAGAATAGATGAATAAGACTACTACATTTGTATTAGAAATGGTGTAGTACAAATCTTTATAACATATTACAGAATTAGATACACCTAGTAATTTATGATAAGAGATACTAAGGTCTCACAAAAACCTAAGAAAGAAAAACACTAGAGATCAATAGATAGAGCATAGAAGAACAGCAAACAAGGATAGATTTCTAGTGTTATTTAACACATAGGTTGTGATACTATATGAAGGTGTTTGATCATTCCACAGTATATACTTATTTACATGAGAAAAAATCCTAAGGAAGGTTAAGCTCACTAAAAATTAGTGAGACAACACAAGATCATGATAGGCTAGGAATTGTGGGAGTCTAGTTAATAGTTAGGTACTTAGTCTGGGTTAACACAGGGGCATAGCCAGTGTGATTTGAGGTAGGGTTTAAGCTTGCTTTTAAATAAGCTGACAGAGGATACTGAGGTTAGCTGGCTTGGGAGGATGTTCCAGGCTTTACCTACTGTATTGGAGAACAAGGTGTCTCCAGCTAAGTTGTTGGATTTTGATATTTGTACAAGTAGGTTATTAGCTGAGCGTAAGGTCTTGAGGTTATTATAGGTTATTATAATATTTGTATTATTTACAAAAAAAATTTTTCAAGAGCAAGTACATTTAACCCACCCTTGCACCCAGTATTAAAAACTTTTGAGGAACTGGTTGAAGGAGATATTCGTAATCAGGTTCATTCTCACACTTCAAGGGTTCAGAATTTATCCCCAGAATGCTGGCAATTAATGAATCTTATGAAAGCAGATAAGATAAGAATCATGAAGCCAGACAAAGGGGGGGATGGTATTGATGTATGGTTGTAACTATGAGGCAGCTATGTTTGATATTCTACATGACACTGAACAGTATGTTACTACCTCCATTAATGAAGTAAATATTGCCTATTCAAAGATTAATTTCATTTTACATGACAATTTAATGCAGGGAGCCATAAACGAAAAATTATTTAATTTTTTGTTTGTTAATAAACCTGTAACCCCCACAATGTTCTGTATTCCCAAAGTACATAAAGGGTTGAACCCTTTAAAATTTAGACCGATTGTTGCTGGGGGGGGGGGGTAGTATTACAGAACCCCAAGGCAAATTCATTGATATTTCTTTGAAAAAAACAGTTAGATCTTTGAAATATGTGTGTAAGGATTCTTGGGAATTCTTGAAAAGTATTCAAACAGAATTTTATGAGAAGACTAAATATCTAGTGACTATTGATGTTGTTGAACTTTTCCCAAGCATCCCACATTTAGAAGTCTTAGAGTTGTTCAATGAATTTTTAGTGACATCAGGTGAATTTAGTGCCAATGTTATTAGATTGATGGTTGAATTCATGGAGCTGATTTTGAACAACAACTACATATTTTTTAATGGCGAATTGTTCAAACAAAAGAAGGGGGTAGCGATGGGTACCCCTTGTGCTTTGGCTTACGCCAATATTGTGTTGCATATGTGGGAAATGAAACATGTATTTACTTCAGCTTGGGCAAAGAATATAATCCACTACCAGCGTTTTCTGGATGATATTTGTGTATTTTGGATGGTACTTTGCAAGAGTTTGAGGATTTCTTTGTTTACATTAATGAGACAACACATTGTTTAAGATTTACTCACAGCATTAGTGATAGCACAGTAAATTACTTGGATGTGCTTCTTATGAAGAATCCTGACATAAGGGGTTTTCAATCAACAATTTATAGGAAACCTTCCTTTTCAAATTCATATCTCCACTTTGATAGTGGGCACCTTCTAGCACAAAAAAGAGGTATTTTGAAAGGTCAAATAATCAGAGCAGCTAGAATGTGTAGTACTGAAGAGCTGTTCTTGAAAGAAACTCAGTTGCTACAAACGCTGTTCTTTGAAAGGAAATATCCTAAACATCTATTTGACAAAATTTTGGAAGAAGTAATTAAACAAACAAAAGACAGATATACACCTTTGTTAGGTAAAGGACTAAACTATCCTACGAATTTGAATAATGGGGAGGAAAAGGAAACCCATAACACTTTAGTCCACACTTTTAACAATGACTCAATGAAGTTTAGAGAGTTCATTTTAAAGTACTGGC
The DNA here is from genome assembly GCF_019279795.1 of Protopterus annectens. Classification (NCBI taxonomy): domain Eukaryota; kingdom Metazoa; phylum Chordata; order Ceratodontiformes; family Protopteridae; genus Protopterus; species Protopterus annectens. Next base: position 44,160,323 of record NC_056747.1, on the reverse strand, counting down.
CAGTCTTAAAATCTAATGATGAAATTAGGAATTTTACTGCTGCACAACCCAATTTTGTTAACACTAGAAATATTAATCTAAAAGGTTTATTTGAGAGGCAAGACATAATGAATTCCCTTTCTCACAAGTCTAAATTAGGTACTTATAAATGTGGGGCTTGCAAACAATGCCCACACATTTACAATGAAGGCAACTATTACATTGCAGCTAGAAATTTTAAAATAACTCCTACGAATTATTACAATTGCTCCACAAAGGGCTTAGTTTATCTAGGATTCTGTACTAGTTGTTCTGGATTCTACGTCGGTAAGACGGAAAGAACATTTCGTAAAAGGATTTATGAACACTTATACGAAATTAATAACAAGAAAGAATCAAATGCTTTTTACAAGCACTCTTTAGTGTGCTCTGCGATGTCCTTGAAGTTTTTGGTGTTAGAGCAGATGTTACAGAACCCTAGGGGTGGGGAATGGGAAGCATCTTTAGAATATAAAGAACTGTTATGGCAGATTAAGTTAAATGCGACAAAAACCCCAGGAATGAACGACACTATTAGTATTAAAAGTGTTTTAAAGATTAGACGGGCAAGGCTATGATTACAACTAGGATCAATTTTGATAATTTAATTTAATTTAATATTTAATGTTCTATATTTAATATTTAATATTTATTAATTTTTATTTGTTAATAAAGTATTTTATAAATTAATCTTTGTATCTTAAGCCCACAATATAATTATATTAATGCTTGGGGTAATTAGTTTGTGTTTAACCTTTTGTTGCACAGACATATGTATAATTTTCAGGTGCATTACATGTAACCTTTATATCAATTACTGAGGTTGGCAGCTTAATTGAATTGATATTAACAGTGTTTTAATAAGGTTTTAAGTACACAACATCTTACATATTATGCTTTTCAAGCATGTTTCTTATGATGTTTTTATGATTTTTTACACAAACACATTTATCCATTTTCAGAATTATTGATTATTCTTTCTTCACCTTTGAGGTATTTAACTAATTGTTACTTAATGTATAATGAAATTTAGTGCGAAACGTTTTGTTTCTACTAGCATAACAAATTGATTTTGTTAACATGGGTAATTTAAATCATTACTGTTAGAAAATATGTTAAACAATTTTAAATAATTTTTAATAATTTTAACAAGTTGTATACAATTTTTAGGTAGTCTTTGAAGTGGAATGACAATTTATATGAGTGTGATTTGTTGAATTACAACTTGGTTATCTGTTGAACAGTATTTTGTTCAATTCATGTACTTTTCAAACAGTGCACAAAGCACTTTGCACTTTAAAAGGAGATTAATGAGTTAATTTTGTTCAAAGTAATGATGCTTGTAAATTGACTGCATTATATAAGTTTACACACATCCTTTAGGTAATTTGTCTTGAAAAAGCCTGATATTAATCAGGCGAAAGCACTTGTTTTATCGTATGCTTCTAAGAGAGTTTTCGCATCGCATTAAAGCATTTTGGATTATTTGGCTGTTTCCATTGTCGTGGTGTTTTAAGTTTTACAAATCTTTATAACATATTACAAAATTAGATACACCTAGTAATTTATGATAAGAGATACTAAGGTCTCACAAAAAACTAAGAAAGAAAAACACTAGAGATCAATAGATAGAGCATAGAAGAACAGCAAACAAGGATATATTTCTAGTGTTATTTAACACATAGGTTGTGATACTATATGAAGGTGTTTGATCATTCCACAGTATATACTTATTTACATGAGAAAAAATCATAAGGAAGGTTAAGCTCACTAAAAATTAGTGAGACAACACAAGATCATGATAGGCTAGGAATTGTGGGAGTCTAGTTAATAGTTAGGTACTTAGTCTGGGTTAACACAGGGGCATAGCCAGTGTGATTTGTGGTAGGGTTTAAGCTTGCTTTTAAATAAGCTGACAGAGGATACTGAGGTTAGCTGGCTTGGGAGGATGTTCCAGGCTTTACCTACTGTATTGGAGAACAAGGTGTCTCCAGCTAAGTTGTTGGATTTTGATACTTGTACAAGTAGGTTATTAGCTGAGCGTAAGGTCTTGAGGTTATTATAGGGGATGACTAGGGATGTAAGTATGGGTGTATTTTGAGGTAAATACAGGATCTTATGGGCTACTATTAATTGATTGAAAAGTATTAAATTTGGCAGCTCTAACCATCCTAACTGATTCAGATTGATACAGTGATGAGTTCTATAGGAGGACCCAGCTGCAAATCTGGCAATATTGTTGTAGGAGGATGTAAGTTTACTCAGATTACTTCTACATATTTTGGTATAGATAGGGGAGGCATAGAGCAAGGTAGAGATGAGGTGGAATGAGCAATAGTAACCCTGGCTGGAGGTGTAAGAAAGGGTTTTATTCTATAGAGGGAACCTAGTTTCTTGTTTACTATTTTTATGGTGTTATTAATGTGAGGTTCAAAGGACAAGTTGTTATCTATTAGTACCCAGTAGTTTGGTGGTTGGTTCAGGAGATATTATAGTTCCATCATTTGAAGTAATAGTAAAGTTAAGTGGGGAGGTTCTATGGTGGGGGTAAATAGTAGCATTTTTGTTTTTGGGGTTAAGGATAAGACGTCTTTGTAGGAGCCAGTTTTCAACTGTACTAAAGGTCATTTGGGTTAGTGACTGAAGTTCTGATTGAGAAGCAGCAGCATATGAGTGTGGAGTCGTCAGCGTATTGGATACAGTCAGCTTGAGGAATTACAGAATGAAGGTCATTTGTAAAGATGGAGAAGAGTAATGGGCCTAATATAGATCCTTGCAGGACCCTAGAGTGACTGGGACGTGGGAAGATAAAGTATTTTCCCATAGTACAGCCTGTTGCCTGTTATGTAGGTATGATTGGAACCACTGTATAGTATGGTTGTCCAATGACAGGTTTTTGAGTGTGTCTATAAGGAGGTGGTGATTCACCATGTCAAATGCTTTGGACAGGTCAATAAAAACAGCTGAGGATAGAGTATCAATGTTACGATTGCTGTTAATATGGTTAGTGAAGGATAAGAGAGCAGAGGTGGTGCTATGAAATGGTCTAAAGCCATGTTGACAGGGTGCTAATAAATTGTGATCGAGTAGGTAGGTTAACAGTTGTATGTGTATACATTTCTCCATTATTTTTGCCAAAGGAGATAGAATAGCTATGGGCCTATAATTGGACAACTCTTTGGAGTTACCGCCCTTATGCAGGGGAATTATGTGAGAGACTTTCCAGATTAGGGGAATAGATCCTTCAGAAATAGTTCTGTTAATGAGGATGGATATGGGGTAGGCTATGACTTTAGCAGCTTTTGCAGGTATTCTGCAGGTAATTTATCAGCAGAGAGAGTAGTGGGTTTAAGTTTCTGTATGAGGTTACAGATAAGTGAAGTGGGCACTGGCTGAAAATGAAATTGATGAGAATTATTGGTAAAGGTTGTGGCAGAGCCTGGGGTGCTAGGGGATAGCTGGTTGGCTAGGGATTGTATGGTTTCAGTGAAAAAAGTATTAAATGAGTCAGCTATTTGGATGGGATTGTTGGGATCAGAGCCAGAGGGAGAGGGAGTACTTGAGCATCCAGGGTGTAGGAGGTTATTGATACCTTGCCAGAATTTATGGGGATTATTTTGGTTGGTTTGTTGTAGTTGGTAGTAGTAGTTTCTTTTATCGGCTGATATGGCTTTTTTTGTTTCATTTCTTAGCTGTCTGAATTGCAGGTGGTCTGAGGAGCTTTTTGTTGAGCGCCATTTGGCCCATTGTTTATTTCTTTGGAGGATTTTTTGTTTGGTAGTTTTGGTGAGCCATGGTGCCGGTTTGGTTCTAATTCTAACTTTGCGTAATGGGGCATGGCTGTCTAAAATGGTTAGAAATTTAGAGTTAAAGTATTTCACGGCATTATCTATTGGGAGGTATTTCAGGGGTGACCAGTCACAGGTGACTAGTTCAGCTTGAAAGTAAGCAGGGTTAAAATTTTTGGTAGTGCGAATAGTTCTACAGATGGCAGAGTTTAGGATGACAGTTTTTGTTCTGATTAAATAGGTAAGCAAGTGATCACTTATGTCCTCAGGGAGGGTGCCTGTTTTATAGTTTAGTTGGGGGGTATTAGTGAGTATCCAGTCAAGGGTACTAGATTTGTTGTTAGTTTTATTGGTGCGGGTTGGGGATGTTATAGTTTGGGTAAAACCGTATAAGTTGATATGAGTAGGAGGCTGCTCAGATATACAAGAGTTCCAGTTAATGTTAAAATCTCCAAGTATAATGGTTTCTTGGGGGTAGTTACTTGAGAGCCAGCTGAGGATAGCCTCTAATGTGTTGATGTTATTGCCTGGGGGAAGACAGACACATGATAGATATATGGTTTTGCTTTTGTTAAGCTGAACCTTAGTTAGAAGAATTTCTGCATTGTTGCAAAGTGGAGGTTTGGAGTCTAACAAGGTAACTTGTAATCCATTCTTATAAAGTATGGCTACGCCTCCTCCTTTGTTAGTGTTACGGTCACGTCTTATGATATTATAGCCAGGGGGTAGAACCGCACTGTCTTGTATTGATGGATTAAGCCATGTTTCAGACAGACAGAGGATGTCAAAGGAATAAACATCAATAAGGGCATGCAGGTGAGCTATTTTGTTATTGATGCTACGAATATTATGATGAGCTATCACGAGAGAGTTGGGGGGCTTGGTAAGTGTCTGTGTGATTGAATTTGTTGGTGTATCAGGCTGTGTAGCTGTGATAGTGGTAGGACCTGGGTTAGGGTGTATATCACCATCTAACAGGGAGTGGACCTGAACTTTTAGGATGAGTTGTAGAAGTTTAAAAATTAGGTTCTTATTTTTTCTAGCTAGTGGGTTACATTAAGAGATGAGATGGAGTCTATGAAATATGGCTTCTGAGTACTTAGCTGAGCTGGGGAGGTTGCTAACACTATGAGTGGAGCTGGGGGTAAGGACAGAGGTGTGTGTGATGTGGGTATGCAGTCCTAGGAATCTATGGTGTTCGTAGAGAGTAAGTAAATAGGGAATGATAAGTATAATTAGGAGTAGTAATAAAGGTAAGGGTTTACAGGATCCTTGAGCCATTTGTTTAGGTTAAGGTGGTTAAATGTAGGGATATTTGTGGATAGAGTGGTAGGGTAATGGATAAAGGTAAATGAGTGATGGTTCTTTAAGGGGGAGGAGATAGACCACAAATTGTTTGCTTATTTCATTGAGCAGTTTATATACTCTCTACTCCAGAAGCAGAAAAGGATGGCTGTGTCATAATTGTTTTTCAGCATCCACAGCAAACTCAAAGAAAATTCAGATAAAGCAGATGTGCAAGTTGACTGTAGTAAACCACCAGAAACACAGAAAAACGTACTTGAGAAACAAAGTCCACAATAGTAGAAATGCTTAATTTATTAGACTGGATAATAGAGTACAAGTCTGACATCAGAAGAGTGGCAACTAATGCCTTGGCAAAACATGTTAGTGAATATGGTGAAACACATGTATTTAAAGTTTTAGAACTTGTACATCGAAATATAAGAGGTGGTGATATTAATAATAACTTGGACATTGTTGAATATAAATGGATAACTAGGTTAGATGCCGACAAATTTCCTGGACTGAATAGTATGGTAACTATAAAATCTTATTTTGTTGAGAAACAAATGTAATATAAATGGTGTATGCATTTTTTAATGTTGTAAATATAGGTATATTTAAGTATATGTTTATACATATGCTTATAGTTTAATGCATATTATTTTTATATGTTTTATTGTTTGTTCTGTATATTTTATGTAGTAATTATGTGAAAGATTCTATTGGCTGGCTGTGTCATGTGTATTATGCTTTTGAAAGTTTATAATGAGGTGTATTTTAAAGTATGCTATTTATAACTGAGGAAGGGTGTATCCCAAAAGCTTTTATCTTGTTAATAAATTAAGTGTTTCTACTGTTGTGGACTTTGTTTTTCAAGTATGTTTTTCTGTGTTTCTGGTGGTTTACTACAGTCAACTCGCTCATCTGCTTCTTCTAGAAAGAAACAACAAGCTGATACTCAAGGGATTGTTGAAAATTCCCTTTTCTGAGGCCCTTGGAGAAGGTCAAAGTCCTACTAACTAGACCTCTTCCCCTTCTCATAAATCTGACAGATCTGGCAAAAGATCCTCTTCTACTTCTTCGGATCATTCTGAACCTTCCAAAAAATTGCCAAGGATTTCTGCATCAGAACCAAAATCTGTCAAGCCCAAAAAAGTCCACCTCAGCTCCTACTATATCGGAACCGTTGGTGTTTCAAACTTGGAGCCAGTCCCCAGAATTGGAGCCAGTTTCTCTGACTCTAAGATCTCCAATCTTATAAGATATAAGATCTCCTGCCCCCTCCTCTCGATCCTCTAGGAGCCGTTCTGATGACGATGTGGATCGCGTAGTGTGGAGGCTTTTGAGGATACCGGCTCTAGCCAAACTGTTATCTAAGCCGACCCACAGGATTTCGGAACTGACTCAACTTGCCTTTTATTATAAGACAAAAATGTAGGCAGGAAGCACCAGACCAAGTTTCCAAACAATATTTTATTTAAAACAATAAAAATGAATAAAAGTGCACAAAAAACAGGAATTAATTTGGCAGATAAAGTTAGAGGCTTACAGGTTTCCAGGCCTCAATGACATGGTCGGCCTATGTCCAATATTAAAGTTAAGGTCACTTGAATGATAAAGCTAGCCAGTATGAATAAATGAATGATTATGATTTAACTCTATGCATTTAGTAGAACTGTATAAATGCAGTATTATCAGAGTGTCTTGTTTTTAATTTTATACATATTCACATAAATGCTTTATAATTTTTGTATTAAAAAAGCTTTTTTAAGAGATATAACACTGTACTAGGGGTTGTGGATCACTGTGACGAAGTCAAGATATATACATACATTTCTTTATACGGTTTCTGGTTGCAAACATCAAGTATTTTTAAGTAGGAATATTTTTACACGAGTTTTACTACAATTTTTCTGTTTGGTTTATAGAGGGACATGTCTTTTTAAATCAAAATGACTTAACAGAAGATTGTCAAATTCTGGCAATAATGGCCACACAGGTAAAAAACGCACTCTACAAAGCTAAGAATACAGCATCCATGGAACTAGATGACATCCCGGGCTGTGTACTTCATGAACTACAATATGAACTGGCACCTCACCTAAGTGTCATGTTTAATCATAGCCTCACCTCAGGTTTCGTGCCCACTGAGTGGCGCAGAGCTACAGTTATCCCACACCACAAGGGGGATCCACCTTGGATCCCGGAAACTACCGTCCCATCAGTCTGACAAGCCTTATCTGCAAGGCCATGGAGCGTATTATCATGGAACTTATAAACAAAGACATTGGCAACCTTTAAACACTGGACCCCACCCAGTTTGTGTTCGTGAAGGGCCGATCTTGTCTCCTGAATCTGACTGACTTCTTCGAATCAGTCTCCAGAGCCATGGACAAGGGTAAGGTCATCCACACAGCCTATCTAGACCTTGCCAAGGCCTTTGACACCACCCCCCACTCTGGAATCATAGATAAACTTACTAAGCTGGGCATTAATCCCTACGTCACCCAATGGGTTGCTAACTGGCTTACTGATAGAACCCACACTATAAAAGTAGCCGACTCCAAATCCAGCTCCAGACAAGTGACAAGTGGAGTACCTCAGGGTTCAGTCCTGGGACCGCTCTTGTTTGGCATCTACTTCTCTGAAGTACAGGCTAACACTAAGGGACTCTGGCTAACAAAGTTTGCAGATGACTGCAATTTGGGAGCCACTATTGAATCCCCAAATGATGTGGATACTCTACAAAAGGGCCTTACAAAAACAGATGCTTGGTGCAAGAGCCATGGGCTCAAGCTCAATGCCAAGAAATGTATAGTTATCCCCTTTGGGAAAAAACATGTATCCGTGAATTACCATATAGGTGGCAGTACACTAAACACCGAAAGTGTGATAAGAGACTTAGGGACACAGGTGGACAGTGGTCTCACCTTCGATAACCACATCGCCACAACAGTCAGGAAATCCATCTATGTGGCACACCTCATCACTAAGGGCTTTTCATCCAGAAAAAAGGAGGTCATTGTCCCACTGTACTCATCCCTCATTGGACCCATTATAGAATACAACGCCCCGTTTGGGATGTACCTCTCAAGACATCTGCAGCAACTGGAAAGGCCACAGAAATACCTCACTAAAAGAATCACAGGCCTAAAGCAGATGCCCTACGCTGACCACCTTAAAAAACTCCAGTTATACTCTGTCGCATATCGTCTACTCAGAGGCGATGTCTGCTTAACATACAAGGCCATGTCAAACCCAGAGCTGTTGGACATGGTACACTTAAAGAAATCCCAATCCCTCAGAGCCACACGCTCCAGGGATCTAAACCTTGTCATCACAATAAACAAAACATGCTGGAGGGATAGGTTCCTGACCCAGAGACTCCCCAGACTCTGGAATAGTTGCTCATACATGTCAAGCAGAGTGCCTCTTTGGCCCTCTTCAGAAGGAACCTTGACGACTGGATGGGAGAAAGAAAATTCACCCCAAGGATCATGTCGCCTGCTAGACATGGGTCCAGGGAAGTAAATAGTGTGGGAAGAAATAGCCAGGGAATTGTTATGGCTAGGCTTGTATAGTCCCTAGGGCTGATAGCCTAGTACCAACCTATGAACAGGGGTGGGGTGTGCTCTCACTGCAACAGAAGAATATTTAAATACAGGCATAAGTCTCTTTTATTTGTATCTGATGAAGTTTTATGTTTTAAAACAAAAGCACTTATATACTCTTTTTGCCAAGGATTAAAATAAATTTTTTAAGCATTTGTGAAGGGTCCTTCTTCCTGTGGTGTGAATTACAACTTCCCACCAAGAAGGAGTTGTCAAAGACGTCCTCTTCTGTCCATCCCCCGAACAAAGAGTCATGTACGATGGACAGATACGGGAAGCGCATGTTTTCTTCAGTGACCTTTACACTTAGGTCCCTGAATTATCTTACACATTTTACCAGGTTGCAGAGAGATCTCCTAAAAGAGCTAGGAGATACTCTCCAGGGTTCAGTAGCTGCGGGGGTATCAGATAAAGTGTCCTCCCAGCTCTCCACCTTGAATTCAGTGGTAAACTCATCCATGAGGCTCATTTCCTATACAGGTGATGGAGCAAGTAGGGCAGCTGATTCAGGAATTTCCCTAAGGAAGCATTCCTGGATGTGCTTGTGTAACTTTGTGGAACTCTTTAAGTCTTCCTTTGTTAATGCCCCTTTCTATGGCTCATCCTTTTTCGGGCCTAAGGTCAAAGACACACTAACCAGATGTGAACAGGAAGGAAAAACCTTCTCTGCTGTCGGAGTCTGTTTTTTTCTACCTTCTAGGCCTTAGCCAAAATGTCAAAAGGGAGGAAAAATGTGGTTTCGAAAATACCAGAGAGTTTTTCAAGACACACATGGAGAGTCTACCCCCAGGGGTAGAGAGGGAAACAATAATGGAAGATGCCAGCCATGCAGCAGAGGGGGTCCACAGAACCAGAGTGACAGAGAATCCTTCTTTGGCAAGCCTTTTTAGTGCTCCTTAAAGGAGGCCCATCTGTCCTTTTCTGGAGGCAGTTGGGGGTCGCTTATCCTTGTACCTAGAGGCCTGGCTAAAAATAACAAAAGACAAATGGGTAAAAAGGATCACATCCTGATGTTACTCCATGCCCTTTTTCTTTCCCACTCCATGCATAAAAAATATTCCGGATGTTCCACCCAGTCACAGGAAACAGACAACCCTAGAAATATAGAAGTTGCTAGAAAAAAAGAGTCATCCAAGTGCAAGGGAGCCCGCAGGATTTTTTGCAGGGGGGTGCAAACCCAGAGCCCCACCCACATAACTCTCCCCACCCCCTGCCAACATAGCCCCACCCATGTCCACCCCCAAGCCCCGCCCACACAGCCATTCCAGTGTCCCATTACTTGGCTATTTCTCCCCATTTGCCGTAGACACTGTTCAAATCTCTGTGTGCATACTGTTTTATGCTTTAGTTCTACAATGATTACAGGCAGTTGGATTTAATTTACAACTTTTATTTCAAACATTATAGCCCAAACACTGAGACATTTACTAAACCTAAAAAAGCAATAGTCTTACAATGAAAACAGACTTGGCATTAAAGCTTCTCTACTTTTGAATCTCACATTCAATGAAACTGCATTGAAACCCACATTCAAAGAAAAGCATCTGGCCAGTGGCAGGTTATTTACCTTTGAACTGTTTTCAAGCAATAGGCTCCTTGCACACTGTTAGGGCCATGCAAACGATTTGATTTACCCGATTGTATTAATTATAATATATAATTGAATTATATCCTTTGTATTATACAGCAACACTTGAGTGTCTCTGCCGAAGTAAAAGTAATCTGAATAATTCCACATTAAAGATATCTGAAACTAATGAAGATGTTGTTGCTAGAAAACTGTATATTTCAGTGTTTCATCTACAAATTCAGTGCCTGCTTCTGTCAAAGAATACATTGCCTATGTTAAATTAAAAAATGGTAAGCTGGTATATTGCAATAGAAAATGGGGGGAAGTTTTTTGGTTTGTTGTAGTTGGTAGTAGTAGATTATTTTGGTTGGTTTGTTGTAGTTGGTAGTAGTAGATTATTTTGGTTGGTTTGTTGTAGTTGGTAGTAGTAGATTATTTTGGTTGGTTTGTTGTAGTTGGTAGTAGTAGATTATTTTGGTTGGCTTGTTGTAGTTGGTAGTATTAGTTTCTTTTATCGGCTAATATGGCTTTTTTTGTTTCATTTCTTAGCTGTCTGAATTGCAGGTGGTCTGAGGAGCTTTTTGTTGAGCGCCATTTGGCCCATTGTTTATTTCTTTGGAGGATTTTTTGTTTGGTCGTTTTGGTGAGCCATGGTGCCGGTTTGGTTCTAATTCTAACTTTGCGTAATGGGGCATGGCTGTCTAAAATGGTTAGAAATTTAGAGTTAAAGTATTTCACGGCATTATCTATTGGGAGGTATTTCAGGGGTGACCAGTCACAGGTGACTAGTTCAGCTTGAAAGTGAGCAGGGTTAAAATTTTTGGTAGTGCGAATAGTTCTACAGATGGCAGAGTTTAGGATGACAGTTTTTGTTCTGATTAAATAGGTAAGCAAGTGATCACTTATGTCCTCAGGGAGGTTGCCTGTTTTATAATTTAGTTGGGGGGTATTAGTGAGTATCCAGTCAAGGGTACTAGATTTGTTGTTAGTTTTATTGGTGCGGGTTAGGGATGTTATAGTTTGGGTAAAACCATATAAGTTGATATGAGTAGAAGGCTGTTCAGATATACAGGAGTTCCAGTTAATGTTAAAATCTCCAAGTATAATGGTTTCTTGGGGGTAGTGACTTGAGAGCCAGCTGAGGATAGCCTGTAATGTGTTGATGTTATTGCCTGGGGGAAGATAGACACATGATAGATATATGGCTTTGCTTTTGTTAAGCTGAACCTTAGTTAGAAGAATTTCTGCATTGTTGCAAAGTGGAGGTTTGGAGTCTAACAAGGTAACTTGTAATCCATTCTTATAAAGTATGGCTATGCCTCCTCCTTTGTTAGTGTTACGGTCACGTCTTATGATATTATAGCCAGGGGGTAGAACTGCACTGTCTTGTATTGATGGATTAAGCCATGTTTCAGACAGACAGAGGATGTCAAAGGAATAAACATCAATAAGGGCATGCAGGTGAGCTATTTTGTTATTGATGCTACGAATATTAAGATGAGCTATCACGAGAGAGTTGCAGGGCTTGGTAAGTGTCTGTGTGATTGAATTTGTTGGTGTATCAGGCTGTGTAGCTGTGATAGTGGTAGGACCTGGGCTAGGGTGTATATCACCATCTAACAGGGAGTGGACCTGAACTTTTAGGATGAGTTGTAGAAGTTTAAAAATTAGGTTCTTATTTTTTCTAGCTAGTGGGTTACATTGAGAGATGTGATGGAGTCTATGAAATATGGCTGCTGAGTACTTAGCTGAGCTGGGGAGGTTGCTAACACTATGAGTGGAGCTGGGGGTAAGGACAGAGGTGTGTGTGATGTGGGTATGCAGTCCTAGGAATCTATGGTGTTCGTAGAGAGTAAGTAGATAGGGAACGATAAGTATAATTAGGAGTAGTAATAAAGGTAAGGGTTTACAGGATCCTTGAGCCATTTGTTTAGGTTAAGGTGGTTAAATGTAGGGATATTTGTGGATAGAGTGGTAGGGTAATGGATAAAGGTAAATGAGTGATGGTTCTTTAAGGGGGAGGAGACAGACCACGAATTGTTTGCTTATTTGATTGAGCAGTTTATATACTCTCTACTCCAGAAGCAGAAGAGGATGGCTGTGTCATAATTGTTTTTCAGCATCCACAGCAAACTCAAAGAAAATTCAGATAAAGCAGATGTGCAAGTTGACTGTAGTAAACCACCAGAAACACAGAAAAACGTACTTGAGAAACAAAGTCCACAATAGTAGAAATGCTTAATTTATTAGACTGAATAATAGAGTACAAGTCTGACATCAGAAGAGTGGCAACTAATGCCTTGGCAAAACATGTTAGTGAATATGGTGAAACACATGTATTTAAAGTTTTAGAGGTTGTACATCGAAATATAAGAGGTGGTGATATTAATAATAACTTGGGCATTGTTGAATATAAATGGATAACTAGGTTAGATGCTGACAAATTTCCTGGACTGAATAGTATGGTAACTATAAAATCTTATTTTGTTGAGAAACAAATGTAATATAAATGGTGTATGCATTTTTTAATGTTGTAAATATAGGTATATTTAAGTATATGTTTATACATATGCTTATAGTTTAATGCATATTATTTTTATATGTTTTATTGTTTGTTCTGTATATTTTATGTAGTAATTATGTGAAAGATTCTATTGGCTGGCTGTGTCATGTGTACAGGGTTGCCAGATTTCCAGCAACGCAGGTAGGGACAAAAAAAAAAGGTCTCTCACGTCAAAGTGAAGACCAAAAAAAAAGGTCTTCGGCGGCAACTGAAGACCAAAAAAAAAAAAAAGGTCTTTAATGCGGAACACAGTTCCACATTAAAGAACTGAGCTCACTCTGCATGCAATAAACACGGAGCTTCTCGTGTTTAATGCATTGCAGTTCCGCATTAAACACGAGAAGCTCCGTGTTTAGCGATTTTTGATTGGCCCGTATACCGGCATATGGGCCAATCAAAAAAAAAAAAAAAAAAAACAAAGTGGAGGCTGGCCGGGATTTAAACCGGCAGGGCGGGACTCGGGATCAGGCTACTGATCTCGGGACAGTCCCGCCCAAATAGGGACGTCTGGCAACCCTGCATGTGTATTATGCTTTTGAAAGTTTATAATGAGGTGCATTTTAAAGTATGCTATTGATAACTGAGGAAGGGTGTATCCCAAAAGCTTTTATCTTGTTAATAAATTAAGTGTTTCTACTGTTGTGGACTTTGTTTTTCAAGTATGTTTTTCTGTGTTCCTGGTGGTTTACTACAGTCAACTCGCTCATCTGCTTCTAGAAAGAAACAACAAGCTGATACTCAAGGGACTGTTGAAAATTCCCTTTTCTGAGGACTTAGGAGAAGGTCAAAGTCCTACTAACTAGACCTCTTCCCCTTCTCATAAATCTGACAGATCTGGCAAAAGATTCTCTTCTACTTCTTCGGATCATTCTGAACCTTCCAAACAATTGCCAAGGATTTCTGCATCAGAACCAAAATCTGTCAGGCCCAAAAAAGTCCACCTCGGCTCCTACTGTATCGGAACCGTTGGTGTTTCAAACTTGGAGCCAGTCCCCAGAATTGGAGCCAGTTTCTCTGACTCTAAGATCTCCAATCTTATAAGATATAAGCTATTGGCTGGCTGTGTCATGTGTATTATGCTTTTGAAAGTTTATAATGAGGTGTATTTTAAAGTATGCTATTGATAACTGAGGAAGGGTGTATCCCAAAAGCTTTTATCTTGTTAATAAATTAAGTGTTTCTACTGTTGTGGACTTTGTTTTTCAAGTATGTTTTTCTGTGTTCCTGGTGGTTTACTACAGTCAACTCGCTCATCTGCTTCTAGAAAGAAACAACAAGCTGATACTCAAGGGACTGTTGAAAATTCCCTTTTCTGAGGCCCTAGGAGAAGGTCAAAGTCCTACTAACTAGACCTCTTCCCCTTCTCATAAATCTGACAGATCTGGCAAAAGATTCTCTTCTACTTCTTCGGATCATTCTGAACCTTCCAAAAATTGCCAAGGATTTCTGCATCAGAACCAAAATCTGTCAGGCCCAAAAAAGTCCACCTCGGCTCCTACTATATCGGAACCATTGGTGTTTCAAACTTGGAGCCAGTCCCCAGAATTGGAGCCAGTTTCTCTGACTCTAAGATCTCCAATATTATAAGATATAAGATCTCCTGCCCCCTCCTCTCGATCCTCTAGGAGCCGTTCTGATGACGATGTGGATTGTGTAGTGTGGAGGCTTTTGAGAATACCGGCTCTAGCCAAACTGTTATCTAAGCCGACCCACAGGATTTCGGAACTGACTCAACCTGCCTTTTATTATAAGACAAAAATGTAGGCACGAAGCACCAGACCAAGTTTCCAAACAATATTTTATTTAAAACAATAAAAATGAATAAAAGTGCACAAAAAACAGGAATTAATTTGGCAGATAAAGTTAGAGGCTTACAGGTTTCCAGGCCTCAATGACATGGTCGGCCTATGTCCAATATTAAAGTTAAGGTCACTTGAATGATAAACCTAGCCAGTATGAATAAATGAATGATTATGATTTAACTCTATGCATTTAGTAGAACTGTATAAATGCAGTATTATCAGAGTGTCTTGTTTTTAATTTTATACATATTCACATAAATGCTTTATAATTTTTGTATTAAAAAAGCTTTTTTAAGAGATATAACACTGTACTAGGGGTTGTGGATCACTGTGACCAAGTCAAGATATATACATACATTTTTTATACAGTTTCTGGTTGCAAACATCAAGTATTTTTAAGTAGGAATATTTTTACATGAGTTTTACTACAATTTTTCTGTTTGGTTTATAGAGGGACATGTCTTTTTAAATCAAAATGACTTAACAGAAGATTGTCAAATTCTGGCAATAATGGCCACACAGGTAAAAAACGCACTCTACAAAGCTAAGAATACAGCATCCATGGGACCAGATGACATCCCGGGCTGTGTACTACATGAACTACAATATGAACTGGCACCTCACCTAAGTGTCATGTTTAATCATAGCCTCACCTCAGGTTTCGTGCCCACTGAGTGGCGCAGAGCTACAGTTATCCCACTCCACAAGGGGGGATCCACCTTGGATCCCGGAAACTACCGTCCCATCAGTCTGACAAGCCTTATCTGCAAGGCCATGGAGCGTATTATCATGGAACTTATAAACAAAGACATTGGCAACCTTCAAACACTGGACCCCACCCAGTTTGGGTTCGTGAAGGGCCGATCTTGTCTCCTGAATCTGATTGACTTCTTCGAATCAGTCTCCAGAGCCATGGACAAGGGTAAGGTGGTCCACACAGCCTATCTAGACCTTGCCAAGGCCTTTGACACCACCCCCCACTCTGGAATCATAGATAAACTTACTAAGCTGGGCATTAATCCCTACGTCACCCAATGGGTTGCTAACTGGCTTACTGATAGAACCCACACTATAAAAGTAGCCGACTCCAAATCCAGCTCCAGACAAGTGACAAGTGGAGTACCTCAGGGTTCAGTCCTGGGACCGCTCTTGTTTGGCATCTACTTCTCTGAAGTACAGGCCAACACTAAGGGACTCTGGCTAACAAAGTTTGCAGATGACTGCAATCTGGGAGCCATTATTGAATCCACAAATGATGTGGATACTCTACAAAAGGGCCTTACAGAAACAGATGCTTGGTGCAAGAGCCATGGGCTCAAGCTCAATGCCAAGAAATGTATAGTTATCCCCTTTGGGAAAAAACATGTATCCGTGAATTACCATATAGGTGGCAGTACACTAAACACCGAAAGTGTGATAAGAGACTTAGGAACACAGGTGGACAGTGGTCTCACCTTCGATAACCACATCACCACAACAGTCAGGAAATCCATCAATGTGGCACACCTCATCACTAAGGGCTTTTCATCCAGAAAAAAGGAGGTCATTGTCCCACTGTACTCATCCCTCATTGGACCCATTATAGAATACAACGCCCCGTTTGGGATGTACCTCTCAAGACATCTGCAACAACTGGAAAGGCCACAGAAATACCTCACTAAAAGAATCACAGGCCTAAAGCAGATGCCCTACGCTGACCACCTTAAAAAACTCCAGTTATACTCTGTCGCATATTGTCTACTCAGAGGCGATGTCTGCTTAACATACAAGGCCATGTCAAACCCAGAGCTGTTGGACATGCTACACTTAAAGAAATCCCAATCCCTCAGAGCCACACGCTCCAGGGATCTAAACCTTGTCATCACAATAAACAAAACATGCTGGAGGGATAGGTTCCTGACCCAAAGACTCCCCAGACTCTGGAATAGATTGCTCATACATGTCAAGCAGAGTGCCTCTTTGGCCCTCTTCAGAAGGAACCTTGACGACTGGATGGGAGAAAGAAAATTCACCCCAAGGATCATGTCGCCCTGCTAGACATGGGTCCAGGGAAGTAAATAGTGTGGGAAGAAATAGCCAGGGAATTGTTATGGCTAGGCTTGTATAGTCCCTAGGACTGATAGCCTAGTACCAACCTATGAACAGGGGTGGGGTGTGCTCTCACTGCAACAGAAGAATATTTAAATACAGGCATAAGTCTCTTTTATTTGTATCTGATGAAGTTTTATGTTTTAAAACAAAAGCGCTTATATACTCTTTTTGCCAAGGATTAAAAGAAATTTTTTAAGCATTCGTGAAGGCTCCTTCTTCCTGTGGTGTGAATTACAACTTCCCACCAAGAAGGAGTTGTCAAAGACGTCCTCTTCTGTCCATCCCCCGAACAAAGAGTCATGTACAATGGACAGATACGGGAAGTGCATATTTTCTTCAGTGACCTTTACACTTAGGTCCCTGAATTATCTTACACATTTTACCAGGTTGCAGAGAGATCTCCTAAAAGAGCTAGGAGATACTCTCCAGGGTTCAGTAGCTGCGGGGGTATCAGATAAAGTGTCCTCCCAGCTCTCCACCTTGAATTCAGTGATAAACTCATCCATGAGGCTCATTTCCTATGCAGGTGATGGAGCAAGTAGGGCAGCTGATTCAGGAATTTCCCTAAGGAAGCATTCCTGGATGTGCTTGTGTAACTTTGTGGAACCCTTTAAGTCTTCCTTTGTTAATGCCCCTTTCTATGGCTCATCCTTTTTCGGGCCTAAGGTCAAAGACACACTAACCAGATGTGAACAGGAAAGAAAAACCTTCTCTGCTGTCGGAGTCTGTCTTTTTCTACCTTCTAGGCCTTAGCCAAAATGTCAAAAGGGAGGAAAAATGTGGTTTCAAAAATACCAGAGAGTTTTTCAAGACACACATGGAGAGTCTACCCCCAGGGGTAGAGAGGGAAACAATAATGGAAGATGCCAGCCATGCAGCAGAGGGGGTCCACAGAACCAGGGTGACAGAGAATCCCTCTTTGGCAAGCCTTTTTAGTGCTCCTTAAAGGAGGCCCATCTGTCCTTTTCTGGAGGCAGTTGGGGGTCGCTTATCCTTGTACCTAGAGGCCTGGCTAAAAATAACAAAAGACAAATGGGTACAAAGGATCACATCCAGATGTTACTCCATGCCCTTTTTCTTTCCCACTCCACGCATAAAAAATATTCCGGATGTTCCACCCAGTCACAGGAAACAGACAACCCTAGAAATATAGAAATTGCTAGAAAAAAGAGTCATCCAAGTGGTCCCCGCAAACCAAATAGGATCTGGGATTTACTCAAGGTTATTTTTAGTTCCAAAGAAAACAGGGGACTGGAGACCCATACTGGATCTCAGCAGATTGCACAAATCTGTAAGAAAGACAAAGCTCTGGATGGTAACACTGCAGCTGATACTCCCCTTTTTGGGAAAAGATGATTGGATGTGCTCTATAGACCTCCAGGATGCGTACTTCCACATATAAATGGACATGCCGTCCACAAGTCAAGTCACTACCAGGTTTGAGCTCTGCCCTTTGGTCTCACTACAACCCCCAGAGCGTTCACCAAATGTATGGCAGTAGTTTTGGCTCACCTGAGAAGATTAGGATTCCAAGTGTTTCCATATCTAGATTACTGGCTCATAACTGCCACTACCGAGCATCTACTAACAGAAGCAAGAGATGCCACACTGAAACTGTGTTCTTGTTTAGGGATCACAATAAATTACGAAAAGTCTGCCTTATTGCCATCTCAACATATCGTTTTTATAGGCGCAGATTTAGACACTACAAAAAGGATGGTAAAGCTTCCCCCAAAAAGAGTACAAGCCCTTCGGCGTAAGGTTGTAGACCTTCTTTTCAAAAGGAAGATAAAGGCAAGGACAATTTTAAAAGTACTAGGCATCATGGCAGCAGTGATAAACGTAATTCTATTAGTGCAGCTGCACATGAGAATTCTATAATGGCTGCTGTACATACAATGGTCCATGCATGAACGTCCGATGTCCCACCAAATCATGTTAACAGAATCTTGCAGGGAAAGACCTTCATTGGTGGCTTCACTCCAATCAAGTGACTTTAGGTCGACCCTTTGTTCTTCCACATCCGCTAGCCATAGTGACCATGGATGCTTCCCAGATAGGGTGGGGGGGCATTATCAGGGAAGGACAGTCCAAGGCACTTGACAGGATCACGAAGCCCACTTGCACATCAGTGTCCAAGAGATGAGAGAGGTGCTTCTAACCTTGCAGGCATTTCAAGACTCTCTCCCACTGGGAGCAATTGTGATTAAAATGGACAGTATGCCGGCCATGTGGTATAAAAGCAAACAAGGAGGAACCAGATCTTACCCCCTTTATCGAGAGGCCGTGAGAGTATGGCAGAGGGCGACCTCCTCCCAACACTTTCTGGTAGCAATGGACATCCCAGGGAATTCCAACATGATAGCAGACAAACTCAGCAGGGCAATACTGATGCCTCTTGAGTGGTCCCTGAAACAAGCCATAGCAGAAATGATTTTCCAAAAATGAGGCTAGCCTTGCTGTGACCTTCATGCCACGTCCATGAATGCCAAATGCAGCAGCTACTTTGCTCTCATCCCCCCTCCAGGGAAGTCTCCAAGGGATGCACTTGTACATGGTTGGCCCTCGAGTCTTCTCTACACATTCCCTCCCTTCGCATTGATACCCAAAGTTCTTCAGAAAGCCAGTGCATTGGGAAGGACCTTAATACTTGTCACCCCATACTGTTCTCATCACATTTGATTCCCCTTTCTGTGGCCTCATCTTCAGGAGGAGCCTTGGATTCTGGACCCATTTCTAGATCTTCTGATTCACCCATCAGGAATGCTCCATCCATCTCTTCAAACCCTCAAGTTGACAGCATGGCTGCTCCAATTCCAAACATAGCCAGGCTACCTGACCTTTCACCTTCAGTGCAGCCTATCCTAATTTCTTCTCACAAAGCTTCTACAAGAAGATTATATCTCAGCAAATAGAAAAGATTTTCATCCTGGGCCTTGGAAAATCATATTGATCCTTTCTCTGCACCTATATCCTCTATACTGGAATTCTTAGCAAATCTTTTTCACGAGGAGGCAGCTGCAGCTACTAGTCGAGTTCAGTTAGCAGCCATCTCTAATTTCCATTTTGGACAAAAGGGTCCGAATATTATTTCCCACAGACTTTGCAAAGCTTTCTTGAGAGGTACTAACCTGTTAAAACCACCCATTAAACCCAAATTTCGTATTATCCCATATAGTCCTTTCTTTGTTTGAGCCTGCATCATCCTGTCACCTGAAGTTCTTAACCTGGAAGATGACTTTCTTAGTAGCTATCACTTCAGCTAGGAGGGTTTCGAAGCTACAAGCACTGTCCATCAAACCTCCTTATATGCTATTCCATAAGGGCAGAGTCTCACTTTGAACAAACCCGTCCTTTCTATCAAATGTATGCTCAGAATTAAACTTAAACCAGTCCATAGACTTACCAGTTTTTTTCCCCAAGTATGGCAGTTAGGCAGAATATATGTTGCACCAACTAGATGTACATAGACAATTACATTTTTACTTACACAGAACAAAGAACTTTAGAAAGACTGACCAGTTATTTGTGTCCTTCTCAGACTGCAAGAAAGGCACTGCAGTAGCTAAAACCATTCTATCGAGATGGTTGTCAGATTGTATTGCATTCACCTACAAGTCCATAAACAAATAAATTCCCGAGAAAATAAGAGCTCATTCTAACAGGGCTATTTCTACTTCTTCTGCCTTTCATGCTAAACTGCCAATTGATACCATTTGTGCTGCAGCAAAATGGGCAAGGCCTCATGCCTTTATTACTCATTACAAAGTGGATTTGGCTGCCAGGGACAGGGCCTCTTTTGGGTCCACTGTTCTGAAGAATGTTCTCCTGTGAGCCACCCAAGAAAGATGGAGCTAGGGACGCTGGCCCGCCAGTACAGAATGAAGGCGAGACAAGACGACATCACATAAAGAAGTTATGTACTCACCATAACGTTCCATGTGTGTTGTCCATCTCGTCTTCATTCTTACATTCCACCCTCCTACCCCCAACCTTTGGCTCATGGAGGATCGAGAAGTTGCTATTTGGCATCTAATATTCTCTGACCCTCTTCTTGGCTTGTAAAATAATAATAAAAAATCCTTTTGTATGTGTATATTAGTATACCAGCAAACAAGATCTGAGGAATTCCCTAGAGCATCATGGGATAGGCAGTAAGCCACAAGCTAGTTGGAGACCTCGAGCTTTTGTAAATGGCCGAGTCAGAAGCAAGGATCAGTTCCGAACCCACCAGTACAGAATGAAGATGAGATGGACAACACACATGGAACGTTATGGTGAGTATATAACTTATTTTTTGTGCCCAAACACTGTCTTTTACTAAAATACATACAGTCACCTTTCTCCTTAAGCTTAATTTGCCCTTTTATTGTACTCGTTATGCCTTTCTAATCTCTTATCATGCTCAGTATACTTTTCTTGTGCTCGTTTTATTTTAAACATGCTTGTCATGCAAACCAAAGGAAATTATGAGCCCCTTATTTATTTATTGCATTTGATTACCAGGTAAGTCCACTGGGCCTGACAAATCCATTTTCAGTGGAGGCCCAGGGAGAAAAGCTCCACAGTTATATAAACAGTAAAATCTGAAACAGTACAGTAATAATGTGTGGAGAAAAAGCTTTACAGTTGTTTGAACAGACAGAAATTTTAAAGACAGTACAGTAGTCATATATAATCAACATTATAAATGATACAGGGAATAATAGACATTTTGGGACATAGCAACTACGTATATTTTATACAATGAAGTAAGAGTAAGAGACCTCAAGAGGTGAAAGGCAGCGAGAAAGGCTGACATTCTGAATTAGTGATAGTTAGAATAGAGAAAGGATAGGAAGGGAGAGAAGTAGAAGTATATGGCAGAGTGGTATAGGGGAAGCAGAGATAGTAAGTTGGGGGGGGGGTCAGATTTTAGGGTTGCTGGTAGAAGTACAGGAACATATCCATTGTGTGGTGAGATGAGATTTAAGTGAGTTTTTAAAGGTAACAGGATTAGTGATTGCTCTGAGTGCAGGGGGAAGATTGTTCCATAGTTTGGAGACAAAAAAGGAGTATAACATATGACCAGTGGAAAGCTTAGGTTTGTCGACATTTAGTAGTAGTTTATTTTCAGATCTAAGTTGCTGGTTTGGGTGGTAGATGGTCAGTATACTAGTGAGGGAAGAACAGGCATCAGGGAAATAAATAAGTTTGTGGGCGATGGTAAGTTGTAGATATGATAGATGGTGGGGTAGTTCTAGCCAGTTGAGTTCTTGCAGTGTAGTACAATGACGGGTGGAGAATTTGGTATTAGTGGCAAATTTGGCAATTTTGTTGTAGCATGAGTTTAGTTTGTTTTTCAGTGAGGATTGTATATTTGTAAGGATCTGTGCATCATATAGGAGGGTTGGAAGCAAGTATGCTGAGGTTAGAGTTTTTTTACCAAAGGAGTAAGGTAGAGGTTGTGTCTGTAAAGGGATCCTAGTTTCTGATGGGTTTTTTGATGTTATTATGGATATGAAGGTCAAAGGTTAGGTTGTCGTCAATGGTGACACCAAGCAGTTTAGTGTTGGGGATGACATCTATGATAGTGTTGTTTTGGGACTGAACAGTGAGTTCTGATTTATTTATTGGGAAGTTTTGGTTGGAGTAAAGATTATGAGTTTGGTTTTGTTGGGGTTTAGGGCTAGATGGTTTTGGGACATCCATGATTCAGTGGAGGAAAAAGCTTCTTGGGTAAGTTGTTGTAGAAGGGAGGAAGACTTGGAGCAGCAGATGATAGTGGAGTCATCCGCATATTGTATTAGAGTAGAGTTTGAAAGACTAGTATGGTAGTCATTGATAAATATAGTGAAGAGGAGGAGTCCTAATATGGAGCCTTGGGGTACATCTGTTTTGGTATTTATGAACGGGGAGAAGCAGTGTTGCCATATGGTAGACTGTTGCCTGTTGGTAAGATAGTCAGAGAACCACTGGAGAGTAGAGGAAGATAGGGTAAGGTTGGATAGTTTGAATAGTAGGAGGGGGTGTGAGACTGTATCAAATGCTTTGCAGAGATCGAGAAAGAGTGCAGATACTATGGATCCAGAGTCATGGGCTCTGTTAACAGTGTCTAGGAATGAGATAAGGGTGGTGTTGGTACTATGTCCTGGCCTAAAGCCATGCTGTGTGGGAGAGAGCAGTTGTTGTGTGACTAGGTGATTGAGTATTTGGGTTTGAATGCATTTTTCGATTATGTTTGAAATGGGGGAAAGTATGGCAATAGGTCTGAAATTGGAAATGTCAGAGTTTTTGCCACATTTGTGAAGTGGGAGAAAGAATATATGCTTTTTTCCAGATATCAGGTATGCGTGATTCCTGGATAGATCTATTGATGGGGATGCTGATGGGATATGCTATTGATGAGGCTGATTATCAGGGGCATTAGTGCAAGGTTTTAGTTTGAGAAGGAGTTCTTTTATAGTTGATGTGGGTATAGGAAAGAGAGAGAGAGACAATTAGGAATAGAAGTAGAAGGGGGATTAGATACATTGCTGTTTGGTGGATTTGTGTCAGTGGAAGGGAGAAGGGAAGGTGGCAGTAAGTTTATTGATGGTTTCTATGAAGTATGAGTTAAAGAGTGAGGCTAGCTCAGAGGGTGTTTTGTCAGGGTTTGGGGATGGATTATGGTATGCTCCAGGTTGTAGAAGGGCATTGACTGCTCCCCAAAATCTTTTTGGGTTATGGCAATGTTGATTTTGAATTCTTTGGAAGTATTATTTTTTATTTTTAGTAACTAATCGTTTGACTTAATTGCAAAGTTGCTTGTATAGAGTCAGGTTGGAATCTGTTTTGTTTTGTTGCCAGGATTTCCAGGTTTTGTCTCTAGAGGCCATGATTTGTTTTGTGGTCAAGGTAAGCCAATTAGCATGATTAGTTTTTACTCTTTTTTGTCTTTTGGGGGCTAGAGTATTAATGATCCTGAGAAATGTGGAGCTAAAGGACTCTACTGCTTCATTTAGGGGGAGAGATTTTAAAGGATTCCAGTTGATTTTGTCCAATACCTCGTTGAGAGCTGTGGGGGAGAAATTAGATAGATCTCTAGTATACTTGTATTGGTGTAAGTTTGGTATATTGGTGGACTTGCGTACCATAAAAGCTGGTGAGTGGTCACTGATACTATCTGGGAGTATACCTGAGGTGGAGATATTTCTAGGGTCTGATACCATGATCCATTCTAGAATTGTACCTTTGCTATGTTTCTTGTTTGGTCCAGTGATGTCTGAGATTAGCTGAGTGTAGGTATGAAGGTTTATGCCTAAGGATGTATTGTTGTTGGAGATATCTGACCAGTTAATATTGACATCGCCTAGAATGATTGTTTCATTCTTTATGTTGTTGGCAGTCCAGGTAAGGATGTCTTCCAAAACTAGAATGTTATTGCCTGGTGGGATATATATAACTATGATACATAGGTTATTTTGATTGTTTAGTTTTAGGAAGGAAATGAGTAATTCTGCATTGTAGAATGTGGAGATGTCTTACAGTAGGGAATCACTGTGAAGGTGCTTGGATATAGTAGGGCTATGCCACCTCCTTTTTTGTGTAGCCTGTTTGTTCTTAGACAGGAGTAGTTTGGGGGTAAAAATTATGTGTCTTTTATATATGGTTTTAGCCAAGTTTCAGTGATGGCTGTAAAATCAGATTTGTATTGGCTTAGCCATCCATGTAGTTGGGGTATTTTATTTCTTATACTTTGGATGTTAATGTTAGTGAAGTAGAGGGACTTTTTGTCGGTTAGGGTATGTTGAGAAGTGGGAGAAGGGCCAGGATTAGGGTGTATATCACCACTTAGAAGTAGAATGGGATGGGGGAGGTAGGATTTTGGATGAGGACATTTTCATTGGTTTTTGGATTGGTACTGAATAGGGCTAGGTATAGTATTATGTGTGGAAAGGATTACTAACTTAGACTCTAGGATTGGATTGTTGGTGTGCAGACTGGACCAGACTACTGAGTAGCTTTGGAGGAAGGTAAAGTGATGGGTTGTTGAAGATGGTGGTGTGTGAGATATAAGAACATGGTGAGGAGAGGAGAGGTGAAGAAGTAGTGAGAGGTAAGCTGTGAATATAATGAGAGCCAGTTTGCTCAAGAAGGACATATTGAGAGTAGTAGGTTAAATTAGGAGAGAGTCTTATGAGGGTAGTGAAATTATTATGTAGATGAGATAGATGTGGGAGTTGTAAGTGCAGAAGTGATGGTGTAATACTAGGGTAAGTTAGGAGGGTGGATATATGGTATAGGGGTGGGGATGTATCTAAAGTGTAAGGTGGAAGGAAGGGATGGGCTAGGAGGAGATTTGGTATGTGAGTGTTTGTTGCTAAGGGGTGTGGTTCAAATGAGTGTGGGGAGGAGTCTGGATAACTATAAAGGTAATTGATGTGGGGGTGGTAGGGAATGGGGGTAAGGTAGGGGAGGGTAGAAAGCCCGAGCATAGTGAGGGTGAATGGAGCGGGGCAACCCCAGCCAAGAGAAACACCTGCTAGAAACAATCAGGAACTGTATCAAAAATGTCGTCCTTGCAAGCTAGGACTGGTTTGCAGGAGGAAGGGAGAATTTGGGAAATATAGTTAATTTCAGGGGCAGGTAAATTCCTTTTAGGTTGAAAGTATTTCTTAGTTCTAATACCTACCTTATCTCTTCAAAAGAAGGTATGGTATTTATTATGTCTTTTATTTCTTCTTTAAAGTACTACTTTTAAATTAGTTTGGTTATTTGTATTTAATTGGGAAGTAAGAGCACAGTCTAGTTTAAAGCAGGCCTAAATCCCGCGTGCTATAACAGGAGTAAGCTGCTATAAACGCTGTTTGTTTTAGGGTGTCCAGAGTTCCGTAAGTCAAATTGGGTTAGGTAGGTAGTGGGTTTATGTAGTAGTAATAGACTACCACCTGGTGGCAATAAAGGGATGCAACCTAAGGTCAGGGCGGTCTGAGCGAGTGTACAAGCCAGATGAAGCACTAACAAAGTCTAAGGAAAACAAAACAATGTAGCAATATCAGTAGAATAAAAAAACAGTACGTTAACACCTACATTTAGTTTTTAGGGTAAGTCGCCTTAAACTGGAGAGGGTGGGTGTCCAGTACGAAGTGCTCAAGAGGCTCCGAGCGGTTGTATTGATTGGGTAGCCCATTAGGGTAAACGCTGGCTTTCTGAACTGTAAAAGATGAGAAAAGCGTGGTCAAAGTATCAGTACACAGAGATAGGAGTGGGTATTGGCTTATAATAATAACATGCAGAGAACAGGGAGGTATAGACAGAATAAGGTGGATAGGCAGAAGGGAGAGGAGTGTTCAACTGAAAAGAGAGAGCGTGATCCAAGTAAAACAGCATAGGTTTGTAGAGGGGAGAGAGAAAGGAGGAGAAATGAAGATCGATTGTATGGGCTGCAGTAAGCTGGAGCCATACCACTTAAAGTCAGCTAATCAGCTCTTTAAGTAGATGCAACCACAGCACTACAGCAGACAGGATATCCAGATAGTAAGTTGTAAAACAGTCCTCCCGTGGGAGTAAATAACACTGAAAATACCCTGTCAGCTATGAGTTACATATGTGAAATTAAGCATATTACTGCAGATAATGATCTTTAACACAGTGCTCCCAAGGGAGTAAGTATACATACAATCACTTTAGCTTCAGCTGGACCTAGAAGCAGTTGCTAAAGCACAGGTTGCAAATGTGCACGGAGCGTTAACAGATTAAGGTAGGCTCTTGCACCAAAAGGGAAAATAAGACAAATAAAACAGCAGATCGGTGCTCTTCCAGACTCTATTGCCCCAATTAG
The DNA here is from genome assembly GCF_019279795.1 of Protopterus annectens. Taxonomy (NCBI): domain Eukaryota; kingdom Metazoa; phylum Chordata; order Ceratodontiformes; family Protopteridae; genus Protopterus; species Protopterus annectens. Next base: position 44,133,791 of record NC_056747.1, on the reverse strand, counting down.
ATAACATCTAGCAGAGAAGAACCCTTAACATTCCATTCATCAACATCTAACGATATAGCAAAATCCAGTACATACTACAGACGCTAACATGCAGCTTATTTTCAGATTATAAGCTCAAGGTAAGCAAACTGCTTAAATACCTCTAAATGTAGGTTGAAGCACAAGATTAATTAAACACTCCATTACAGCTTGTTTTAAGGTAAAGCACATGAGTATATTACATAGAAACAGACTACTGGCTTATGCACTACGTGGGGACCGAGGGACGTCTAGGATGGGAGGAAGTTATTTAGAAATGGCGCCCACGCTTAGGAGGGCTATTCATAAAGTTTCAGTTGGGTGAGGGGAGGATTGAGCACGTGGATAGGGGGAGGAGATAAGTTGCACACAATGTGGTGTCCTGCCCAGCCAAGAGGTGAGCCTGCTAGAAACAATCAGGAACTGTATCAAAAATGTCGTCCTTGTAAGCTAGGACTGGTTTGCAGGAGGAAGGGAGAATTTGGGAAATATAGTTAATTTCAGGGGCAGGTAAATTCCTTTTAGGTTGAAAGTATTTCTTAGTTCTAATACCTTACCTTATCTCTTCAAAAGCAGGTATGGTATTTATTATGTCTTTTTATTTCTTCTTTAAAGTACTACTTTTAAATTAGTTTGGTTATTTGTATTTAATTGGGAAGTAAGAGCACACTCTAGTTTAAAGCAGGCCTAAATCCAGCGTGCTATAACAGGAGTAAGGTGCTATAAACACTGTTTGTTTGAGGGTGTCCAGAGTTCCGTAAGTCAAATTGGGTTAGGTAGGTAGTGGGTTTATGTAGTAGTAATAGACTACCACCTGGTGGCAATAAGGGGATGCAACCTAAATTCATGAGTGAACCGAGTAAGTTAATAAGGTCAGGGCGGTCTGAGCGAGTGTACAAGCCAGATGAAACACTAACAAAGTCTAAGGAAAATAAAACAATGTAGCAATATCAGTAGAATAAAAAAACAGTACGTTAACACCTACATTTAGTTTTTAGGGTAAGTCGCCTTAAACTGGAGAGGGTGGGTGTCCAGTACGAAGTGCTCAAGAGGCTCCGAGCGGTTGTATTGATTGGGTAGCCCATTAGGGTAAACGCTGGCTTTCTGAACTGTAAAAGATGAGAAAAGCGTGGTCAAAGTATCAGTACACAGAGATAGGAGTGGGTATTGGCTTATAATAATAACATGCAGAGAACAGGGAGGTATAGACAGAATAAGGTGGATAGGCAGAAGGGAGAGGGGTGTTCAACTGAAAAGAGAGAGAGCGTGATCCAAGTAAAACAGCATAGGTTTGTAGAGGGGAGAGAGAAAGGAGGAGAAATGAAGATCGATTGTATGGGATGCAGTAAGCTGGAGCCATACCACTTAAAGTCAGCTAATCAGCTCTTTAAGTAGATGCAACCACAGCACTACAGCAGACAGGATATCCAGATAGTAAGTTGTAAAACAGTCCTCCCGTGGGAGTAAATAACACTGAAAATACCCTGTCAGCTATGAGTTACATATGTGAAATTAAGCATATTACTGCAGATAATGATCTTTAACACAGTGCTCCCAAGGGAGTAAGTATACATACAATCACTTTAGCTTCAGCAGGACCTAGAAGCAGTTGCTAAAGCACAGGTTGCAAATGTGCACGGAGCATTAACAGATTAATGTAGGCTCTCGCACCAAAAGGGAAAATAAGACAAATAAAACAGCAGATCAGTGCTCTTCCAGACTCTATTGCCCCAATTAGATAACATCTAGCAGAGAAGAACCCTTAACATTCCATTCATCAACATCTAACGATATAGCAAAATCCAGTACATACTACAGACGCTAACATGCAGCTTATTTTCAGATTATAAGCTCAAGGTAAGCAAACTGCTTAAATACCTCTAAATGTAGGTTGAAGCACAAGATTAATTAAACACTCCATTACAGCTTGTTTTAAGGTAAAGCACATGAGTATATTACATAGAAACAGACTACTGGCTTATGCACTACGTGGGGACCGAGGGACGTCTAGGATGGGAGGAAGTTATTTAGAAATGGCGCCCACGCTTAGGAGGGCTATTCATAAAGTTTCAGTTGGGTGAGGGGAGGATTGAGCACGTGGATAGGGGGAGGAGATAAGTTACACACAATGTGGTCTCCTGCCCAGCCAAAAGGTGAGCCTGCTAGAAACAATCAGGAACTGTATCAAAAATGTCGTCCTTGTAAGCTAGGACTGGTTTGCAGAAGGAAGGGAATTTGGGAAATATAGTTAATTTCAGGGGCAGGTAAATTCCTTTTAGGTTGAAAGTATTTCTTAGTTCTAATACCTTACCTTATCTCTTCAAAAGCAGGTATGGTATTTATTATGTCTTTTTATTTCTTCTTTAAAGTACTACTTTTAAATTAGTTTGGTTATTTGTATTTAATTGGGAAGTAAGAGCACACTCTAGTTTAAAGCAGGCCTAAATCCAGCGTGCTATAACAGGAGTAAGGTGCTATAAACACTGTTTGTTTGAGGGTGTCCAGAGTTCCGTAAGTCAAATTGGGTTAGGTAGGTAGTGGGTTTATGTAGTAGTAATAGACTACCACCTGGTGGCAATAAGGGGATGCAACCTAAATTCATGAGTGAACCGAGTAAGTTAATAAGGTCAGGGCGGTCTGAGCGAGTGTACAAGCCAGATGAAACACTAACAAAGTCTAAGAAAAACAAAACAGTGTAGGAATATCAGTAGAATAAAAAACAGTAGGTTAACACCTACATTTAGTTTTTAGGGTAAGTCGCCTTAAACTGGAGAGGGTGGGTGTCCAGTACGAAGTGCTCAAGAGGCTCCAAGTGGTTGTATTGATTGGGTAGCCCATTAGGGTAAACGCTGGCTTTCTGAACTGTAAAAGATGAGAAAAGCGTGGTCAAAGTATCAGTACACAGAGATAGGAGTGGGTATTGGCTTATAATAATAACATGCAGAGAACAGGGAGGTATAGACAGAATAAAGTGGATAGGCAGAAGGGAGAGGGGTGTTCAACTGAAAAGAGAGAGAGCGTGATCCAAGTAAAACAGCATAGGTTTGTAGAGGGGAGAGAGAAAGGAGGAGAAATGAAGATCGAGTGTATGGGCTGCAGTAAGATGGAGCCATACTACTTAAAGTAGGCTAATCAGCTCTTTAAGTAGATGCAACCACAGCACTACAGCAGACAGGATATCCAGATAATAAGTTGTAAAACAGTCCTCCCATGGGAGTAAATAACACTGAAAATACTCGTAAGTCTGCTATGAGTTACATATGCGAATAAGCCAATTACTGCAGATAATGATCTTTAACGCAGTGCTCCTGAGGGAGTAAGTATACATATAATCACTTTAGCTTCAGCAGCACCTAGATGCAGTTGCTAAAGCACAGGTTGCAAATGTGCATGGAGCGTTAACAGATTAAGGTAGGCTCTCGCACCAAAAGGGAAAATAAGACAAATAAAACAGCAGATTGGTGCTCTTCCAGACTCTATTGCCCGAATTAGATAACATTTAGCAGAGAAGAACCCTTAACATTCTGTTGCAGCATCAACATCTAGCGATATAGCAAAATGCAGTACATACTATAGACGCTAACATACAGCTTATTTTCAGATTATAAACTCAAGGTAAGCAAAGTGCCTCTAAATGTAGGTTGAAGCACAACATTAATTAAACACTCCATTACAGCTTGTTTTAAGGTAAAGCTCATGAGTATATTACATAGAAACAGAATTACTGGCTTGTGCACTGCTCGGTGACCGAGGGGCGTCTAGGATGTGAGGAAGTTATTTAAAAATGGCGCCCACACTTAGGAGGGCTATTCATAAAGTTTCAGTTGGGTGAGGGGAGGATTGAGCACATGGATATGGGGAGATAAGTTACACACAATGTGGTGTCCCGCCCAGCCAAGAGGTGAGCCTGCTAGAAACAATCAGGAACTATATCAAAAATGTTGTCCTTGCAAGCTAGGACTGGTTTACAGGAGGAAGGGAGAATTTGGGAAATATAGTTAATTTCAGGGGCAGGTAAATTCCTTTTAGGTTGAAAGTATTTCTTAGTTCTAATACCTTACCTTATCTCTTCAAAAGCAGGTATGGTATTTATTATGTCTTTTATTTCTTCTTTAAAGTACTACTTTTAAATTCGTTTGGTTATTTGCATTTAATTGGGAAATAAGATCATGCTCTAGTTTAAAGCAGGCCTAAATCCCGCGTGTTATAACAGGAGTAAGGTGCTATAAACGCCGTTTGTTTTAGGGTGTCCAGAGTTCTGTAAGTCAAATTGGGTTAGGTAGGTAGTGGGTTTATGTAGTAGTAATAGACTACCACCGAGTGGCAATAAGGGGATGCAACCTAAATTTACGAGTGAACCAAGTAAGTTAATAAGGTCAGGGCGGTCTCTGCGAGTGTACAAGCCAGATGAAACACTAACAAAGTCTAAGAAAAACAAAACAGTGTAGCAATATCAGTAGAATAAAAAAACAGTAGGTTAACACCTACATTTAGTTGTTAGGGTAAGTCGCCTTAAACTGGAGAGGGTGGGTGTCCAGTATGACGTGCTCAAGAGGCTCCAAGCAGTTGTGTTGATAGGGTAGCCCGTTAGGGTAAACGCTGGTTTTCTGAACTGTAAAAGATGAGAAAAGCATGGTCTAAGTATCAGTACACAGAGAGAGGAGTGTGTATTGGCTTATAATAATAACATGCAGAGGACAGGGAGGTATAGACAGAATAAGGTGGATAGGCAGAAGGGAGAGGGGTGTTCAACTGAAAAGAGAGAGAGCGTGATCCAAGTAAAACATCATAGGTTTGTAGAGGGGAGAGAGAAAGGAGGAGAAATGAAGATCGATTGTATGGGCTGCACTAAGCTGGGGTCGTACCACTTAAAGCCAGCTAATCAGCTCTTTAAGTAGATGCAACCGCAGCACTACAGTAGACAGGATATCCAGATAGTAAGTTGTAAAACAGTCCTCCCATGGGAGTAAATAACACTGAAAATACTCTGTCATCTATGAGTTACATATGTGAAATTAAGCCAATTACTGCAGATAACATTCTTTAACACAGTGCTCCAGAGGGAGTAAGTATACATATAATCACTTTAGCTTCAGCAGGACCTAGAAGCAGTTGCTAAAGCACAGGTTGCAAACGTGCACTGATCGTTAACAGATTAAGGTAGGCTCTCGCACCAAAAGGGAAAATAAGACAAATAAAACAGCAGATTCATGCTCTTCCAGACTCTATTGCCCCAATTAGATAACATTTAGCAGAGAAGAACCCTTAACATTCCGATGTAGCAGCAACATCTAGTGATATAGCAAAATGCAATACATACTATAGACACTAACATAGTTTATTTTCAGATTATAAGCTCAAGGTAAGCAAACTGCTTAAATACCTCTAAATGTAGGTTGAAGCACAAGATTAATTAAACACTCCATTACAGCTTGTTTTAAGGTAAAGCACATGAGTATATTACATAGAAACAGACTTACTGGCTTGTGCACTGCGCGGGGACCGAGGGACGTCTAGGATGTGAGGAAGTTATTTAAAAATGGCGCCCACGCTTAGGAGGGCTATTCATAAAGTTTCAGTTGGGTGAGGGGAGGATTGAGCACGTGGATAGTGGGAGGAGATAAGTTGCACACAATGTGGTGTCCTGCCCAGCCAAGAGGTGAGCCTGCTGGAAACAATCAGAAACTGTATCAAAAATGTCCTTGTAAGCTAGGACTGGGTTGCAGGAGGAAGGGAGAATTTGGGAAATATAGTTAATTTCAGGGGCAGGTAAATTTCTTTTAGGTTGAAAGTATTTCTTAGTTGTAATACCTTACGTTATCTCTTCAAAAGCAGGTATGGTATTTATTATGTCTTTTATTTCTTCTTTAAAGTACTACTTTTAAATGAGTTTGGTTATTTGTATTTAATTGGGAAGTAAGAGCACGCGCTAGTTTAAAGCAGGCCTAAATCCTGCATGCTATAACAGGAGTAAGGTCCTATAAACGCCATATGTTTTAGGGTGTCCAGAGTTCCATAAGTCAAATTGGGTTAGGTAGGTAGTGGGTTTATGTAGTAGCAGTAATAGACTACCACCTGGTGGCAATAAGTTTTGAATTAGTAGATGTTATGTGATCCTATCTCGCCTACATTCTGTACTGATGGGTTCGGAGCCGATCCTCGGCACGCTATACTATAGAGCAAAGTCTCTTATTGGCTGAGCTATTCTACATCCCAGGATGCACCACCACAGCTTCCCCAGATCTTGTTTGCCACTTGACAGCAATAGACATGGTCTCGACTTGGCTGAGCTAAGTACTCTTTACTGACAAATTTTCTGTCAAAATTTTCACCCAAAAAGCTGTTTTAACAGCTACTTATCGTTTTGTGTGGTTTGTCGAAAGTTTGTGTGAATTTATTTTTAGCGTTAGGTTCCCGCTTAAATAGTAGGGGTTTCCTCGCGCTCTGCTTCAGGCCGTGTTACAGCCTCCTTTGTTGCTTAAAGTTTTTTGTGTGGTATTTGTTCCTCTAACATCAAGGTCCCATTTTAGTTAGAGGGGCCTTGCCCTCGTGCTCTTCTAGAGCTGTGTTATAGTTTCAGTCTGTGTCTGATTTACTGGCCTATCCTGTTTAAATTAGAGGCATTTGGCATCTCTGTGTGGTTAGTTGTTTTTCCTTAGTCTGGTTTTGGTGTGTGCCTTTGTGGTGATGTCGAAGGAACATAGGCCTTCGGGGTTTAAAAAATGTACCAAGTGTGGGTACAAAATGTCAATCACGGATGACCACTCTCTATGTGTTTATTGCCTAGGCCCTAAGCACCTTCAAGAGTCTTGCAGTGTATGCCACACGTTTTCTTCTCGTGTCCTCCAAGAGAGGAAAAACAAATTGATACTGAAGGGGCTTATCACCCCTTCTTTTGAGGAGGCTTTATCTTCTTCCCCCTCTCCCTCCAGGAAGAAGAAGTCTTCGGCTCCGACCAGTCCGTCGGAGCCGACAGCAAAAAAATCAAGGCAGGCTTCTCCGTCGGCTCCACGGACTTCAGAGCTGAGGTCGGAACGGTCTGCCTCGATGCCTCCAGCCTCGACTCCTCTGTCTTGAACCCGGCTCGAGCATCGAGAGGCGGGTCACCTTCTCCGGCTCCATTGGTTTCGGAGCCGAGAAAGGTCACTCGCTCAGTCTCTTCTACCTCGGCGCCAAAGTCCCCGTCGGCTCCGAGTGAAATTGCTGTGCTGGTGGAATCTCCCTCGGCGCCGATACTACTTGAGACTATTCGGAGCCGGTGGAGAAGTCAACTCGGGCCCGATCGGTCTCTTCTCGGTCTTCGAGGATGTCCGATTTGGATATAGACAGGGTGCTTCAAAGGCTGTTTCAGTCTCCAGTCTTCCAAAAGTTAGTCTCGGCTCCAGCCCAGCCGGCTCCAGAGCCGATTGTCCACCATGTTGTCTTGGTTCCTCCTCCAACAGCCTCGGCACCGTTGGAGTCGGTGCTGGTGGAGCCGGTGGAGGTTTTCGGGTCGGCTCCGACCCTTACTCCAAGCCCGACGTTCGGGTCGGAGTTCGGACCTCCTCGGTCGGCCCGGTGGCGGGACCGATGGTTTTGGTTCCGAGCCTCCCTCTTGGTGCGTCGGCTGCGGGGGTGCCATCTACTGTTGTGGCCTCGGGGGTCGGACCTTCCCAGGACTCGGGGGGTCCGGCCTTCAGGGCCATGAGGAGTGCTTTGGCCAAATCTTCCTTGGCTACCTCCACCATCTCTCTGGCACCTTCCCTTGGCACGGAGACTGGTTCCTTTGTAGTCCCCCTGTCTCAAGACAGCGGAGCCCTGGGGCCTGGGGTCACCCCATTGGGGTTCCCCTTCCTGGAGGTCCTTCCGAGGCTTCTTCGGAGGAACCTCCCAGGAAGAGACAGTGCAAGAGGAAGCACGTCGACTCCCCGGATGAGTCTCTCACCTTGGACACTGACCTCGATGATGCGAAGGGGTCCCCCAAGTCATCCTCGGATGATGTCTCCTTTGCGGACATCTTAGAAATCCTGAAGCAACGAGGCGACTGGCAGTCCAAACCCCCTTCTGCTGAGGAGTCGGTATTCCTCAAGGCCTTCGGGGCTCAGCCCTCTGCCTCCTGGGTGTCTCCGCCCTTCGATGAGCTTCTGGATTTGATCTCTCGAAGGGCATGGGAGCACCAGTTCTGTGGAACCGGTGCCAGCTCGCCCTAATAAATTTCTTTCAGCCCCCCCCGAAAAGGAATTCCTCTCTAAAGGTGTGGCTGTAGATGCCCTGGTGGTGGCATCTGCTACCCAACAAGATGTGGCAGAGGCATCTACATCCGTCCATCCTCCTAATAAAGAGTCTAGGAGCATGGATCGTGCGGAAGCACCCTTACTTCAGCAGCCTTTACTTTAAGGTATCTGAATTATCTGACGCACTTCACCAGACTTCGGAGGGATCTGGTCAAGGAACTTTCAAATACCCTCTCTGGTAACCTACCTGAGCAGTTGGCTCAGACGGTTAGCTCTCAGCTGGCTACCTTATCATCATCATCGAACTCGTCCATGAGGCTCATTTCGTATGCAGCCGAGTAGAGCGGCGGGAACAGGTGTTGCTCTATGGAGACAAGCCTGGCTCCACCTGTGTCACTTTGCGGAGGCCCAAGTCTTCCTTTGCCGACGCTCCCTTTGATGGGTCCTCTTTGTTTGGACCCAAGGTAAAGGACACCTTGACCCGCTGTGAACAAGAGGGTAAGACTTTGACTGCCGTAGGGGCACACTTTTCCACTCCCTTCCGGCCTTATCCCAAGGCTAGAAGAGGGGGGAAAATGTGGTTCCGTAAATCCCAAAAGACTTACCCCTCACAGCAGGATGATTCCCCTTCTAGAGGCAGAGGAGGGGGAAATTTTTCAGGAAGACACCGTCCCAGAGGTGGCAGAGGCCCCCGCAACACTGGAGACTGCGAGTCCTTTTGTGGCTCCTCAACCTTCCAGCATCCCTGAAGGATTGCCCGACTGCACCGCTCCGGAGCCAGTCGGGGGTCATTTTTCGAGGCACCTAAAGGCCTGGGAGAATATCACTCAGGACCGATGGGTGCTCCGAATCATTGCCGGAGGTTACACCATCCCTTTTTCTCAGCCCCCCCCCCCCACCATCCCGGAAAATCCCGGACCCACCACCCAGTCAACGGGATCTCGCAGCCATGGAAATCTCAAAGCTGCTTCAAAAAGGAGTCATCCAACCGGATTAGGGACTTACTCAAGATTCTTTTTGGTGCCAAAAAAGACTGGGGACATGAGGCCCATCTTGGATCTCAGCAAACTCAACCGGTCTGTCAAGAAGTCCAAGTTCCGGATGGTTACCTTACAATCCATTCTCCCGCTGCTGGAGGAAGGTGTTTGGATGTGCTCCATAGATCTCCAGGACGCCTATTATCATATCCTGATAGATCAGGCGTCCAGAAGACACTTGCGCTTCAGCCTGGGAGGCAGTCATTTCCAGTTCCGTGCACTGCCCTTTGGTCTCACCACAGCCCCCAGGGTGTTCACCAAATGTTTGGCGGTGGTGACTGCTCACCTGAGAAGTCTAGGATTCCAGGTGTTTCCATATCTAGACGACTGGCTCCTAACTCTCACCTCCAGGTGTCTACTCTTACAGAACCTAGCAGCCACTATATCTTTAGGCAACTCCCTAGGAATCACCTTCAATTTGGAAAAGTCTGTGTTGCTGCCATCTCAGCGCATACGGTTTATCGGAGTAGAGCTAGACTCAAAGCAAATGCGGGTCTATCTTCCTACAGAGATGATAGAAATATTACAGTCTCAAGTTCGAGCATTGCTCCTCAAACGCCGAGCCCCGGCCAGGATGGTTCTACAACTGTTGGGTTCCACGTCGGCTACCATTCTCCTAGTTCCCTTAGCAAGATTGCATATGAGGATTCTCCAGTGGCTCCTGCCAGTCCAGTGGTCTTATCAGGATCTCCCTCTCAGTCACCTCATTCTGATCATGGAGACGTGCAAACAGGACCTCCGTTGGTGGCTTCTTTCCTCCAACCTGGATCAGGGGCGACCCTTCGTTCCTCCACCTCCAGTGGCCACTTTGACTACGGACGCCTCCCAGACGGGGTGGGGGGGACATTACCTGGGCAGGTCAGTCCAAGGCAAGTGGCACCCCGACGAGAGTTCCCTCCACATCAACATACTGGAAATGAGGGCGGTGCTTCTATCGCTACAAGCACTACACAGTTACCTCCCCCAGGGCATGATTGCCATTCAGTCCGACAACATGTCAGTAGTTTGGTACCTGAACAAGCAGGGAGGGACCAGGTCCTACCTTTGCAGAGAGGCCATGAAAGTATGGGATTGGGCGATTGCAACCAACCGTTTCTTGGTAGCAACACATATTCCGGGGAGATCCAATGTGATAGCCGACAGACTGAGCAGAACTATTCTCTCCCCGCACGAGTGGTCTCTGAACGACAGAGTGGCAACTCAGATTTTCAGAAGATGGGGAACTCCTTGTTGCGACCTCTTTGCAACTCCTCTCAACACGAAATGTCAACAGTTCTTCTCTCTCACCCCAGTTCCGGGGGAGTTTCCAGTCCAAGCTTGGCCCACCGGCCTACTGCATGCCTTTCCACCAGTTCCCCTTCTTCTCAGGGTGATCCAGAAGGCAATTCACTTGCAGAGCAAGATGATTTTAGTTGCCCCATACTGGCCTCGTCAAGTCTGGCTGCCCTTTCTTCGCACTGGACGGTCCATGGTTCCTGGACCAGGTTCCAGACCTCTTGATCCACCAGTCGGGACAGCTTCATCAGTCCCTTCACTCGTTGAGGTTAACAGCTTGGCTCCTCCACTTCCGACCATAGTCAGGAACCATGTTTTGGACTCGGAAGTCATACATATCTTGTCCTCGGCCCACAAGACTTCGACTAAAAAAAAGTATAACAGCAAATGGAAGAGATTCGCTATTTGGGCCCAACTCTGGGGATTAGAGCCCATTACTGCCCCGGTGTCAGAAGTTTTGAAGTTTTTAGCTTCCTTATTCAATCAAGGTTCTTCGGTCTCTACCATCAAGGTTCAATTGGTAGCTATTTCTAATTTTCATGAAAGTATAGACCCACCTTTGATGAGCAATAAGTTGTGTAAAGCCTTCATGAAAGGTGCTGGGCTGCTACGACCTCCGATTTCTCATCCCGCTCCACCGTGGGATCTTAATTTCGTGTTAGGTGCTTTGACCTCTTCCCCCTTCGAACCGGCAGCAACTTGTGACTTGAAATTTCTTTCTTGGAAGACTGCTTTTTGGTGGCAATTACATCAGCCAGAAGAGTTTGAACTTCAAGCCCTATGTGTCAAACCACCGTACCTGGTTTTTCACAAGGATAGAGTATCCCTCAGGCCTAATCCATCCTTTGTTCCCAAGGTTTGTTCTAGTTTTTGTCTTCGACAGTCATTGGAACTTCCAGTTTTCTTCCCAAACTACTCAGACAGAGCGGAATACATCTTCCACTCATTGGATGTTCACAGGCAATTGCATTTCTATTTAGATAGGACGCACTAAACACGGAAAACAGATCAGTTGTTTGTGTCCTTTTCGGACAATAAATTGGGCAAAGCCGTCGCGAAGGTCACTATTGCCAAGTGGATCAGGGACTGTATCAGCCATACTTACTTCCTTTCTAATAAAGAACTTACAAACTCAGTGAAAGCTCATTCTACAAGGGCTATGGCTACTTCGACAGCCTTTCATTCTAAGCTTGCCATTAGTGACATTTGTGCTGCGGCTACCTGGTCCTCTCCTCACACATTTATTTCTCATTACAAATTGGACGTGGCATCTCGGGGCGAGCTTCCTTCGGTTCCACAGTTCTCAGGAGTGTTTTCCAGTGAGCCACCCAGGAATCAGGTGCTAGGGGCTGTCCCATCAGTACAGAATGTAGGCGAGATAGGATCACATAACATCTTTTAGTTATGTACTTACCATAACTTTAGATGTTTGGGATCCATCTCGCTACATTCTAATAACCACCCTCCTTCCCCTGCCTTGGAGATCAGAAGAGACCGGACGGTTCAAGTTTAGCCGTTTCATCTTGAAACACCTGGCAATATTATATCAACAGTCTATGTGTGTGTGCATGTGTGCGGACAAACAAGATCTGGGGAAGCTGTGGTGGTGCATCCTGGGATGTAGAATAGCTCAGCCAATAAGAGACTTCGCTCTATAGTATAGCGTGCCGAGTCGGAGCCGAGGATCGGCTCCGAACCCATCAGTACAGAATGTAGGCGAGATGGATCCCAAACATCTAAAGTTATGGTAAGTACATAACTAAAAGTTTTGTTAGTTTTATCAGTTATCATGGTTTTGAACATTTCATTTAATTAATAATGTAGTTTGTGCCTTTCGTTTGCTTAATAATATGTTTTTGTGCTACTTGTTTGATATAATAATGCGTTTTGTGCCTTATAAATGCACAGTTTCATTTTTTACCAAATAAATGATTTGTGCAGTTTTCTTTACATTTAGCTTGCTTCTTCCCTTTTTCATGTGTCTGTGCTCCGTTTCACTCAGCCTGCTTAGTCTGTTTTCACCTTCAACTCTGCATCTCATGACTCGTAGAAGTAGCTCTTCTAATCCCGATTCCTACACCATGTCACCTGTCTGGTCAGGATAAAACAGACACACATTCGTGTGTTCTGTTCAGACTGCTTTATTATAGACAAACACATCAGAAATGAGGCATTGTAACTTAAAGTTAAATAAACTTATTAACAGACTGACTACCACACTCATACATGTTAACATTCTGGCTGTTCTCTCAAAATGGCACTGCTGCCTGCACGTGCTCAGTATATATATGCATGTGCTACATCTGGAAATGCTTCTTAAAGGTACATACACATGCTCTGATCTACAGTATTGTCTTTGCAGACTAGCCATATTAGCTTAGCTTCACAACAGTCTCACTCTACAGGTATCCTTCATTCCATCAGAGCAAAATTGTGTGGCAGACAAGCTAAGCATGATCAGGGCAGACCCTCAAAAAAGAAATCCAGATCAGAGGGGTCTTCCAAGATTTGATCCATCTGTTGGGAGTTCCTCAAGTAGCTCTCATTGCCTGTTCTCTGAACAATCAACTGACAAAATTCTGTTCTAGGACTCCGTGAAAGAAGGCCTGGAAGACAGATGCCCTTTCTTTTCTTTGGACAAGAATGTTCCTGCATGCCCTTCCACCCTTTCCACTAATGTCCAGGGTACTTCTGAAGATTAAGAAGGAATCCTCCAAGATCATTGTGGTGACAGACTATACCTGGTCCTTGGCTTCATCTTTGGCACTGGCAGCAAATGAGTTGGCAATGTCTGGCATGTTGGGCCTCTCAGGACAGATAGAACTTGGTTTACTCTGATATGATTGAACTGCATTTGACTAAATTGTTGAAGCAATTTGTCTGAAAAGCACTTGACTAAAAATATACATGAACAAAAACCCATGGTGTCAGTTATGAGGACATAATTTGCTAGGGAAGTGAACCTAGAAGAGTATGTGGATTGGTAGTGCCCTCTGTCATGTCACACACTCAAATTTTTAAATGTTTGTGTTTATGCAGTAACACTGATTCCCTTTGCATAGTGTTTTTTTTTTCTTTTCTACATGGTTGTGCAACTGTGGAGCTAGTATATCTAAGGAGGTGTGGGGGAGAGAAGCCTCCAGTTGAGGAATTCAGGGGGACTTGCCCCCTCTGACCCACAAAAACATTTTTATGGTGTATTTTTTTGGTCAAATTTTTCTGTGATTTATGATTCTGTGAAATGACTTTCAGTCCAATGGGCTTTCAGTCATGTGCATTTTTAGTCAAGTGCTGTTCAGTCAAATGTATGCATTATAGTGACTTTCAGTCAAATTCTGTTTGATCATTATCTAGTAATACATAGAAGTCACATCTCCTGCAACAATGATTTCAGCACCAGTATCACTGACACCATGCCTCTTGGAACTGATGGTTACTAGGACCCAAGTGATCGGTGTCAAGTCTTCGGCTCCAAGAGGGTGGACAACAATGGCTTGGGTGCCATTTTTATAGTCAGAACACTGAGTTTTATTCCTCAGGCCAAAAGATACCTGATTTGCCTTTGGTCCTGGAGTCACTGGTTCTAAGGTATGACACTGTCCTATTTGGCACCAGTCCCAACCTTGTTGGCACAGAGGATTTTGGTCCTATGTATTTCTGTGCAGAACGGAGATGCCACTAGTTCTTTCATGTCTGGTATGTCAGAGATAGTGATTCCACCCTTGGATTCTGTCAGCATTGACATTTTAAGCCGATCATCACCAAGACTTCCTCGGGAGCAGGAGTTCTAGGCTAGCACTGTTGAGATTTGGGGGTTGCTCCTTCCATTAGAGTTCAAATGAGGTCTCCCACTCTAACCCCCAAGGAAGAGGATGTGCAACTGGAAGCACTTGGACCTCTCCTTAGTCTCCCACTCCAGATTCATATCTGAATGAAGGGGTGGGTTCTCCAAAAGCCTTCCTGATGATCCTTTTTCAGTGAGACCCTAGAAATGATGAACTAAAGGGGATGTTGCTCCACTGATCCCAACTCCCCACGAAACAGATCTTACAGAAGGCCCATAACTCCTCTGCTGCATGGGTAATACCTTCCCCAAATAAACTTGTGAACATGGTCTGTGACAAGGTTTAGAAAGAGCCAGATTCAGTGGTATCTATCCACAGAGAAGCATACAACATCCTCCATACTCTCAAACACAGGCCCATTTGGAGTCAAAGACCTCTTGTTGATTCCATTTTGGTGGCTGTGGATATGAAGGAGGATATTCCAGAGGATGCCCAAGCCATCCATCCTCCTAACAAGGAGTCAAGGATGATGGATCAACTCAGGATGCATGTATATGTGTCCAAAATGTTTATAATCGGGGCTCTAAACTACATGGCACATATGATTCATTTACAGAAAGAGAGAGATCAGCCAGAAAGTAACCATAAATCTGAAAAAACTGCTAACTGTAGAGCTCTTGCCCAGATGGAACACCAGCTGTCCACCATGAGCACAATTTCTTCGCAATTCATTCATCTTATACATAAGACACAGGATGGAGCAGACAGTGCTGCAGGGTCAGATCTAACTATGAGAAGACAAGCCAGGTTGCAGCTTACAAATTTCTCAGACCACTCCAAAGTGACATTGACCATTGGATGACAGTTTTCTGTTTGGACAAAAAAGTTAAAGACATACATTTGAGCAGGAAGTCAAGACAGTCAGTGATTTTGGGGTCAGGTTCTTTTTCCTACAGAGAACCTTTCAGTGGAATCAGAAAGGAAACAGAAACATATGGTTTTGCCAATCCCAACAGCCCCAGTAAGAGAACAGCAAGGCAGAGGTTTTCAGGTAGACAGAATTTCCATCTGATCACCCCCAAGAAGATTTGCCTAGCTGTTTTCCTCTGGAGGCGGTTGGAGGACATCTCTCCTTACACTCTCAGACTTGGATGGCTATAACAGCGGACTCCTGGGTAAGGAGAATTGTATCCAGAGGCTACTTCATTCTCTTTCAGTGAACCTCTCCAATTCAGTTTTCCCAACCTCCCTCAGCACTGCCTAGGTACAGGAAAGCAGCATTAAGAGAGGTTCAGCTCCTTCTTCAAAAAAGAGCAATTCAAAAGATCCCACCATACCAGAGAGGAATCTAGATTTATCTCCAAATTCCTTTTAGTATCCTAGAAGAGAAGGAGTCTCAGGCTGATAACCAGATCTGAGTGGCTCAGCTGATTTGTAAAGAAGGAAATTTTAGAGATCGTCAGGCTGCATTCCATCCTGTCTTGCCTCCAGAGAGGGGACTGGATGTGCTCATTGTATCTTCAGGATGCTTGCCTATATATAAAAATGGAGAAGTCATTAAGAAGATTCCTCTGCTTCCAGGAAGGAGACAGTCATTATCTGTTCAGGGCATTACCATTTGGTCTCAGCAGCCCCTGGCTGGTCACCAAATGCATGACTCTTGTCACGGCTCACATACAACTCTTGGTTGTACATATTTTTCTGTACCTAGATGATTGGCTGCTAGTAGCCTTATGGATGAATCCACTGGTGGTAGCAAAACAACATCTGCTCCAACAATGCTTGTTTTAGGAATAACAGTAAATTTGGACAAATTCAAACTAGAACCCTTCCAGGACATCATTTTTATCAGATGTCATCTTGATACCAGCAGACAACTGACATTTCTTCCACAGGAAAAGGATTCATCATTGCTATCACAGGTGACTTCCTTATTGCCATAAGATCAACTACTGGAAGTTCATGTTCTCAAAGTTATAGGACTTATGACTGTGTTAGTTCAGATTGTTCCCAATGCCAGACTCAGTATGAGGACCCTTCTAAGGAGGCTCTGTGTTCAGTAGTTATGTCGCATTGCTATACTGTCTTGGATAGCCAAATGGAGTTTAACCTGGTGGCTGAATCCCTTTCCAGAGAATCCACCTTTTCCAAACTCATTCTACTCACAGTATTTACCACAGATATGTCTGCACTGGGTTGGGGGGGCATTGTGCAGTCGACACAGTTGGAGATTCATGGGCCATGAATGAAACCTCCCTGCACATCATTTTGCTCTAGGTGAGAGATGTCCTCTTCTCATTGCAGGCATTTCTGGACAAGCTGCCTTTGGTGCAATCTCCATACAGTTGGACAACATGGCAGTTGTGTGGCACGTGAACTAGCAAGGAGGAACCAGATCTTACTGTTTATGCAGAGAAGCAGTGGTAGTATGGGAATAGGCCTTGACCTCGCAACATTTTCTGATTGCAACTCATATACCCAGGTTTTCCAATGTGATTGCAGACAAACTCAGCAGGCATATCCTGCTTACCCACAAGTGGTCCCTGGACACCAAAGTAGAACACAGCATATTCAGGAAGTGGGGTAACAGTTTGGTGCAACCTATTTGTTTGCTACTTAACACCAAATGCTCCCAGTTAATCAGCATACTTCCCCCAGAAGGGATAGCCACCTAGGGATGCATTCTCTCATGACTGGCCCCTGGGTCCCCTGTAACACCTATCCTCCCCTGCTCCTCCTGCTGAGACTACTACAGAAACCCAAGGATGGCAAGGCTCAATTCATTGTAATAGCAGATCTGATATTGTTAATCCTCTTTCATTCCTTACGTATGGGTATTGGTTCCGACCTCGGAACCAAGCCAGCCATTTTCCAAGCTCGCTTCAGCTACAAACTCTCAAGCTAAAACTCTTACCCAGAATTCCCCTCTCCCTGGTACCCCAGCTTTCGTTTGCCACATCGCCATTTGGTCGTGTCAAGCTACTTCTCTTGAGCGAAGTATAATATTTTGTTGTCATACTAGTTTAAAACAACTTTTTCTCTCAGAAAAGTTTCTAAATTGTTTTCTCTTACCTTATTGCATTTAGCGACTATCCCTTCTTGAAATTTTTCAGTCTTTTTTACGGCAAGGTATTTTCTTCTTTACCCTCATTAGTAGACCCCTTTTCTTCATTACCTTTGGGTATTTCTTGTACCATTGCTGGTATTCTTTCTGATTTCCTTTTTTCCTACCTCTGAGGTATCCTTTGGTGATATCCTCGAAATCCTTAAACAGAGAGATGACTGGCAGCCCTCTAACCCGACCTTTGAAGAGTCTGTGTTCCTGCAGGCCTTTTGCACCCGTCCCCCTACCTCCTGGGTTACTCCACCTGCTGCTGAACTGGTTTGGCTCATCATGCATTGAAGGCTCCTGACACTGTTGAGGCCATTCACCGGAGGCCAGATAAAATTTTGTCCCCTCCTGCTACTGACCCCCATTGGTCCAAAGGTCTTCCTGTAGATGCTCTGGTGGTGGCGGCCGCAACCAAGAAGGACCTGGCGGAAGAAGGAAGCCAGACTGTCCATCTGCCCAACAAAGAGTCATGGGCTCTGGAAAGAATAGGGAAGCGCATCTTTGCATCAGCGATCTTTGCATTCAGGTCCCTGAATTATATGGCATACTTTACCAGGCTTCAAAGGGATTTAGTTTCTGAGCTCTCTGAAACTTTGGCTAGTGCCATGTCTGATGAGGTCCATGACAAAGTGGCTTCTCAGCTGGCTACCATTGAATCGATATTAAACTCCTCCATGCACCTGATATCTCACGCATCAGAAGGAGCAACTAGAGCGGCAAGTTCAGGCATTATTTTGAGACGACATGCCTGGATGCGCTTATGCAATTTTGCGGAACCCTTCAAGGCTTCCTTTCTCAATGCTCCCATTGAAGCCTCTTCATTGTTTGGACCTAAGGTTAAAAGCACACTGGCCAGATGTGAACAGGACGGTAAGACCCTTTCTGCCATGGGTGTCCATTATTCTTCCCCTCAACGTGCTTTCTTCAAAAACCAAAAGAGTGGGAAGATATGGTACAAAAAGTCTCAGGGTCCTTTCCGTGACACACAGGCCGAGTCCTCCCCTAGAGGCAGAATGGGAAACTCACAGGGAAGACGCCCGCGTAACCAGGGTTACAGGGACTCTTTTCCTGGTCAATCCTACCAGCGGTCCTGAAGAGCAGCTCAACTCCTTTCCACTGGAGGTGGGTGGGGGTCATTTCTCCTTGTAACCTTCTGCCTGGCTAAACATCACCACCAACTCTTGGGTACAAAGGATAATAACCAGAGGTTACCATATTCCCTTCGATCTTTGCCCCCCCACCAACAAACTTACTCGATGTTCCACCCAGTCAACGGGAAGAAGCAGCTCTAGAGATAGCAAAGCTGTTAAGAAAAAGAGTCATCCAGATAGTCCCTCCAGACCAGATAGGATCCGGATTCTACTCAAGACTATTTTTGGTGCCAAAGAAAACTGTGGACTGGAGACCAATTTTGGATCTCAGTGTATTGAACAAGTTTGTAAGAGTACAAAAATTCCAGATGGTCACAATACAGTCTATCCTCCCACTTTTGGAAAAAGATGATTGGATGTGCTCGATAGATCTTCAAGATGCGTACTACCACATAAAAGTGGACAGGCCATCAAGAAGATTTCTGCGCTTTCGTGCGGGAGCCAGTCACTACCAGTTCAGAATACTGCCCTTTGGACTCTCTACAGCCCCCAGAGTGTACACAAAGTGCATGGCAGTTGTCACAGCTCACTTGTGACTTCAAGGATTCCAGGTGTTTCCATACATAGACGACTGGCCCATCTCCGCCCCCAACAGACATCTATTGGAAGAAGCCCTGGCATACTCTCTCCTCGCTGCAGAAAGGCTAGGCATAACCATGAACTGGCAAAAATCCAATCTCACCCCAAATCAGTCCACAGAATTCATAGGGGTCATATTGGATACAAAGAATTGCAGAGCATCCATTCCAGAGCACAGAATTCTAAGGATAAAGCAACAGCTGATCCCAATCTTTTCAAGGGAGAAATCCTCAGCTCACTCTGTCCTACAGCTGTTGGGTTCCTTGGCTGCCTCCATCACCATTGTCCCCCTGGCCAGGTTTCACATGAGGCTTCTACAATGGCTACTGCTCACCCAGTGGTATCCTTTCCAGTATCCTCTTTCAGCCAAGATTCGAGTAACTCACAGGTGCAAACAGGACTTAAATTGGTGGATGACAATGGTCTCACCCCTTCTCCCCCTAACAGCCCAAGGCTACAGTGACCATGGATGCCTCCCTAATGGGGTGGGGGGGCTATGTCAGGGACAGAAAGTCCAAGGCACTTGGTCCGAATTGGAGGCCCAACTGCATATAAATGCACTAGAGCTGAGGGAGGTGCTTCTGGCGTTGCAAGCATTCCATCCCCTACTGCCGTCTGGGACTATTGCGATACAATCAGACAACATGGTGGTGGTCTGGTACATCAGCAAACAGGGCGGAACCAAATGTTACCTTTGTCGAGAGGCCATGAGGATATGGCAATGGGCGATAGCTACCAACCGTTTTCTTCTAGCAATGCACATTCCCGGGAGTTCTAATGTGATAGCAGACAGACTCACCAGGTGCATTCTACAACCTGACGAGTGGTCCTTAAATCCGTTGATAGTGGCGAAGATCTTTCACCGCTGGGGCCGTCCTTGCTGCGACCTCTTTGCATCCCCGACCAACAACAAATGCAGCAACTACTTCACCCTGATTCCCCCTCCAGGACAGTCACCCAGAGATGCTCTAGTCCACGATTGGCCCTCGGGTCTTCTTTCTGTATTTTCCACCTTTTCCCCTCATTCCCCAGTTTCTGAAGAAAGTCCATTGGTTGAAGAGCAAGGTGGTCCTCATAGCACCATATTGGCCTCATCAGATTTGGCTTCCCTTCCTTTGGCCTCACCTGCTAGATCAACCATGGATTCTCCATCCAACCCCGAGCATGATCTCCCATCTGCAGAATCTGATTCATCCCAACTTGGACAGCCTGAAGCTCACAGCTTGGCTTCTCCAATTCCCTTGATTGCCAGGCAGAATGATCTTTCTTTACCGGTACGGGACATTCTTATTTCATCTCATAAGTCTTCCACTAGAATTACTTATCTAAGCAAGTGGAAAAGATTTACCTGTTGGCTGGAAGAAAAGCAAGTAGATCCTTTTTCAGCACTCGTGTCGATAGTACTAGAGTATCTAGCCGATCTATTCCAATCGGGTCTTTCAGCCTCTACCATTCGAGTTCATTTGGCTGCAATATCTAATTTCCATGAGGGTGTCCAAGACTCCTCTCTTATATCACACAAATTATGCAAGACCTTCATAAAAGGTGTGAATCATCTGAAGCCCCCTTTTAGAGAACCTATTCAACCATGGGACCTGTCATTAGTTCTACAAGCTCTGACAATGTTACCTTTCGAACCAGCTTCTTCATACAACCTCAAACATTTGTCATGGAAAACCTTGTATTTGGTCGCCATTACTTCTGCCAGACGTATCTCTGAGCTTCAAGCCTTATGCATCAAGAATCCATACTTGTTTGTTCATAGAGATAGAGTGTCTTTGAGAACTAATCCTTCCTTTCTGCCAAAAGTGATCTCTGAAATTTCCATTAAATAAACCATTGAATTGCCAGTTTTTTCACCAATCATTCAAACAAATGAGAGTATTGCCTACATACCCTAGATATTCACAGGCAAATTTGCATCTACTTGAATAGGATTAAGGCCTCTCGTAAATCAGACCAGTTATTTTTGGCCTATTCTGGACCTAGATTATGATGTACTGTTGCTAAGGTCACATTGGCTAGATGGTTGAAAGACCTTGTGACCTTCATTTATACAAAACGTAATATTCCATTGCCGACTACCATAAAGGCTCATTCAACAAGGTTGGTGGCAACTTCTGCTGCCTTCCATGCCAGAGCTTCTTTACATGACATCTGTGCAACTGCAACTTGGGCTACGCCTCATACCTTCATCATAGGTTCATAGGTTCATAGGTTCATACTAGGCTATCTGCCCTAGGGCATTTATAAGCCTAGCCAGAATGTATTTGGCTTTTGCCACCCATTTTAAATTTATTTTGCTATGCCCTTTTTCGAGATTAGTATACTGTGCCTCTGTCTAACAGTGACACAGAAGTGATACCCGGGGTAAACCTACGATCTCCCATCCACTCATCAAGATTCCTCTTGAAGAGAGTCAATGAGGGACTCTGCCTAACCTGGACTGGGATTTTATTCCAGAGTGAAGGGAGCCTCTGGGTTATGAATCTGTCCCTCTAGCATGTCCTATTTATTTCAGTGCTGAGGTTCAAGTCTCTCGAGCTCGTAGCTCGATGGGATTTGGATTTTCTGAGGTGCACCATGTCCATTAATTCCGGGTTGGACATGGCTTTATACGTCAGGCACAGATCGCCTCTGAACAGGCAGTATGCCACTGAGTAGAGCTGGAGTTTCTTTAACCGGGCAGCATATGGCATCTGTTTGAGCCCTTTGATCCTTTTGGTGAGGTACTTTTGGGGTCTTTCCAGTTGCTGCAGGTGTCTGGTAAGGTACATCCCAAAAGGGGCATTGTACTCAATTATGGGCCTGATGAGGAATGAGTAAAGAGGCATGATGACCTCCCCTGATCTAGATGTGAATCCCTTCATGATTAGGTGGGCTATATAAAATGTTTTTCTAACCACTTTGGCCACGTGGTTGTCAAATGAGAGATTGCTATCAACTTGGGTCCCCAGGTCCCTAATTACTTCTTCTGTACTTAATGGATTACCACCTATGTGGTAATTTGTGGGCACTTTGTTTTTGCCAAAGGGGATGACTATACACTTTATGGCATTTAGCTTGAGGCCATGGCTCTGGCACCAGTTGTCTGTTTCTATGAGGCCCTTTTGGAGGATGCTTGTGTCGGCTGGAGAGTCGATTATGGCACCCAGTTTGCAGTCATCTGCGAACTTGGTCAGCCACAGTCCTTCCATGTTGGTCTGTACCTCCGAGAAATATATACCGAACAAGAGAGGTACCAGGACTGAGCCTTGTGGGACACCACTTGTAACTGTTTTGGAGTCTGACATGGCTCCAGCAATTCTAACCATGTGGGTTCTGTCCTTGAGCCAGTTTGCAATCCATCTAGTGACATAGGGGTTTATATTTAAGCTGGTGAGCTTATCTATAATGCCCGAGTGGGGTATTGTATCGAAGGCTTTTGCGAGGTCCAGGTAGGCTGTGTGGACCACCTTCCCCTCGTCAATGGCCTTGGTGACTGTTTCAAAGAAATCAACCAGGTTTAAGAGGCAGGATCTGCCCTTAACAAAGCCGAACTGGGTAGGATCCAGTGTCTGTAGGTCCCCAATATCTTTATTTATGAGGGCCATGATGATCCTTTCCATAGCTTATGGGGCGATAGTTTCCAGGATCCGTTGAGGCACCACCTTTATGGAGAGGGACCACTGTTGCTGTACGCCACTCTTTGGGCACATATCCTGTAGTAAGGCTGAGATTGAACAGTAGTTTTATGTTTGGGTTTAGCTCTTCTTGGAGTTCATGTAGGACGCAGCCCGGGACACTGTCTGGTCCCATTGATGCTGTGTTTTTTGCTTTGGAGAGGGTGGCTCTTACCTGAGCATCTGAGATGTCAGGGGCAGCACTCTGCTGGGATAGATATTTGCCCTTTTGGTGGGGAGGGGGGGGGAGTTTGCGCTGAACCTGTCAGCTAGGATGCTGGCAGTGTCTGTGGGTTCAGTGTATTTTTTGTCATTTTGGACTAATTCTGAGCATATCTGGAAATTCCCACCCAGGTTCCTAACATAACTAAAGAAAGCCTTGTGATTATCCTTAGTGTCCTGTGCAATTTTTCTCTCGAAGCTGGCCTTAGACAATTTTATGAGTGCCCGTAGTTTTTTGCTAATACTGATCAGTGATGCCTTCCCTTTTTGGGATTTTGCTCTATCATTTAGTAGCTTCCTCCTTCTATTGTATAGTTTGTTTATGGCTGGGGTCCAGCAGACAGGATGTCTGCCTTTGGAGTATTGGGTCTTGGTTTTATTTGGGATCGCATGATCCATGCATTCCTGAAGGTGTTCATAGAATGCGTTTATAAAGGATTCTGTGGTCTGGGCCGTATTTTCCACAGGCCCGGGGGCTTTGAAGGATTCCACCTCGGTTTTGAGGAGTGTGAAATTTGCTTTAGAGAAGTTTTTCACTCTGGTTTTCTGGTCAGGGGGTGGGGTCGGGATGTGAATATCCAGTGAGATTAGTTTATGGTCTGATCTTACCAGTGAGGGATACACTTCTGGTCTGGAGCATAGAGTCCCCATGTTGGTGATGATCAGGTCCAGTATGTTTTCCCCTCTTGTGGGAGTGGTAACAAGTTGTTCCATAGCATTTGAGTTTATAAATTCTAGGCACCTTTGGGCTAGGGTGTTGGAGCTAGAGTAATGCTCCCAGTCTATGTTTGGGTAGTTGAAGTCGCCCAATATAATGGTGTTTGGAGAGACCTTCATATTTTCCAGTGTTCTCAGAAAGGCTGAGTGGGGTTCCTGGGTTTGGGAGGGTGGTCTGTAGCAGGCTATAAACTGGAAGGCAGTTTTAACCACTGTTAGTTGCACATGGATAGTCTCTGATGCTTCGTGCTTTGCCACCAACCTGGAGGTGTGGTATCTTTGATGAATATTGATACTCCCCCCCCCTTTTGTGGTTCGGTCCAAGTTTTGGGGCCGAAAAGCATGGTATGAGGTATAACCTGGTAGTGCTGGGGTGCTCTCGGGAGCCCTGAACCAGGTTTCTGTTACTGCACAGATACCGATGTTCTCCATGCTAAGGAGAGTTTCGAGTGCATGCATCTTGAGGTTTAGACTTCTGGCGTTGAGTAGTATTACTCTTAGTTTCTTATCCCTTGTGATACCTATGGAGGTGGTTTTGTCTTTTGAGCCTTGCCTAAAAAAGGCACAGTCATTACAAATTGGATTTGGCCTCCAGGGGAAGAGCATCTTTTGGTTCTATGGTGCTTAGGAATGTCCTTCCATGAGAGCCTCCCAGGAATAGAGGTAGCTGGGGACTCTGTCCCATATGTTAGGAATGAACGAGGATTAACAATATCAGATAAAGAAGTTATGTCTTACCATAACGTTCCATCTGTATTGTTGATCCTCGTTCAGTCATTACGACCCTCCCTCCTTGCCCCTCCTGTGGCTTCTAGTGGATCTCACCATCCGGTTCTGTTAGGTCATTTGACCAGAGGTAGCCTCTACCTTCTTTTGACTTGCAAACTCAATCTGAGGTAACAGGAAGAGGGGAATTCTGGGTAAGAGTTTTAGCTCGAGAGTTTGTAGCTGACGCGAGCTTGGAAAATGGCCGGCTCAGTTCCTAGGTCGGAACAGATACTCATACATAATGACTGAACGAGGATCAACAATACAGATGGAACGTTATGGTAAGACATAACTTCTTTTGTTCCAGCCTCTTCAGGCTTGGTTCCACTTGCTGAGGCCTTACCTGAAGGAGAAAACCATTCTGCTACCAAAAAGTTCCAATCTAGTAACTCCCCCATCTACATGGCCTCATTAGGACATATAGTCCTTTCATCTAACTGCTTGGTTTCTCCAGTTCTAATAATTGTCAGAAGTCTTGGTTCCCCTGCTATAGCTGAGTTAATTACAGATGTTAAGTTGTCAATCTCGCCTTCATTCTTGCTGGATGGGTTCGGAGCCAATCCTCGGCTCCGACTCGGCCACTTACTAAAGCTCGAGAGCTAATTTTACCGGCTCGAGGCAACCCTATATCCCATGATGTAAGGTGATAACTACCCAGATCTCGTTTGCCGCTTTCGCTTGTGAGGTGCATTTTTACTGGCTCCTGGTAAGTTTTCAATTTTTCAGACTTTTAGTCACTCCCTTTCATTTTAGTCCACTTCTGTTATTGTCTTAACTGTTAACGGTTAGATTTTAACCCTATCTCTCGTTAGTGGTTCCCCTTATCCAGTTATTTATCCCTTCCCCTAAGTTAGGCCTTACGCCTCCCCCTTTCCTAATTTTTTGTCAGGGATTCTGTGTGGTGTTTGGGTGTGTTTGTATCCCTGTTTTATATTTTTATTTGGATTGGATGTTTATTGTGTGTGTGTGTGTTTGTTGGTACTTGGTGCTCCCTCGACACCGTTATGTCGAAGGACACAAAGGTCTCAGGCTTCAAGAAGTGTGACTCGTGCTGTCAGAAAATGTCTCTGACAGACGGTCACACTTCTTGTGTTTATTGCCTGGGTCCTCTGCACCTGCAGGACTCTTGTTCTGTCTGCCATGCCTTCAGCCCAAGAGTCCTGCAGGAGCGCAGAAATAAACTAATACTGAGGGGCTTATTAAAGCCTGAGAGCTCCCCGACTAAATCTGCTCCGGGGAAGCCCTCGAAACCAGTAAAGCCTTTGGCTCCAAGCCCTAAGCCATCAGCTACTGGTTCGCCTTCTGTGAAGAGATCGGCTCCGGCCGGAGCCGATCCTTCTGTGTCACAGCTTACAGTATCGGCTCCACCCAGCGCCGATACCGCTAAATCTAGGCACTCACTGTCGGCTCCGACTGGAGCCAACGTATCCTCAACTCCTTCAGCTCCACCCATCTCCAGAAAAAGATCAAGATCCCCTTCGTTGGAGTCTATACATTCGGCTCTGAGATCACCCCTGCTTTCGGAGCAGAGCCATCGGAGCCTGTCTTCTCGGTCGTCCAGGCTGTCTGACCACGACCTTGAGAGAGTGGTGAGTAGGCTATTAAAGTCTCAGGCATCGGCCCAAATGCTCCATAGCCCGTCTCATCAGATGGTAGCTATTAAACATCCACCTAACATTCCTCCTTCGACTCTCCTACAGAACTCGGAGCCGGAGCTCCTCAGAGTCGTGACTGTTGTGGATTTGGAGCCCATACCTCCCCTTCGGCTCTGTCGTCCTCTGCTCCGATCTCCTCCTTGATGCCTTCATTGGAGGGATCCGGGTGTCTGGTCTCTCTCGTCGGCTCTGAGGGGGCGAGTGGCATGGGACCCTTGTCTGACCCCGTTCTCCCTCTCGGAGCTTCGGCGCTGGTGAGCTCAGCCCCAACATCAGCCTCGGAGCCATCCCTGTCGGTGTGGCCTGGGGTTCCTATCTCTTCGGAGCGGGAGCCTTCTGGCCTCTCTGATGGGGGAGCCTTCGAGGTGATGAGGAGTGTACTAGCCCCAGGGCGTAGTCAACGGTCAGTTCCATCAGCTCCTCCCACTACAGTGCCTGCTGACATCTCTTCCCACTCTCTTGCTCCCATACCCAGAGATCCAATGCCTCAGGTTTCCCCACTGGGAATATCTTCCTCTTCCGAGGCTTCTCCTGACCTGTCAGGTGAGCCTCCGCGTAAGAGGACATGTAAGAGGAAACATTTAGACTCCCCCGAGTCTATTACATCCGATACTGACTTGGATGAGTCAGAGGGATCCCCAAGGTTGCCTCTGAGGATGTCTCTTTCTCAGACATCCTTGAACTCCTTAAGCAGAGGGGGAACTGGCCTTCCCTTAATCCTTCCGAGGACGAGTCGGTATATCTGGAGGCGTTTGGTTCTCGACCATCCCCCTCCTGGGTGTCTCCGCCTTTCGACCTTCTTATGGACGTGGTGGCTCGGAAGGCTTGGATGGCCCTGGATTCGGTAGAACCCACTCCTTGGAGGCCTTCTAAATTCATCACGGCCCCACCTGATAGGCAATTTTTGACAAAAGGTGTCCCGGTTGATGCCATGGTGGTGGCTGCAGCCACCAAGAAGGAATTAGCTGATCCTTCAGTACCTGTTCATCCTCCTAATAAGGAGTCTAGGACTATGGATAGGTACGGCAAGCGGATATTTTCTTCAGCGACCTTTGCCATGCAGTCGCTGAACTACTTGTGTCACTTCACCCGCCTTCAAATAGATGTTCTTAAAGAGTTGGGAGAAGTTTTACAGGATCCGTCAGCTGTTGGGTCCCAGGATAAAGTTAACTCACAGCTAGGAATCCTAAACTCCATTGTTAACTCCTCCATGCGGCTCATTTCATATGCAGCCAATGGAGCGAGTAGGGCCGCAGGCTCAGGAGTGGCTTTAAGGCATCAATCCTGGATGTGGCTTTGTAATTTTGTAGACCCCTTCAAGGTGTCCTTCACAAACTCTCCTTTTGATGGTTCGACCTTGTTCGGACCTCAAGTGAAAGACACCTTGATTAGATGCGAACAAGATGGCAAGACTCTTTCTGCCATAGGAGTCCGTTTCTCCACCCCTTCAAGACCTTACCCAAAAGGTCAGAAGGGAGGGAAAATGTGGTTCCACAAATCTCAAGGAGTCACGCCTGACGCACGAAGGTCAGTTTACCCCCAGAGGTAGAGGGGTTAACAACAACAGACGCCGCCCTAGGGGCAGAGGGGGTCTGCAGAATCAGGGTAACAGGGAGCCTCTCTCTGACAAACCCTTCCAGCATCCCTGAGATGTTGCCCGATTGTCCACCTTCGGAGGCAGTCGGGGGAAGATTACGCTGTACCCAAAACCCTGGCTTTCCCTTTCTCAAGACAAATGGGTACAGTCGATCATATCTGAGGGTTACAAAATTCCCTTTATCCAAACCCCAATTCAGCAAAAGGGAACCCTTCCAGACGTTCCACCCAGTCTAAGGGAATTAGCAGTACCAAAGATATCAAAACTGCTAGCAAAAAGAGCCATCCAGCCAGTCCCAGCAGACCAAATAGGATCCGGAATCTACTCAAGGTTCTTTTTAGTACCAAAAAAGACAGGGGACTGGAGATCAATATTAGATCTCAGCAAACTAAACAAGTTTGTAAAGGAAACAAGATTCCGGATGGTCACGCTTCAGTCCATTCTACCCTTTCTGGGCAAGGACAATTGGATGTGCTTGGTGGACCTTCAGGATGCGTACTATCACATAAAAATTCACAGGCGCTCCAGAAGGTTTCTCCGCTTTCAGCTGGGGGCCAGTCACTTCCAATTCAGAGCCCTGCCATTTGGACTCACTACAGCCCCCAGAGTGTTCACCAAATGTATGGCAGCGGTTACGGCTCACCTCAGACGTCAAGGATTCCAGGTGTTTCCATATCTAGACGACTGACTCCTCACTGCCACCACCAGGCATCAACTTCTCCAAGCCAGAGATTACACCATTCACATTTGCAGAGGGCTAGGGATCTCTATAAATTTTGAAAAATCTGCCTTGTCACCTTGTCAATCTATTACCTTTATAGGCGCCAATTTGGACACCGTACAACTTTCAGCAAAGTTAACAGATCAAAGGATCTTGGATATTTAAAACCACATCCATGTGCTTCTCCAGAGTGACAAAATTCAGGCCAGGTTTGCCCTGAAAGTATTGGGTCTTATGGCGGCTGCCATAACACTTCTTCCCCTTCCCCGCTTTTACATGCGTCTCCTACAGTGGATGCTGTTCGCCCAATGGTCCTTTCAATGACTTCCCATGCGTCACAGGATCAAGATAACTCCAATTTGCAAAAGGCATCTGAGCTGGTGGATATTGTCCCCTCAAGTCCATCAGGGCAGACCCTTTGTTCCTCTCGCCACGGTTACATCGGACGCCTCCATGATTGGGTGGGGGGGGGCATTATCAGGGCAGGATGGTCCATGACACTTGGCAATATTTTGAATGCCACCTGCATATAAATGTCCTGGAGATGAGAGCAGTGCTTTTAACGTTGCAAGCCCTCCATGACTCTCTTCCCCTGGGGACTATTGCAGTCCAAACGGACAATATGTCCGTAGTGTGGTATATCAACAAGCAGGGCGGAACCAAGTCCTATCCCCTGTGTCGAGAGGCACTCAGACTTTGGCAGTGGGTAATCTCTTCTCAGCAGTTTCTGATAGCAACGCATATCCCCGGGAAGTCCAACATCATAGCAGACAGGTTGAGCAGAGCTATTCTCATGCCTCACGAGTGGTTTATCAATCTGTGACGGAAGAGATTTTTCAGAAGCGGGGCCTTCCTTGCTGCGATCTTTTTGCTACGCCTCAAAACAGCAAATGCCCTGACTTCTTCTCCCTCTTCCCCCTTCCAGGCCATCCCCCCAGAGACGCTCTAATCCAAGATTGGCCCCGGGGACTTCTCTATGCTTTTCCTCCCTTTCCTCTAATACCACAAGTAATTCAGAAAGCAACCGCCTTGAGAGCCAAGATGATTCTCATTGCCCCTTATTGGCCTCGACAGATATGGTTTCCATTCCTACATCGTTATCTTTTGGTACAGCCATGGCATCTGGACCCGGTTCCAGATTTTCTGACCCACCAGTCGGGGCAACTGCACCAATCCATACCTTCTCTCAACCTCACTGCTTGGTTGCTCCACTTCCATCCCTAGCCAGGCTTCCTATGATTTCTAATCCCGTCCAGGATATCATAGTAGCTTCCCTTAAATCTTCCACCAGAAGGATTTACACTAGTAAATGGCAATGTTTCTCCTTCTGGGCAAAAGCTAGGAACATAGATCCCTTTACTGCTCCGATTCATTCGGTCCTGGACTTCCTAGCCAAAATATTTCAGTCAGGATCTTCTTCCTCCACAGTAAAAGTTCAGCTGGCAGCCATTTCAAATTTTCATATTGGTTTGTTGGACCACAACATCATGTCCCATAAACTTTGCAAGGCATTCCTTAGAGGTGTATTTTTACTTAAGCCTCCGATTAGAGACCCTCCACCACAGTGGTGTCTAAATTTAATCTTAACATCCTTGATTCTTCCCCCCTTTGAACCTGCGGCTACCTGTTCATTGAAATTTCTTTCTTGGAAGACACTTTTCCTGGTCGCCATTACTTCTGCCAGGAGAGTATCTGAGCTTCCTGCCCTCTGCATTCATCCTCCCTACTTAATCTTCCACAAAGACAGAGTTTCTCTAAGGACTAATCTGTCTTTCTTACCCAAAGTGGCATCGCAGACGAACTTAAATCAATCTATTGATCTTCCAGTTTTTTTCCCAAATTATTCTAATAGAGCGGAGCAAAAACTACATTATCTCGATGTTCACCTCCAACTCAAATATTATTTGGACAGAACCAAACAATTTAGGAAATCTGATCAACTGTTTTTATCCTATGCAGAGAACAGGAAAGGCCTTCCTGTATCCAAGGTAACCCTATCTAGGTGGCTGTCTTCTGTGATTACATGCATTTATCAACTCAGAGGTAAAGAGTTGACTTCTAGGCCAAAAGCCCATTCAACTAGAGCACTAGCTACATCTACAGCTTTTCAAGCTAGACTTCCAATAGACACTATTTGTGCAGCAGCCACATGGGCCTCTCCTCATACCTTTGTTTCACATTACAAATTGGACTTGGCCCTCCAGAAACAGAGCAAATTTTGGTTCCACCATTCTCAAGAGTCTGTTCCATTGAGCCACCCAGGATAAAGGTGCTAGGGACGTGGTCCCATCCAGCAAGAATGAAGGCGAGATTGACAACTTAACATTGAGAAGTTATGTACCTACCATAACGTTCCATGTTAGTTGTCTTCTCTCGCCTTCTTTCTTGCATCCCTCCCACCATCCCCCTAGCCTGGTCAGACCGAGAAGATTGTTCCTCTTCCTTGAAGAGTCCTGATCCAATTTTTACAGCTAATTAGCTTCCTAGTGTCACTAGATCAGTTTGGTCTTTTTCGAGGGATTATTTCCCCTTCCTCCTCCTCTCCAGTTGGAGGAATATATTGCATAATTTTTCCTTAGCTACTAAATGAGATCTGGGTAGTTATCGCCTTGCATCATGGGATATAGGGTTGCCTCGAGCCGGTAAAATTAGCTCTCGAGCTTTAGTAAGTGGCCGGGTCGGAGCCGAGGATCGGCTCCGAACTCATCCAGCAAGAAAGAAGGCGAGAGAAGACAACCAACATGGAACGTTATGGTAGGTACATGACTTCTCATTTCCCAAAACTCTTTAATTAGCATGATCTACAAAGGTAAATGAAAGAAGTTCTCAGAGAGGGCCTCAGATAAGCCATTTTCACACATTGCTGCATGTTGGATCAAGTGTTAGTCTTTTTGTCACAGTTGTATAAGAAATTATCTAATTACTCCTCAATTAAAGTTAATTTCTCAGCTATTTCCTGTCTTTCACATAGGATTTTAAAACCATTCAGCAGCAATTCATCCCTTATGCAAAGCCTTCTTCAAGAAAGGTTTTCTTTCAAGGCCCCATTGCCCAGACTGGCTTAGGATTTTAATTTTGTACATGAATATCTGACTAGATTCCCTTTCGAACCAGCTGCGTCAGTGGTTCTCAAGTTCTTATCATGGAAGACTGCCTTTCTTGTAGCAATCACCTCTGCAAGGAGGAGTTTCAGTACTTCAGGCTCTGCTTTCTAGATATCCATTCATCATATTTGATCCTGACAGGTTATCACTTAGGACAAAAACTTCCTTTATGGCTAAGGTAGCTACTCAATCTAATTTGAACCTAGGTATCCACCTGTAAGTGTCCTTTCCGTAAATACTTCAGTAAGGGGAAATACTTCATTAGATATTGATAGGCACCTACATTTTTATCTGGACTGCACAAAGAATCATACTAAAGTAGTGTAACTAGAGTCGGGCAAGAGGGGCAACTGCCCCAGGTGCAAAGTGTTGGGGGCATGATCAGCTGATCTAGATTTCTCTCTAATGCAATACTGGCATTTTAAAAAATGGTATTACATTTTCAGTCAACCTTGAGAGCTTAGCATACTGTCTGTGGTGTAAACTGTAGCAACTGCTTGCTACATTGCAGCAAACAATTTGCTAGAGTTTGAGTAAAAAAAAAAAACTTTTTTGTTCTTAACCAAAACCTGAGTTCTGTACCACTCCGTGCAGGCAGGGTAAAAACTGTAGCAACTGTTTGCTACATTTGTCACAAACAATTTGCAAGAATGAATTAATTTATTTATTTATTTGTTTGTTTGTTTATTTATTTATTTATTTAACAAAAACCTGAGCTCCATAGTGCTCCATGCAGGCAGGGTATAAACTGTAGCAGCTGTTTGCTATATTTATTGCAAGCAGTTTACTACAGTTTAAAGGGGAGGCCATGGTGATGCAGCAGTTAGCGTTGCCGCCTCACAACAAGAGGTTCTCTGGTTCGATCCTCGGCTGGGATGCCTTTTGTGTGGAGTCTGCATGTCCTCCCTATGGTCACGTGGGTTTCCTCCGGGCGCTCCGGTTTCCTCCCACATCCCAAAGACCAATGTAGGTGGATTGGATACTCTAAATTGACCTTAGGTGTGAGTGTGTACGTGCGTGTGCCTTCAGTGGAAGGTTGGGCGCCGGGCTGGCAACTCTACACTGTAAAACTCTGTTGCCAGTCATGAGTGGACAGGTGATCCACTGTGGCGACCCCTAACTGGGAAAAGCCGACAGCAGAAGAAGAAGAAGTTTACTACAATTTAAAATGTGAAATTATGTTTTTCTTTAAAAATTTGGAAGGAAGATCAGTGGATGGACACAGAAGTGGGATCTGAATGGCTGGGGCATGATGGTGGGAGGGGGGAACATGCTAATAGATGGAACTGCTTTTTGCTTTTCACTTGAATACCTGAGGGGGTAGTGTGCTGGTTTGTGATACAGACATACAGGTCTTGTTGAGTGCCCTTAAGATCTGATGTTGTCTATCTTCATGTCATCCTTGACAGGGGGAACCTGGTTCCGAGCCTCGCAACCAATTTGGCTGTTTACTTCAGCTCACGCCTTCCAAATTCTCAAGCTAGGCTCTACCCATAATGTTCCACTCTAAATTACTTCAAATCTCATTTGCCGCTCTTGTGTGTCAGACACGTACTACTGCTCTCAAGGTTTGGCTTCTTGCTTAAGTAATTTTTTTCTTTAAAAATGATCTTTTCTCTTCTTGTTAGCTCTTTTCTAGTGATAGTATCTTTCTTTCTTTCTACCCGCACCTCTCATTCCTTCTTTAACGTGCATGTGTATATCTTTGTTTTTGCTATCTCTTACTACCATTGGTAGTTCTTTTGTGTACCATTGTTGCTACCTCTTTTTACCTTTGTAGGTAACCTTGTTCTCCATTGTTGGTGTTTTTCCATTTTCCTTTTCTTCTAATTCCTCTCTTATTAAAAAAAAAAAAAAAGAAAAGAAATGTCCTACTATCCCTTTGTGTGTGTGTGTGTGTGTCTAGTTCTAGGATGGCTGAAAAGTTTGAATCCACAGCTAAATCTTCTAAAGGCACCTTCAGGTTTAAAATTTGCCAGAAATGTAATTGTAAAATGCCACTTTGGATGGGCATGTGTGATGACTGTATTGTTTAGGGAAGGTTCATTTACAAGAAGATTGCTCTATATGCCACGGGTTCTCTGCTAGGACCGTCATCGAGTAAAGAAAAAAATTATCCTTAAAGGTATGTTGAAAAGAGATTTCGAAGAGGCCATTTCTGGGTCCAAAATGGAAGCCGGTTCTTCTTTGTCTTCCTTTTCTTCAAAAAAGAGACCTTCCTGAGTTCCTAGTTCCGCAAACTGCCTAGAAAATAATCGAAAAACTTTCGGTGTCAAAAAGTTCCTCGGCACTGAATGGTAAAAAAGAATCAGTAGCTATGAAAACAACAGAACCGAGTTCTACTGCCCCAGCACCAAAAGATTCCACAGTGCAGGAGTAGCCTAAAATAATTATGGTTCCAAGATCAGTATATTCACCATCTATTGACCCATTCAAAGACAGACCACCAAACCCCCTTTCATGATCTGAGCCCCCTAGGTCTCCTTTGACTGCCTCTGTTTGATCTACTAAGAGCCTCTCTGAATCAGACATTATGAGACTGATGGATGAGCTCCTTATGGCGAGGGGATTGTCTTCGGTTCCTAGCCAGACCGGCACCGGGACCAATTCTGGCACCAGCAGTTCTTCCTCCTCCAACTCCAGTTGAGTCATTGGAGCCCACGGTTCTGACATTCCTGGCTTCAACTGTCGGTTCCAGTAGCAGCCTCTTCTCCAGAGCCGAAGGTTGCCATGAGTGTCTCACGACTTTCGGCACTGGATGCTTCCAGGAGTTGAGACTCAGTGGCCGGTTCTGAGGGACATGGATCGACTTAATTTATTTTGGAGCCTTCCATGGCCTTCAGTGCTTCGGCCTTCAGGCTTTGGTTTTGGGAGTCGCTTCTTCGGTGCGGGGTGGGACCTCAGATCTGAAGGAGTCTATTTCGGTTCTGGGCTCCCATCCATCTATGGGAGGGCTGGCTTTCCGAATTATGGAGAAGGCCTTGTCCATTGGGGACTCACAGTCTTTGCCATTGCTTTCAGGACTGACCTCTACATCCCCTCGATCAGAGCCCCATCGGTCTCTCCCCCGGGACAGAGAGCACAAAAACCCCAAGTGATACCCTCCTTAGTGGTTTTCTGTTCAGACACTTCTCTGGAACATCCCCCTGAGGAAGTACCTGTTAAGAAAAAGTGCAAGAGGAATCACTTTGACTCCCCAAAGGAGTCATACACCGAAGATACCGACTTTGATGAAGGAGAAGATTTCCCCAGGTCACCCCCGACGGTGTTTCCTTCGAGGGCATCCTCGAAATCCTGAAACAGAGGGGTTGATGATCTTCCCTCCAACCTTTCTCGGAGGAGTCAGTATACTTGGAGGCTTTTTGTGCCCAACCCTCACCCATGGACGCCATGGTGACAGCAGCAGCCACCAAGAAGGAACTTGCTGAGGAAAGTCCAACTATCCATCTTCCTAACAAGGAGTCTAGGACAATCGATAGGTTTGGGAAGCGCTTTTATGCTTCATTGACCTTTGCTCTCAGGTCCTTGAACTACATGGTGCATTTTACTAGGTTGCAGAGGGATCTAATCAAAGAGCTTTCAGATACCCTCTCAGGGGCAGTGGATGAAGGGGTACGGGACAAAATGGCTTCACAGCTTGTCACCCTTGAAGCAGTTTCTAATTCGTCACTGAGGCTCATTGCCCACATAACCAAAGGGATAACAAGAGAGGCAGGTTCAAGCATAGCCATGAGAAGGCACTCCCGGATGCATTTATGTGACTTTGTGGAGTCATTTAAAGCATCATTCATCAGTGCTCCATTTGACAGATCCTCCCTTTTTGGTCCTAAGGTAAAAGACACTCTAGCCAGATATAAAAAATATGAGAAGATGAGAAGACTCTTTCTGCCATAGGCATACATTTCTCCACTCCTCAACGTCCTTACTCCAGGAACCAGAGAAGTAGGAGATTATGGTTCAAAAACTCCCAAGGGCCTTTCCAGGGTTCATGTGGGAAGGTCTTTCCCCGGGACAGATGAAGAAGTAATGGAAGATACCACCCTAGAGGCAGACATGGCCCGCAGAACCAGGGGTCCAGAGATTCCTTCTCTGGTGCTTCCCACTGGAGGCAATCGGGGGATGGCTATCCTTACACCTACCTGACTGGCAACAGATAACATCAGACAAATGGGTTCAGGGAATAATTTCCAGAGGTTACAACATTTCACTTTCCATAACCCCAAAAATCCAAAAAAGGCGTCCGGATGTTCCACCCAATCAAATGGAAGCAGCATTAGCAGAAATTCAAAAACTGCTCAACAAAATAGTCATCCAAAAAGTCCCACCAGACCAAGTAGGATCCAGGTTCTACTCAAGGTTCTTTTTAGTACCCAAAAAATAGGGGACTGGAGACCCATTCTGGATCTCAAACAGTTCAACAAGACAGTACAGCAAACCAAATTTTGAATGGTCTTGGTACATTTTATTCTTCCTTTTATGGAAAAAGAGAATTGGATGTGCTCTATAGTCCTCTAGAATGTGTATTACTACATAAACATCTTCTTCTACATCTTCAGAACTCAAATGCATAAGTACATTTACATTTTAAAATAATTTATTTAATAATTCAATTTAAATACTTTTAACAATTACCTACTATCAAACAATACAAAATTAACAATAGAAACAATTAAAAATTAGTGTAAAAAAAAAATTTAAAAATTGAAAGGCTTTAGCATTTTAAGATACAAAGATACAATTCAAAAGGCAAAAAAATGAAAAATGAATAAGTGAATAATTTTTTAGCAAATATTCTAGGAATAAATGGAATAGTTCTAGGAGATAATTATTTAGCTGAGCATGTTTATTATTATATATGTTTATATTTATATTGTTGTTGTTCTATAGTATTTTTTGTGTAGAAATAGCAAATGTGGAAAATGTTGGATTGAATGAAAAAAATTAAAATTTAATTAAATTAAACTATGTACTGAGTATCAGAAAAACTGAAAAGTATAATAGGTGAAAATATAACCTCATTGGATGTGTATCAATAATTTTGCTTCAATAAATATTACTACATAAAGATAGACAAACTCTCAAGGAGGATCCTGCTCTTCCGGCTGGTAGCCAGTCATTTCCAGTTCAGGATGCTGCCCTTTGGTCTCACCTCAGCCCCCAGGGTGTTCATCAAATACATGGCAGTGGTAGCAGCTCACCTCAGACTGCAAAGTTTTCTAGCATTTCCATACCTCGATGACTGTCTCCTCACCGCTGCCACCAGGCATCAAACCGTACCACCAGGCATCAAACCGAGCAAGAGACTACACTCTACATCTTTGTGCATCTCTGAGCATTA
This sequence comes from Protopterus annectens, assembly GCF_019279795.1. Lineage (NCBI taxonomy): Eukaryota > Metazoa > Chordata > Ceratodontiformes > Protopteridae > Protopterus > Protopterus annectens. The sequence continues at coordinate 44,096,837 of NC_056747.1, read as the reverse complement.
CTGTAAATAATGAAAAGTTGAATCTACATCCATCACAACATCTAGAATTCATTGGAGCCATGTTAGACACAATTGCAGGAATTGCTTTTCTTCCAAGGGAAAGGCTACAAAGGATCAGATCCCAGGTCAGCCAAATCATCATGTGCAAAACCACTCCAGCCAGACTAGTTCTTCAAGCATTTGACTATATGACAGCCTTGATCACTCTGGTCCTGTTAGTGAGATATCACATGCGAATTTTACAGTGGCTACTAGCATCCCAGTGGTCCCTGATAGATCAACCAATGTCTTATCCTATCTTGATTACCAATCACTGCAAGCAGGATCTGGAGTGGTGACTATACTCCAATGACATTCTCATGGGCTCACCATTCATCCTTTATCAACCACAAGCCATAGTGACCATGTATGCCTCCCAGATAGGATGGAGGAACATTATCTGGAAAGGACAATCCAAGGCACATGGTCCCAATGGAAGGCCAACTTGCACATCAATATTCTAGAGATGAGGTCAGAGCTATTAGTGTTGCAAGCATTTCAAGATGTCCTCCAATTAGTGACAGTAGCAATTCAGACAGACGACATGTCAGTAGTCTGGTATATCAGCAGGCAAGGAGGATCCAAATCTTACCCTTTGTGTCGAGAAGCCCTCAGAGTTTGGCAATGGGTGATTTCTTCCATCCACGTTCTAGTGGCAATGTACATTCTGGGGAACCTCCAACGTGATTGTGAACAAATTGAGCAGATCCATTCCTATGCCTCACGAATGATCTCTCTATCCTTTATCTGGGGCCAACCTTGCTGCGTGAAACAACAAGTGCAGCAGTTACTTTGCCCTGATCCCCCCCTCCATCACCAAGAAACACTCTTCCCACAGTTGGCCCCCCGGTCTCCTGTATGCCTTTCCCCCAATTCCCCTGATATCCCAATTTCTAAAGAAAGCCAAGAGGTTGGAAAACACAATGATCCTCATTGCCCTATTCTGGCCTTGGCAGGTTTAGTTTCCCTTCATTTGGCCTCATCTGCTTCAGAAACCTTGGATTCTGGACCCAGCTCCAGATCTATTATCTCACGCAGAAGGAGTAGTTCATCCTAATCTCCAACATTTCAAGCTCACTGCATGGCTTCTCCAGGTCCCATGATTGCCAGGCTTTCCCTCCTTTCCTCCCCTGTCCACCAAATCATTGTGGCCCATCCCAAGCCTTCTACTAGGAAACTGTATCAGGGTAAGTGGGAAAAGTTTGCTAGATGGGCTGTTACCAGTGTTCTAGATCTTTATACAGTCCCCGTACATAAGGTATTGGATTTTTTAGCTGGTCTTTATCAAACTGGTTCTCCTGCCTCTGCCATTAGAGTCCATCTGGCTGCCATGTCAAATTTCTATACTGGTTTCAGTGGTTCAACACTTATGTCACATAAGCTTTGTAAGGCCTTTTTGAAGGGCATCCTTATGTTGAGACCTCCTTTGAAGGAGCTCATAGTTCCCTGGAATTTACCGTCCATTCTACAAGCTCTAAGACTTCCCCCTTTTCAGTCATCAGCTACATGTGACTTAACATTTCTGACTTAGAAAACCTTATTTTTAGTAGCTATCAACTCTGCGAGAAGAGTTTCTGGAATTCAAGATTTATCCTGTAAATCTCCCTACATACTTTTTCACAAAGACAGAACTTCCTTCAGAACTAACCTCTCCTTTTTGACAAAAGTAGTTTCAGAAGTCAGTATCAACCAAACATTGCAACTGCCAGCCTTCTTTCCTAATTTCTCCAATAAAGGGAATATTGCCTACATTTATTAGACGTACGTAGACAACTACGTTTTCATCTTCATAGAACCAAGGATTTCAGAAAATCTGATCAGCTATTTGTTGCCTTTCCTTTGCTTTCCTTAGGTAATCCAGTTACAAAGGTTACCTTAGCAAAATGGCTCAGACATTGCATTACCTTTATATACAACTCAAAAGGGCTTCACCTTCAGCATCCAGTGAAAATGCACTCAACTAGAGCTGTAGCAACTGCAGCAGTTTTTCATGCAAGAGCTTCTTTGGATGATATTTGTGCAGCAGCCACATGGCCTTCTCCTTATACCTTTATCACTCATTACAAATTAGATCAGGTCTCTAGGGGACGTGCATCTTTCGGTTTGATGGTGCTCAGGAATATTCTTCCCTGAGACCTCCCAGAATTCAGGTAGCTAGGGACTCTGTCCCACTGACAAGTATGACATAAAGATTGACAACATCAGATTAAGTATTTATCTGATGTTGTTAATCTTCATTCATTCATGACGGATGGGTCTTGGTTCCCTCCTCAGAACCGACTCGGCAGACATAACAAGCTCGTGCCAGCCAAAAAATCTCGAGCTAAGGTTACCCATAGTGACCATCTTCTCAGATCTCATTTGCTGCATAGAGTTTCAAGACATGTTAGGCCAGCTCTCAAGCTGTTTCATTTTTCTCTTAATTGTTGCAAATTTACCCTTATGATCTTCTATATTTCTCTTATATCTTAATAGTTTATAGTTAGTAATAGTTCCCTACTGTGTGAGTGATTTTTTCTTTACTTTTTACCTTGTTGGTATTTCTTCTTACCATCATTGGTACAGGCCCCTCCCTTCCCCTTACCTTTTGGTAATTTAAATACTATCATTGGTATTCTCTTTCCCCTTCCCTTTACCCTTTGGGTATACTTTCTACTTATCATTGTTGGTAAATTTAAAAAAAGTCCTTCTTTTTGTGTGTGTGTGTGTGTGTGTGTGTGTGTGTGTGTGTGTGTGTGTGTGTGTGTGTGTATATATACCTTAGCTGAATACAAGAACAAATTAATTTTAAAGGGTCTCTTGAAAACCCCTTTTTCGGAGGCTTTATCTGAGGCAGAGGTCTCAACCCCTCCTAACAAAGAGATGAAGAAGAGGAGCCATTCAGTGACATCGTCTCCTCAATCCCGGAAATCAACAAACACTGAGACTCAGGTTCATACATAACCGAAAACGAAACATGCCAAAATGACTTCGAAATCTACCTCAACACTAGAGTCTAAAACTCCATCCATGGTGCCGTCCTTGACTATGGAACCGACAACCCCTACTATTCCCAAGGTACCGACCCCTTCCACGGTACCACAGACACTCTTGGCACCAATTGTAGTCTGTCCCTTAAAACTGGTCACCCCCCCTATCATTACAACCTTCTGGTCTTCCAACCATGGTGCTGAAGGTCGAGACATTGGCTATGACCTGATATTCTCTGTCAGTTGATCCCTTTGTTGGACAACAGCTAAGTCCATTCCTTGACTGGCCTGAATCTCCATCGAGGATGTTAGCCTGTTCCACCAGGAGCCTTTTGGAGGTCAATGTAGTGAGACTTGTGGATCAGACCTAGTGGCCAGAGGCATCCCAACTCCATCTAGGACCTCCCTCCTACCCGGAGCCAAGATTTCTTCTCCACAGACCCCAACCTGTGTTCCTCCTTCAACCTCCCCGCAGGTCTTGGAGCCCTCGATGCTGACGCTTATCCCTGTGCCAGCTTTTTCGGATCTTACAGTGGTTCCAGAAACTACCCTTTGGACCATGACTAAGTTGGAGCTGATCCACCCTCGAGCCTATGACTGGTCTGTCAGCACCGTGACCCCTGTGAACCCTAGTACAGCACCGATTTTTTTCTAAGGCTCCATCTGCAGTTTTGGTTGCTTTGGCAGTTCCAAATCCTCTCATGGCTCCATTCCTGGAGATGGGCTTATCAGATTGGGGTGTGACCCTAGTTCTGAGGTTGTCTTTCTTGGTTCTGGGCTCTCATCCCTCTTTGGGCAGGCCTGCCTTCCAGGTTATGAAGAAGGCACTTCCCTCAGCAGGCTTGCAGTTGGCCCCTTTGGTGCTGGAATGTCACATATACATGTCCTCTGGTTCGCAGCTGACACAGTCCACTACACTGGGACATCAGGCATGGGAGCAGCAAGATACTCTACTGCAGGGCACCTCTCTTCAGAGTCCTCTTCAGACGTTACCCCTGAAGAGCCACCCCAAAAGAGATCATGCAAGAGGAAGCACATTGATTCCCCTGAGGAATCTCTCACCGAAGATATAGATTACGATGAGGAGGAAGGGTCCCCATGGTCACCCCCTGAGGATGTCTCCTTTGGAGACATACTGGAGATCCTGAAACAGAGGGGTGACTGCAAGCTCACTAACCCTTCCTCTGAGGAATCTGCATTCTTGCAGGGTTTCCATGCTCGAACCTCTACTTTATGGGTGACCCCGCCTGCACATGAGTTGGTCAAGCTCATCATGCAGTGTGCCTGGAAGGCCGCTGACACCATTGAGCCAATCCCCTGGAGACTGGACAAAATACTCTTCCCCTCCAGAGGATCAGCCCCATTGGTCCAAAGGCTTGGTAGTAGATGTTGTGGTGGTTGGAGCAGCCACAAGGAAATAACTCACAGAGGAGAATCCTGCTGTCCATCCTCCAAACAGGGAGTCTTGGATGATGGGCAGACTAGGGAAGCGGGTTTACACTTCAGTGACATTTGCCATATGGTTGTTGAACTATTTGGCACATTTTACCCACCTCCAGAGAGACCTGATCACGGAACTCTCAGGAACCTTAACAGAAACAGTGTCTGATGAGGTACAAGACAAATTTGCTTCACAGCTTAACACCTGGGAATCCATATCTAACTTATCTATGTGGTTGATTGCACCTACAAGCAAAGGGGAGGCCAGAGCAGTGGGTACAAATGTTGTCATGAGATGTCATGCCTGGATGCACTTGTGCAACGTTGTGGACTCTTTCAAGTATTCCTTCATCAATGCTCCTGTTAATGCTTCCTCTGTCTTCAGTCCAAACGTTAGACACGCTAGCCAGGTGTGAGAAGGACGGCAAGACCCTGTCTGCTGTGGGCTTACATTTTTCCACTCCCCGATGATTCTACTCTAGGAATCATAGAAGTGGAAAGATGTGGTTCATGAAATTCCAAGGGCCTTTCCGTGACACACGTGACAAGGTTTCACCCCGGGGCAGAGGGGGGATTTCATCAGGAAGATGCCCCCCCTGAGGCAGAGGGGGTCCGCATAATCAGGAGTCCAGAGATTCCCTTTCTGGGCTTCCCTACTAGCACTCCTGAAGAGCAGCCCAATTGCTTGCCTCTGGGGTGATTCTCTCTGCACCACTTTGCCTAGCATTCCATAACAACAGATTCTTGGGTGTGGATGATAATTACCAGAGGTTATCACATTCCCTTCGATCTTTAACGAAGGACAAAAAGGCGAGTCCCTGACATTCCACCCAGTTAGAGGGATGCAGCAGCACAATAATTTTGAAAACTGCTCCAAAAAAGCGTCATCCAGACAGTCCCACCAGACCAGACAGAATCCAGATTTTGCTCAAGGTTCTTCTTAGTGCCAAAAAAGACAGGGGACTGGAGGCCAATTTTGGACCTCAGCATCCTAAACAAGTCCATCAGACAAACAAATTTCAGATGGTCACGGTTCAATCTATCCTCTCATTTCTGGAAAAAGATGACTGGTTGTGCTTGGTAGATCTTCAGGATGCGTATTACCATATAAAAATGGACAAATGCTCCAGAAGATATTCCCACTTCTGGCTGGGAGCCAGTCACTACCAATTTTGAGTGCTGCCCTTTGGTCTCTCCACAGTCCCCAGAGTGTTCACCAAACATATGGCAGTAGTAAAAGCTCACTTGAGACTGCAAGGATTCCAAGTGTTTCCATATCTAGATGATTGGCTCCTTACCGCCCCCACCAAGCATCTACTGCTTCTCACCTTGCACTACCCTCTGCAGCTAGCATGGCTCTTAGGGATCTCAATAAACAAAAAGAAGTCAAAACTAGTACCTACTCAAAGCCTGGAATTCATAGTTGCAACATTTGACACAAGGTCTTGCCTGGTCGCCCTTTCTCTTCACAGGCTTCAGAGAGGAAGTTCTCAACTCTAAGTAATACTCTGTCAGGGCAAAGTCCCAGCTCATTCAGTTCTTCAACTGCTGGGTTCAATGGCAGCAATGATTGCTAGCAAGACTCCATATGAGATTACTACAGTGGGTACTATCATCACAGTGGTCCCTACTGATACATCCCATGTCCTACCCAATCCGCATAATGAACCACTGCAAGCAAGATCTGAATTGGTAGATGAACACAGAAATGGAATTATGGAGTCGTCCCTTCTCACCGTCTCAGCCCAAGTCTGTAGTAACCACGGACGCTTCCTTGATGGGGTGGGGGGGAGGCATTTTCAGGGAAAGACAGTCCAAGGCACTTGGTCCCCCTTAGAGGCCAATTTACATGTCAGTGTTTTAGAACTGTGGGCTGTGCTTCTGGCATTGCAAGCATTCCAATATGCCCTCCCATTGGGGACAATTGATATCCAGTCAGACAACATGTCAGTCGTCTGGTATATCAACAAACAGGGTGGACCAGATCCTTTCCATTGTGTTGGGAAGCCATGAGAGTTTGACAATGGGTGATAGCCTCCAACCACTTTCTGGTTGCAATGCATAATCCCAGGAATTCTATAGTGATTGCGGACAAGCTGAGCAGATGTATTCTCCTGCCTCACAACTGGTCCCTCAATCCCAAAGTAGCGATTGAGATTTTCCATTGCTGGGGTCAGCCTTGCTGCGATCTATTTACGTTTCCCACCAACCACAAATCCAGCAGCTACTTTGCCTAATCCCCCTCAGGCAGAGTCCCCAAGGGGTGCTCTAGTACACGAGTGGCCCCCGGGACTGCTTTGTGCCTCCCCACCCTTTCCTCTGATTTCACAATTCCTAAAGAAAGCACTTGAGTTGAGAAGCAAAGTAATCCTCATTGCACCCTATTGGCCCTGACAAGTATGGTTCCCTTTCCTTTGGCCTCACGTGGTTCACTGACCATGGACTCTGGATCCAACTCCAGGATTACTGTCACACCCTCAGGGATTGCTCCTCTAAGCCTATCGAGCCTCAAGCTGACAGCTTGGTACCTCCACTTCCGGTAATTGCCAAGCAAAATAACCTATTTTCCCCTGTATGGAAAATACTTCTGGCTTCCCAAAAACTGTCCACCAGAAAAATTTATTATAGTAAATGGAACAGATTTGTTTTTTGGTCTCGAGAAAAAGGACTGGACCCCTTTTCAGCTCCAAATAATTTGGTGTTCGAGTATTTATCAACCTTACTCCAGGAACATCAGCTTCTACAATCCAAGTCCATTTAGCAGCTATCTCAAACTTCCATAACAGTTTCCAAGATTCCTCTTAAATATCTCACCGTCTCTGTAAAACTTTCTTGAAAGGAGTCATACATATAAAACCGCCCTTCAAAGACCCCATTGAACCTTGGAATTTGATGCTGGTCCTACAAACTTAGATTCGTCATCCCTTTGAGCCTGCTGCCACTTGCAATATAAAATTCTTTTCTTGGAAGACTTCATTCTTGGTGGCCATTACCTCGGCGAGAAGAATTTATGTAGCAATACATACTTCATGAAACCATAGCAAAACTCACTGCCTCCTTCCCACCCCATCTCCTAATACTAACCACTACTATGATCACAACCCTCCTGCTAACCCTCCCTCTGCTACATTTTCTCTCTCTCCCCTATTCCTACTTCTACCATAACCAAACTTCTCCTTAAAATAAAATCAGGTAGTTGTGTCCCTGACAACCTAACCCCTATATACTTAGCATCTGTAAGAAAGCATATATTCTCCCTCTACATAAAGATGGCAGTTGAATAGATACCTCCAATTTCCGTCCTATCGTTATCTGTCCCCCATCTTAAAAATCCTAGAAAAATGCATTCACACTGAGCTCCAACAATATATACTGAATAACAGTCTTCTACCTCCCTGTCAACATGGCTTCCGCCCTACCCACAGTACCACCACTGCTCTCTTATCATTCACGAATACAGTTAACCAAATTTGTAATGAAGGAAAACTTGATGTGAAGTTGTTCTATCTTGCCGTTCATTTTTACTGATGGATTCGGAGCTGATCCTCGGCTCCGACTCGGCCAACTGCAAAAGCTTAAGGTCTTCAACCAGCTCAAGGCCAACTCTCTATCCCGTGATGCATCTTGATCTTCCTTTAGATCTTGTTTGCTGCTGCAACTTGATTGGATGTTCACCGGCTCTGGCCAGTAAATAACTTTATTTTTCTCATAAATATCTGTTATAATAGCTTAGTTTGTTACTTAGTCATTGAAATAAATAGTTACTTTATAGTGTTAAGTCTATACTTAGATTATTTAGATAATATTTAGTTATTAGAGCCATTTTTAGGCCTTTTTTCTCCCTATCTCTATCTCAGTTAGTTAAATTACTGAGAAATTGGTGGCCGTGTTTTTAGGCCCTTTTTTCTCTTTATCTTAGTATCATATTAAGAATGTGTTTGTATTACATGATAGCCCTTCTTTTACACAGGGCACATAGTTATCTTATACTAATATTAAAATAAGATGTTGGTGGCCGTGTTTTAAGGCTTTTTTTTGTCACCGACCTATAGCATTACATTTTGTGTGTGTGTGTGTGTGTGTGTGTGTGTGTGTGTGTGTTATCTGTTAAATTACAGTCCTTCCTTTTATTTACAGGGCAGATAGTTTCTCATAGCTGAAATTTACATTAATAGCTAATTTTCTCAGAGCCTTTTTTTCTCAAGGCTTTACTAGTTGGTTTGTGTGCATATTACTGTTAGAACCCTATTTTTTACAGGACATTTTTGCTGTGATTTACTATACTTAGCATTTACCTTTATACCTTTGAAAATATGTCTCAGCAGGCAAAGGAAAAGGACAAGTTTGGCTTCAAAAAAAGGCCCAGGATGTGGGCAAAAGATGTCTATAACTGATGGACATACTGACTATGTCTGCTGTTTGGGTGAGGTACACCTGCTGGAAAGCTGTGCTGTATGCCACTCCTTTAGCTCCAGAGTGTTGCATGAGAGGAAAAGAAAACTCATGGATAAGGGTCTGTTGAAATTCTCTTTCCAGGAGTCACTGGATAAGTCAGACAAGCAATCCAAAAAGCATTCAGAACTGACAAAGAGTCCATCTACTTTAAAATCAGCTTCTAGTAAAGCTTCGACATGAGTTCCACAGCCTTCGGAACCAACTGTCTTTATGGTTAGGAGCCAGTCCCCGACCTTGGAGCCGGTATCTCCTACATTAAATTCTCCCATATTACAGTTGATGGCTTCCTCAAATTTTTCACGGGCTTCAAGTAGACTGTCTGATTTGAATGTGGACCGTGTGGTGAAGAAGCTTCTACAGATACCGGCGCTGGCAAAAATCTTATCAGCACCAACCCCAGGGGCTTCGGCGCCAACCTTAGTTCCTCCAACATTTTCAGTTTCTCCTCCATTCTGCCTGGAAGTTTCGGAGCCGGAGAGTGCAGAACTGATGACTGTGGACCCCTCAGGACTGACACCTACTCTAGGTTTTTCAGTCCTGACTGCCCTGATGTCTTCAGCGCCGACTGAGGGATCTCGGGGCCAACACTCACCGGTTGGGTACGGGGAGGATAGTAGGACTGACTAGGTGCCAACTTTACCTCTCAGGGCTTCGGCTCGAGTGAGTTCAGCCCCATCCTCTGGCTCAAAGCCTTCCATACTGGTGCAGTTTCCATCGAATCTTTGGTTCCAAGGGATTCCTCTCATCAGTACTGAGGGGCCTTCAAGGCTATGAGGAGGGTTTGGCCGCCCCGACAACCACTGCATCAATTTGAGAAGCTCCCTTCCTGAAAGCACTGGTGTCTGCCTCTTCATCACATGCTTCATTGAAGTGTAGAGATCCTGAGCCTCAGGAAGCCCCATTGGTTGAGCCATGTTTTTCCGAGACCTCTCCAGAAGCTCCCACTGAAGAAGTGCCTAGAAAGAGACTTTGCAAGAGGAAGCATCTGGACTCCCCACAGGAGTCAGTCACTTTGGATACTGACTTGGATGAGTCAGAAGGGTCCCAATGGTCCCCCCTCAGAAGATATCTCCTTTGCAGACATCTTAGAAATTCTTAAACAGAGGGGGGTGGCTGGAAATCCCTTAACCCTTCTGATGATAAGTCAGTCCACCTGAAGGCTTTTGGGTCTCAACCCTCCAACTCTTGGGTGTCTCCACCTTTTGATGAGTTGCTTGAATTACTCACTCAAAGGGCATGGGAGTCCCCAGACACTACAGAGCCTGTACCCAAGAGGCCTAACAAATTTATAATTAGCCCTACATGTAGATGTAGATATATAGATATAATGTCACCTGAACAAAGTGTTATAATCATTAAACATATCATTGAAATGAAAAACTGCCTCATTGTGATACTGTAGTAGGAGCCTGCAAACGGTTATCTGTAAAGAATGTGGTTATGGTGTGGGGGATAGATACATACATACATACATACAAATATTTCAAGCATGAGCTTTAATGCCATTCTAGCGTGCCAATATACCAAAACACTTGTTCCTACAATAAGTGTCCAGGCTGTTCTTAAAACTATCTAAACTAGTACTTGCTTTAATGTAATTTGGTAGTCTGTTCCATGCATCAGCTGCTCTGTCAGAGAACCAATTAGTACACTTATCATTCCTATAGAATCTTCTACATAGGTTGTCTGATGATAGATGGAGGGGAAAAGAAATAAAAAGCAGAAATATATGGCCATAACATTTTTAAATATAAGGGTGCCTAAAGTATGTTTTTAAGGGAAATTAAGGAAGTGTTCATGTTAGTGGTATACTACCAGGAATTTGGGAAATATAAGGTTTTTTTGAAAATGGATAAGAGAGGCATTTTTTAAAAGGCGTAGAAATTGAGACTGCTTGGCTATGGTGTGGAGAAACCAATGATAGGAAATGGGCCTGTTGCCATGTTATTACCTAATTTAAAAAAAATTAAATTAAAAGCGTGGTGGGGAAACAAATAATGGAGATTGCAATACATGGGGAGCAAAGATGCCCTAAACAGGAGAAGAAGAAAGTGGAGCAATGACGGGTTATGCAAGAAAAGTGTAAGGACGGTGTGGGCAGTGGGACTGGGAAGGGTTTAAGTGGATTTAATAACATTGGGGGGGGAGTTAGGGAACAGTAGTAATAAAGTAGAAAAACTTTAGAACATTTTATTTGAACAAATAAATAGAATAGAATCATCAGTACCTCTTATCATCCTCTAAATTGTTATGGGACAAGTAGTACTAAATTAGAAAAACATAGGAATCGGAAAATGATAGATTTATATATATATATATATATATATATATATATATATATATATATATATATATATATATACAATCTATGTATATATAATCATTAATTCCTCTTACCAGAGATGCTTTCTATCTTAATGACTATTCTGTTATTCTGTTTATATTATCATGGAATGTAAATGGTCTTACACATACAGACAAAAAGTAAAGAGTATTGAATTATATCAAGAAACGTAGGGTGTAAATAACTTTATTGCAGAAGACACATTTGTATACAAATGAGCATTTGAATTTGGCAAAAAAAGGATTTCAGGATGGACATTCAGCAGAATACTGGGGACAAAAGGAAAGGGCAGAATAATAATAATTGTTGAAGAGGCTTCAATGGTGATAGAAGAGGTAAAAAAGACAATAATAGTAGATTTATGGTGGTAAGGTGCTACTGGCATGAGGGACGAATTGCACTGACATGTATAGTGAGGATATATTACAGGTCTAAAAGGGAACCTATAACAAAGTAGGGTAGGTGTCTGAAGAAATTCATGAGAATGTTTGGTATGGAAGATGTGAATTCACTAGTAGACATTCAGACAGAATTTATGTATCCCCAAGGTAAAATAACAGGACTAGACTGGATAAAACTATATTTCAGTGCAGCACATGTATTTAATATTTTGACACATTTAGATTTTATATCATGCACCAAAAGCTAAGATAAAGATACAGGGTAATGAAATAAAAAATGAGATACTGGTGCTTTCTTACTTAGGTAAAAAAGAGAGGAATTTAAGGAATAGGGAGTGGCAATGATTCAGTGGATATTAAAGAAGATAGACATTTCTTTAGAAAAGATAGCTAGTGAGTGGGATAAAATGAAAATAGAGTTTAAAACCAGGGAAGAAGTATAGAGGTATGGAAAATAAGTAATAGGAATTATCTAGAAGGGTTGACAGAAGTTAGTCTTGCAAAATAAAGGGGATTTATTGAACTAGAAGAGGAACAACTGTAAAGTGCTGAAGGGAAAATAATTAAGTATTTAGATAATATACATGAGTTTAAAATGGTTTATGTTAAGCAACTATTTTTGATAACTGCAAAGCACAAAAACCTTAGCAAAATGAAATTAATTTAAGGAATGGGTAGTGGAAATTATCCAAGAGTTATTAAGGAAGACAGACATTTTTTTAAGAAGTTATAGCTAGTGAGTGGGATAAAATGAAAATGAAGTTTAAAAATGGGATAGAAAGAAATATGGGTAAGAAGTAGTCATAATTACCTGGAGGGTCTGACAGTGATTAAACTAATAAGGAGAATCTCACAGAACAAGAACATGACCAAATGCAGAGTGCTAAAGACAAAATAAGGGAGTATCTGGATAATATGCATGAGTTTAGAAAGACGGCTTTTAAGCAATGATTTCTGATAACTCTAAAGCACAAAAACATTTAGCACAGTGACTTAGGCAGCAAAAAATAGAAAGAGTTGTCACCAAACTTTGAAAGCCTGTGACAAGAAAAATAACCAGAGATTCTATGGAGGTATTAGAGATGTTTTGGAAAATTTTTTAAATTTGTAAAAGTGGAGTAATGTGGAAATCAAGAAAGAGCACAAATAGAAATATTTATGGAACACTTAATTATGCAAATGTTAGAGGTGGATGAGGTTGGACATCTAACAATTAAGATAGAAGATGAGATAAAAATGGTCCTGTATAATCATATCTGAAGTTGTTGTTTTCATTTGGTGTCCAACCTGTAGGACACAGATCCATCACAGATCCAACTTGGCTGCCTTTCTCCAGCATCTGATCCAAGCTCCAAGCTTCTCCCCTACCCATAATGCCCCTGTCTCCTTCCTCCCTTAAGGTCTTGTTTGCAGCACTCCTGTAAGCATCATGTTCCACTAGCTCTGAGCTTTTTGGGTAAGTGTGTTTCTTTTTGTCCGTTCAAGTTCTTCTTTCTGTCTAGGAATTCTCTTTTCTATCTTTCCTATCTCCCATCTGCATTTTGTGTTGCTTTAAAAGAAAAAAGCCCCTTTCTTTCTGTCCTGTCTCGTGTGTGTGTGTGTGTGTGTGTGTGTGTGTGTGTGTGTGTGTGTGTGTGTGTGTGTGTTTGTGCATGTGTGTGTGTGCATGGTTGTGTGTGGGTGTGTGTGTGTGTGTGTGTGTGTGTGTGTGTGTGTATATATATATACAGGCAAGTTTATTTTTTTCATTGGTTTGGACCTACCTCTGTCTTTGACCATGTCAGAGACTCCCAAACCTCTGTTTTGCAAGTGCACGGAGTGTGGCTACAAGCTTTCCCCAGCTGATGGCCACACTCTGTGCATTGAGTGTCTAGGGGTTGCCCACCTTGATTTCTCCTGCTCGATCTGCGTGGGATTCAATCCCCACACATTGATCGACAGGCGGAACAAACTTATTCTAAAAGGCCTTCTCCCCCCACCTTCTACGGGGGCCCAGCCCTTCACTTCCACTGCTACCCCTGGTATGACTTCTACCCCCACCCCGGCCTTTGGGACTCAACTTACCACCAAGAGGACCAGGGACGAGGATAAGCACAGGCACAAGGACAAGTCTAGGAAGTGGTCCCCTGACTGCTATTCCTTAGTGGGACCTCCTGCCAAGCTCCGTTCAGCTCCAAGGATCAAGTCTCCCTGGCTCCGTTCCCCATGCTTCTCCCCAGAGCCAGAGGTGTGTCAGACCTGTTCCCCAGCATCGGCATCACATCACCACCCCTCTAGACTGATGTCAGTGGCTTCTTCATCCAGATCCGCCTGTAGCCTTTCCGAAGCTGAGGTGGACAGGATGATGCAGATGTTCATCCGCACCCAGATACAGATGGGAGTCTTGACTGACCCCTCTTCCTCCAGCAGCAAACTTGATCTGAAGGGAGGAGGGACACAAGGGCATTGTGGGTAAGGGTGGAGCTTGGAGCTCAGATCAGATGCTGGAGAAAGGCAGCCGAGTCAGATCCATGCTGGGTCGGTGTCCCACAGGCTGAAGACAAATGAAGAGCAACAACTCAGATGGAATGTTATGGTGAGTACATAACTTCTTTTTTTCAGAAAGTCTCTAGGAACAGATGGTATTCTTGTGGAAGTTTAGAAGTTAGGAAAAAAATGATAAAGATATGAAAGATCAGCAGTAGATAAACAGTATTTTAAATGGAGGGGAAGCACCAACATCTTGGAAGAAACCTGTGGTGGCTATGTTATTTAAAAATGATAAAGACCCATCATACCCAGCTTCATATTGACCCATTTCAATTTTAAACAATAATTATAAAATGTTTATGCCTATACTAGCTAAAAGAATGGCAAAGGGTTTGCCAAAATTGATAGATATGGATCACTGTGGTTTTGTGGACAGGAGACAAACATTTGACAGCATTAATAAGACAGTGGTGATCCTGAGGGAAGCAGAATATAAGAAAATACTGCTGCTGTTAGTGAGTTTTGATGCAGAGAAAGAATTCAGCAGTGTAAGCTGGGATTTTATCAGTAGGGCAATGGAAGCATTTGCATTCCTTGATACAATAATAAGGTTAATTAGGAGGATATATGAAGGAACGGAGGCAAGAATTAAAGTTGGCTGATACCCCTCTGATAAGTTGTGTTTGGATAGAGGAACAGGGCAAGGATGTCCTCTTCTTTTTTATTTGCTTTTGTTGAGAGCCATTGGCAAAGAAAATAAGGGACTCAGAAATGCAAGGATATAAATCAGTATGGCGGTAATTAAGAAAAGTTGGCTTTATTGGCAGATGATGATATTTTGTACCTGATAAATCTGGAAAAGGACATATTAGTGTGTTGTGGAACATTTTGAGATAGTTTCAGGTCTTCTCCGGATGTATTTTTGATAAAGATAATACAAAGGCTATAGACAGAAATTATGTATGCACACACAAATTGGTTCAGCAATGCCTATATTTATAAGGACACAATAGATGAAGTATTTAAGAGTAGGAATTGAAAAGGCTTATGACAGCTAAGGATATGTGGGAAGAGACTAAACTGAAGATAATGCAAAAACTGAAAAACTAGAAGCTTTTGTTGATGGATATGGAAAATAAGATGTAAACAGTGAAACGAGTTGAAGGAATTTATCTGGGAGGGGGAGAGGGCAAGAGTTAACTGGGATAAGCTGATCCTTCCAGTAGAAGAAGGTGGTTTAGGTTTACCTGATTTTAATGGATATTTTAGAGTTGCACAGTTAAGGCTCATATCCATAACACATGCACAGAAGATTATAATTCAAAATGGAAAGGGATGATGAACTGGTTTAAGTTTAAGAAATAAAGGGAATGTGCGATTTTTGATGCACATCCTTAAGAACAACAACACCCATGCAGAATACTGCTTTCATAAAAGTAGCATAGCAGAAACTATTCTAAAAACTAAGCCAACACAAGAATGCAGAAAGTATATTTTGCCAGTAGGGATGACTACAAGTTGGGATATAGAAAGTAGGCAAGAGGGGGCCTGAAATTTAGTGAAGAAAACTGTAACTAAGATATTGGGAGCAAATAACTTTAGAGCAAAAGGTAATAGAGTGGGATGAGGCCAATAAGACATTTGGAATGCAGACTAGAGACTGCCTTCCCTACCATAGATTGCTATCAGAGTATAGACAAAGAGAATTGGATAGGGGAACACTTAAGTGAAATACCTGCTCTGGTAGACTTTTTAATCAAGTTTGGAACTGAAGCTGCTGTTAAAATGGGAATTATCATAAGGCATATATAAATTGTAAGAATCAACAAGAGAAGGTTAGAAAAGATTGAGAAGATAGACTTTAAAAGCAATTCATAAGGAAGCAATGGAAGGACATATGTATGGCTTCCAGGTATGCAAAAAAAGTCTGGAATGTTTAGGATCTTTGGCTGGAGGTGTTTGCATTGGTATTTTTATACCCCAAGCAGACTTCAAAGAATTTTCCTCAGATAGCAAATGTTGAAGGTGAGATAGGGAAGAAAGAGGTAACTGGGAACATATGTTTGGGGAGTGCAATGAGTTTGCAGATTTTAAAAATTCCATACAGAGCACCCCATTAGAAATATTGGGTGTGCAAATGGCTATAACTAAGGAAATGTTTCATCTGATGATGTTAATCTTCTTTCCATTCATCACTGATGGGTTCGATTCCGAGCCCTTGGAACCGAGTCAGCCTTTTTACCAAGCTTGCGCCAGCCAAAAAACTCTCGAGCTAAGTCTCTACCCAGAATGCCCTTCTCCCTGTTACCCTAGATCTCGTTTGTCACATAGCCATAAAGCCGTGTTTCAGCCGAACTCTCAGCTAAGTGGAACTTTTTTGATATTTGTGTGAAAAATTTTTGATATATTCATATTTTATTAAGTGATTAGTATTTCCAGTGTCTTTTCTTCTGTCTAACCTTGTTTTTTCCTCTCTACCTGATGTTACCATTGGTTTTCAAGTACCATTGTTGGTACGGCCTTTTCTCCCTTACCAATGTGATATTTCTTCAATACCATAGTTGCTATTGTCTCTCCTGTTTAACCTATTAACTTTGGCTTTTATTAAGGTGTTTCCCTTTTTTTCTCTACATATCAGTGTATTGTTATATTTGTGACTTTTTTGAACAGAGTTGACTATTCTAGTTGGATTATACAGTTGGCCTGTGGTGTCTTTTCTATCAAGATGATGGATATGAAGAGTATTTCAGGTTTTAAGCATTGTGCTTCATGTAATGGCAAGTTACCTAATAGTGATTCTCATGATAACTGTGTATACTGTTTGGGAGTGCCCTACCTTTCATTGCAGCCTCCATGTGACATTTGTCGGAGTTTCAGTCAACGCACTCTTAATGACCGCAAAAATAAACTCATTCTGACATTCTGAAAGGGTTACTCAAGTCTTCCTTCTCAGAGGCCATTTCTGCAATGGCAGTCTCAACCCCTCCTACTAAGGACAAAAAAAGATCCCACTTTGTTCCTTCTTCACCATCGGGTGATCAGAGCAAGCCTAGGAAATCGAAGGTGCCAAAGTTATCTTCGGAGCATAAATCTGCCTCTATGGCTCCATCTTCCTTGGCTCTGACCATCTTGAAACCTTTGATACTGATGCCAGTTTCACCACCGGTCCTGCCTCTGGCACAATCATAGACCTTACTTCGCCTATTTCGACTTCGGCATCTGTGGCCACTTTGGCTCAGGACACACCTTTGACTACTGCATTAGCTTCCATTTTGGAACTGACCGTTTCGGCTCCGAGTGCCACTTAGGTACCGAGCATTCTACTTACTTCACTGGATTTGACCCCTTTACTTCCAGTCTCAAAACTATAGACTTCGGTGTGGCAGACCTTGTACCACAGACCCAATACTCCCCATCCATAGATCTGTTTCTTGGCCATGCATATTATCCCTTAATCGAATGTCCTGACTACCCATCCAGAGTATCCACTAGATTCACCAGGAGCCTGTCGGAACATGACGTGGTGTGTTTTGTTAATCCAGCTGTTGTTAGCTAGGGGGATCCCCCACACTTTCTAAGACTCATCCACCTGCAGGACTTGGGTTGACTTATCCATGGACTCCATCTTGCACTCCTCCTTCGACCATCTCGGTTCTGAAGCCTTCTGTTCCAACATCCTTCTTGGAACTCATCACCTCAGTGCCTACGGTGCATCTCTCAAGGCTTCGAGTTTGTCCCTTTGGTCATCGGTTACTGCTGAACTGGTCCTTCCTGTCTAGGGATTGGGGGATGGGTGCATCTGCTCAGGGTACAGAGCCGCCTCTCTCCTCGGTGCCAGTAGCCACGTCTGTGCCGATCCTGCTTGAGGCTCCATCCGTGGGGGTGGGTTTGTTGGACCGGGGTGTGACCCCGGTCCCGAGGTTGTATTTCTCGGTTCCGGGCTCCCATCCCTCTTTGGGTGGGCCTGCCTTCCACGTGATGGAGAGGGCTCTTGCTTCTGGCAGCACTCCTTTGATGTCGGAACCTCAGTTTTCACCCCCTGCGCTACAGCTGTCACAGTCCACTTCCCCAGGACACCGGGCAGAGAAGCTGCAGGAAAGCCCTGTTCAGGGTACCTGCTGTTCCGAGTCCTCCTCAGAGACTTCCACTGAGGAGCCCCCTCGAAAGAAGATGTGCAAGAGGAAGCACATAGACTCACTCGAGGAGTCCTTAATGGAAGACACGAATTACAATGATGGTGAAGGGTCCCCACGGTCACATCCTGGAAATGTTAAAGCAGACAGGTGACTGGAAACCCTCCAACCCTTCATCTGAGGAGTCTGTGTTCCTGCAGGCTTTTTGCACCTGGACCTCTACCTCTTGGATGACCCTGTCTGCAAACAAGCTCATCCAGCTCATCGTGCAGCATGCTTGGAAGAACCCCGATTCCATTGAGGTGATCCCTCGGAGACCAGACAAAATTCTTTCCCCTCCCGAGGAGAACCTGCATTGATCCAAAGGGTTACCAGTTGATGCTATGGTGGTGGTGGCCAATAAAAAGGACTTGGCTGAAGAAAGTCCCGCTGTCCACCCACCCAACAGGGAGTCACGAGTGGTGGACAGACTTGGGAATCATGTTTTTTCATCAGAGACCTTTACTATATGGTCCCTGAATTACTTGGCACATTTTGCAAGGTTCCAAAGACACTTGATCTCCAAACTCTCTGGGACACTCACAGGACAGTTGTCTGACGAGGTCAGGGACAAAGTGGCTTTGCAGCTCGCAACCCTGGAATCAATATCCAACTCATCCATGAGGCTGCTGTCACATGTGACTGAAGGGGTGGCCAGAGCCACGGGTTTTGGCATTGTTATGAGGTGTTATGCCTGGATGTGCATTTGTGACCTCACAAATTCCTTCAAGTCTTCCTTTCTGAATGCTCCCATCAAAGCTTTGCTCCTTTTTGGCTCCAAAGTGAAGGACACACTAGCCAGGTGTGAGCAAGATGGAAAGACCCTGTCTGCCATAATCCTATGTTTTCCAACCCTCAGCGTACCTTCTCCAGGAATCAGAGGAGTGGAAAAATGTGGCATAAGAAATCTCAGGGGCCTTTCCCTGCCACACGTGGTGATGATACCCCCAGAGGAAGAGGGGGTAACAATCCCGGAAGACATCCCTACAGAGGCAGAAGAGGTCCTTGTAACCAAGGCTCCATGTCTCTTTCTCTGGACAGCCTTATTAGCGCTCCTGAGGAGCACACCCAATTGCTTACCTCTGGAAGTAGTTGGAGGTAGTTTCTCTCTGCACCAAGCTACCTTGCAGTCTGTCACCATCGATTGTTGGGTGCAGAGTATCATCACCAGAGTTTACACCATTCCCCTTTCTTGTCAGCCAAATTTTCCAAGGAAACTTCCTGATGTTCCACCCATTCAAAGGGAAGAAGCAGCTTCAGAGATTATAAAGCTGTCTCAAAAAAAGAGTCATCCAACCAGTCCCACCAGACCAGCGCAGATCCGGATTTTACTCGAGATTCTTTTTGCTGCCAAAAAAAGACAGGGGACTGGAGACCCATTTTGGATCTCAGCAGCTTAAACAAGTCTGTCACCCAAACCAAATTCTGGATGGTCACGGTTCAGTACATTCTCCCCTTTTTAAGAGAAGGCAATTGGATGTGCTCTATAGATCTCTGGGATGTGTATTACCTCATCAAGATGGACAAATGCTCCAGGATTCTGCTTTGCTTCCAGCTAGGGGCCAGTCATTATCAATTCCATGCTCTGCCGTTCGGTCTCTCTACAGCCCCCAGAATGTTCACAAAATGCATGGCAGTGGTAACAGCCCACTTGAGACTAAAAGGATTCTGGGTGTTTCCATATCTGGATGACTGGCTCCTTACCGCCCCCACCGAGCATCTTTTGGTAACAGCACTGCATTATACTCTCTCTCTGGCAAAATTGTTGGGAATAATGATACATTGGGAGAAATTAAACCTTACCCCTACAAAACAAATGGAGTTCATTGGAGCAGTGTTCAGTACTCAGTCCTGCCTGGTATCACTCCCAATTCACAGACTCCATCGATTGAGGCTTCAGCTCCGGGTGATACTCTCTCAAAAAAGAGTCTGAGCAAGGGAAGTTCTTCAGGCCCTAGATTGTATGGTAGCATCAATCCCAATAGTGTCTCTAGCAAAGTTACATATGCGGATTCTGCAGTGGCTCCTTCTATGTCAGTGGTTCTCAAACTATCACCCCCTCGGTTACCAGATTCGAATAACCAATTCCTGCAAACAGGACCTCCTTTTGTGGATGAGGCCAGATGTAGAACTTTGGAGTCGTCCATTTCAATTCCCTCAGCCCACAGCCATTGTGACCACTGATGCTTCCCTGATTGGGTGGGGGGGCCATTTCCAGGGAAAGACTGTCCAAGGCACATGGTCCATCTCAGACGCCCACCTGCATATCAGTGTTCTGGAACTGAGAGCTGTGCTGTTAGGGTTGCAGGCCTTCCATTCAGCTCTCCCTTCCGGGCCAATTGCAATTCATTCAGACAATATATCATTCGTCTGGAATATCAACAACCAAGGAGGAACCAAGTCCTACCCCCTATGTTGAGAAGCCATGAGAATTTGGCAGTGGGCGATAGCTTCCAACCGCTTTCTGATAGCAGCACATATCCCAGGGAGCTCCAACGTGATTGCAGACAAACTGAGCATTTGTATCCTCATGCCTCATGAGTGGTCCCTCAACCCCGAGGTGGCATCAGAAATCTTCAGCCACTGGGGCCAGCCTTGCTGCAATCTTTTCACCTCTCCATCAAACAACAAGTGCAGCAGCTATTTTGCCCTACTTCCCCCAGAGGGGGAGTCATTGAGGGACACCCTGATCCATGATTGACCCACGTGATGTCTTTACGCTTATCCTCTTATCCCTCTGATCCCACAATTTCTAAAGAAAGTGCTTCGGTTGACATGCAAGGTGATCCTCATAGTCCTGTTCTGGCCTCAACAAGTTTAGTTCCCCCTCCTTCGGCCTCACCTAGTATACCCGCCGTGGATTCTGGACCCTCTACCAGATCTGATTACTCACCCCCAAGGGCTGTCACCCAAATCTGTCCAGTCTCAAGCTGACAGCTTGGTTTCTCAACTTCCACTGGTTGTCAGGCAAGCTAATCTCTCCTCGCCTGTTCAAGACATCATTCTGGCCTCTCACAAACCATCCACCAGAAGACTATATCAGGATAAATGGAAAAGGTTCCCCATCTGGTCCAAGGATAACATGCTAGACCTGTATTTGGCTCCATTAACTGCAGTGCTTCAATACTTGGCTAAGTTTTTTGATAATGGAGCCTCTACCGTACGAGTACATCTAGCGGCAATTTCCAATTTCCACAATGGTATAGATGGCACCCATCTTATCTCTTTATGCCTTTGCAAGGCTTTCCTTAAGGGGACCTCTCATATCAGGCCTCCTGTCAGACAGTCCGTGGAACCATGGAACCTCACTCTAGTCCTTTAGTCTTTGACTCAAAAACCTTTTGAACATACTGTGGTGTGACCTAAAATTTTTGTCTTGTAAATCTTTGTTATTGGTAGCCATTACATCTGCCAGAAGAGTCTTGGAGCTGCAAGCATTCTGTATCAAGAGGCCCTATCTGGTCTTTCATAAAGACAGAGTATCACTTCAGACAAATCCATCCTTCCTTCCTTCCCAAAGTTGCTTTGAATTCTCCATTAACCAGACCATTCATCTACCAGTGTTTTTTCTGAATTTTGCCAATAGAGGAGAGTATTTATCTGATGTTGTTAATCTTCTTTACATTCATCACTGGTGATGACATAACAACTTATATCCTCAAACCATGTACTCCTTCTGACCTACTACCCGCTGAATACTTGCAATTAGCAAGCAAAAAAAAAGCCTCTTCAGTTTTCAATACTGATAAACAGAACCATCACTGAAGGATATGTACCTAAACTTTGGAAAATCTCCCATATTATCCCACTTCATAAGGGTGGAAATTCTACTGAAATCTCTAATGTTATGGGAAAGGTGTATCACAAACACTTCACACACCTTCTCCAAAAAAACCCTACTCTCTAACACCCAACATGGTTTCAGACCATCCCACAGTACCACCACTGCCCTCCTCTCTGCACTTTTCTATCCTTTTCCTTTTTTTTTACTCATCAACCAAATACTCATATCACCAATTCTTATCATTATCAATAATAAAATTTATTCTTACTACCAAATTAATTACTTAATTAACAGACATTTAAGTACTCTAAATCTCCACTCTCCTCTATCACTTAACTGTCCCATCAACCTAACTGTCAACCTTGGTGTGGGGTCCCCTTATATTTTATTTATTAATTATTTTCTACACCTTTTGCTTTTAATGACCCAATACATACTGCTATACAAGCTCTGTATACTGCTCTCCTAATCTGCCATCTGCCTTCACACATCTGTACCTCACACAACACTCCTCACAAACTCTTTACAGAAGACAGCACTAACTACTACTTAAAACTTAAACTAAAAAAAAAAAAAACTCCTCCACTTTCCTCCTTCAATCTCCCCAATTTTATCATATTTATTATACCTATAATGGCACACACCACTAACATACCACACAAGACACCACTACCAAATCCACTACCATTGAACTACATGAACTTTATTATAACCACACACAACACACAAAAAAACCATTAACAAAAAAAAGGCTCTCTTTCCAGAATCACTCCTTTCCTCCTCCCAATCTCTCCTCCTCCCCTCTCCTCTCTCCCTCCTCTTCCCCTCTCTCCCTCTCCCTACAACTTATCAAAAAAAAAAAAAAATCAAAACAAAATCTCTCCCCTACCACACCATAGCCAGATTTGCCACAGGAAACCCCTACAAGAACCACACCACCACTGTACCAAAAACAACTAGGCTGGCTGGAATATCAGCAGCAACTAAAATTAACCCAGCTAGCTTAGCCATCAAATTCTTTATCATCCTGCACCTATCAAACACTGTTGGAAAATATTGGAACCAGTATCATTAATTATTATATAAGCTTTATCTCCCTCTCCCCTCCTCTACTGAAAATGGACATATATCCAGCTAGACTAGCCCGGTCAACAAATGTAAAATAAAATGTAAAATAAAATAAAAATATTGTCTTCACTCCTTAGATGTACATAGACAATTGAGATTTTACCTAGACAGGACCAAACCTATCCGTAAATCTGAACAGCTTTTCGTCTCCTTTTCTGGGCTCAGAATGGGAGAGGCTGTTTCCAAGGTTGCATTATCAAAATGGCTAAGGGACTGCATACGCTTCATCGATTCTCTCAATAATGAACCTATGCCAAAAATTAAAGCTCATTCCACTAGAGCTATGGCAACATCTGTAGCCTTCCATTCCAGGGCTTCCATGGATGACATCTGCGCAGCAGCTACTTGGGCTAAGCCTCATACCTTTATCAATCATTACAAGTTGGACTTGGTCTCCAGAGGGACAGCTGCCTTCAACTCAGTGGTACTCAGGAATATTCTTCCATACGGGCCACCCATGGACCTCAAGGTAGCTTGGGATTCTGTCCCACCAGTGATGAATGTAAAGAAGATTAACAACATCAGATAAAGAAGTTATGCCTTACCATAACGTTCCATCTGTGCTGTTCATCTTCTTTCATTCATCACTTCCCACCCTCCTTCCCCCTCCAAAGGCTGTTGGGGGATGCTTTGGGTCTAAGTGATGCCCTAGGGTATTTGTGCAGATAGTGGCCTTGTCTTTACTTCTTTTTCTCTAACAAACCCGATCTGAGGTAACAGGGAGAAGGGCATTCTTAGGTAGAGACTTAGCTTGAGAGTTTTTTGGCTTGTGCGAGCTTGGTAAAAAGGCCGACTTGGTTCCGAGGGCTCGGAACTGAACCCATCTGTGATGAATGAAAAAAGATGAACAACACAGATGGAACATTATGGTAAGACATAATGTCTTTTTTTGAGCTGGGACACAGGATCTGAATTGCATAGACATACTAAGGCCTTATTGAATTTAATTGTGTCGGTTGCCAAAAAAGAATTACTAGAAAATGGAAATCAAAATCTAAACCAAATATATTTGAAGTACTGAATATTGTGAAAGAGAGAAAAATACTGAAAATGGGATCTTTAAGAAAAGAGAAGGAGCAACTCACATAGAAATAAATGAAGGTTGTGAAAACAATACTGTGATGGTAGGAGGTACTGCCAGCCATGCCAGGAGAAGTGGGGTAGTGGATGTGTAACCTTGCCAGCACAGCTAGCTGGGAATTTGTAAATAATTGTATGTCATTTGTATAGCAAACTGATTTGTACAGATGCTTGTGCTGAAAATGTATTTTTGAGGTTTGCTTGTGTTAAAATATATCAACAGTGCCTCCTGCTGGAAGGAAAAGAAATGTACATGTATTATTGTAACTGAATTAAATGTATATGTTTTAACAGCATATACTGGAAGAGAAGATGTTAGTCCACCTTCTTCTTTCGTTTTTTTTTGGGTTAGGGGTCGCCACAGCTGATCACCTGTCCGCTCATGATTGGCAGTAGAGTTTTACAGTGTTGAGTTGCCAGCCTGGTGCCCAACCTTCCATAGAAGGTACACACATGTGCACACTCATGCCTAGGGCCAATTTAGAGTGTCCAATCCACCTACAGTATGTCTTTCGGATGTGAGAGGAAACCAGAGCACACTGAGGAAACCCATGCGATCACAGGAAGGACATGCAGACTCTGCACAGAAGGCACCCCAGCCAAGGATCGAATCGGAGAACCTCTTGCTGTGAGGTGACAACCCTAACCACTGCACCTCTGTGGCTGCCCAAGATGTTAATCCACTTGACTTTGAAAAATATTTTTGAAATTAAATTATTTTATGGGTTAAACCATAAAGATGTCATCCCACAGTTTTGAATGGAGCCAGAGACACAAAGTCTGTGCTACAGGATAGGTTGTAACTCCTGTAGGAAGAGTGTAATGGTTTTATGGTTTTACAACTTCAGCAGCTGGCTGCACCACATCTGAGCAATGCTCTATCTGTGTGTATTGTAGCACACAGGTGCTAAACCCTGGTAGCTTCTAGTGATAGGGGATAGCGTGGGAAACAGATTCAGATGACCAGATGTGTGTGATGTCTTTCTGTACAGAAATAATGTTTTAATATTAGAGAAGACTGAAGTCTCAGCAGCATTCTGTATTCTGTCTTGGATCTGACAAGGACCGCCCACCCATCTTGCCTTGCTCTATTCAGTAAGCAGCAACAGTGATTGTTTTAGTCAATCAGTAATAGATAGTGAGACTAGCTAAATACTGTTTTTCTACAACTGTATGAAACTTTCCACCACTGTTATTTTTAATATTTCCTGTGACTGAAACTCTGTTTACCGTGAACAGATATTTATTTTCTTGTTCTTTTATTATTTATTATTATATATATATATCATTTAGTCTTTTCTTTTTCTTTTATTATTTATTATTAAATATGTTTAAACTTTTCATTGTGGCTGGTCCATTTTAGAAAACATTTAAGCTTTGAGAGTATTTGCATATATGTATTTGCTGACAGCTCTGGCCACTCCTGAAGCTTTGCTGTTTGTATTAATATTAATTTTACTCAGTGTAATTGGATACCCTTTTAAGTGCCTTATAGCATCTGACTGGTGGCAGTGAAACTACCTTATAGTCTGGACAGAAGGTGGGATAGCTAATAAATCTGTGCCAGCCGTGTGTGTGTGTGTGTGTGTGTGTGTGTGTGTGTGTGTGTGTGTGTGTGTGTGTGTGTGTGTGTGTGTGTGTGTGTGTGTGTGTGTGTGTGTGTGAAGTCTCAAAGAGTGTGTCTGTCAGCTGCTTGGAGCAGGAACATGAAGCACTGGTTTCACAGAGAGGGTGCTGGATGACTTGGCTTGCACACTCGGCTAAGAACCTAACCCTACAGCTGTGCCAGTGGGGAATCTTACTTGGGTCCTGGGGGGAGACTGATAGAGACACCCAGACACCAGGCTGAGTGTGTGCCCTGTGTGCTCTTAAGGGAAACTGTGCTTGATGCAGAGAAGTCTGCATCTGGAAGTACTGAGTGTATCCATTTCTATTCCAAGTGAAGGCCCCTCTCCAGTGTCAGTGGTGAGGATTCAGGCTCCTTGATTACTGGCCCAGCATGGGGACGTCACATATTGTGAACAGTGGTGTGGATATTGGACTTCTGTAGCCTGTAAGCAGTTGTCACTAAAGGTGTGCATTCTCTCAGCAGCTACACGGTGGACATTTAGAGTTTCATATCACAACAGTTTTTATTAATTTTTTGTTAGTTTAGCTTAGTCAGGTAGAGCAGGCAAAATTGTTAGCAGAGGATTATGGTAAGCTGACAAAGAACCAGCTAGCCAAGGTGTGCGAAGCCAAAGGACTGATGTGTACCAAGCTGACTAAAGAGGAAATGATTTTAGCCTTAGTTGTAGCTCAGACCAGCAACCAGGAGGATAACCAGTCTGGTAATGGGAATTTACAGCCCTCAGAAACAGGACAGTTCACCTTTTCTTCAGAGGACTTAAAAATCTGTCAGTAGTTAAAGAGACTTGAACTGGAGGCCAAACATTTAGAATTAGAATCAGCAGAGAGAGATTGTGGCATTTAAATACTGAAGAAAGGAAGAAACAGATGGAACTGGAATCAGCAGAGAGGCTGCAGCATTTGAAGACTAAAGAAAATGAGAAGCCGCGTCAACATGAAAGGGAGATGTTGACTCTTCACCAGGGTCATGAAGTTAATGGGGAAGGGAATAACTGAACCCCAGAAGCAACAAAAGGCATTTCTTCCATAATTTACAGAGGATAATAATTTTGGTAGATCTGAAGTAGTTTGCTTCAACCTGTGGGTCTTCGGATCCGCATCGGATCCAACACAGCCACATTTTGCAACTATGGCTCTGAGCTCCATGCTTCTCCCATTACCCATAATGCCCCCTGTCTCCCTTCTCCCCTCAGATCTTGTTTTCCGCCTAAGAGTGAACAAGCATGGTCCGAGCTCCAGAGTGTTGTTTCAGTGTTTGTAAGCATATATTTTTTCTATTTTTGCTTCCTCTTGATTTTTCTTTTCTCTTGAACTGAACAGCTGGGCAGCGTAGATGTAAAAGCACAGCCACAGGAACCAAAAAAGAACCACTCTGAAGATGCCTTGTAAGGTGAAAGCGCTAAGTCGTTTCATTAAACAACTGTGATTTTGGGAGTGTATTCTTGGTTGGTTCTTTTTTGGTTCCTGTGGCTGTGCTTTTACATCTACGCTGCCCAGCTGTTCAGTTGCCGGTTGCAGTAGCCGTGGAATTGTGTTTGTATACACTCTGTGCGTGGTCTGCTTGAGGGCTGAACACCTCCAGTCCCCCTGTTCTATTTGTGCTGGGTTTAACCCCAGGGCACTTCAGGACAGGCGGTATAAATTGATCCTTAAGGGCCTGTTGCCCTCTTCTTCTGGGACTGCAGTCCCCCCTTCCCCTGTGGGGAAAGCAGCGGCTGCTGCTCCGGCTTCTTCTTCCCCGGCCTCTGGGACTCTCACTACCAGCAAGAGGTCCGGGGAAGGGGATCAGGTTAAGGAGGAACAGCCTCGCAAGCAATACCCCAACTGGTTGCCACAGGCCGGTCCACTGCCGAAAGTGAAGCCTGTATCCAGGCCTGTGACTCCTAGGTTCAAGTCCCCTAGGTTTTCACTTGAGCCCGAGAAACAACAAAGCCTGGTTCTGGTCAGGTCTTCCCCCAACCAGCACTCCCATCCGATTTTGGTAGCATCCTCCCGGTCCACTCGGAGCCTCTTGGAAGCAGAGATAGACAAGATGATGCATAGGTTTATCTGCACTCACCTACAGATGGGGGTCTTGCTGGGGCCTTCTCCCTCTGGAGCGGGTCCCTTCCAACCCTTGTTCTGTCCTACTACACCTTCTCTGATCCAACCTGCAGTTTTGGAGTAATTGGATCTGAGGACGATCGAAGTCGAGGGGTCGGCGCCAATGGTACCCTGTACCTCGATGCTGGCCAATGCCTTGATTTTGTTGGCTCCAACGGGTTCATATCTGAGCTCTTGGAGCCACAGCCTCGGGGTTGGATCCGAGGGGGGTGTTTTCTGCTCTGAGCCTGTTGGAGAGGAGCATCCCTCTCGGCGTCTTAGCTCCAGCAGGCTCAGTTCCAACTCTCCTGTCTGCACAAGGGGGAGCAGATTCTGCCTTTTCTGCCCATGAGGCACGTTCCCCCTCTGCTTTTGATGTGGTGGAGAGGGCTCTTACAGGGTCGAGACCTCAGACTATCTCATCCTCTGAATCCATTCAGACCTCCCCTGACTCTGAGTGTGGTTCCGGCCTTCTTGCCCTCTCAAGGACAGCCCTTGCCCGTAATGCCCCAGGTAGTTCTGCCTTCAGAATAGCCCATTTGCAAGGCCTCCCCAGACAGTCCTCCTGAGGAGGCCCTCCGCAAACATGCATGTAAAAGGAGGTGCTTGGACTCTCTACCAGAGTCCCTCATGGAAGACACGGATTTGGATGAAGGGGAAGGCTTCCCAAAGTCACCCCCTGAAGATGTCTCCTTTGGGGACATCATGGAGCTCCTCTGCCAGAGGGGGGTGTAGTCCACCCCAAAGCCAACCTCGGATGAGTCCGTGTTTCTGGAGGTATTTGGCAGAGGTCCATCTACCTCTTGGGTGTCCACTCCTGCCGACCCCCTTGTGGAACTAATAACATCTAGGGCATGGAAGGAGCCGGACACCATAGAGCCAGTCACTAAGTGGCCGGATAAGGTTTTGAGTCCACCCTCGAACAAGCTTCATTGGAACAAGGGGTCCCCTGTAGATGCTATGATTGTGGTGTTGGCCACCAAGAAGGAGCTTGCTCAGGAGAGCTCCATGGTCCACCCACCTGACTGAGAGTCGAGAGCGTTGGATCACTTTGGGAAGTGAGTTTATGGTTCATTGACCTTCTCTGTGAGGGCGCTGAGCTATATGGCACACGTTATTCGATTCCAGAAAGATCTTGTTTAGGAAATCACGGAGTCAACCCCAGGGTCCATGTCGGCAGAGGACAGAAAGACGTTCGATGCATGAATGGCCACCTTAAAAGCAGTAGCCAACACATCCATGCATTTGCTCTCCCACGCCATGGAGGGAGCCACACGGGTGCCGGGGACAGGTATTGCCATCAGGCGTCACTCCTGGCTCCACTTATGTCAATTTATGGAGCTCTTCAAGGCGTTTTTTACCAATGTCCCTTATGATGGTTCTTCCCTGTTCGGGAAGATGGCCAGAGAGACTTTGGTCCAGATCAAAAAGGACAAGAAGACACTGTCTGCCATCAGGATCTGCTTCTCTCCACCTCAAAGGTCTTTTTCCATGAACCAGCGAGGCCCAAAGAAGATGTGGTTCCGCAAGTCTCAGGTGTTTTCCTGGGATGCTCAGGACTCACCTTCCCCCAGAAGCAGAGAGAGAATTGACAGATGCTGCCCTAGAGGCAAAGGGGGTCCTAAATATTTTGGGGCCTGAGAACCTTTCTTGGATAAACCTGGGCAGCAGCCCTGAGGGGTTGCCCAACTGTTCTTCTCTGGAGGCAGTTGGGGGTCTTTTCTTGCTACACCCTTTAACACAGGAGTCCATAACAACAGATGATTGGGTGTTGCGCATCATATCCAGAGGATATTCCGTTCCAGGAACCTCCCCCATCCAACAAAGCCCTCCCGGACATCCAACCCGAGCAGCGGGAGGAGGCAGCAGTACAAATAGATTCACTGCTAAGGAAAAGAGTCATCCAACTGGTCCCCCTAGACCAGTTTAGATCCGGAGTTTATTCCAGGTTCTTTTTAGTGCCAAAAAAGACGGGGGACTTCAGACCAATCTTGGATCTGTCCGAACTGAACCTGTCTGTAACCAAGACAAAATTACGGATGGTCACGATTCAGTCTATCCTGCCCTGTCTGCAGGCCAGAGACTGGATGTGCTGAATTGATGTCCAGGACACGTACTATCACATCAAGATGGACAGGTACTCCTGGACGTTCTTTCACTTCCAGCTGAGAACCAGTCATTATCAATTTCGAGCCCTTCCCTTTGGTCTCACCACAGCCTCCCCAGGTGTTCACCAAGTTAATGGCAGTAGTAGTGGCTCACCTGAGGCTTCAGGGTCTTCAGGTCTTTCCGTACCTGGATGATTGGTTCTTTACTGCCCCTTCAGAGCATCTACTTTGTTAGGCCAGGGACTCCTTCCTTCGGCTAGCCAACAAGTTGGGCATCACAATCAACATGAACAAATCTGCTCTACTCCTGGTTCAGGTTTTGGATTTCATCAGGGCATGGCTGGACACATTACAAATGAGGGTGTTCCTTACGTTAGACAGGATACACAATCTGCGGTTACACGTCTTACATATTTTTCAGGCCCATTTACCGACAGCCGAGGCAGTGTTAAGAGCACTGCGGTCTATGGCGGCCACGATCAATATTCTTCCAATGGCGTGCCTTCATATGAGAGTGTTGCAGTAGACACTTGCAGTTCAGTGGTCCCTGTTAGATCTCCCCATGTTCTTTCCAGTGAGAATCTCGAGAGCATGCAGGGACTCCCTTTGGTGGTGGATTCAGTCTCCAGATCCCCTCAAGGGACGTCTGTTCCAACCTGCCTTTCCCAAAACCATGGTGACCACGGAGCCTCCCTATGAGGGGGGAGCATTGCTTAGAAAGGACAGTCCAAGGCATGTGGTCCCCTTCTGAGACCTTTCTACACCTCAATGTTCTAGCGATGAGAGCAGTTCTCCTTGTGTTGCAGGCCCTTCATGCTCATCTTCCTCTAGGAATTATTGCAGTTCAGACAGACAATATGTCAGTGGTCAGGTATATCAACAAACAAGGGGGAGCCAAATCTTATTCCCTGTGTCGAGAAGCCATGAGAGTGTGAGAATGGCCGATCTGCACTGGCTGTTTTCTGGTGACAATGCACATTCTGGGATGGTCCAACATTCTAGCAGACAGGCTCAGCAGATCTATCCCGATGCCTTATAAGTGGTCTCTGAACCCTTCAGTAGCAGAACAGATCTTTCTAGAGTGGGGTCGTACTTGCTGCAATCTCTTTGCATATCCTTCCAACGCGAAATGCAGTGAGTTTTTCACTCTAAACCCCCCACCAGGGGAAACCCCCAGAGATGCTCAGATTCATGTTTAGCCTCCCAGTCTTCTTTATGCATATCCTCCTCTTCCCTTGATGCCCAAGTTTCTGCAGAAAGCCTGAAAGCTGGGGAGCACTGTGATCCTCATTGCCCCATTCTGGCCTCAACAGGTTTGGTTTCCCTTAGTCAGGTCTCATCTAGTTGTTCCACATTGGACTTTGGATCCAGTTCTGCATCTTCTCTCTCATCCCTCGGGGGATCCCACACCCAGACCTGGACAGTCTGAGGCTCATTGCTTGGCTGCTCCAGTTCCCACGATTATTAGGACTCTTGGTTTGTCAACCCCTGTTAAGTCTATTCTGGTAGCGGTTCACAAATCTTCACCAGAAAAGTGTATTGTAGTAAATGGAAACGTTTCTCGATATGGGCCTCTCCGCGGTCCCTGTACCCTTTTACTTCTCCTCTTTTGGCAGTCTTAGATTTTCTGGCTAGCATTTTTCAACAGGGAGCCAGTTCCTCTATAGTTAATGTCCAACAGGCACCCATTTTTAATTTCCACATGGGGGTAAATATGTCTTCATTGTCTTCCTCTAAACTTTGTAAGACCTTTCTTAAAGGTGGTTTTCTTCTTAGACCCCCCAGTAAAGGATCCTGTCCCACTATGGGACCTTACCTTACTGTTGCAGGCATTGGTATCTCCTCCCTTTGAGCCTGTGGCTTCAGTGGAATTGCAATGTCTGACTTGGAAAACTGCCTTCTTGGTCACCATCACTTCCATCAGAAGGGTGTTGGAGCTTCAGACTCTTTCAATCAAAATGCCCTACATGATCTTTCATAAAGATAAGGTGTCGCTACGCACCAACCCGTCTTTCCTCCCTCAGGTAGCTTTGAAAGCCAATATTAATCAGACCATTAACTTGCCAGTCTTTTTTCCTAACTACCAGAACAAAGGGGAATATGGGTTACATTTATTGGATGTGCGTAGACAATTGAGGTTTTACCTACACAGGACTAAACCCTTCCACAAATCTGATCAACCTTTTGTGTCTTATGCCAAGCTCTTCTTCAGCAAACCAATTTTGAAAGTGACAGTTGCTAGCTGGATCTCCCAATGCATTGGCCGAGCCTATTTGAAAGGGGTTTGTCTCTGCCAGGGAAAGTGAAATCTCATTTGACCTGATCTATGGCTACGTCAGTGGCCTTTTGGTCCAGGGTATCTTTGGATGATATTTGTTCAGCTGCCACTTGGGCCTCATCTCATACCTTTATTTTGCATTATAAATTAGACATAGTCTCTAGGAGTAGAGCATCCTTTGGCTCTGTGGTACTCCAGAACATCTTTCCATGAGGGCCACCCAAGAGTTTGGTAGCTGGGGACTCTGTCCCACAGGTTGAAGATCAAATGATGTAAACTACTTCAGATAAAGAAGTTGTGTAATCTCCATAACATTCCATATGAGTAGTTTTACTTCATTTGTCTTCAACGGTCCCCCCCTACTTCCCCCTAACCTAAATTCAGATGGTGATATTTTTTCCTTATCAGATGGTTATTGTTGGGATCCTTGGTTCTGTCCAGGCTAAGGGAGTTTCCTATTGGTTATCCTGGTGATAAGGTGTCATTTGGTTGGGTGTCTGATACATGTTAGGCAGCAAACTCGATCTGAGGGTAGAAGGGAGACAAGGGGGCATTATCGGTAAGGGGAGGAGCATGGAGCTTGGAGCCATAACTGGAAAATGCAGTCGTGTTGGATCCGATGTGGATCAAAAGACACACAGGTTGAAGACAAATGAAGTATAGCTACTCAGATGGAATGTTATGGTGAGTACATAACTTCTTTTTTTATTCATATATTTAAAGAGTATGTAAACAGTGTAATGTTGACCAAGGGCTCTGGGTATGGCTCCCAACCCTCTTACAACTTGGTAAAACTGTAAGTGCTGTTTCTTAATTTTCTGTTATTGATTATTTAAACTATGAAAAAGTAAAGATGTTTACTTGAAAGTTTTAAGTTAATACCTGAAGCTTACAGAAAAAAAAGTTTTGTGAGCATAGACGCAAGGCAGATGAATGTGTGTGCAGTTATATCACTGAGTTAAGCACTTATTTCCATAGGTGGGTGAGTGGGTGTCAGATCACCACTTTTGAAGGGCTGACAGACTGGCAAACCTTTTGGTGAGAGAACAAGCCCTTAGCACTTTTCCTGAGAACATGAGAATCTGGTTGGCAGACTGAGAATGTAACTCTGCAGATGAGCTGGGGAAGAAAGGGGATTTCTACTTAGCAAACAGGGCATCACTGCACAGGAAAGGGATACCTAGTGCTGCACATGGATATAAGGGAACCCATGGTGGGCAGCCTAAACTGCCCCAACAGAGTCCACCAGTAACATGGGAAGCCACTAGTTCAGGTACACTGCCCAAATCAAGAGTTAAATGTTTTAATTGCAACAAGTGAGGGCCATGTAGCATATAGATGTCCACAGAGGCAAGGTGGTGAATAAAAGGTGGGAGAGGTAGCAAGTGGGAATAACAGTATGCCAGTTGTAAATATTCTGGAGATAACTAGGTCACCAAACTATCACAAGAGATTATGCCCTATCTTATTGGATGGAAAACAGGTCACTGCTAAGAGAGACAAAACCTCTGACATAACCATTATGAAGTCTGCAGTGGTTAAAGAGGAACAGTACTTGCTTGGTCAGTCCACTCCAGTCAGAGCTTTAAGAGGAACCCCATTACAAATGGCTTTGGTCAGGGTTCACCTTGACTGGGAGGGTGGAAAAGGAAGCAAGCAAATAGGTTTGTTTGAGAATATCCTTGCAGATGTCTTGATAGGGAACGATTTTGATAATGCAGTACCTTGTCTGCATGCAGTGACATGCAGTCAGGTTTGGAGACAGGCATGGGAGAGACCCAGACAGACCTCATACTTGAAGTTAGTGCTGGTGAGATGGCTATTTCAGGCCGGGAGCTACCCTGTAGCAGTGAGCCTGAAGGTGAGCCACAGCTGCTGGTAGGTACTGATATTCCCTTGGACAGAGTGACTGCAAAGGCAGAGGTGAGTGGTAGTACCCAGGCTGCATGAGAAACCACTGTCAGAGGATACCAGACTTCCTGTGGGTGGGGAACCGGGAAGAGTCACAAAAGGAGAGTGGAGACTCTAAGAGGCTTGATGGAGGTAGCTAGGGAGGCACCTGATTCTCAAGGATAAGGGGAGTCTGTATACTGGACCAAAGGGTTACTATATAGAGAGTGGACCTCTGAGAGAGGGCTAGCAGTTGGTAGTTCTTTGAGCCTATCATCTGACAATTCTAGCCCTGTAACCCCCTCTAATAATAATAGTAATTCCTACCTTCCATCCACAACTCCAACAACTTACTTATACTAAACTTGAATATTCACAGTATTCACAATATTATGAATAAACTAGAGGAACTTCATTCTACCATCTCTTTATATAACCCAGACATCATAGTCATCACAGAGACATGGCTTAAACCACATATCAAGGAGAATTCCATAACCCCACCTGGTTATAACATTCTGAGGGCTGACTGGGTACATAAAAGAGGTGGCGTAGTAGCCCTGCTTCACAAAACTAACCTAAAACTTCCAACTCCTACTAAAACAAACCCCAGACTTCAAAAACACAGAAACTTTATTTGCAAAACTCTCCTTAAATCAACACAAACATCTTAACTTGCTTGGCATCTATATACCCCCAGGTGATAACCTAACCACCCTAGAATCAATACCTCACTGGGCCTTCCACTCCCTTCCCCAGGAAACCATCGTATTAAGCGATGTTAACATTGACTGGAACTCTGTCCACTCTCCTACTCCCACCTACCATATCAATCTATATAACTTCACCTAACTCATACACTCCCCCACACGTATTAACAAGGCCACAAAAAGGGAATCCACACTAGAATGGATCCTCACAACCAACCCAATACTGCCCAGCAGTGTGGCACACTGGCCCAACACTCTCAGCGACCACAAACCCACTTTTATTCTTAGACACAAATTTAAAACCAACTCCCCCTCCCACTTACAAACTTACTCTCACAAAAATTTCCCCAAAGATCACTTCTTGAGAGCCTTAAAATACTGTAACTGGTCTCCCATCAAAACCTTCCACTTGACAAAGCAGTTGAATACTCCAACTCCACATTATTAAACATCCTCAACCACCTAGCCCCTATTAAAATAAACAAGGTACATAGTAACCCTGCCTCATGGCTCCAAAAAACCCCCACAAAAGCCTTACTCTGAAATAGAGACAAAGCCTGGAAAACCTGGCACCATTACAAAACATCAATAACTAGGCAAGCCTTTCTTGAACTTTGAAATAAGGCAAAAAAGGCAGGTTAAGCTTGCCAAGCAAAATTACTACATATCCGAACAACAGAAACATAACACTAACCCTCAAAACTTCTGGGCAACAGTGAATAGCATCTTCCAGCCTGGCAAATCCACCACACCACCCCCCAATATAACTGGCACAAATTTAGACATAGCTTGCAGCTTTAACAACTAATCTGCTCTAGTTTGCCATGTAGATATCAAGATGGGTGTCAAGCCAGCTCTCAGCTAAGTACTTTAAAAAAGTTATTATTCTAAATCTTTTATCTATAGTTTTTCTCTTTTTTACTTTGATAATCCCATTCTTCTTTTAGTTGCTAAACCTTTACTCCATATTAAGCACTTTTCTCCTGCTTTCCTTACCAACTTGGTAATTTCTAGTATCATTGTTGGTACAGGTCTTCCCTCTCTCTACCTTCTTTCTCCTTACCTCTTGAGGTAATCTTAATACCATCATTGGTATCCCTTACCTTCTGCTAAAAAAAAACCTCGCCTCTGTTTTTTCTTATATCGAGTTTGTAAGTTGTATTGTTTTTTGTTTGTGGCAGATACATGCTACCAGCTGTTCCCGCCATGTCTAAAAAGAAAGCATGTCATTAAACCTCTACTGATGTTAAATGAATGAACATTATGTCTAAAAAGAAAGGGACAGCAGGTTTCAAGCAATGCAACCAATGTTGTCGCAAAATGCTTAACTCGGACACGCATTCATCTTGTGTCTACTGCCTGGGTGTTCCGCACCTCTCTATTCAACAGCCTTAAAAAATTTGTAAAGGGTTCAGTTCTCATACCATAAACGAGAGAAAGAACAAACTAATTCTAAAAGGCCTTTTAAGAACTCCTTTTTCAGAGGCTATTTCTGGGTCGGAGGGCTCACCCCTTTCTCAGAAACTCTGTGCAGTGACAGAGACCTGGTTCAAGGTTCCAGAGAGCACCCCTGCATTACCAGGCTATAATTCACACCACACCTTTCGGCCACCTAACCTGGACTGAAGCACTAAAGGTGGAAGTGTGTCCATATTCATTAAGGATATCCACACCTCCAGGCTAGTTGCTCAGCATAATGCATCTGAGATTATCCAAGTACAACTAACCATGGGCAAGACCGCAATGCAAATTGTAGCTTGCTACAGATCCCCCACCATGCCCCAGGATTCCCACTCCTCATTTCTTGATACACTAGAAAATATTAAGGTACAACCTAACACCCTAATAATGGGTGATTTCAACTACCCCACCATTAACTGGGAAAACTACTCATGTACCAACTCTTGTGCTCAACGTTTTCTGGAATTCATAAATACCAATGCCTTGGATCAATTTATCCACACCCCCACCAGGGGCAGCAATATCCTAGACCTGGTCATTACCAACATGGGCAACCGGTGTTCCATACCAGAGGTCAATACCTCGTTGATCAGATCCGACCACAAGCAAATCACCCTAGACATCCACATCCCACCCCCACCCCCATTAGGGAAACCACCGTAAAAAATTTCTTCAAAGCCAACTTCACGCTTCTTAAGACAGAAGTGACAAACTTCACGACACCCATGCTGACAGGCAATAGAGATACAACTGCTGAATCCTATGCAATTGCACTTTATAAGCACTTACACAAGTGCATGGATCGTGCAATCCCTAACAGAACCAAGATGCTATCCTCCAAGAAAAGGAAGCCAATCTGGTGGTCCCCTGCTATAAACAAACTGTACCACAGAAGAAAGAAAATGTTGCAAAAAAGAGTAAAATCCCATGATTGGAGGAACTCCGTGGTTAGCCTTAGTAAGAAGCTGAAATCCCTCATAAAATCCTTCAAGGCTAGTTACAAAAAAAAATCGCCACTGATTCTAAAGACAACCACAAAGCATTCTATAGCTATGTCAAGAATCTCAATGGCAACACTCAGATCTGCTATGAGTTACAGCACAATGGCATTAAATATAGAGAACCAACTGATATTGCCAACATTCTGGCAGATAGGTTCAGTGCTAACTTTACCCCTCTCTCATCCCCTAAAGAGCCCATCTCTGTACTGGAAGAATGCAAAGTACCTGTAATTACGGCTGCACAGGTAAAAGACACACTCTCCAAAGCCAAGAACACAGCATCCATGGGACCTGACAACATCCCAGGCTGCATTCTACATGAACTACAGAATGAACTGGCACCCCACCTAAGTACCGTGTTCAATCATAGCCTCACCTCAGGCTTTGTGCCCACTGAATGGCGCACAGCAATGGTTATCCCAATCCACAAAGGAGGAGCCACCATGGACACTGGGAACTACCGCCCCATTAGCCTGACGAGCCTGGTCTGCAAGGCTATGGAGAGTAACATCATGGAACTTATAAACAATGACATTGGTAATCTCCAAACTCTGGACCCTACCCAGTTCGGGTTTGTAAAAGGCAGATCATATTTTCTAAACCTGATAGACTTATTTGAAGCGGTCACCAAAGCCGTAGATGAGGGTAAGGTGGTATACAAAGCCTATCTAGATCTCGCCAAGGCTTTCGACACCATCCCTCACTCTGGAATTATAGACAAACTCACTAAACTAGGTATAAATCCCTATGTCAAAAGATGGGTTGCCAACTGGCTCACTGACAGAACCCACACTGTGAAAGTAGCAGACTTTAAATCCAACTTCAGACCAATGACAAGTGGAGTACCACAGGGTTCAGTCCTAGATCCTCTCCTGTTTGGTATCTACTTCTCTGAAGTACAGGCTAACACAGAAGGTCTTTGGCTAACAAAGTTCTCAGATGACTGCAAACTAGGAGCCATAATCAAAACTCCTGATGATGTGGATATCCTACAAAAGGGCCTCACTGAGACAGATGTCTGGTGTCAAAGCCATGGCCTCCAGCTCAATGCCAAAAAGTGCATTGTCATCCCTTTTGGTAAAAATGCTGTACCCATGAACTACCACATAGGTGGTAATCTACTTAACACAGAAAGTGTGATAAGAGACCTTGGGACACAGGTGGACTGTAGTCTCTCCTTTGATAATCACATCACCACAGTAGTCAGGAAATCCTTCTACATGGCACACCTCATCACAAAAGTTTTCTCATCCAGTAAAAAAGAGGTCATTGTTCCCCTCTACTCATCACTCATTAGACCCATTACAGAGTACAATGCCCCTTTTGGTATGTACCTCACAAGGCATCTACAACAATTGGAAAGGCCACAGAAATAGCTCACAAAGGGGATTACTGGCCTCAAACAAATGCCCTATGCAGACCGTCTCAAAAAACTCCAGCTTTACTCTGTCACATATCGCCTACTCAGAGGTGATCTCTGCCTAACATACAAAGCTATGTCAAACCCAGAGCTGTTGGACATGCTCCACATAAAGAAATCCCAGTCCCTCCGAGCTACACGCTGTAGGGACCTAAACCTTGTCACCACAATGAACAGGATATGCTGGAGGGATAAATTCCTGTCTCAGAGACTTCCCATACTCTGGAACAAACTACCTAGCTATATCAAACAAAGCTCCTCATTAGCACTCTTCAAGAAAAATCTTGATGATTGGATGGGAGATAGGAAATTCACCCCGGGGATCACTTCTGTGGCTCTGCTTGACAGGGGCACAGGAAAATAATTTTCTTGGGTGGCAAAAGCCAGGGTACCATTTGGCTAGACTTATATAGACCCTAGGGTCAATAGCCTAGTACCTACCTATGAACCTATAAACAGCATAAAAAAAGAAGTCACTCATTCCCTTCCTCACCTCATTCTAGTGACAAGAAATCTACTGAACCAAAACCGAAAATACCTAAATTGGCACCAACGCCACCGGGGCCTCAGTTGCCCTATACAGTGCCGACCTCAGTTCCAAAGCCACGATCGTCTACTTCGGTGCTATCTTCAATGACACTGCCTCCGGCACTACCACTGTACTGATAATGCCCACTGCACTGACTATGGCTTCAACAAGTGCTTTAGCCCCATCCTATTCAGCACCAACAATAGTGCATCCAACACCGGTCGCCTCCCCCTCACTATACATCTTACTGGTCCTAAGACGGTGCCGATAGGAGAAACTGTACCTCAGACCCAATACTCCCCTATGGCAGATCCTTTCTTTGGGCAGCAATATAGCCCTTTTTTGGAATGGCCTGATTCTCCGTCGGGGATATCTACCCAATCCTCCAGGAGCCTCTCAGAATTGGACGTGGTGCGACTTGTAGATCAGCTGCTGATGGCCAGAGGGATTTCAACACCTTCCAGGACTCCCCTCCTAACTGGAGTTGGGAATTTTTCCCACGGACCTGCATATTCTTTTCCTTTGACCTTTTTGCAGGTATTGAAGCACTTGGCACCAACATCTATTCTGATTCCAACTTCTTCAGTTCTACTAGTGGACCTCACCGTGGTTCTGGAGCTGACCTTTGGTCATTGGCTCAGTCGAAGCCAAGCCATCCTCGGGATTGTGACTGGGCTGTCAGCACTGTGACCCCTAGTATGGTGCCAATTTTTTCTACGGTGCCATCTACTACGGTTCCTGGAGTCTTGGCAGTACCAAGTTGTCTTGGGGTTCCTTCCTTGGGAGTGGGCTCGTTAGAGCAGGGTGTGACCCTGGTTCCAAGGTTGTCCTTCTCAGTTCTGGGCTCCCACCCCTCTTCAGGTGGGCCAGCTTTCCAAGTGATGGAGAGGGCCCTTGCCTAGGGAAACCATCAGCATCAGAATACCAGGTATGTCCTCTCTCTGAACCGCAGCTGACTCAGACCACCACATTGAGACATCTAGCACAAGAGCCTCAAGATACCCTAACGCAGGGTGCCCTCTCTTCTGATTCTTCTTCAGAAGCCCTCACTGAAAAGGTACCATGTAAGAGATCAAGCAAGAGGAAGCACATGGACTCCCCCGAAGAGTTCCTCACCGAAGATACGGACTACGAAGAAGTGGAGGGGTTCCAACAGTCACCCCCGAGGATGTCTCCCTTGGAGACATCCTGGAAATTTTAAAGCAGTGTGGAGACTGGAAGCCCACCAATGCCTCCTCTGAGGAGTCTGTATTCTCACAGGCTTTTTGTGCTCAACCCTCTACTTCTTGGGTGACTCCAGCTGCAGACAAACTAGTCCAGCTCGTCTTGCCATGCACATGGAAGAGTCCTGATACTATTAAACCAAACTCCCTGAGACCAGACAAAATTTTGTCCCCACCTGAAGAAAGTATACACTGATCCAAAGGCTTTCCCATAGATGCTATGGTGGTGGCAGCAGCCACTAGGAAAGAGCTTGCCAAGGAGAGCAAGGCTGTCCACCTCACAAACAGGGAGTCTTGAGCGGTGGACCGGTTAGGGAAACGAGTGTTTGCCTCATCAATCTTTGCTATTCGGTCCATGAATTACTTGGCACACTTTACTAGGCTTCAGAGAGACCTAATCTTGGAATTCTTAGGAACCTTTGCAGGAGCAGTTTCTGATGAGGTACGGGACAAAGTTACCTTGCAACACTGGAATCTATATCCAACTCATCCATGTGGTTAATCTCTCCTGCTACTGAAGGGGCAGCTAGGGCTTTGGGTTCAGGTGTTGTCATGAGATGTCACACCTGGATGTGCCTTTGTGACTTTGTGGACCCTTTTAAGTCTTCCTTTCTTAATGCTC
Source organism: Protopterus annectens (assembly GCF_019279795.1). Lineage (NCBI taxonomy): Eukaryota > Metazoa > Chordata > Ceratodontiformes > Protopteridae > Protopterus > Protopterus annectens. Next base: position 44,055,603 of record NC_056747.1, on the reverse strand, counting down.
CAGTGGAAGCTTCTTCCCTTTTTGACCCAAAAGTGGAAGACACAGTAGCCAGGTGTGAAAAGGATGGCAAGACCCTGTCTGCAGTGGGTATATGTTTTTCCAACCCTCAATGATCCTACTCTAGGACTCAGAGGAGTGGAAAGATGTGGCACAAGAAATCCCAGGGTCCTTTCTGTGACCTCACCGTGGTTCTTGAGTTTACTCCCCGGTGCAGAGAGGGTAGCTCATCGAGAAGATGCCTCTACAGAAGCAGAGGGGGTCCGGGTAACCAGGTATCCAGAGATTCTTTCTCTGGACATCCCTACCAGCGCTCCAGAAGAGAAGCCCGATTGCTTTCCTCTGGAAGCAGTCAGGGGATGTTCCTCTCTGCACCATCCTGCCTGGCAAACAATAACCACAGATTCTTGGGTGCAGAATATATCAGCCAGAGGTTATCACATATCCTTTGGTATTTTGCCAAAGCCATTAAGGCACATTCCCGACGTTCCACCCAGTCAAAGGAAAGAAGCAGCTCAAGAAATATGAAAGCTGTTTCAAAAAAGAGTCATCCAAGCAGTCTCACCAGACCAAATAGGATCTGGATTTTACTCAAGGTTCTTTTTGTGCCATAAAAGACAGGGGACTGGAGACCAATCTTGGATCTCAGCATTCTGAACAAATTTGTCAACCAAACAAAATTCCAGATGGTCATGGTTCAGTCTCTCCTACCCTTCCTGGAGAAAGATAATTGGATGTACTCAGTAGATCTTCAGGATGTGTATTACAACATAAAAATGGATAAACACTCCAGAAGATTTCTTCGCTTCCGGCTGGGAGCCAGTCATTACCAATTTTGGGTGCTGTCCTTTGGACTCTCTACAGCCCCCAGAGTGTTCACTAAATGCATGGCATTGGTAACAGCTCACTTGAGACTTCAAGGATTCCAAGTGTTTTTGTACTTAAACAATTGGCTCATTACTGCCCCCACCAAACGTCTACTGGTTGCAGTCTTAAACTACACTCTAAAACTAGCAAAATACCTAGGAAGCTCTATAAACAAGGAGAAATGCAAGTTGACTCCTTCTCAAACCTTAGAATTTGTAGGAGCAACTTTCAATACCCAATCTTGCCTAATCTCCCTGCCAGATCACAGATTACTGGGGTCCCAACTTGGGGTGATACTCTCTCAAGACAAGGTTCCAGCTCGGGGTGTCCTTCAACTTATAGGATCAATGGCAGCATCAATTACAATAGTTCCCCTAGCGAGGCTACACATGAGACTTCTTCAGTGGCTCGTGCTAACACAGTGGTCCCCTTCGCACCATCCTATGTCCTTTCAGATCCACATAACAAAGCGATGCAAACAAGATTTAACTCGGTGGATGATGCCAGAAAAAGACTTATGGAGTCGCCCTTTCTCCCCATCTCACCCCAAGGCCACAATGACCACAGACGCTTCCCTGATGGGGGGGGGGGGCATTTTCAGGGAAACATGATCCAAGGCATTTGGTCAACCACGGAGGCCAATCTGCATATCAGTGTTCTAGAACTGAGGGCAGTGTTTCTAGTGTTGCAAGCATTCCAATCTGTCCTCCAGTCAGGGACAATTGCTATCCAGTCCAACAACATGTCAGTTGCCTGGTACATCAACAAACATGGGGGAACCAAGTCCTACCTGTTCTGTCGAGAGGCCATGAGAATTTGGCAATGGGTGATAGCTTCCAAACACTTTCTGATAGTAAAGCAGATTCCTGGGAATTTCAATGTGATTGCAGACAAACTGAGCTGATGTAGCCTCCTGCCTCACGAGTGGTCCCTCAATTCAACCATAGTGGCGAAGATATTCATCCGCTGTGGCCAGCCTATTTTCCTGTCCAGCAAATCACAAATGCAGCAGCTACTTTGCCCTAATACCCCAGGGGATGCTTTAATACATGATTGGCCCACAGGACTTCTGTATGCTTTCCGTTCCCTTCCCATAACCCCACAATTTCTAAAGAAGGCCCTTCGGCTGAGAAGCAGAGTAATCCTCATTGCACTCTACTGGCCCTGACAAATCTGGTTTCCCTTCCTTTGGCCTCACCTTGTATGCCAACAATGGATTCTGGTTCCAACTCTGGAATTAATCTCACACCCACAGGGGTTGATTCACCCAAACATATCCAGTCTCAAGCTGACAGCTTGGTTTCTCCACTTCCAGTAATTGCCAGGCAGAATAACCTTACCTCCCCAGTACGTAACATTCTTCTGGCTTCAGATAAGCTATCCACCAGGGAAATCTATCTTAACAAGTGGAAGAGATTCCTTATTTGGTCCTGACAGAGAGAACTAGACCCTTGCTCTGCTCCTGTTAGTGTGGTTTTGGAGTATTTGTCAGGTCTTCTTCATTCAGGAGCAGCAGCCTCCACCATTAGAGTACATTTGGCTGCTATCTCAAACTTCCATAATGGATTCCAAGACTCATCCCTAATCTCCCATCATCTCTGTAAAACCATCTTGAAAGGGGTCTCGCATATCAGACCACCCTTCAAAGAACCGCTCGAACCTTGGAGTTTAACACTAGTACTGCAGTCCCTGACACGATCACCTTTCTAACCTGCTGCCATTTGCGATATAAAGTTCTTATCCTGGAAATCCCTATTTTTAGTAGCCATCACCTCAGCAAGACACATATCTGAGCTTCAGGCCTTGTGCATGAAGTGCCCTTACATGGTCTTTCATAAGGACAGAGTATCACTCCGGACTAACCCTTCCTTCCTGCCCAAAATTATTTAAGAATTGACAATTAACCAGACCATTGACCTACCAGTCTTTTTTCCAAACTACTCAAACAAAGGAGAATACTGCCTTCATTTGCTGGATGTACATAAACAATTACAATTTTATCTGGACAGAACTAAATCAGTACGTAAATCAGACCAATTGTTTGTTTCCCATTCAGGTCCTAAATTGGGAAACGCTGTTTTTAAAGTGACTTTATTTAAGTGGTTGAGAAATTGTATACGTTTTGTCTACCAACATAATCAAATTCCTCTAATGAACAAAGTCAAAGCACAGTCCACCAGATCAGTGGCGACTTCTGTAGCTTTTCACTCAAGGGCTTCAATGGATGATATCTGTGCAGCTGCAACTTGGGCTATCCCTCATACCATTATCACTCATTGCAAATTGGATTTGGTCTCCAGGGGGAGAGCATCCTTTGGTTCAACGGTACTCAGGAACATCCTTCCATAAGGGTCTCCTAGGATATAAAGTAGCTAGGGACTCTGTCCCGTCAGTAAGGAATGAATGAAGATTAACAACATCAGATAAAGAAAGTATGTTCTTACCATAACATTCCATTTATGTGGTTCATCTTCATTCATTCATTACGTCCCACCCTCCTTCCCCCTCCAAGGGGGTCCTGGAGGTCTGGATTTGATCCAAATCCCATATTAGGGGACCTGCTCAGAAAAAGCCTCTGCTTTCTTTATCAGGGGAAAACTCAATCTGAGGTAACAGGGAGAGGGGCACTATGGGTAAAGCTTAGCGCAAGAGTTTTTTGGCTGGCACGAGCTTGTTATAAGGCTGACTCGGTTCCAAGGACGGAACCGACACCCAATGAATGAATGAAAATGAACAACACAGATGGAACATTATGGTAAGAACATAACTTATCAAAATGGAAAGCATGTTAAACAATGAATGTGAATATGTCAAAGTAGAATCTATTATTACCAGATCTTTTAAATATGTATGTGATTTTCTTTATGACAGTTTATTGTGTGGCAATTTGGATTCTGTGTCATACAATTTTTGCTATGGTGAACATCCAGAAGTGGGGGTTTTGTTTGGCATTCCTAAAACCCATAAGTGCCTTACAGACCCTCCTTTTCGACCAATAATTTCTGCTCCAAATTATGTCACCCATGATATTTATTTCATGGTTGATGCCTTATTAAATCCATTAGTTTCAGAAATGAATTCTTATATAAGGGACTCCTGGGACTTTTTGAACAGTATTAAATTGTTAAGTGAAAATGAATTGTTTGATCCTGAATTACATGTGATTTTTGATTGATATTGTATCATTGTACACGTGTATTCCTCACGACATAGGCATTGAATATGTAAGAGCATATTTATATCTATACACTAATTCAGACAATACAACAATTAATTTTTATTGTGAAGCTTTGGAAGTGCTTCTAAATAATATTTTTTTTGTTTTTAATCAGCAGTATTATAAACAAATTAGAGGAGTAGCGATGGGCTCCCCAGTAGTCCCCTATTTTGCCAATATAGTAATGGGATGGTGAGAACATCAGGTCCTAGAACATTTAGACAGTATATTCAAGATTATTTATTATAAAAGATTTACTGATGATTTGGTTTTCATCATAAAAGGTGGTTTAAATGACATCATGATGTTTGTTAACAAACTGAATGAAGTGTCAGACTGTTTGCAGTTTGTGGTGGACGACAGAGGTTCTATCACCTTTTTAGATGTTCTGTTAAGTTGGGATTATGGGTCTAAAAATTTTGTTAGCAGTATTTATAGGAAAAAGACCTTTAAGAATACTTATGTCCATGCTACTAGTCAGCATCCAAAATTTATTAAAAATAATATTCCGAGAGGTGAGCGAATTCGTGCTAGTTGGATGACTAGTGAAGATCATCTGCTGGCCACTGAATTAGAGTATATTATTAGTCTTTTTATAGAAAGAGGCTATGAAGAAAAATCCTTAAGAGACATGGCAAAAATGTATTTTTTTATTTTACATTTGTTGACCGGGATAGTCTGACTGGATGCATGTCCATTTTCAGCGGAGGCCCGGGGAGAAAAGCTCCAAGGGTAAGCAGATACATCATTACATAATACCAGCATTACATATTACAAACAGACTATTTACAGAGATTACATAAGTAAGCAAATTAAGCAAAGTTCCACAGGTTACAGTTAATCCTGAGCACAAGTCAGGATTAAATTAAATGACACAGTAAACTGGTTAACAGATTTTTACACATTCTAGAGAGCTAGCCAGGCTTGATACAGTGACATAGCCAGTTAAGTGACAAATGTTGTTTGAGTTTAGTTTTAAATTGACCTAAGGTGGAAAGTAAGGTAATATCAGCTGGAAGAGAGTTCCAGGATCTACTTACAGAGTTTGCAAAGAGAGAATCACCGGCTGCGTTATTAATTTTGCTAGTCTGAATTAGTAGTTTGTTAGAGGATCGAAGCGGTCTAGGATTGTTATAGGGGGTGATAATATTTTTAAGTGCAGGAGTATTGTCCGGATTATACAGGATTTTATAGGCCATAATCAGTTGGTTATACTGCAAAAAGTATATGGTAGCAGAGAGAAATAAAATTCCTCCCCATTTTAAAGAAGGGAATAGTTTTTTCCTCTATAAAAAATGTTAAGAAAGCTATTGCTAAGAATGAAGAGTTGTTATGCTTTAGCATGGACGTGACAATAGATAATAATAATATACGCAACATTATAGAATGTAATTGGAAGATCATTGAAGGGAATCCAGATTAATTAAGTAGTGTTGGTGGTAAACCTAAATTTGTTTATAGGAATAATTACAACTTAAAGAAATTGTTTTCATAAAACTCGAGGCATGTATAAATGTCATGGATGCACTATGTGACACAGACATCCTCCAAAAGGGTCTCACTGAGACAGATACCTGGTGTCAAAACCATGGCCTCAAGCTAAATGCCAAAAAGTGCATAGTCATCCCCTTTGGAAAAAATAAAGTACCCACAAACTACCACATAGGTGGTAGCCCCCTAAATACGGAAGACGTAATAAGGGATCTGGGGACCCAAGTAGATAGTAACCTCTTATTTGATAATCACATTGCCAAAGTGGTTAGAAAATCCTTCTATGTGGCCCACCAAATCACAAAAGGGTTTGCATCCAGATCGAAAGAGGTCATTGGGCCCCTGTACACATCACTCATCAGACCCATCATAGAGTACAGTGCCTCATTTGGGATGTAACTTACAAGACACCTGCAACTACTGGAAAGGCCACAGAAGTACCTCACCAAGAGGAACATTGGCCTCAAGCAGATGCCCTATGCAGCTCGACTGAAGAAACTCCAGCTGTACTCGGTTGCATACCACCTACTCAGAGGTGATCTCTGCCTGACATACAAGGCCATGTCCAACCCAGAATTGATGGACATGCTCCACCTAAAGAAAACCATATCCCCTCAAGCCACACGCTCCAGGGATATAAACCTCACCACAACAATAAATAGGATGTGCTGGAGGGATAAATTACTGTCCCAGAGACTTCCCATGCTCTGGAACAAGATTCCAATCTATATTAGGCAGAGCTCCTTGCTAACCTTTTTCAAGGGAAACCTTGATGAGTGGATGGGAAACAGAAAGTTTACCCCAGGGATCACTTCAATGACTCTGCTGGACAGAGGCACAGGGAACTAATCTAAGGGGGCAGCGAAAGCCAACACATTCCGGCTAGGCTTATAAATGCCTTCGAGCATATAGCTTAGTACCTACCTATGAACATATGTGCTGATATATTTTAGAAGGACTGTATATCTTACTTCCACACATTCCTTACACTATACCTGTTCCTGGAGTTTTTAGCTGTAAAATCCAAGGGGTGATTTATGTTGCTGTTTGCGACAAATGTCAAGAATTTTATATTGGTATGACAACTAGAAACTTGTATAAGAGAATGAGAGAACACATGTATAGTATAAAAAGGAAATATATAAACAATGCTCTGTATAAACACAGTTTGACGTGTTGGTTTTAAAAAGTTTTCATTTTCTATTTTTTAACAAGGTGTAGCTGACATTAGAGGAGGTGATTTTAAAAATCATTTAGAACAAAGGGAAGCCAAATGGCAAATTCAGCTGCAAGCTGATAAAAAACCTGGTTTGAATGACGTTATCAACATCATTTTTTTTTAAATATCGTAAATTAATGATTAAGAAACGAAATTTAGTTTTTATGTATATTTGCAGCTTCACTAGAATTTTTATAGTAATGTTTATGGTATTTAGAAATTAATTATTTAATTGTTAAATAGATTAATTCATGGTTTAATTGGTTTGAGTTTGTTATATATTGTAAGGATATTATGTGAAGGTCATTCTGTACTGAAGAAGTCCTTTAGATGAAAGCAGAGATTAAAGTTGATTTGCGCTAATGCTATTTTTCTTTTCTTTTCTTGGTCAGTGGTTTTGGTGTTTTGGTTTTTATTTTTTTTTTTTTAAGAACATAACTTCTTTTTTCACCTCCTCTGTACTCAAACTCATAAATGAATCTACTTCCACCAACATCCCACAACCTCCTAAAGCCCAAAAAAATACCATTCCCTTCACACTCAAGTCAGTACCAACATCCACTATTTAGAAATTCTTAGCTAAGCTCAAACCAACTACCCTTGTCTCCGACAACCTTCCCACCAAATACCTCCAACTTGCATCCTCAGCTATAGCCTACCCCCACTTCATTACTAATTAATAGAGCCATTACCGAACAAACCATTCCAACCTTGTGGAAGACCTCATTCATCATTCCCCTCCACAAAGGTGGCCCCTCTATAGACCTTTCTAACTATCATCTAATTGCAATCCTTTCATCCCTCTCAAATATTCTAGAAAGGTGCATTATCACCAATTCCTCTCCCACCTCCTCTCCAGCAACCTTCTCTCTACAACCCAACATGGCTTCTGCCCATCCCATAGCACCTCCACTGCCCTACTCAGCTTCACCAACACTACAGACTCCTCCAAGAACCAAGGCAAACTAGTTTCAGCTACCTTTCTAGACTTATCCAAAGCATTTGACACAGTTTCACACAATAAACGTCTAACTTGCCTCAGTGATCTCAGCATTAACAACTCCACTCTGCTCTGGTTCAAAAGCTACTTAGACAACCCCCACCAGTCCGTCAAATGGCTCAACTCCCTATCTTTCCTACTCCCAGTCACTCTAGTAGTACCACAAGGTTCAATTCTTAGCCCCCTTCTTTTTAATATCTTAACTAACCAACCACAAAAGCCGATATAGTCCAATACGCCGATGACACAACCCTCATATGCTCTGCATCCAATATCCAGCTTCTCTAACAAAAAGCCCAGGAAGCCTTCACTGAAATAGAGAACTGGCTCAGTAATTCACAACTGATATTAAACCCCAAGAAAACACAACTTATGCTGTTCCATCCAGCTAAGACCAATGAACTCTCCTTCTCCATATTATCCACCAACAAGACTCAAATCACCCCTGTCTCAGAGGCTAAGCTCCTAGAACTTCCCATCAACCAGCAGCTCAGATTTAACAAACAAGAACCATTTCTAAAGTCCAAAAAAAATAGGCTCCCTCTACAGATGCAAAAGGTATCTAACCTCCGAATCTCGTATTGCCATAGCCAGAACCCACCTCCTATCTACACTACTATATACTTCCCCCACACTAAGAAACCTGAATAAAACTGACTTGAATAAACTGTCCACCTGCTACAACAAAATCACTAGATTTGCTGCCAGTGGCAAATCATGCTCCCACCATTGCCACGCCCTACACTCCTTACATTGACTCAAATTCCTCCTCCTACTAAGGTGCTATCAACTCAGCCTAGCCCACCAAATACTATACTATCCCAGAAAAAAAAACCTGCTCTGATCGGCCTTCTAAACTTCTACATTTCTAATAGACAACTGTGGTCCAGCAACAAAGCCTTAATTGAAACCATCTCATGTAAAAACAACTCTGGGGAATCTCTCTTTGCCCAGGAAATTGCTAAAACATGGAACAACCTTCCTCCTGACCTCAGTCTTCAAAAATGTACATCCTGTTTTAATAGTCTCCTCAAATCATACCTCTACACCAACCATTTATGCAACTGCAATGGACCTCCATAAAGCCACATCTGCAGTAACTATACGGATATATCTGGACAATACAAGTGTTATGCTCTGCCAAGGCTTCATATATACTTTTATATACTGATTATACTAGGGGAAATACCTTGTCAGACTGTTCTCTAGAAATGCTCATTGTATATATTGTACATAATGTTATCTGTTCAGTCATCCCAGGAATGGGCAATGCTGCAAATTGGAATTTTAACTACTGTAACTTATAACCATTTTAAGTTTTGTCATTTTTCTTCTGTATTGCATTTATATTGTATATGCATACTCATGTAATTTGTTTGTTTTTATTCAGTAATGTTTATGGAGCTCTTCTCCCCAGGACTCCATTGAAAATGGACACTTGTCCAGTCGGACTATACCGGATAACAAATGTTAAATAAATAAATAAAATAACACATGAAATTCTTTTTCAGGTCATATGGGCATAAAGCATACCGCCTTTTATTGGCCTGGGATTGCAAGGGATATAACAGGGTACTACAGGACCTGTGAGCAGTGCCAAAAAGTAGGCAAGGCAAGAGACAAGGTCAAAGCTCCATTGATGCCCTTCTCTGTGATTGAGGAGCCATTTCAGAGGGAAGCTGTAGATATTGTAGGGCCTCTGAGTACCCAAAGCTCCACAGGGAAGAAGTATACCCTGTTGGTAGTAGATTATGCTACTAGATACCATGAGGCAGGCAATAGCTCTGTCTTCCATTGAGGCACAGAAGGTGACAAATGCTTTGCTAGAGATTTTCAGCAGGGTAGGTTTCCCAAGAGAAATACTGACTGACAGTGGTGTCAATTTCATGTCAGACCTGCTGGCTTGTCTGTAGAAGCACTGTGGGCTGAAGCACCTAAAGACCACCCCCTACCATCCCCAGACTAATGGTCTTGTGGACAGGTTAAACTCTACACTAAAGGCCATGCTACAGTATTTGCAGACCAGTTTAAGAGAGAGTGCTGTTTGCAGAGAGGCACCCAGGAATCCACAGGTTTTCACCCTTTGAGTTGCTGTATGGGCATTGGGTGAGGGGACCTTTAGATTTGATTCAAGCTGGGCGGGAGGGTGAGTGTGAATCCCACAAGGAGTCTGTTGTGGCATATGCTCTAAACCTCAGTATAAGGCTAAGGGAGCTCATGGGCTTGGCCCAGGAGAACCTGACAGGAGCACAACAGTAGAAAAGGGTCTGGTATGATGGGAATGCTTGAGTCAGAGAGTATGCTGTGGGGTAGCAGGTTATGGTTCTTATTCCTGTAATACACAATAAGCTGCAGGCAGCTTGGGAGGGACCCTTCAAAGTGGTAAGGAAGGTTAGTGATGTTAACTACATGATAGAACTGCTAAGCAGGAGGCAGGGGCCCAAACTGTACCATGTTAATATGATGAAACCTTGCCATGATAGGGAGGCCCTGGTGCCAAGTATTTACAGTAGGAGGCAGGAGGATTCTGAGGGGAAGCTATGGCTTCATGTTGCCAACCAGGAAAATTCCAAGTTATTATAGTGGAGCCTAGGGTTGCAGGCATATAGTATGACTGCACAGCATGCTTTTCTTTTGATTTCTCCAAATCTTTTGGGTTTCTAATACTATGACGGGAATGGACGCCATTCCTAAGTCAAAGTACGATTAAAGTTCATGAAATTAGTATTGTTTAAATCTTTGATGTCAGCCAAAAGTGTTCTTCGCAGTACCTACAATGTGCCCAGTAATGACTCCTGCTGCAGTTTGTACAGGGTTACATGGATTGGTAATATACCTGAATACAACTGTAGATTCTTTTTTATAAGACCAGTTGCTCCTACTACTATTGGAACTGTCTGGGTATCTTTCTTCCACATTGCTTTCGTTTCTGCCTGCAGATCCTGATATTTTATTACTTTGTGTCTCTCTGTAAGCATGACACTGTAGTTAGTTGTTGTATCTTTCGGCTTTTCCCGGTTAGGGGTCGCCACAGCGGAACTCCGGTCTGCTAATGATTGGCAGTAGATTTTTACATACCGAGTTGCCAGCCTTGATGTACAACCTTCAACAAAGGTACGCCAATTCACGCATGTCTCCACACAGAAGACGCTTTAGCTGAGAATCGAACAAGACAACGTCTTATTGTGAGGCGACAATGCTACTGTAGCACCACCACCATGGTTCCTACTTCCATTGTTTTTCAGCCACTTCAGTATCATAATGTTTGCACAGTCAACAGTGCAACAGTTTTGCCACATTATTATGCCTTTCAGTATACAGTCCTTCTCCCATTAATATGTCACAACCAGCAACAAGGTGTGCGACTGTTTCCAGTTCGGTTTTACAAAACCTACATTTTGTCTGTTTCTCCCACATGTTCAATGGACTCTGTAAAGCAGTGTGTACAGCACCATAGTGGGGTTAGCAATGCCAATGCAGACGGGCTGTCAAGACAGGGTATGTGACAGTGTATTCCCAGATAGGCTTATTCCTCTCAAACAACGTTGTTCAAGGGGCACTTGAAAAACTAGCTTTAGTCTTCAAAGGGAGGAGTGATATGATGATAAGAGATACTGCCAGCCATGCCAGGAGAAGTGGGGTACTGGATGTGTAACCTGTGCCAGATCACCTAGCTGGAAGTTTGCAAATAATTATATGTCCTATTATATATATATATATATATATATATATATATATATATATATATATATATATGTGTGTGTGTGTGTGTGTGTGTGTGTGTGTGTGTGTGTGTGTGTGTGTGTGTGTGTGTGTGTGTGTGTGTGTGTGTGTGTATATATATATATATATATATATATATATATATATATATATATATATATATATATATATATATATATATATGTGTGTGTGTGTGTGTGTGTGTGTGTGTGTGTGTAATTATATATAATTATATGACCTTGACACAGCCTCCCAGTTCAACTCATTCTTCGACTGCATAGCCAAACTATCCACCTCCTTCCCACCCCCCTCCTCCAACCCCAGCCCCTCCCACCACAACCTCCACCCCAACCACCTACCCCCCTCCACACCCTTCTGTCTTACTCCCATTCCCACAAGTACTATAAAAAGACTCCTCTTCAAACTGAAACCCTGTCGCAATGCACCTGACTATCTTGCACCTACCTTCCTCAAACTATCTGCAGACAGCATCGCCTATCCCTTCTCTCTTCTTACAAATAGATCCATACAAGAATCATACGTCCCTTCCATCTGGCGCCATAACTACATCATCCCCCTACATAAAGGTGGCAAGAATACTGACACTATCAACTTCAGGCCTATTGCCATCCTTTCCCCTCTTTCTAAAATTCTAGAGAAAACCATCCAAGTACAACTAATGACACTCCTAACCCAAAACAATCTCCTCTCCCCTACCCAACACGACTTCCACTCTGGCCACTCTACCATGACTGCCCTTCTTTCCTTTCTGGAAACCATCAGCATTGAACGAGACTCAAGCAAATTTGTATCTGTGCTATTCCTAGATTTGTCAGAAGCCTTTGACACCATCTCCCACACCCTACTCATATCCCAGTTTCCACCCTACATCTCTCTCCCTACACCATAGCCTGGTTTTACAGCTACCTGTCCAACCGCCAACAAGTTGTCCAGTGGAAAACTTCAACCTCCCCCTTCCTCCCTACACCCACAGGCATCCCTCAAGGTTCCATTCTTGGCTCTCTACTCTTTAACCTGTTTATTAACAACTTTCACCACTCCATCCCAGAGTTATCTGTCATCCAATATGCAGATGACTCAGCTATCATCTGCTCCACCTTCTCACCTTCTGAGCACCTTGCAAAAATCCAGTTAGCCTTCTCCACAACCAAAACCTGGATGCAGTCCAACCATTTAGCTCTAAATGCAAATAAAACCAAACTAATGATCTTTTCCCTTACCAAAAACTCTATTATTGACAAAACCTCATTCACCACACAGAGCCAGAACAACACCCCCCTTGAAATCATTCCCACCAACAAGCTTCTTGGTATCATTATTGATGATGAACTAAAATGAGATACCCACATCCACTCCGCAATCAAAAAAATCCACCAAAAGATAGGTCTCCTCTACACACACAACCGCTTCCTCAGCCCCTCTACCCGTCAAACCCTGGCATCCACCTTCCTGCTCCCTTCACTGATGTATGGTGCCCCTCTGTTCACAAATCTCCACCTCGACATACGATCCAAACTTGAATCCTGCTACCACAAGATCTGCAAATTTGCAACTAATTCAAAAAATTCATCCCACCACTGCCACTCCCTCCTCACCCTCAATTGGCTTGTTCTCCCCAACTACCTCAGTTACCTACAACTCACCATTGTTCACAAGCTCATCTTTAAACCCACAAACTGCCCATCTCTCACTACAGCCTTACAACCCTATATACCCAACCGCCAACTCAGATCCACAAGCCAAAATCTCCTTCAGGTCCACAAACCAGCATGACCTCCTGGCCACCTAGTACTGTCCTACTCCTTAGCCAAGCAGTGGAACTGCCCTCCCCCCACCTTCACAACCTTCCAGACCATACCAAGTTGAAATCTCAGCTATTCTTTCATCTATCAGCCAAATGGGAATGCCCATGTCATGCTCTAATATAAACCCCTCACCACCCCGTCTCTTTCTACCCTGTACTGAAATCATTATCATTTACCAACTGTGTTACTTCATCTCATCCTAAAACAGTTTCGCCCTACCAGGGACTGATTTTCTCTCTGCTATCTAATGCACTGTACTTTCCATAATCCAGTTTTCTTGTACTCTCTCCATACAAAATGGTCCACTTAACCTGCAAAGGGCTAGTAGCTACTTGTTTAATGTTTACTTACAAAGACCTTATTTGACAAAAATGTCTTTTTCTGCAAATGTTCAGTTTACCCAACCTCCAAAAAGGCTAGTAACCTTCTGTTTAATTTTTTACTCACTAAAAGGTTATTACATAATGTATTATATTTCTGTAAATGTTTTAATTGTTCTGTACAAATCTTTGTTATTCTTTTGTAACATGTAATATGTAACTTGCGATATTTGGAGCTTTTCTCCCCGGGCCTCTACTGAAAACGGGCTCTTTATGGCCCAGTGGACTTCCCCGGCCATCAAACTTTAAATAAATAAAGTGTCCTTTGTATATCAGACTGATTTGTACAGATGTTTGTGCTGAAAATGTATTTGTCAGGTTTGCTTGTGTTAAAATGTATCAACAGCGTGCCCTGCTGGAAGGAAAAGAATTGTGCATGTATTATTGCAACTGAATTAAATGAATATGTTTTAACAGCATATACTGGAAGGGAAGAGGTTAATCAGAATCACATTTATTGGCCAAGTATGTACGCATACAAGGAAATTGACTCTGGTTTCAGTGACTCTCCAGGTATGAATTACATATACGACATATGTATAACTATTAAGAACAAGACAAATGACATACATGCAACTATTGAGAACAAGACAGAAAAGTAAATATACATATACATATACATACAATGTGCAAAGTGCAAATCAGCAAGAAATATTGAAATAAACTCTGAAAGAAACAAGTATTAACAATATGCAAATAATACTGCCAAATCCTTGGAGGCTTGGGAAAAAGAATACCCCAACCTAATAAACTGAGTCAACCGTTTATGAACTTGATGGCCTATGGAAAAAAATGTTCTTATATCTGCTTGTTTTGGTACGTATTAATCTATAACATCTGGCTGATGGTAATAGTTCAAAAAGATGGTGGCCTGAATGTGAAGGGTAGGTGATGATTTTCCTTACCCTTTTCATGACACTGGAATAGTAATCTACCTGACTTTGAAAAGTATTCTCGAAATTAAATTACTTTATGGGTTAAGCCATAAAGATGTTATCCCACAGTTTTGAATGGAGCCAGAGATGCAATGTCTGTGCTAGAGAATAGGTTGTAACTCCTATAGGAAGAGTGGAATGGTTTTATGACTTACAGCAGCTGCACCACATCTGAGCAATGCTCAAGCTGTGTGTATTGTATCACATAGGTGCTAAACCCTGGTAGCTTCTAGTAATGGGGATAGAGTGGTAAATAGAGTCAGATGACCAGATGTGTGTGACGTCATTCTGTACAGAAATAATGTTTTAATATTACAGGCGACTGAAGTCTCAGCAGTATTCTGTATTCTGTCTTGGATCTGACAACAAGGACCACTCACTCATCTTGCCTTGCTCTATTCAGTAAGTATGAACAGTGATTATTTTAGTCAATGAGGAATGGATAGCGAGACTAGCTAAATACTGTTATTCTATAACTGTGTGAAACTTTCCATCTGTGTTAGTTTTAATATTTCCTGTGGCTGAAACTCTGATGTTTACTGTGAATAGATATTTAGTATTTTCTTGTTCTTTTATTATTTATTATTAAATATATTTAAACTTTTCATTGTGGCTGGTCCTTTTTAGAAAATATTTAAGTTTTGAGAGTATTTGCATATATTTATTTGGTGATGGATCTGGCCACTCCTGAAGGCTTCTGTTTGGTCAACATTACCATTTGTTTTAATATTAACTTCACTCTGTATAATTGGATGCCCTTTTAAGAGCCTTATAGTATCTGACTGGTGGAAGTGAAACTACCTTATAGTCTGGACAGAAGGTGGCAAAGCTAGTATATCTATGCCAGTCTTTCCCAGGTGTGTGTGTATGAAAATTAAATCTCAAAGAGTGTATGTGTCAGCTACTTGGAGCAGGGACTTGAAGTACTGTTTTCACAGAGAGGGTGCTGGAGGACATGGCTTGTATACTCGGCTGAGAACCTAACCCTACATCTGTGCTAGTGAGGAGTCTTATTGGGGACCTGGAGATAGACAGAGACACCCAGACCCTGGGCTGATTGTGTGCCCTGTGTGCACTTAAGGGAAACCGTGCTTCATGCAGAGAGGTTTACATCTGGAAATACTGTGTGTGCCCATTTGTATTCCAAGTTAGCATCCCTCTCCATTGTCAGTGGTGAGAATTCAGGGTCCTTGATTACTGGCCAGCATAGGGAACATCACAAATATGTACAGAATAATGTTCAGGTGGAAGAGTGTTGAGGTTTAAGGGAAAGCAGGAATTTATGAAATTTTGGACTTCTGATGATTACAAGAAAGAAAAGACAGGATGGATAATGCATGTAAATAGAAACAAATGTTAATATGATTTTTCTTTTTGTTAATGGATGTTTATCTGTTTGAAGTGATAACTTAATACATGTGTTAATAAAAAGAAAAGGCATAAATGGAAATATTTATGAAATATTTAATTATGTCAAGTTACAGGAAGATGTTAATAATAGTTAAGAAGAAATTAGATAAAACCACTCTCCTGGGAATTTCTGATTTTACATATTCCACCGGAGAATTTGGACAAAACAAAAAAGATTGTAATTATGAATATTAGTTTACTAATGAAATTATATATAGCTACAAATTGGTTGAACCCAGCACAGGTGTCGTGGCAAAATTTCAGGCTGTTAGCGATTAAGCATATATTAGCACACATATTGTTAATTAGAAATAATAAGAAAAGTATAAACAGCATAAAAATTTGGGAACAAATCTTTAATATTATTTTCGGTTCCTATCCACTTTCTGTCAGGACATTCTGTATGTGTACCAACACATTCTTGGATTAGATAGAAAATGTAGAAATAATACAAATTATTGGCTTGAGTTGGTTTATAATTGTCTATTGTAGATGCTTTTGTTTAATTTTTTGTGATTTTAATTTCCTGTACTTGGTTAAAATGATATTTATTCTTAATGTATTATAGGGAAATTCAAAATGGAACTAAAACATTGGAAGCAATATTGTACATAATGTAAATAGTGTGTGAAATGTATAATGGTTTGGCAAAACAATAAAAATGATTATTGAAAAAAAAAGAAATTAGATAAAACCAGTCAGCAAGGAGGTCTCCAGGAACAGATGGTGTTCCTAGAATTTTGGATGTGGAGAGTGAAGAAAGTGATAAAGATCTGGAAGGTTTTATTTAAAGAATATTTTAAAATGGGAATGTACAAGCATATTGGAAGGAAGTTGTGATGGTTGTGTCAGAATAATTAGGCTGGAATGTAATACTATATACTATAGCCAGTACATTTGTCTGTTGGTGAGAATAAGCTGCCTCAACATTTATTGGTCCCCCCTTTCCATTTCTTATTTTTCTAGGTTGCAATGAATCCAAAATTAAAACTGCTAATATGAGCCAAGTTAAATTTTGTATAAAAATAGAATTTATTAGCACATAAGAAATAAATTATTAACTTTGTGTTGAGTTGGCATCAGTTAATAACACTTAACTTGCTGTACAGCATGAAAGTCAGAGAAACAACCTATTATTTATTTCTGGCAGTATGGCAGGGCATGCAACATACCAAGTTGTCAAACAAATTTAAGAGTCCAGGCTTAAAATCTTTTGGTCCTCAATGTCCACTGTAAAATAGTTCTGCATTTTCTGTCCACTCTGTCTTGGGGAAGATCCACAGAACAGACATTACTTCCTGGCACTTAGATGTTGGGTGCTGTTGTAGGCTAAATTCAAAGTCCAGTTCAGTTTTAGTGAGTCCTGGTTAAAAGCTCTTGTCTGGCATAATCCATTTTCCCTAACTTAGAATTGATCTACTTTTTTGGATTTTCCAGTCCCAGAGATAGCAAGATGCAATATCAGTCTTTGGTTCCTTTTCCAGAGCTTAGAAGGCTATTTCAGTCCTTCTACAAGGCCCTTTTAGGGTATGTCTGTAAACAGCAGGCAAGTATGACTGGAGTAAGATGATAAATATCTGAGAGTCTGAAGCATGAAGTCTCTGGCTAACTGCTCCAAAGTCTGACTGAACAGAACACCTGAATGACTAACTCAGAATGATTGAGTTCAGTTCCACTGCAGTAGATTCATAGGTGTTTACTAGGCTAATGACCACAAGGACCTTTTTAAGCCTAGCTATGGATCCCAAATCTCTGGCAAGTTCTGGTATACTTGATAAGTGTAATAAGGGGCTTGGAAGATGAAACATTTGCAGGCAGGGCCTTAGGAGATGACCCATTTACAGGCGGCCTGTGTCCATTAAAGACATAGGAGCCAAACCAGGGCTGAATTTCCTGTTCTCCATCCAGTTGTCCAAGTTACACTTATATTGATTTAGGGAGGAACTCTGCTTCACATGGATTGGGAGCCTGTTCCAGAGAAGGAGTATTCTCTGGGAGACATACCTGTCTCTGCAGCAGGTCCTATATATATATATATATATATATATATATATATATATATATATATATATATATATATATATATTTCACAGGTAAGGTTTATGTCTTTAGAATGGGTAATTCTGGGGCTGTTTGTTTTGCAGCTATTTAGGAGGTCCATCAGAGTGGTTCATAGGTAGGTACTAGGCTACTAGGGCCCATACAAGCCTAGCCAAAAATGTACCCTGGGGTCTGACAATGCCTTGTATGCCAGGCATAGATCTTCTCCAACAGCTTGTATCTATCAGTATTTATCTTTTCAGCACAGATGGTTAGGAAGTTTCTTTGATCTGTTTCTGATGTTTATCTTACCATAGCAGATTATCTTTTTAACTATGTATACATCTTAAAAAAGGAGGAAATTGCGGAAATAACTTTCCATGCATTCTGTGAGTTTATTACGCCTTTCTGACCTCTTGACTACTTAAGTGTCTGAGAGTAGAATGGGATATAGTTTCATGTATCAGCTCAGTGGTTTTATGTGTTTATGGCACCTTTAGGTCTGTGCAGAAAACAGAATTCTCAGTTTAGATGTTATGCTGATGGATTTCAGGCTTATGCTACATATTTGTTTCTGTACATTCCAGAGGCCTCTTTCCTAGGAAAACAAAATTGCATGGCTTTTGTTGAAGCCAGGATGCATCTTTTAAATGTCCTGTATTTTTCAGTATTTTTGGTTACATGATATGCCAGGAAACAGCAAGATTAATGCACAGCCATATATAAAAATGTCTCGGTTGATACTTTCCCTTTTTGTGTTAAAATGTTATGTTCATGTAAGAAATATTTTAAAATATTTAAAAATCATGTAAATAAGCTCACGTATAGATGTTTTTATGATGTTTGCAGATGACATTGTGATCTGTAGTGAGAGTAGGGAACAGGTGGAGGAGACCCTGGAGAGGTGGAGATATGCTCTAGAGAGAAGAGGAATGAAGGTCAGCAGGATTAAGACAGAATATATGTGTGTGAATGAGAGGGAGGATAGAGGAATGGCGAGGATGCAGGGAGTAGAGGTGGCGAAGGTGGATGAGTTTAAGTACTTGTGATCAACAGTTCAGAGTAATGGTGAATGTGGAAGAGAGGTGAAGAAGAGAGTACAGGCAGGATGGAGTGGGTGGAGAAGAGTGTCAGGAGTGATTTGTGACAGACGAGTACCAGTAAGAGTGAAAGTGAAGGTCTATAAGAGGGTAGTGAGACCAGCTATGTTATATGGGTTGGAGACAGTGGCACTGACAAAAAGGCAGGAGTCAGAGCTTGACATGGCAGAGTTGAAGATGTTAAGATTTGCACTGGGTGTGACGAGGGTGGACAAGATTAGGAATAAGTATATTAGAGGGTCAGCCCAGGTTGGAAGGTTTGGAGACAAAGCCAGAGAGGCAAGATTACGTTGGTTTGGACATGTGCTGAGAAGGAATGCAGAGTATATTGGGAAAAAGATGCTAAGGATGAAGCTGCCAGGTAACAGGAAAAGAGGAAGGCCTAAGATAAGGTTTATGGATGTGGTGAGAGAGGACATGCAGGTGGTTGGTGTGACAGAGCAAGATGTAGAAGACAGGAAGAAATGGAAACAGTTGATCTGCTGTGGCGACCCCTAATAGGAGCAGCCAAAAGAACAAGAAGAAGAAGAAGAAGATAGATGTTTTTACCCTGCAATTTATAAATGTACATCACGTGTAACTTAAATGTGGAGCTTTTCCCCCAAGCCTCCACTTAAAATGGACTTTTCCCATTCAACAAACTCCAAATAAATAAATAAATAAGGCAGAATTAGTAAATGCAATGAAGAGACAGTAACAAAGTCACTATGCATGCAATACACAGTGGTAGCAACAATAACAGATATAGAATAACAATAGTACTAATGATAACCATAGAATTAGTAATACATGTATTTATTTTCCTTTTCATTTAAAAGGGATAGTCCTGCATTGTCACCTTATTGGATATAGATGCTACCACTATCGGCATTCAATACTCAGAACAGCAAGGAGAAGGGGATTTACCATTTAATCTTCTGGGCACTTAGCTGTCTTATATTCCACCATACATGTCAATTGTTCAGTTTCCCTTCTTATTTTTTGAGCTTGCTTTATATTCATGAAAAGATCTTACCTGATTAATGTGAACCTATTTAAATATAGCTTCATCAGTGCTTTTTTTCTTTATTTCTATCTGATAGGCCACTGGAGAAATCTTATTTCTTATTAAGAAAGGTCCATCTCAGGTTGGCAGAAATTTTTTTAGCCTTTTCCCAGCTGTAGTTAAAACAGAGTACCTTCTCCCCAATTTTGTATTCTCTGGTGCTGGCCTTTTTTATCATAATAGGTCTTGTAGGCTTCCACATTCTTGTTCAAATTTGTATGAGCAAAGGCAAACGTTTCTTTTAAGTGCTCCCTTACATGGGTCATGTAATCATAGGCAGTGGTGCCATGTTCCAAGTTTGCATCTTCTGCATATGAACAGAAAATGTAAAGGCAGCATCATTCTCTTAGTCACCATTATTTCTAAAGGTGTGACACCTGTGGATTTACTAAGAGTGGAATACATAGTCATTAATACTGGAGGTAAGTTAACATCCTGGTCGTTTCCTGTAGTGCTGAGGCACTTTTTAATATATGGATTATAGTCTGGCACTCTCTACCTGACCTGAGGACTCTGGATGAGTGGACACCTGCTGCTTCCTTTGCACTTCACAAATTTTCCAAATATTTTCCATAACCTCTTTAGTGAAATGTTGTCCACTATCAGATTTCACCCTCATGGCTCAGCAACTAAACACACAGTTGATCAGCAGAGCAGTTGTTTCTTTAGTGTTATTAGGAGCAGGTGAACATTCATCCCATTTTTAAATTTATAGGTGGCAGTTCATAAGCACTTATTGCCTCTGGAAGACCTGATTACTGGACCAGTCCTGTCTATTTGGAAATCAGATCAGGGTATTGTGTTTCATCTTGCCTGAAGGAGTGCCCTATGTCTAGGGGAAACTGGCTAGAACTTACAGCATGCTCTACATCCTTGTATGTTCTTAGTAACATCACTGCACATGTGAGGCCAGTAAGCTACTACTTTTAGTGTTCTGTCTGTTTCATTTCCCCCTATGTACCCTTGTTGGTTCATCATGTGCATGATGTAGCATGATACTTCTGTATTCCAAAGGTATTACCCACTGAAATCTATGTGAGGTGTCACCTGTCCTTACAAGGAGACCACCCTTTAACAGAAATCTATTGTTTTGGTTATACATTGCCATGAGATCCTGGTTGTCTTGTAGGTCACTTTCAGTAAGCTTATTCACATTTGCATTCTGAATGAAATGATAAAACGTTCCTATAGTCTCATCTTCCTGCTGTATTTTTACCAAGTCAAAATCAGGCTTGTCACTATACAAAGAGAAAGCATATTCCTGTTCCTGCCTTTTTTTTGCTGATGGTTAACTGCAACTTTCGTGGACTGAAGAAAGTCCCAAGTTTTACCTTTTTAGGCACCCTCCTGAGCCCAAACATCATCTAGGTCATTTCCAACTCTGTCTTCTTCCTGTATTTTTGAGTGGCCTTTAACCTTTTTTAGTACATTGTTAAGCCATGATCTTGCACTGACTGATCTATAGCTGGGATTACTTCAGCATGCACAACTCTTCTTCCTTTAGAGTTGAGCATGCCATTTACTTTCCTTCCTAGCAAATATTTAAGGAAGTTATGTCTAGCATAGTCAGTGTCCGTACAGATTAAAAGATTCTGCAAATTGAACTGGACTGCTGTCTGTTCAGATACATATGCAGCTGATAATTCAGCACATTGATTAGTTTGGTATCCAGACTGGTACTTGATAGGAGGACATGATATATCTTCATGCCATACTACTCTCTAACCACTTCACCTGTTTCCAGCTTGACTAAAAAAGAAGCTATCAACATATGATCTTTGCAGACATTTTCATCCTAATGGCAGTGTCTGTTTTGCTATCTAGCAAGGTCTAATACTGAGTCTTGAAGAGGTGATTGCTTAGTGTCTTCAGATCCTGTGCAGTCATGCATCTGCAGATTGGCCAGTCCTTGGGCAATTGGGCTTTTCTTGGTTTTGGCATATTTTATTTCCAAAGACTGATCCTTGAGAGCCAAGGTCCAGGCCACAATTCAGCAGTTAGACACATTACCATCCCTTAGTTTCTGGCTTTCTTGGAGGGCAGTGGATTGATGTGCCTGTACCACAACCTTCTTACTACAGATATCGTTTTTGAATCTCTGTATCGCCAATACAGTAGAAAAGAGAGCTTTTTCACACTCAGAGAACTTTTTTTCTCTACCTCACGTAGGGTCTTGCTAATATAAGCTATAATGTATTGATCACTATCATATCTTTGATATAGGGCAGCACTGATACTACTGTCAGTATATCCTGTTTCTAAATAGAAGTCCGTATCCATCTGCGGATATGCCCAGCATGGATCCTGACACAAGCCATCCTTTAATGCTTGCATGGCTTTTACCTGCCTTTCCCCATATCTAGGGTTCTGTTTTTTTTTTGCAGCTTGGTGAGGGGTTATGCCACTTCTCTGCATGGTCCTGAATTTTCTTCCTAGAGTAATTGCAGATATCTAGGCAGCTTCTTAGCCCCCTCAAGTTTTTTAGAAAGTTGATAAGTTGTATAGCCTTTATTTTGCTGTTTTGGGGGCATAACCCACCTGGTCTAATTTCATACCCTAGAGAGTTAACCATGGTTCTGAACCACTGCCCTTTCATAAGTGACAGTTTATCCCCAGCATTCTTTAGGTGGTTCAAGACATAAGTGACTTCAGCCAGGTGTTCCTCAAATGTTGCTTTTGATTAGTACATCAGCATGTAAATGAGATTCCCTCTACTTTCTGCAGCAGGCATGGCGTTATGCAGGAAAATATTGAAATCTTCAGGTACCCAAAAGGACACCTATTCCAAATGTACTGTTTTCTACAAAATGTGAAGCCCAGTGTGTACTGGTCTTGTCAATGAACATTTAGGATCCAGAACCCATTTAAAATGTCCATTGTGGTGAAGTATTTTGTACCCTCAGCCCCAGGCAAGCTTTAATCTAGGTATGTCATGGGCCAGTGAGATAGGGGCACCTGCTGATTTAGCTTTCGGTAGTCAATAGTGAGCCTCCACTTACCTGTGGGTTTGAAGACAGACCATATTTGACCTGCCTTTTAGTACATGTCTCCATTAGAGTATCCAGAATCTGCTGGATATGCTCATAGAATGCCAGATGGATTCTGCATTGACCCACATATACTGGACCCTTACTAGGATCAGTGGGTACCCGAGTAACATGAAGGTCAGTTACCCCACAATATTAGGTATTTTTTGTAAACATGTCTGCAGATTGATTAAACATATCACACACTACTTCCCTGTCTCTCTCTTTCTGTCTCATAGCTGCATGCCTGAGTAGCCTGTTCATCCCGGCTCTGGAAATCTGGGAAAGGCAAGGTATTACCAAACTCTACTTCGTCTTCATGTCAGACATATTATCACAGTCAGCTATGCACACTTCTCTAAGCTGATCAGTCCCTTGCAACACAGGATAATCACCATTAACTTCACAAGAACAAACATACTTTTCATTAATGAGACAGATTTCCTGTTGTGGGATTAAACCGTTTAGTAGTGACTTCACTTCTTCCTTCATTTCATTGTTCTGCATAATACTCTTTGGTAATTCACAAATATCAGGAACAGTTAACTCTAAGTTATAGAAGGACTCCCCTATTATTGGCCTATCTCAAAGTGAGCTTCTATAACAATAGGATTTGCTGTCAGGCTGTGCACCAAGGCATGCATCACTCTGCAGTAGGGTGTAGAATGACATTTTAACCCCATGTCTTTCAAATGTTTGCTAAAAAGAAACTGCAGTTTCGTAAGGCATTGCTTCAGCTTTCATAGTATTAGCTCTCAAGGAGAATTCTTGGACAATGGAACCATTTCCCTGTCTCCCTTCATATTTCCTGTTGTTTTGTATACCTGGACTCTGTCTCCTTTATGACTGTCCCTGGCTGTAATATGACTGAGAGGAGAATACGATTGTAGAGTTCTGGGCTACAGGGGTAACTCTACTGGAGATTGTGGAGCAGGAGGCATATGCAGTACTACAGGAGAACTGGCATTAGCTTGTGTTCGAATAGGGATATAAGCCTGTTTAGGCAGTTTATTTTTGCTTGGTTTGTTGCCTTTTGAAGGAGGTAGTTCAGTTTGCGCCACGCCAAGGGTATGAGAAGCTTTTATTCTGGTGCCCGGGCTTGAGTAGCAGGTAATATTTTCTCTGACTGGCAGAACATCAACCCCTTAGTGGAGTCGCAGATATCTACTGCCCTGTCTACAATTCACTGCACAGTTTTTTTTTCTTGCCTAAGGTTTAAGTATAACTGTGCCCTAATATGAAATGGCAGGAGCTGGAAGTATACATCTTGAAAATCATCACTCTCTGTATCTAAAACATGATCAGCTGCAAAATACACATTCTATAACTGATTATAGAATTCTTGGCAGCCCTGATTTATATGCATTTTAAGGGATCTACAGCATGTCTGCCCTCTTTACTAGAGTAATACCTCCCAGGATCCCCCTCATTACATCCGAGTGATGCCTCCAAGTGCATCTGCATTTAACTCCTACTGATGCCTCTAGGTGCCAAATATTGCTTCATATTTGCACCAATAATTCCAAAATCATGCTATGTACAAGGTTTTAAAATATTTCATCTTAAAGCTTACACAGCAGAAAACTCAACTGCATTAATATTTGAAGTCTGTCTACTGCAGTTAAATAGATATTAACTGTTGTTTTATAATATTAATTTATGTAGATATCATTTTCACATTTTTCTAAATATCTCAACACCCAAGTAACAGACAGAACTCAGCCTCATATGAAAGCTCACAGCTAGATGAATAAAATTCTGCTGATAGTATGTGTGTAGCTTGAGTGGTTGCTGAGATATTGTTTAAGTTATTTTCAAAATATTACAAATGTAATAGTTATTGTGTTTACTGTGACTTATAAAATTCTGTTTTTAAGACCTAGAACCTAAAGAATACTACCACTATAAAAAATAGTTTGTGCTGAAGAGTTTTCCATTTGCACTACTTTCATAACCTGTATGGTTCCAGAGATATGAAAATTTGTTTAAAATGTGAGGACATAATTTGATTCTGCCAAAATGCAGTGCAAACTTCCTGAGCTCCATTAAAGTGAATTTGTACAAGCTCTGTGGGTTATTTTTATCTTCTTATGATACTTTAGTAAAGTCTATTATATCATCATCTATGGACCATCTGATTATGAAACTTTCTTCCCCTTTACCGGTTAAGGGTAGCACTGCAAAGCATTCCTTTAACTTTCTAATATGCTGGGAAATATTACCCTTTTTTGCTTTGGAGTTGAATATACTGCCACAGAGCAGTAAGACCTGCATGGCCATTTTAGGGGATAGACCTTATTTATTCCCTTTTGCTCGCCCTTTTATTACTGGTAGGCTGGAGATCATTACTGCCAGAGTAAATCTGGCATTTAGCTCTCTTCTTAGCAATACATTTTTTAAGTAGCTGATTAGTGGGTATACAAGACTTTCTAACTGGGTGTTGAAAATTTTGTCCATCTCCTTCACTACAACAGCTGTTTTTTTTTTTCTTTTCTGTCCTGTTCTGGTTGTCAGCTCTGACTTAATTTTATCCATTTGCTGTGATAAATGTACTAGGTTCCTCTGTCTCTGTTCTTGAAATTCAGACTGCCAATAATCCATATGACTCTGAACACCTCTCAAAAAAGGTTCCTTTCTAAAAAGGCAAGCTTACAAGACTCTAATGTTTGCTGCAGCACGTCATTATGGTGACTAAGCCTTTCACACCCTTCAATCTGCAGTTCAAGTTGCATTAGAACCTAGCTATCTGTCTTCCTCCATTTCTGTAAAGGCTGCAGAGAAAGACGGAGGCTCAGATTTAATTCTCATACCTGTGACTGCAGCATTCTCCAAATGTGGGAACTAACATGATACTTGCTCAGGGTCCCTTTTGGGCATGCATGCAGCCTGATGGTTTGCATTTTCCTGACCAGGCTCTACAGATGTTGAAAGGTTAGCCATGTTATCTAAAGCTTGCCAACAGCAATAACACATATTTTTAAACAAGGCAGTTGAACTAATACAATATTCTAGGATAGCTACTTGACATGTAAAAGTCCATTCTATTTTTAGACATTAACAAGGTACACGCACAGTTTGCAATTATTATTTCCAGTTCTTTGTTGCTGTTTTAATTAGCTTATTCTAAGACTTGCCCTCATTTTTACTGTCAGAACAATTAGTCTGGGATATAATATGATGTTAAGTTGTCATTCTCGCCTTCATTCTTGCTGGATGGGTTCGAAGCCGATCCTCGGCTCCGACTCGGCTATACTATAGCTCGAGAGCTATTTTTACCGGCTCGAGGCAGCCCTATATTCCACAATACCATGCGCTAACTCCCCAGATCTTGTTTGCCGCTTCGCTGCGAGGTTGCCTTTTTTACCGGCTCAGGTCAGTAAAGGATTTTTTTCAACAAGTTTCTAATTTTTTGAGGTAGTTTATTAGGTTTTTTCCCTACCTTTGTTCCCTATCGATAGTATTCTTAATAGTGTTTGTTTCGTAAGCCCTACCCACCCCTATAGTTAACTTTTATAATCAGGCCTACAGGCTTTAGTTTTTCTGTTTACTCACTTCTGTGTGTGTGTGTTGTTTTTTTTAGTCAGCCCCCTTATCTCCCCCTTGTGTGTAAGTGAGTGAGTGTGTGTGCTGATTGAGTGACTGTCTTAGGGCAATGTCCAAAGACGTTAAGGTCTCGGGATTCAAGAAGTGTGACTCGTGCTGTCAGAAAATGTCTCTGACAGACGGTCACACTTCTTGTGTCTATTTCTTGGGGCCTTTACACCTGCAGGACTCTTGTTCCGTTTGTCACGGATTTAGTTCAAGAGTCCTGCAGGAAAGGCGTAACAAGCTTATTCTAAGGGGCTTGTTAAAGCCTGATGACTCCCCGTCCAAGTCTGGCTTGGGGAAGTCATCAAAAACCGCCAAACCCTCGGCTCCAGCTTCTGAGCCGAGGGCTGGTGTTGTCGAGATGGCTCCGACCTCAGTTCCGGCTGGCTCCGAGGCGAGCAAAGTGGGTTCCGCTTCAAAACCATCATCGGAGCCGACCCCAGCGCGCAAGCACTCTAGGTCCCCTTCTTTAGAGTCTGTTAGATCGGCTCTGAGGTCCCCCCTCCTATCGGAGCGGAGTCATAGGACTCATTCATCGAGGACTTCCAGGCTATCCGATCACGACATCGAGAGGGTGGTCAGTAGACTCATAAAATCTCAGGCGTTGGCCCAAATGCTTCAGAGCCCATCTCACCAGACTGTGGCTCCTTCGATACAGTTATCCATTCCTCCTCCGACTCATCTCTCGAGTTCGGAGCCGGAGTTCGTCGGAACCGTGACCTTGCCCATGTCGGTGCCGATACCCCCTCCTTCGACACTGGTGTCGTCGGCTCCGACCTCTTTATTGGTTCCGTCCATGGAGAGGTCCGGGCGCCGGGACTCCATTGTCAGCTCCGAGGGGGCGAGTGGCATCGGACCCTTGTCCGACCCCTCTCTCCCTCTCGGAGCTTCGGCTCTGGTTAGTTCGGCCCCGACATCATTCTCGGAGCCTTCTCTATCAGTTCCGGGGGCGGTTCCGGCCTTTTCGGAGCTGAGGCTACCTTTGGTGTCTGATGGGGGAGCCTTCGAGGTGATGAGGAGTGTGCTGGATCCAGTGTCCACTCCAAGGTTAAGTTCTGCGGCTCCTCCCTCTGTAGTGCCTGTTACGGTCTCTGGCCACACTCCTATACCTGACAGCAGAGATCCAAAGCGTAGGGTACCCACTTTGGGTGTCTCCTCCTCTTCCGAGGGTTCCCCTGAAGTTTCAGGGGAACCCCCTAGGAAAAGAAAGTGCAAGAGGAAGCACATAGACTCCCCCGAGTCTGTCACATTGGACACCGACTTGGATGAGTCGGAGGGTTCCCCCAGATCCCCATCTGAGGGTGTCTCCTTTTCAGACATCCTGGAGATCCTAAGACAGAGGGGAAATTGGTCCACTCTCAAATCTTCCGAGGATGAGTCGGTTTACCTTGATGCCTTTGGATCTCACCCTTCCACCAACTGGGTGTCTCCCCCTTTCGACCCACTAATGGTTCTTGAGTTTACTCCCTGGTGCAGAGGGGGTAGCTCATCGAGAAGATGCCCCTACAGAAGCAGAGGGGGTCCGGGTAACCAGGTATCCAGTGATTCTTTCTCTGGACATCCCTACCAGCGCTTCAGAAGAGAAGCCCAATTGCTTTCCTCTGGAAGTAGTCAGGGGATGTTCCTCTCTGCACCATCCTGCCTGGCAAACAATAACCACAGATTCTTGGGTGCAGAATATATCAGCCAGAGGTTATCACATATCCTTTGGTATTTTGCCAAAGCCATTAAGGCACATTCCCGACGTTCTACCCAGTCAAAGGAAAGAAGCAGCTCAAGAAATATGAAAGCTGTTTCAAAAAAGAGTCATCCAAGCAGTCTCACCAGACCAAATAGGATCTGGATTTTACTCAAGGTTTTTTTTGTGCCAGAAAAGACAGGGGACTGGAGACCAATCTTGGATCTCAGCATTCTGAACAAATTTGTCAACCAAACAAAATTCCAGATGGTCACGGTTCAGTCTCTCCTACCCTTCCTGGAGAAAGATGATTGGATGTGCTCAGTAGATCTTCAGGATGTGTATTACAACATAAAAGTGGATAAACACTCCAGAAGATTTCATCTGAAGTAGGCAGACTTCATTTGTCTGCAACCTGTGGGTATCGGATCTGACTTCGGATCTGAGCCGGCATTTCAAAAGCTTAGAATCCGAGCTCCTAGCTCCTCCCTCTACCCATAATCCCCTGCCAAGCCCTAACTGACCTCAGATTTCGTTTGCCGCGTTTCAAGTTGCAACGGACTCCTCGAGCTCCTAGTTAAGATAAGAGTTTTTGACTGAAAAACTTTAAAATTTTAATCTTTAGTTAATTTGTGTGTATGTGTTAGGCTTTCCTCTCTTTACTTTGTTAATTTTTTCATGGGTTTTGCATAGTTTGTGTGTTTGTTCTTTAGCTGTGTGTGTTAGGCCTGTTAGGGCTTAGGATGTCAGAAGCCCATAAGGCAGTGTTTTCTAAATGTACCGAGTGTGGCCACAAGCTGTCCCCAGCAGATGGCCACACTCGGTGCGTTAAATGCTTGGGGTTTGAACACCTGTCATCTGGTTGTACCATATGTGCAGGGTTCAACCCCCGAGCTTTAAGGGAGCGGAGGTCGAAGCTTGTTCTGGAGGGACTTCTCCCTCCAAATGCGGCTCCGGCCTCTGCCCCTACTAGCCAGCAGCCTTCCGTGGGTGCTGCGGTCTCCCCTCCCCTGGCAGGGACTCAACCTCCCACCAAGAAGCCGGAGAAGAGGGAGACTATAAGGGAGAAAGAGAAGAAGGAGAGACACAAGGAGAGGCACCACAAACGGAGAGCCGAGGCCTCGAGCTCGGCTCCTCCGTCTAAACGGGCCTCTCCTGTGTCTTCTAGATCTCCTCCTCCTCGGCTCCACTCCCCTCGGTTCTCTTCTGGGCCCAAGGAGGAGGAGGCTAGCCCTTCATTGAGGTCCCCGAGGCGGCTCTCTAGGTCCACTTCGGTGGCCTCATCTAGATCCACCTTTTCAATGTCCGAAGCAGACATGGACCGGATGATGAGGTGTTTCATCCAGGCCCAGATGCAAATGGGAGTGCTCTTAGCCCCCCCCATCCAGGAGGGGCTTCGACCCCTTTTTTCACCCCCTTGGCTCCTTCTCCGACCCACATCCCGGGTTCGGAGCTGTCGGTGCCGGGCAGAGTTGGATCCGGGGGTGGGTCGGATCCGACAGGTCGGCGCACCTCAGATCTGACCCATCCCTTGAGTGCTTCGGGTACTTCGGACCCGACCTCTTGGAGCCAAGGGCCGAGCCTCGGATCCGAGGGAGCTGGTGTGTCTTCAACTCCGTCTAAGTCAGAGCGCACCGGTCTCTCGGATCCAACGGTTTCGGCTCTGACTCCAGTCCGTGTGTCGGATCCGAGTGGGGGTCGGCTTTCAGGGCTTAGAGAAGCTGGCTCCCCCTCGGCCTTCGACGTAGTGGAAAGGGTGCTGTTGAGGACTACCGGACCCCCGGTCCCTGCCACGGCTCCACCCCGCACTCCCTTGCAGCTGGGCCAGGCTCCCATCAGCCGGTCCCAGGGACAGCCCGCCTCGATGTCCCAAGTAGTTCCCTTGGAACATCTGGCTGCTGAAGAGGACTCCTCGGACAGTCCCCCCGAGGAAGTGCCTCAGAAGCGTAAGTGCAAAAGGAGGCACGTGGACTCCCCGGAGTCCATTACCGAAGACACAGACTTGGATGAAAGGGAGGGCTCCTCAAGATCACCCCCGGAAGACATCTCCTTTGGAGACATTATGGAGATGTTAAGGATCAGGGGGGGGTGGTCTGCCCCCAAGGCCTCCTCAGACGAGTCTGTGTTCTTGGAGGCATTCGAGGTGGGTTCATCTACCTCTTGGGTGTCCCCTCCTGCCAATCCTCTGGTGGACCTTATATCCACCAGAGCATGGAAGGAACCGGACACCGTTGAGCCTGTACCCAAGCATCCGGGCATGTATCCTGAGCCCCCCGGCGGACCGCACTCACTGGAGCAAGGGCCCCCCGGTAGATGCCATGATGATGGCTGCAGCCACAAAGAGGGAGTTAGCCCAGGAGAGTCCCTCTATGCATCCCCCGAGCAAAGAGTCCCGCTCGATGGATCGCATTGGGAAGCGAGTTTTTAGTTCAGCAACCTTCTCTTTGAGAGCGCTGAACTACATGGCACATGTTATCAGGATGCAGCGGGACCTGATTAAGGAGTACGCTGCATCCCCCCCAGAGTCCATGTCGGGTGAGGACAAACACATGTACTCCACCCGTATGGCCACTCTTAGAGCAGTTTCCAATACTTCTATGCGGCTACTTTCTCACGCTACTGAGGGAGCCGCTAGAGCTAGCAGAGCGGGCCTAGTTATGAGGCGTCAGGCCTGGCTCCGCCACTGTGATTTCGCAGAGCCCTTCAAAGCGACCTTCGCGAATGCCCCCTTTGATGGTTCTGCCTTGTTTGGCAAAACTGTTCGCAAAACATTAGTCCAGAGCGAGAAGGATGAGAAGACACTGTCTGCCATCGGAGTCCGCTTCTCAGCTCCCCAGAGGTCCTTCTCGAAGAACCAAAAGGGACAGAAGAAGATGTGGTTCCGGAAATCGCAGCAGTCCCAGCCTGCTCCAGACAACCAGTCCTTCCGTGGCAGAGGAGGACAGGGAGGTCACCGTCCTAGAGGCAGAGGGGCTCCTAGGAACTTTGGGTCCAGAGAACCTTTCTCTGAGAGATCCACACAACAGCCCTGAAGGGTTGCCCAGCTGTCCATCTCTGGAGGCAGTCGGGGGGCGGTTTTCGAAGCACCTGACATCTTGGGAGTCAATCACGTCAGACCGTTGGGTGCTTTGTATAATATCCAGAGGTTATGCTATTCCCCTGTGCAAAATCCCCAGATCCCGAAGCCTCCCCGATGTACCACCCGACCAAAGGGAGGCAGCAGCTGTCGAAATCATGCAGCTGTTAGAAAAAAGAGCCATCCAGCACGTCCCCCGAGATCAGACCGGATCAGGGTTTTACTCCAGGTTCTTTTTGGTGCCAAAGAAAACGGGTGACTTAAGACCTATCTTAGACCTTTCCCTACTGAACCTGTCTGTAACCAAGCAGAAATTCTGGATGGTCACTCTTCAATCTATACTCCCCCTCTTGCGGGAGAATGATTGGATGTGTTCTATCGACCTCAAGGACGCGTACTATCACATTCGAATGGACAGACGGTCCAGGAGGTTCCTTCGCTTCTGGCTAGGAGCCAATCACTACCAGTTCAGGGTCCTTCCCTTTGGTCTCACCTCTGCCCCCAGGGTGTTCACCAAGGTACTAGCATTGGTAGCGGCCCACCTGAGACTCCAGGGAATACAGGTCTTTCCGTACCTGGACGATTGGCTCCTCATGGCATCATCGAGGCATCTACTGTGCTCAGCCCGGGACTATTTCATCCAAATAGTACCGAAGCTGGGCATCACCATAAACAAGAAAAAATCCTTACTAGTCCCCACGCAACTTATAGATTTCATAGGAGGAAGATTGGATACAAGGTCTATGCGGGCCTTTCTCACTCCGGATCGACTCGCCAACCTGAGGTGTCATACCATAGCAATCCTGCAACCATCTCCGATGGCAGCTTCGGTCCTGAGGGCCCTGGGTTCAATGGCGGCAGCTATCCCGCTTCTTCTTCATGCTCGCTTGCACATGCGGATCCTCCAATGGACCCTACAGGTCCAGTGGTCTCCGCTGTACTCTTCACTCAACAGCCCGATTGCCATCAGCAAAGCATGCAAGGACTCCCTTTTTTGGTGGCTCCAGTCAATGGAACTCCTAGCAGGGAGGCCCTTTTGTGCAACATTTCCCCTAGCCACGGTGACCACGGACGCTTCTCGCCTCGGGTGGGGGGGGCATTCTGCGGGCAAGATTGTTCAAGGCACCTGGAACAGTTCAGAGACCTCGTTGCATATAAATGTCCTGGAGATGAGGGCGGTGCTCTTGGCGTTGCAAGCACTTCACAGCCTTCTACCTACAGGCACTATTGCTATCCAGACGGACAACATGGCGGTAGTCTGGTACATCAACAAACAGGGGGGAACCAGGTCCTATCCCCTTTGTCGAGAGGCCATGAGAGTCTGGGAATGGGTAATCTCCACCAACCGCTTTCTTGTAGCAACGCACATTCCGGGGAAAGCCAACATCCTAGCGGACAAGCTCAGTCGCACCATTCTTTCTCCTCACGAATGGTCTCTCAATCCTCTGGTAGCGAAGAAGATTTTTGCCGTCTGGGGGCAACCCTGTTGCGATCTTTTTGCTTCTCACTCAAACGCCAAATGCGACAGTTTCTTCGCTCTGCTTCCCCCACCTGGGGAATCCCCGAGAGACACTCTGGTGCATGCTTGGCCCCCCGGTCTCCTTTATGCTTAGCCTCCACTACCTCTAATGCAGAGGCTCTTACAGAAAGCCAACAGTTTAGGGAGCAAAATGATTCTCATTGTCCCGTTCTGGCCTCGTCAACCTTGGTCCCCTTATGTGTGGTCTCACAGAGTGAATCCGCCCTGGATTTTGGATCCCATTCCGGATCTCATTTCCCATCCTCAAGGACTTCCGATACCGAACCTCCACACCTTGAGATTGACAGCCTGGCTGCTCCAGTTCCATCCCTGATTAGGACTCCCGGTATCTCGTCACCTGTTAAAGCTATTTTAGTGGCAGCTCATAAACCTTCCACTAGGAAGGTTTATCGGAGCAAATGGAATCGATTCTCTATTTGGGCAAATCAAAACAATATTGATCCTTTTTCCACACCACTGTCGGCGGTACTGGATTTCTTAACAAACCTCTTCCATCAGGGAGCCAGTTCTTCCATGGTAAAAGTGCAAATGGCAGCTATTTCCCATTATCATGTGGGTCATGAGTCAACACCCCTCATGATGGCAAAAATTTGCAAGGCCTTTTTGAAAGGTGTTTTTCTTTTGAGACCTCCGGTCAAAGAAATTGTGCCACCTTGGGATTTATCCTTAGTTCTACAAACACTTACTGCTCCCCCCTTTGAACCTGCAGCATCTGTAGATCTGAAGTACCTTTCCTGGAAGACTGCCTTCTTAGTAGCTATCACTTCAGCCAGAAGAGTGTCGGAGCTTCAGGCTCTTTGCGTTAAACTGCCTTACCTGTCCTTTTTTCCTGACAGGGTCTTCCTCAGGACCAATACTTCTTTTCTCCCAAAAGTTTCTTCAGAAGCTAATATTAACCAATCAATCAACCTACCTGTGTTTTTCCCCAACTACAAAAACAAAGGAGAATATAAGCTGCATTTGTTAGATGTTCACAGACAATTGCGATTTTATATTCACAGAACGGCTGGTCATAGGCAATCAGATCAACTGTTCGTCTCCTTTGCCAAATTTGCTATGGGTAAAGCAGTCTCTAAAGTCACACTATCGAGATGGATTGCGAATTGTATTTTGCAGGCCTATGACACCTCAGGGAGGCCAGCTCCTCAGCGGGTTACAGCTCATACTACTAGGGCAGTTTCTACTTCGGCCGCTTTTAAATCCCGAGTGCCCTTGGATGATATCTGTGCAGCGGCCACTTGGGCCTCATCTCATACCTTTATTTCTCATTATAAAGTGGATGTTGTTTCCAGAGGGAGAGCATCCTTTGGCTCTGCGGTGCTCCGGAACATCCTTCCATGACGGCCACCCAAGATTTAGGTAGCTGGGGACTCTGTCCCACAGGTTGCAGACAAATGAAGTCTGCCTACTTCAGATTTAGAAGTTATGTACTCACCATAACATTCCATCTGAGTAGGTGACTTCATTTGGATGCAACCATCCCCCCCTCCATCCCCCTGACCTGCATAGAGTGAAATTTTGATCCCGTGTTCAGGTATTCTTTACCAATATTATAGGCAAACTCAATCTGAGGTCAGTTAGGGCTTGGCAAGGGATTATGGGTAGAGGGAGGAGCTAGGAGCTCGGATCCTAAGCTTTTGAAATGCAGGCTCGGATCCGAAGTCGGATCTGATACCCACAGGTTGCATCCAAATGAAGTCACCTACTCAGATGGAACGTTATGGTGAGTACATAACTTCTAATTCGCTTCCGGCTGGGAGCCAGTCATTACCAATTTTGGGCGCTGTCCTTTGGACTCTCTACAGCCCCCAGAGTGTTCACTAAATGCATGGCAGTGGTAACAGCTCACTTGAGACTGCAAGGATTCCAAGTGTTTTTGTACTTAAACAATTGGCTCGTTACTGCCCCCACCAAATGTCTACTGGTTGCAGCCTTGTGTTGTAACTCAGAGCAGATCTGAGTGTTCCCATTTAGATTCTTGACATAGCTATAGAATGCTTTGTGGTTGTCTTTAGAGTCAGTGGCAATTTTGTTTCCGTAACTAGCTTTGGAGGATTTTATGAGGGATCTCAGCTTCTTACTGAGGTTGACCAGGGAGTTCCTCCAGTCATGGGATTTTACTCTTTTTTGCAACAGTTTCTTTCTTCTGCTGTAGAGTTTGTTTATGGCAGAGGACCACCAGATTGGCTTCCTTTTTTTGGAGGATAACATCTTGGTTCTATTAGGGATAGCATGATCCATGCACTCGTGTAAGTGCTTATAAAGTGCATTTGTGTAGGATTCGGCAGTCATACCTCTATTGTCCATCTGCATGGTTGTCATGAAGTTTGCCACTTCTGTCTTAAGAAGTGTGAAGTTGGCTTTGGAGAAGTTTTTTATGATGCTTTCCCTAATTGGGGGTGGGGGTGGGATGTGGATGTCTAGGCTGATTAGCTTGTGGTCGGATCTGACCAACGAGGAATTGACCTCTGGTGTGGAACACCAGTTTCCCATGTTGGTAATGATGAGGTCTAGGATATTGCTGCCCCTGGTGGGGGTGTGAATAAGTTGATCCAAGGCATTGGAATTTATGAATTCTAGAAAACGTTGAGCAAAAGAGTTCGTACATGAGTAGTTTTCCCAGTTAATGGTGGGGTAGTTGAAATCGCCCATTATTAGGATGTTGGGTTGTACCCTAATACTTTCCAGTGTATCAAGAAATGAGGAGTGTGAATCTTGGGGCATGGTGGGGGGTCTGTAGCAAGCTACAATTTGGATTGCGGTCTTGCCCAGCATTAGTTGCACTTGGATAATCTCGGATGCATTATGCTGTGCAGCTAGCCTGGAGGTGTGGATATCCTTATTGAATATGGACACACCTCCGCCTTTAGTGCTTCGTTCTGGGTTAGGTGGCCAAAAGGTGTGGTATGAATTGTAGCCTGGTAATGCAGGGGTGCTCTCTGGAGCTTTGAACTAGGTCTCTGTCACTGCACAGATGTCAATGTTCTTCATTTTAAGGAGTGGCTCGAGTGAGTGCATTTTGAGGTTTGGACTTCTAGCATTGAGTAGCATTACCCTCAGATTTTGCTTGCTTGTACCTGTTACAGTGGTGAATTTGTCATTTGAACCTTGCCTAAAAAAGGCACTATAGGGGTGGCAAGAGCCTTAGCCAGTATCCGGAATCCTAAGGGTGACAGGTGCATGCCATCTCTGGCAAAGCATTGGGGTCTGTCAATCATGTTGTCCCAGGCAGACAAATACTGGACCCCCTGTCTTAAAATGTTGCACAACACTGTAATGTCTTATAGGTTCATAGGTTGGTACTAGGCTATCAGCCCTAGGGCCTATACAAGCCTAGAAGCTTAGCCAATTGTTGAAGTCATTCATTTTGTCCTTGTACTGCGGTATCATTCTGGGTGATGGCAGGATGCTACTCAGGGTTTGGGTCATACCTGCCTGGGATACAAGATCAGAGAGCTCCTCCATGTCTTTTTTCATGTAGTCCAGGGAGGTATGTCTCAGGTCATTCACACCAACATGGACAATGACAGTTGGGCAATGACAGTTCTTATAGTTATCATGCAATATTTTATATGCTCTAGTAATTATTTCTTTTTTAATGTCAGCTTCTGTACTAGGTTCTATTAAAAACTCTTCCAGTGCTGGTCTTTCATTTAAGACCCCCCTATTTCTTCTCTTTGCCTATACTCTGATATCAATCCCTGATAAAGAAGACAATCTCTAACCTGCAGTCCAAATAAATTATTGGTGTCTTCCCATTCTGTCATCTTTCCCACTCTAGTCATTTGTTTCCAATACCTTGGTTCCTTTGCCAGTTGTCTCCAATAAATTCTGGCCCCCTCTTGCCTATTGTCTGTATCCTTGATTGCAGTCATCCCTATTGGCAGAATCTCCTTTCTCCATTCCCATGTTGGTTTAGATCCTAGAATACTTTTTGCTACTTTATGGATATAATATTCTGCATGATTATTGTTGATCTCCTTAAAGGCCTGTATCCATAATCTCAGTCTGTACTTGTTTCTTGAACTTCCCAGTGTTTCATCATCATCCCTTTCCTCTTTGATTTATAGTTTTCTGCTTGTGCTTTGTATAGGAGTCTTAACTGTGCAGCTCTGAAATACCCTTCATATTGGGTAATCCCAAACCGCCCTCTTCTACTGGAAGAATCAGTTATCCACCTTTATTTTTGCCGTCTTCCCCTCCCAGATAAAATCCTTCAGCTCTTTATTAATTGCCATTCACAGCTTCTCTGGCTGATAAAAATATGCCTGACCTGTATATAAGACTAAAGGGACTAAAAATATTTTAACTGCTTGTATCTTACTATCCATATAACAAAGCTTCCGTTTTCTCAGTTTTTGTATTATCTTTTGTTTAGTCTCTTTTCACATATCCTTAGCTCCCACACTAGAGTAATTTTTAATCCATACTCCTAAATATTTAATTGTATCATGTCCCCATAAATATGGGTACTCCTGAACCAGTTCATGTGTGGGTACATAATTACTGCTATTGCCTTTGTTTTAGCTTCATTCATTTTGTATCGCGAAAAGATCTTAAACTGTCTTAAAATGTTGCACAACACTGTAATGTCTTATAGGTTCATAGGTTGGTACTAGGCTATCAGCCCTAGGGCCTATACAAGCCTAGCCATAACAATTTCCTGGCTATTTCTTCCTACAATATTTACTTCCCTGGATCCCTGTCTAGCAGGGCGACTGACAAGATCCCCGGGATGAATTTCCTATCTCCCATCCAATCATCAAGGTTCCTTTTGAAGAGGGCCAAAGAGACACTCAGCTTGACATGTATGGGCAGTCTATTCCAAAGTCTGGGGAGTCTCTGGGTCAGGAACCTATCCCTCCATCATGTTTTGTTCATTGTGATGACAAGGTTTACATCCCTGGAGTGTGTGGCTCTGAGGGATTGGGATTTCTTTAAGTGTAGCATGTCCAACAGCTCTGGGTTTGACATCACCTTGTATGTTAAGCAGAGATCGCCTCTGAGTAGACAATATGTGACAGAGTATAGCTGGAGTTTTTTTAGACAGTCAGCATAGGGCATCTGCTTTAGGCCTGTGATTCTTTTAGCGAGGTATTTCTGCGGCCTTTCCAGTTGTTGCAGATGTCTTGAGAGGTACATACCAAATGGGACATTGTATTCTATAATGGATCTAATGAGGGATGAGTACAGTGGGACAATGACCTCCTTTTTTCTGGATGAAAAGCCCTTAGTGATGAGGTGTGCCACATAGAAGGATTTCCTGACTGTTGTGGCGATGTGGTTATCGAAGGTGATCCCACTGTCCACCTGTGTCCCTAAGTCTCTTATCACACTTTCAGTGTTTAGTGTACTACAACCTATGTGGTAATTCACGGGTGCATGTTTTATCCCAAAGGGGATAACTATACATTTCTTGACATTGAGCTTGAGCCCATGGCTCTGGCACCAAGCATCTGTTTCTGTAAGGCCCTT
This sequence comes from Protopterus annectens, assembly GCF_019279795.1. NCBI lineage: Eukaryota > Metazoa > Chordata > Ceratodontiformes > Protopteridae > Protopterus > Protopterus annectens. The sequence goes on along the minus strand of NC_056747.1, from coordinate 44,016,970 downwards.
TTGTAGAATACCCCCATAATTTGGGGATTCAGTAATGGCTCCCAGTTTGCAGTCATCTGCGAACTTTGTTACCCAGAGACCCCTAGTGTTGGCCTGTACTTCAGAGACATAGATGCCAAACAAGGACTTAAATAAATAATCCCAGGACTGAACCCTGAGGTACTCCACTTGTTACTTGTCTGGAGCTGGATTTGGAGTTGGCTACTTTTACAGTGTGGGTTTTGTCAGTAAGCCAGTTGTCAACCCATCGAGTGACGTAGGGATTAATGCCCAGCTTAGTAAGTTTATATATGATTCCAGAGTGGAGGAAGGTGTTGAAGGCCTTGGCGAGGTCCAGATAGGCTTACCCTTGTCCACATCTCTGGAGACTGATTCGAAGAAGTCAGTCAGGTTCAGGAGATAAGATCGGCCTTTCACAAACCCAAACTAGGTGGGGTCCAGTGTTTGAAGGTTGCCAATGTCTTTGTTTATATGTTCCATGATAATACGTTCCATGGCCTTGCAGATCAGGGTCGTCAGACAGATGGGGCAGTAGTTCCCAGGATCCAGAGTGGATCCCCCCTTGTGGAGTGGGATAACTGTAGCTGTGCGCCATTCATTGGGCACAAAGCCTGAGGTGAGGCTATGATTAAACATGACACTTAGGTGAGGTGCCAGTTCATTTTGTAGTTCATGTAGTACACAACACAGGATGCTGTCTGGTCCCATGGATGCTATATTCTTAACTTTGCAGAGTGGTTTTGTCAGGTACAAAATAATATCATCTGCAAATAAAGCCAGCTTTTCTTGACTACTATACCAATTATATCCTTGAATTTCTGAGTCCCCTATTTTCTTTGCCAGTGGTTCTAAATATAATGTAAATAATAAAGGGAAAGAGGATGCCCCTGTCTGATTCCTCTGCTGAAGCAGAAATTATCAGAGAGGACCCTACCCACTTTAATTTTCACTTCCGATCCCTCATATATCCTCTTAATCAACCTTATAATTTTTTCAGGAAATGGAAATGCTTCCATTGCCCTGCTCATAAAGTCCCAGCTTACTCTGTCAAATGCTTTTTCTGCATCAAGACCCACCAGCAACAACGGTATTTTTTTACATTCTGCTTCCCTCTGGATCATTAGTGTTATGTTAATGTTGTCAAATGTTTGCCTCCCCTCCACGCAAAACCACATTACGTTTGCCATTCTTTTAGCTATTATAGACATGAACACTTTATAATCATTGCTTAGTATAGAAATGGGCCTGTATGAAGCTGGATCTGATGGATCTTTATCCTCTTTTGGTATTACAGCTACCACTGCTTTCTTCCCGGATGGTGATACTTCTCCTCCTCTCTCACGACAATTGTCTTGTTAGTTTATTGTGATCTACTATTTTGTCAGTTTTGAACATTAAGCATTGGGCAGAACTTATGTATTCCTTGATATCCTGATGTTTTTATTTTGGGCTAGCCATTGGATTAAAAGATTGGGAAAATGTTCCAAAATGCATCCCAGTCATCTATAACCTTATGGATTCTGGGGGCCCCGATGTAATTATTTCCCAAATGGATATTACTGTGCTGTCTTTGTCGGGGAAGGTGTATCGGAAGGATGCAAGGAAAACTAAAGTTGAACAGCAACACTGAATTTTTTCCTTTAATCATAATTTCTGTTCAAGCCATCACTGAATGAACATGTGTAAAAATAAAAAAAAACCTTTAAAATCACTTCAAACTATGTAAAATGTCATGTCTTCTTGAAAAAGAGAAATGTAAGGCAAAATATGAGAAAGGGAAGAAAAATGTAACGTGCGTGGTGTGGGGAAGCTCAGGATAAGGGGAAAACAGAAGGGATATGTGTGTGTGCGGGTGGAGGGGGTGAAACAGTTGGCATTTCACCCAAGTCCCTTCCTGTACATAGCGTTGTATTGTATCATTGTTGCAACTAAATGCCAATACCTGTGAATGTCCCTCTGTGAGATGGGTGAACACAGAGTGGTACACAGATCTGTGTTAATGTTGGAGCATTGTAGCTTTAGTTCAGTCTGTGCAAACTACACTTAGCAACATGAACTAAAAGATTCCTTAGGAGGAACAGCAGTAGATTATACTTAAGTGGAAGTGCCTTGGACCTCCAACTTGACATATGCTGGGGACCCCAAAATGCTAACATTGGCCCTGGCTATATGAGTTGTTTCCCGCCCAGGAAACAACTACCAACAGGCTTCAAAAAGCTGTGCCCTCCCTCACTCCTTCACTCTGTCTGCTGATTGGCTAGGAAAATCAGCAGTCAGAGTAAATCTTTCGTCAGTACTTTCTTGCCATCTCGAAAAAAACATCTCTCGGGTATCTCAGGAGCAGCAATTGGCTAAGAGCTTCTTTCTGGCAGATAAGTACCTTTGGGGAACTACTCCACCCAGAAATTATTGCCCTTCTTTGAAAAGTAGTAATTTATCTGTTTTTTTGACTAAAAGCAGTGTTTCCTCTTTAAGAAATCTGGTATTTTTCCACAACATCTGAAGTTTCTTGTCAAAGACTGCTAATTTTGACTGAGTGTTTATAGTATTTAGGGATAATTTTGTGAAAAACTGTGTGCTGTTTGTGTAGACTTTGCATTTTGAGAGACAAATTGATTAAGGAATGGGTAGGAAATTGTGTGTCAGTGTAACTCTTATGCATAATTCGTGACAGCCTACCTGGCATTTTGATTGTCAGTGTTTGTGCAAGTGCTTGAGCAGTACTTTAATGGAAATTTTGTCTTACTTTTATTTTAATATAATCTAAGCGATTGGGGAAAGTGATGTGAGTGTAAATGTACTGCTTGTGAGCACTCAGTGATAACTTACCTTTCAACTTGCAATGTAGGTGCTTTTTCCCCAGTTGGAATATTGATACTCATTCTGGAGTGGCAGGCTGTTCTTTCACAGTATCTAGAAATTAAAAATTACTTACCCAGGAGTACATACCAGTGTTGCAAACTCAGTCTATGCCTCAGCTGATAGTGGGTGAACCTGCCATGACAATTGTTCCTCAGACCACTCACTTTCTTCTCCAGCTTTCTCTGTTGTAGTCCTTTGAGCCAGCATGAACCAGGAAGTTCAGCTTTATCCTCTTCTACTGTTCCATTGTCCAGTAAGGGCGTGGTAAAACCATCTTCTCTGGTTCTGGAAGACAATGTGGGAGAGGCTTCTCAGGGAACAGGGGCAAGAGATCATTAGACCAGACAGACATCCCTTCTTCTAGTCAGTCCTCTTCAGATGGAACTCTTTTTAAGAAACAACAAAATGTTGAACACTGTTCTTCTGGTGGAGCTATTACTGTTAAAAAAAAAGATAAGTTCCTTATCATGACTAGACAAGCATAATAGAAAATAAATCCTGTCATGCAGAAGCCTTTACAGATGAACATTTTATATCAAATTATTTCTGAGGAAACAGGGTCTGATGATTCTGATTGTGACAAAGATAGGACCTCTCATGCAAATTCCCAAGTCTACCTCTCAGATTATGAGGAAAAATATATATTTTTGGTCTCCCTGTGGAGGAATTTTCTTTTGATCAGTCTATTGTCAGTGTGAATAATGTATTTTTATGGGAACAGATAGATGTAATCCCCTGAACTAAGGAGGTGTAGTATATTACAAATAGATACATCTGTTTTCTCTCCTGTACTGCCAGCCTTGAAGAGTGTGTTGAATGTTGCCTGTGATCATCCTGATACCCAGAAGTCAGTCTCTAAAAAATGCAAATAGCCTGAGGTACATTATACAGTTTAATAAATGTCTTTTCTCTCACCTTAGGTCAGACCCTGCTTCCACTTCCTCTGTCTCTCATAGGCAACTGACTGATGCTTAATACGAATGCTTCAGCTGGTGATAAGGAGGGTAAAATGTTAGACCCTGTATGCTTTCATCTAAGGTGGGTAAAATGTTAGACCCTGTATATTTTCATCTTCTACTTTAGCCTTCAGAATTCTCAGTTATCAGGCATACATGTGGAAACTTATGCTTTGTCATCTGCAGAGTCTGAGGGAATTAACTTCCACTCTTTCTTCAGAGGAAAAGTTTTTTAACCAAACTGTTTCTACCTTTCTTGGGCACCTAAGGGTGATTAAAAAGTGATTATGATTCTGCAGATACTGTGTCTTTGGCCACTGCCACTGCTACTGCATGTAAGCAAAAGTTTGCTAATGAGGTAAAGTCTGAAATCTTGGATTCAGCTTTATATAAGGAGAGATTGTTTGTCTTTTCTTTTACCCAGCTTCTCAAACAATATGAAGAAAGAGAGAAATTAATTTAGGGAGTTTCCAAAATATTTTATGTACCTCAATACATGTCTTGTAGACTGTTCTCCTACACACACAACACCCCCCCCCCAATAAACAAATCCATTTTTTTTCTGGCAAGTAAAATGCAAACAAAAAAAAAGATGACTGGAGGGTAGCAACAATAAAAAAATGGGTCTTCTCAGAAAAATGGACAGGCCATCAATACTAAATGACTATGCCAGCATTCTTTATCCTCATTTCTCTTTCCCCAGGCCAGTATCCTTATGTATATCTGTCCCAAAAAAACTGTCCCTCAACATTACCCTTTGGCAAAAAGATTGTCTAAGACTCCTGGGTGTTAGAAGTGGTACAGGAGTGATATGGATGGCCCCGATATAGAAACCTGTTTTCAGGGGAATACCTTCCAACCCTACAGACTAAACAGAATTTTTTCCTCAGGTTCTTCAGTCTTTACACACTAAGGAGTTATAGACACAGTGCCTTTAAGTCAAAGGGGACAAAGGGTTCTACACCACAATGTCTCTGGTACCATAGAAAGAGGCCTGTTGGAGAACAGCACCAGATCTTTCATTTTTAAATCATTACATGAATGTTTCAAAGTTCAAGATGTTGACCGTGTAGAACCTGTTACCTGTCATTCCTCACACGAGTTACTTGGTAACTCTTGACCTAAAAGATGCTTACCACCATATTCCTGTAGCCATAGCCTTCAGGAAATTGTCAAGGTTCTCTGTTTTGTGGGTCACATTATCAGTTCTCTGCCTTACCCTTTGATTTATCTACAGTTCCAGCTGTATTCACAAAATGCCTAGCCCCAGTCATAGCTTATTGCAGATGGTATGGCATTTGTATCTTTCCTTATTCAGATGACTTTATCTTTGCAGAGTCTTTATTCAGATGTTAAGAAAGATTAACATGGGGTCTGATGTCTGTTTTTGTCCGATTCAACATATGAGTTGTCATATCTGATTAGATCTGACCTTGGCACCATGGTGTTTCAGTCTGTATTAGAGATAAATTCACCTCATATCAAGTTAGACTGGACTACTCCATGGAGTTATCCAGATCCAGGTTAGGGTAAGACCCCCATTCAAGTCCAGTTATAGATCCCCCTCCATGGTTCCCAACACCCACAAATCCTACTTAACCATACTGAAGACAAACCAAATTGTACTGAACAAGCTGGTTATGGAGGATTTCAATTATCCCACCATCAATTGGGAAACCTACTCTAGCCAAAACTTGCTAGTGCAAAAGTTCCTTGACTTTGTAAATTCACATGCCCTGGAGCAAATTGTCCATACCCCAACAAGAGGAAGCAGCATTCTAGATCTGGTCCTTACCAATGTGTCAAAAAGGTGCACTGCTGCAACTTTTGGACCCTCATTAGTTAAAACTGACCACAAATCAGTCACCTTCTAACTGACTCTAACACCAGAACTCACAAAAGGTGAAATCAGACTAAAAAACTTCACCAAGGCAAACTATACCCCCCTAGGTGAAGGTATAAATGTATTCCAAGCCCCATCCCAAGCTGAAAGTGGTAGCTATGCCAAAGCTTAACTAAGACCTTGTATAATCACTTGCATAAGTGTATAAACTTGGCTGTACCAAACAGAATCAAATCCAGAGCTCCAAGTAAAATCAAGCTGCCATGGTGGACTTCCAGCATCAACAAACTCTACAATAAATGCAAAAAGTTGCTGTCCAAGAAAACAAAGAAAATGACCCAACAATGGAAAAGCACCCTCCTCAGCCTTAACAGGCAAATAAGATAACTTGTCAAATCCTCCAATAGCTCCTTTGAGAGAAAATATTTGAAGAACAACAGTGAGACAACCACGGCAAAGCACATACGTTTAATGAAATAATAAAATAGATAAGTGCTTTTGGAGGTGTCTCCTTCTTCAGATCAATCTGAAGAAGGAGACACCTCCGAAAACGCTTATTTATTTTATTATTTTATTAAATGTATGTGCTTTTCTGTGGTTGTCCCATTGTTCTTCAAATGTTTGCACTTATTCTCCTCTATGGTGGAACTTATATTCTCTTTGTTACTGTTGATTTGTTTCCTTTAAGAGAAACCTAGCAAGTGCTGCCAAGGATGAAGGGCTTTTACAGCTATGTACATAACCTAAAGGGTAGAACCCAAGTATGTGCAGAACTGGTAGCCAATGTTATTACACACATTGACCCCACAGAGATAGTGAACCTGCTAGCGGATAGGTTTGATGAAAATCTCACTCCCTTATCCCCTCCTAACTTACAACAAACCCTCCTCCAAACTTACCCCCACCTTACATATCTGAAGAGCAGGTCCTCAAAGCCTTGTCCAAGGCAAAGAACACAGCCTCTATGGGATCAGATGACATTCTAGGCTGTCTTTCAAACAGACTGAAACATGAACTAGCATCACCACTGAGTGCCCTTTTCAATCATAGCCTAACTACAGGCTTTGTTCTTGCGGAATGGGCTACAGTTATTCCCCTCCACAAAGTTGGCTTAGCAACAGACCTAGGAAATTACAGACCTATAACCCTGACCAGCCTTATCTGTAAGGCCTTGGAACGTATCATTATGGACCTCATAAATAAAGACATAGGGGATCTCCAAACCCTGAATCCTACCCAATTCAGCTTCATGAAGGGCAGAGCGTGCCTATTAAATCTGGTGGATCTGCTTGAAAGTATAACCACGGCCATTGATGAGAGCAGATCTGTGCATACAGCATACCTCGACTTGACAAAGGCTTTTGCGATAATCCAGCATTCAGGCATTACCGATAAACTTAGTAAATTGAATGTAACCCCTTCATTGTAAGATGGGCTGCCAACTGGCTCACAAACCAGACACACACTATCAGAGTTGGTGACTCCACATCAACCAGCAGACCTGTTACCAGTGGGGTGCCACAGGGCACTGCTGGCTCCCCTACTTTTTAGTATATACTTCTCAGAAGTTCAGGTCAAAACTAAAGGGTTGTGGCTGACCATGTCTGCAGACGATTGCAAATTAGGTGCAATCATTGAATCCCCAAATGATGGCAGTATACTCCAGGATGATCTCACAGACCAATGACTGGTGTATTAGTCACGGTCTCAAACTGAATGCAAAGAAATGCATCCTCATTCCGTTCAGCACAAACAATGTACTTCCACACTATAAAATCAATTATAGTACCCTAAGTACTCATGAAGTGGTAAGGGAACTATGATCACAGGTTGACCACGACTTTAACTTCAACCACCATGTGTCTACCACTGTATGGAAAGCTTTCCATAGGGCTCACTTGATTAGTAAAGGCATCACCTTGAGAGCAAAAGAAGTTATAACCCCCTATACTCCGCACTTATCTGGCCCATAATTGAGTATGATGCCCCATTCAGTATGTACCATACTAAGCAACTACAGCAATTAGTGAGACCTCAGAGGTTTGGAACAAAGAAGATGAAGGGCCTCCAGCATGTGCCTTACATGAACCGACTAAAATATCTGTCACTATACTCCGTATTGTATAGACGTCTTAGGGGAGTCTTATGCCTGGCCTACAGAGCAATCCAGGACCCAAACCTGATGAACTTACTTGAAATCTTTAAATTAAATGGTCTAGGGCTGCTTGTTCCAGGTACTAAAATAAGACATGATGGAGGGACAGATTTATCTCCCAGCGACTGCCACGTCTTTGGAACAGGCTACCAATTCATATGAAACAGAACACCTCTATGACACTGTTCAAGAGGAACCTGGATGAGTGGATGGGACACTGTAAATTCTTACTGGGGATATGCCCACAATCGTCCTGGACATGGCAGTCATCATTAAATGCATCTTGGGTATTAACTAGTACCTCTACGGTATTACATTAGGTTGAAAAGGCTAGGTTTAAAATTACCTCCGGGTCGATACCCGAGTAATCTCCTATGATCCTATATACAGTTCCAGGGCTCTGATTCCACCCATACCCATAATTCCCTCCACTCCAGCTTAGTACCTCAGATCTCCTTTGCCACCTGAAGCATCAGACAATTTCTGCGAGGGATCTGCTCTAAAGATAAGCATATTCTTTCATTGTAAAATTGGATTTAGCTTCCCTTTAAATCTCCTCTCCAACTGAGAGCTTTGTCTCTCTAGCTTTATTTCTTTATTTAGTAGTCATTAATATTTTTAGAAAACTATTTTCTGATTAACAGTAGGCATAGTCATTCTGTTTCCTTGTTTTGTGTGCAGTGTTAAAATGGTTTCTTAGTTTAGCAAACAGATTTTTTTTCTTTTAGTTTTAGCAGTGAGATACGTCTATATATAGCCTTTTGAAGTTTCCCTGTGGGCGTTATTTTCTCTAATATTGATAGTTTTCTTTGTGGTTGTTGGCTGTGCATAGTTTTTAAAGTTTTTTAGGAACGTCTGATAGCCAGAGTTTTAAAAAATGTGTAGAACGTGGGCACAAAATCCCTCCTCAAGGTCCATATTCCTTGAGCTTTTATTGCTTGGGTGCTGCTCATCCTGAGACAGAATGCAAAGTCTGTGTCTCCTTTGTCAATAGGGCTATCCAAAAGTGCCAAGAAAAGATAATTGTTAAAGGTCTTCTTCCCCCATAGGCAGGGCCTTCTCACTCAAGTGCCATCTCTTCATCGGCTTCTGCTGCTGTGTCCCCAGCTAAGAAACAGGACAAAGATGAGAATAAAGATACAGACAAGCAAAACAAAAAAAAGTGAAAAACAAAGACTGGAAAAGGAAAAACTTGGCTAGGAAAAGGCCAAGAAAAGGTCTTCGGACCCCACTGCTTCAGTCAGTCTGGATCCAAACACTCCTAGAAAGTCAGACCTGTCAGTTTCTTGGATTCAGCCTTCCTTACCTTGGCTCCAACTCTCCCCAGAACCAGTGGGTCTGAGGCTGCACTTTCCTGTCCTATAGTAGAAAAAAAATATTTGAGACCACCTTTGGTGGTTTCTTCTGCTCAGTCATCTAGAAGCCATAGTGAACAAGATTTTGATAGAATGATGAGGAAGTTTCTGAAAACGCAAATTCAGCTTGGGGGTTGTATCAGTGCCACCACTCCTGAATGAGCCAGGTATTACTCAAACAACCCCTCTGCCTCTACCTTTTTTTCTCCAGTACTGGTTTGTCCTTCAGACCTGGCTGTCCTGGATCCAGTCTGCCCCATTGCACCCCTATCAGAGCTGTCAGTTTGGGCTACTTTGACAATGACAGCATCCCAATCTCTTTCAACTCTGATACATTTGGATCAGGAAAAGTCTTATAGTTGAAGCACCAGTGCCGAGGCTCAAGAGGATGGGTCAACTCCGTAGTTATCAGAGCAGTCTCTCCCTCTCAGCTCTGAGAGCTAAGGCTGCCAAGAGCTAGATCCCAGATCGGTCTTAGGGTCAAGAGTCATCGGGACTGGGAAGTCTACTTCTTCGGACAGGTGGAGACCTAATTCATGTCCGATTGTGGCTTTGGCCTTTGAGGCCTTTCAGGGGGTTTTGGCTATGCCAGTGTAAAGGGTATTATCCCTCAGTTTGGTTCCATCTCATCCTTAACAGGATTCTGCTTCTTCTTTGCTTCATTCTATCTAACATGCACACTCGATAACACATGCATCCGAGACTGCTTATTTTGTGAGATCTTAGTCTGAGTCCAACCCATCTGATCATCCATCAATGCAGGTTCACCGGAAGCAGAACACAAAATGGAAGCACATAGACTCATCTCCAGAGTCTTTCACTGAAGATACAGATTTGCTCAAAGATGAAGGTTCCCTCAGAGATTTGGATGAAGGTAAAGGTTCAATAAATCCCCCATTGAATACTTCACCTTCAGTGAAATTCTTGAATTGATGCAATAATGAGGGGGAAGGTCCAAAGATAACACTTCACCAGCTTCATCTTGTGTAGTATCTTCGATCAATCTCGTCATGGCTCAGTGGTCATGGACGGACCCTGATGTGATGGAACCAATATCAAAGAAACCAGACAAAATCTAGGCAGCAAATAAGGACAAAAAGCATTGGAGCAGAGGTCCACTAGTAGATGCCACGGTGGTAGCAGTGGCAATTGAGAAAGAATTATTGGAAGAAAGTTCCTCAGTCTGCCCCCCAACAGGGAGTCTAGGGTATTGGACAGGTTTTGGAAATGGACATACACTTCAGTGACTTTTGCCCTTAGAGAGCTGAACTGTTTGTCTCATGTTATACTCTTCCAGAGAGACTTGACCAACGAACTCACCATGTTTCTTTCTAGTAATTTGCCAGTGGATGTCCAGAAGGCTGTGGACTCCCAGCTCTCTACCTTTCAGTCTACATCAAATATGACCATACAGCTGATGGCATAGCTAGGGCAGTGGTCATGCATTGGCATACCTGTATGTACCTTTGTGATTTCACAGAAGGGCTTCAAGACATCCTTCATTTGTTCCCCATTTGATGGTTCCACACTTTTTTGGCCAAAAGTAGAGGACAAACTAACCAGGAGTCAGCAAGATAGTAAACCTCTCTGTGCTGTGAGAGTCCATTTTCCCACTCCACAAAGAACCTTCTCTAGGAATCAGAGGAGTGGCAAAAAATGTGATTCACGAAAGCACAGGGTTATTATCAGCAGATTCCAGGGGACATATTGTCTCATGGCAGAGGAGGAGGTAACTGTAATGGATATCTCCAAAGAGGTAGAAGTGGACATCACAATCAGGGTTTTCATGGTTCTTTCACCAAAAAAACCCTACAAGCACTCCTAAAAGTTTGCTCAACTGCTGCACTCAGGAGGTAGTCTGAGGTGAAAATCCATGTACCAACAAGCATGACAGAACATAACTTCAGATTCTTGAGTGCTCAAAATAATATCCAGAGATTCTAGTTCCCTTTTCCTGTCCCCAGCAAAGAAGAAGAAAGTTCCCAGTGTTTCTCCCAGTCTGTGGGAATCTGCAGCAGCAGACATTTCCATGCTGCTAGAAAAAAAAGAGTCATCCAGATGGTCCCACAAGACCAGTTAGAGTCCAATGTCTATTTCTAGTTCTTTTTAGAACCCAAGAAGACAGGGTGCCTCAGACTCATTCTGGACCTGAGTCATTTAAATCAGTTTGTAAGGCAGACAAAATTTTGGATGGTCACAATTCAGTCCATATTGCCTTTTCTGAGAAAAGATTATTGGACACACTCCATAGATCTCCAGAATGTATGCTTTAATATAAAGATAGAGAAGCATTCCAGGAGATTTCTCTGTTTCCAGGCAGGAGCCAATCATTACCAATTCAGAATACTGCCCTTCGGTCTCAGCACAGCCCTAGGGTTATCACCAAGGTAATGACAGTGGTTGCAGCATGCCATACCTGCTAGGGATCCAAGTTTTCCACGCATAGCAGAAAATGCAGAACAAAACGAAAAACTTAAAAAACGGCCACTTTGGAGGCATAAAACACCAAACAGCAGTTTAATGGTCACAAAATAAAATGAAAACACAATGAGGTTAATCACTTTTCGTCCGGTAGAGTCACCGGACTTCTTCAGACAGACACTTTAAGGCAAGCACATTAATAAAAATCAAAAGCAACCCATTCCTTCAGCCAATACAACCAATCAAAATGCACTGAAGTCAATTGACAATTAACACTTTAGAAATCAATGTTAAGAACTTTCCACCCTTTTGAATACTATTAAATGAGACTATTGACTTTAAAAGCAAATACAGTAAAACGAATGATCACTTATTGGTTTCTGGTAATCTCACTTGCACCTTCTGTGTGAAGAATCCTATCAGACTGTGATCCCTTTCATTATATGTTCTGTCAAGGTAATACCTAGCCTTTAATATGCTGCTGTCATTACAAATTGCAGTTTGGTAGGGCAAACTCTATCTGAGGTACAAAGGTGAAGTGGGAGGAATTATGGGTAAGGGAGGAGTCAGAAATTGTGCCAGTGTTAGATTCAATCGGATCCGACAATCCATAGTTTCAGAGGTAAGTACTAGGCTATCATCCCAAGGGCCTGTGTAAGCCTAACCAACAAGTTCCCTGGCTTTCGCCACCCAATAAAGTTATTTTCCTGTGCACCTGTCGAGCAGAGCCACAGAAGTGATCCCCGGGTGAATTTTCTATTTCCCATCCACTCATCAAGATTTCTCTTGAAGAGTGCTAGTGAGGAACTCTGCTTGACATAAATAGCTAGCTTGTTCTAGAATATGGGAAGTCTCTGGGACAGAAATCTATCCCTCCAGCATATGCTGTTTATTGTGGTGACAAGGTTTAGGTCCCTAGAGCGAGTATCTCGGAGAGACTGGGATTTGTTTAGGTATAGCATGTCTTACAGCTCTGGGTTTGACATAGCTTTGTATGTTAGGCAGAGATCACCTCATAGTAGGTGATAAGCTACGGAGTAAAGTTGGAGTTTTTTGAGGTGGTCAACATAGGGCATCTGTTTGAGGCCAGTAATTCTCTTTGTGAGGTACTTCTGTGGCCTTTCCAGCTGTTATAGATGTCTTGTGAGGTACATTCCAAAAGGGGCGTTGTACTCAATAATGAGTCTAATGAGGGCCGAGTAGAGGGGAAGCCTGGAATGTTGTCCAGTCCCATGGAAGCTGTGTTCCTGGTTTTGGAGAGTGCAGTTTTTACCTGCACATTTGTGATTGCAGGGGCCCTGCAGTCTTCCGATATAGATATGGGCCCTTTAGGGGGTGAGAGGGGGTAAAGTTAGCACTGAACCTATCAGCCAGGATGTTGGTGATATCAGTTCGTTCTGTAATTTTTGTGCCATTGTGCTGTAACTCAGAGCAGATCTGGGTGTTGTCATTGAGATTCTTGGCATAGCTATAGAATGCTTTGTGGTTGTCCTTAGAATCAGTGGCAATCTTGTTTTCATAGCTAGCTTTGGAGGATTTTGTAAGGGATCTCAGCTTTTTGCTGAGGCTGACCAGGGAGCTCCTCCACTCATGGGATTTTACTCTCTTCTACAACAGTTTCTTCCTTCTGTTGTATAGTTTGTTTATAGCAGGGGACCACTAGACTGGCTTCCTTTTTTGGAGGATAGTGTCTTGGTTCTGTTAGGGATAGTACAATCCATGCACTCGCATAAGTGCTTATAGAATGCATTTGTGTAGGATTTGGCAGTCATATCTGTATTGTCCATCCATGGGTGTTGTGAAGTTAGCCAAGAAGCACGAAGTTGACTTTGGAAAAATTTTTTACAGGGTTTCTTTAATGGGGGGTGGGGGTGGGATGTGGGTATCCAAGGTGATTAGCTTATGGTCAGATCTAACTAATGAAGAGTTGACTTCAGGTGTGGAACACCAGTCAAACATGTTGGTAATGACTAGGTCCAGGATATTGTTGCCCCTGGTGGGGGTGTGGATAAGCTGATCCAGGGAATTGGAGTTTATGAATTCTAGAAAGCGTTGGGTGAAGGAGTTGGTATAAGAGTAGTTTTCTCAGTTAATGGTGGGGTAGTTGAAATTACCCATTATTAGGGTGCTTGGTTGAACCCTAATATTTTCCAGTATATCAAGAAAAGAGGAGTGGGAATCCTGAGGCATGGTGGGGGATCTGTAGCAAGCTGCAGTTTGGATAGCAGTTTTGCTCAGAGATAGTTGCACTTGGATAATTTTGGATGCATTATGTTGGGCAGCTAGCCTGGAGGTGTGGATATCCTTAATGAATATGGATACACCTCCGCCTTTGGTGTTCCGGTCCAGGTTAGATGGCTGAAAGGTATGGAATGAGTTATAGCCTGGTAATGCAGGGGTGCTCTCAGGAGCCTTGAACCAAGTTTCAGTCACTGCACAGACATTGATGTTCTCCATTTTAAGGAGTGCCTCGAGTCAGTGCCTTTTTGAGGTTTAGACTTCTACCTTGCGTAGCATTACTCTCAGTTTTTGCTTGCCTGTAACTGTTAAGGTCGTGGGTTTGTCATTTGAACCTTGCCTAAAAAGGCACTATAGGGGCAGCAAGAGCCTTAGCCACTATCCAGAATCCCAGGGGTGACAGTGCAGGCCATCTCTGGCAAAGCATTGTGGCCTGTCGGCCATGTTGTCCCAGGCAGACAGATACTGGATCCCCTTAGAATCACACCAGAAGCTTAGCCAATTGTTGAAGTCAATCATTTTGTCCTTGTTCTGCGGTATCATTCTGGATGAAGGTAGGAAGCTACTCAGGGCTAGGGTCATACCTGCCTAGATTACAAGATCGGAGAGCTCTTCCATGTCTTTTTTCATGTTGTCCAGGGAGGTACATCTCAAGTTGTTCACATCAACATGGACAATGACTGAGTCATATTTGTACTTGTTGTGGAGTGACCTGAGTGTGTGTGTTATGTGGCATATCCTGGCACCCGACAGGCAGCTAACAGTAACCTTCCCCTTGTCTAGTCTGGTGAGTGGAACATCAGTATGCCTGACTATAGAGTCACCTATGACTAATGTGTTGGGTACATTGTTTTGCCTTATGGGCTGTGGTTGAGTGGCACACTGGGTCTGTGAGTTATGTGTCTTTTGGGTTGTGTTGAGGGGTGGAGGTTGCTTGCGTTTCTGCTTTGGAGGTCTCTGTTGCTTTGGCAGATTCTTATTGAGAGCCTCCGCAAATGTTTTTGTGTATCTATGTGTGGATTTTGGTGGTGTAGGTTTAGTTGGACTATGTGATGAGTATGGTATGGTGCAAGTGTTTACCTTCTCCACTTGACTGACAAGTTCAGTTGAGAGCTTAGCCTCCAGTTTAGCTATATAAATGCATCTCTCACAGGTTGTAGTGTTGGGTGGTAGGAGGAGAGGGTTGTCAGTGTACATGAGGCAATTGCTACATTGTCCCAAGATGCCCAGAGTCATCAGATGGACAGGAGAGAACAGTGGGAGCTGACCATTGGACATGCCTGGGTAATCACTATTTCCCAGGTAGACAGGAGAGAACATGGGGAGCTGTCCTTTGGACATGCCTGCGTTATCGCTATTTCCCAGGTAGACAGGAGAGAACATGGGGAGCTGTCCCTTGGACATGCCTGGGTTATCACTATTTCCCAGGTAGACAGGAGAGAACATGGGGAGCTGTCCCTTGGACATGCCTGGGTTATCACTATTTCCCAGGTAGACAGGAGAGAACATGAGGAGCTGTCCTTTGGACATGCCTGGGTTATCACTATTTCCCAGGTAGACAGGAGAGAACACTGGGACCTGTCCTTTGGACATGCCTGGGTTATCACTATTTCCCAGGTAGACAGGAGAGAACATGGGGAGCTGTCCCTTTGGACATGCCTGGGTGATCACTATTTCCCATGTAGACAGGAGAGAACATGGGGAGCTGTCCCTTGGACATGCCTGGGTAATCACTATTTCCCAGGTAGACAGGAGAGAACATGGGGAGCTGTCCCTTGGACATGCCTGGGTAATCACTATTTCCCAGGTAGACAGGAGAGAACATGGGGAGCTGTCCTTTGGACATGCCTGGGTTATCACTATTTTTCCCAGGTAGACAGGAGAGAACATGGGGAGCTGTCCTTTGGACATGCCTGGGTTATCGCTATTTCCCAGGTAGACAGGAGAGAACATGGGGAGCTGTCCCTTGGACATGCCTGGGTTATCACTATTTCCCAGGTAGACAGGAGAGAACATGGGGAGCTGTCCCTTGGACATGCCTGGGTTATCACTATTTCCCAGGTAGACAGGAGAGAACATGAGGAGCTGTCCTTTGGACATGCCTGGGTTATCACTTTTTCCCAGGTAGACAGGAGAGAACACTGGGACTTGTCCTTTGGACATGCCTGGGTTATCACTATTTCCCATGTAGACAGGAGAGAACATGGGGAGCTGTTCCTTTGGACATGCCTGGGTGATCACTATTTCCCATGTAGACAGGAGAGAACATGGGGAGCTGTTCCTTTGACATGCCTGGGTAATCACTATTTCCCAGGTAGACAGGAGAGAACATGGGGAGCTGTCCCTTGGACATGCCTGGGTAATCACTATTTCCCAGGTAGACAGGAGAGAACATGGGGAGCTGTCCTTTGAACATGCCTGGGTGATCACTATTTCCCAGCTAGACAGGAGAGAACATGGGGAGCTGTCCTTTGGACATGCCTGGGTTATCACTATTTCCCAGGTAGACAGGAGAGAACATGGGGAGCTGTCCTTTGGACATGCCTGGGTTATCACTATTTCCCAGGTAGACAGGAGAGGACATGGGGAGCTGTCCTTTGGACATGCCTGGGTTATCACTATTTCCCAGGTAGACAGGATAGAACCCTGGGAGCTGTCCTTTGGACATGCCTGGGTTATCACTATTTCCCAGGTAGACAGGAGAGAACATGGGGAGCTGTCCCTTTGGACATGCCTGGGTGATCACTATTTCCCATGTAGGCAGGAGAGAACATGGGGAGCTGTCCCTTGGACATGCCTGGGTAATAACTATTTCCCAGGTAGACAGGAGAGAACATGGGGAGCTGTCCCTTGGACATGCCTGGGTAATCACTATTTCCCAGGTAGACAGGAGAGAACATGGGGAGCTGTCCTTTGGACATGCCTGGGTTATCACTATTTTTCCCAGGTAGACAGGAGAGAACATGGGGAGCTGTCCTTTGGACATGCCTGGGTTATCGCTATTTCCCAGGTAGACAGGAGAGAACATGGGGAGCTGTCCCTTGGACATGCCTGGGTTATCACTATTTCCCAGGTAGACAGGAGAGAACATGGGGAGCTGTCCCTTGGACATGCCTGGGTTATCACTATTTCCCAGGTAGACAGGAGAGAACATGAGGAGCTGTCCTTTGGACATGCCTGGGTTATCACTTTTTCCCAGGTAGACAGGAGAGAACACTGGGACCTGTCCTTTGGACATGCCTGGGTTATCACTATTTCCCATGTAGACAGGAGAGAACATGGGGAGCTGTCCCTTTGGACATGCCTGGGTGATCACTATTTCCCATGTAGACAGGAGAGAACATGGGGAGCTGTCCCTTGGACATGCCTGGGTAATCACTATTTCCCAGGTAGACAGGAGAGAACATGGGGAGCTGTCCCTTGGACATGCCTGGGTAATCACTATTTCCCAGGTAGACAGGAGAGAACATGGGGAGCTGTCCTTTGGACATGCCTGGGTGATCACTATTTCCCAGGTAGACAGGAGAGAACATGGGGAGCTGTCCTTTGGACATGCCTGGGTTATCACTATTTCCCAGGTAGACAGGAGAGAACATGGGGAGCTGTCCTTTGGACATGCCTGGGTTATCACTATTTCTCAGGTAGACAGGAGAGAACATGGGGAGCTGTCCTTTGGACATGTCTGGGTTATCACTATTTTCCTTTAGACAATTGAGGGAAGTAAGTACTAGACCTTGTTTTCCTCTAAGCAACTGAGGAAGATTAGTACAAAAAAATGTTATCCTCTAGGTAATGAGGAAGGTCGAGTGCTTTAGTACAGATTACACATGTGAAAAATAAAGTGGTTTCTATAAAACACATGGGCCCAATATTCACTTTCTCGGGAGTATGAATTTCCAGGTTTTTGGCTTTATAAAAAAAGGAACTGCTTTAGGTGGAGACAAAAAATTCAGTCAAACCCAGGTCTCCCATTCTTTCCTCAGATCCCATTCCAATCTGTTACCACACATCAGATTTTGCTTGGTGAGTAGTTTCCAGAGGAGTAAAAGTGCAAGGCCTATGGAAACTGTCAGATGGAGCAAAACAAATCAGTTTAAAAGTAATGTTAGTGGTGATGCATTCCTTGGTGTGTCCATCACATTTGGTCTCCAGGACCTCTCCATGTGATTACTGACAATACCACAGTCATGTAGTATATATACTGGCAGGGAAGCACATGGTTGTACCCCTTATACAGGCTGGCAGTGTTAGCTTGGGAGTTGGCTCTTGCAGCAATTCTTAACCCTCCAAGCATCTTACATTCCATCAGAGCAAATCTTAGTGGCAGACAAGCTGAGCAGGACCAGAGCTGACCCTCTCAAATTAAAAATGAATGAAGGAGTCATCCAGGAGTTGATCCACTTGTGAGGAATACCTCAAATAGATCTGGGTGTCTCCTTTCAAAACAGACTAGACAAGTTTTGTTCCAGGGCTCTCTGAAAGCAGGCTTGGAAAATAGATGCATTTGTATTCCCTTAGAAGGGAATGATCCTTTATGCATTTACACTCTTTTCATTGAATTCCAGGATACTTCTAAAGGTTCAAAAGGATACCAGAAAAATAATTGTAGTGACCCACTTTTTGCCTAGACAGTATTGGTTCTCCCTTCTTATGGAACTGACCAGGAGTAATTGCCACAAGCTTCTTCACAGACTGGATCTACTCACACAAAATGGGTAATTTGATAACCCCAGAATTAATTTACTTCAACTGGATAATTCAATTTTAATACCTTTTAGGCACTTACTTTGTATGTGCAGCAGGTATTAAAGGAGGCAAGAAAGCTTGCTACTAGAAAATCCTGTCTTGGTAAGTGGAATCTTGAAACCAATAACCAGGGGCCCATCAGGCATTTTGTACCACTGGGTGCTCAAGTATTTGTGAGTGTTACTTTCCTGTGGCCTTGCTTATTTCTGTATAAAAGTTCATCTTACAGCCATTTCAGTGTGTCTGTCCATGGATCCTCCTCTTTCTTCTTTTGTTGTCAAACAATTTCGGAAAGGAGTCTTAAAGGTTCATATGTGTATAGTAGGTTAATGACCACTAGGGTTGTTATAAGCCCAGCCATGCAACCCAAATATGATCCACAAATTTGATTTAGATAAGAGGTGATACCTGAGACCTATGAGTAACCAGGTTGCTCCTCTGTGGAATCTCAACTGTGTGTTGAAGAAATTGACTGTGACACCTTCTGAACCTGTCCATCATTCTGATGTAAAGCTCTTGAGTTGGAAAAATGTCCTCATCATTGCTCTAACATCTGTAAGAAGAGTATCTGAGTTGCAAGTTCTCATAGTGGGTGAATCCTATGATGTTAAGTTGTCAATCTCGCCTTCATTCTTGCTGGATGGGTTCGGAGCCATCCTCGGCTCCGACTCGGCACTTGCTAAGCTCGAGAGCTAATTTTACCAGCTCGAGGCAACCCTATATCCCATGATGCAAGGCGGAGATTACTCAGATCTCGTTTGCCGCTTCGCTAATGAGGTGCCTTCTTTTACCAGCTCTTGGTAAGTAAACTTTTCAGACACTTTGGTCTACCCCCCTTTAATTTTATATATATATATTATATTTTAGTTAGTAATCGACTCACCTTAGCCCTATTCCTGTCAGTGTTTCCTTCTTTTTGACTAAATATTCCCTTGTCTCTAGTCAGGCCTTAGGCCTTCCCCTCCCTAAATTTTTCCTGTCAGGGATTGTTTGTGTGTGACTGTGTGTTTTCCCTGGTTAATGTAATTTAATTTAATTAATTTAAATTATTTTGTTGGACTGAGTGTTTTTTTGTGTGTGATTGTGTTCTGTTGTTCATCGACACAGTTATGCCGAAGGACACTAAGGTCTCAGGCTTCAGGAAGTGTGACTCGTGCTGTCAGAAGATGTCTCTGACAGACAGTCACACTTCTTGTGTTTATTGCCTGGGACCTTCGCACCTGCAGGACTCTTGTGCTATCTGTCATGCTTTCAGCCCAAGAGTCCTGCAGGAACGAAAAAATAAACTTATATTAAGGGGCTTATTAAAGCCCGAGAGCTCCCCGACTAAGTCGGTGCCAGGGAAGCCCTCGAAGCCTGTTAAGCCTTCGGCTCAAGCTTCCAAGCTGTTGGCTTCAGGTCCTTCATCACCAGGCTCGAGATCGGCTCTGGCCGGAGCCGATCTTTCCATGTCAGTCTCAGTATCGGCTCCATCCGGCGCCGATGCTACTAGATCCAGACACTCAGTGTCGGCTCCGGCTGGAGCCGACGTAACTTCGGCTCCGATGGCTCCATTGATCTCAAGAAAGAGATCTTGATCCCCCTCAGTGGAATCCATACATTCGGCTCCGAGATCACCTTTGCTCTCGGAGCGGAGCCATCTGAGCCAATCTTCTCGGTCATCCAGGCTATCTGATCACGACCTTGACAGAGTGGTGAGTAGACTATTAAAGTCTCAGGCATTGGCCCAAATACTCCATAGCCCATCTCAACAGACGGTAGCTATATCACATCCACAGAGCATTCCTCCTCCGACTCTCTTACAGAGTTCGGAGCTGGAGCTCCTCGGAACCGGTACCGTTGTGACTTCGGAGCCGATACCACCCCTTTCGGCTCCATCGTCCTCGGCTCCGATTTCCTCCTTGAGACCTTCATTGGAGGGATCCAGGCGTCTAGTCTCTCTCGATGGCTCCGAGGGGGCGAGTGGCATCGGACCCTTGTCCGACCCCGTTCTCCCTCTTGGAGCTTTGGCATTGGTGAGCTCGGCCCTGACATCTGCCTCGGAGCCTTCCCTCTCGGTGAGGCCTGGGGTTCCTATCTCTTCGGAGAGGGAGCTTTCTGGTCTCTCTGATGGGGGAGCCTTCGAGGTGATGAGGAGTGTACTAGCCCCTGGGCTTAGTCAACGGACAGTCCCATCAGCTCCTCCCACTACAGTGCCTGCTGACGTCTCCTCCCACTCTCTTGCTCCCGGACCCAGAGATCCAACGCCTCAGGTTTCCCCATTGGGAATATCTTCCTCTTCCGAGGCTTCTCCTGATCCATCAGGAGAACCCCCGTGTAAGAGGACATGTAAGAGGAAACATTTAGACTCCCCTGAGTCTACTACATCAGATACTGACTTGGATGATCCCCAAAGTCCTCCTCTGAGGATGTCTCATTTTCAGACATCCTTGAAATCCTGAAACAGAGGGAGAACTGGCCTTCCCTTAATCCCTCCGAGGACGAGTCAGTATACCTGGAGGCGTTCGGATCTCGACCCTCCACCTCCTGGGTGTCTCCGCCTTTCGACCCTCTCATGGAGGTAGTGGCTCGGAAGGCATGGATGTCTACAGATTCGGTGGAACCTATCCCTAGGAGACCTTCAAAATTTATCACTGCCCCACAAGATAGACAATATTTGACAAAGGGTGTCCCAGTTGATGCCATGGTGGTGGCTGCTGCCACCAAGAAGGAATTAGCTGATCCTTCAGTACCTGTCCATCCTCCTAATAAAGATTCTAGGACTATGGACAGGTACGGTAAGTGGATTTTTTCTTCAGCGACTTTTGCTGTGAGATTGCTGAACTACTTATGCCACTTCACCCGACTTCAAAGAGACGTTCTTAAAGAATTGGGAGAAGTTTTACAGGATCCGTCAGCTGCTGGGTCTCAGGATAAGATTAGCTCACAGCTAGGAATCCTTAACTCCATTGCTAACTCCTCCATGCGGCTCATTTCTTATGCAGCTGATGGAGCGAGTAGGGCCGCAGGCACAGGAGTGGCTTTAAGGCGTCAGTCCTGGATGCGGCTTTGTAATTTTGCAGACCCCTTCAAGGCGTCTTTCACAAACTCCCCCTTTGATGGCTCGACCTTGTTCGGTCCTTAAGTGAAAGACACTTTGACTAGATGCGAACAAGATGGCAAGACTCTTTCTGCCATAGGAGTCCGTTTCTCCACCCCTTCTAGACCTTACCGCAAAGGACAGAAGGGAGGGAAAATGTGGTTCCGCAAATCTCAAGGAGTCACGCCTGATGCACAGAGTCAGTTTACCCCCAGAGGCAGAGGGGGTAACAATAATAGACGCCACCCTAGGGGCAGAGGTGGCCCGCAGAATCAGGGTAGCAGAGAGCCTCTTTCTGACAAACCCTTCCAGCATCCCTGAGGTGTTGCCCGATTGTCTGCCTTCGGAGGCAGTCGGGGGAAAACTATCGCTGTACCCAATAGCCTGGCTTTCCCTTTCTCAAGACAAATGGGTACAGTCAATTATATCCGAGGGTTACAATATTCCCTTTATTCAAACCCCAATTCAACAAAAGGGAACCCTTCCAGACGTTCCACCCGGTCTAAGGGAATTAGCAGTACTAGAAATATCAAAACTGCTAGTAAAAAGAGCCATCCAGCCAGTCCCAGCAGACCAAATAGGATCCGGAATCTACTCAAGGTTCCTTTTAGTTCCAAAAAAGACAGGAGACTGGAGACCAATATTAGATCTCAGCAAACTCAACAAGTTTGTAAAGAAATCAAGATTCTGGATGGTCACGCTTCAGTCTACTCTGCCCTTTCTGGGCAAGGACAATTGGATGTGCTCGATAGATATTCAGGATGTGTACTACCACATAAAAATTCACAGATGCTCCAGAAGATTTCTCTGCTTCCGGCTGGGGACCAGTCACTTCCAATTCAGAGCCCTGCCCTTTGGACTCACTACAGCCCCCAGAG
The DNA here is from genome assembly GCF_019279795.1 of Protopterus annectens. Taxonomy (NCBI): domain Eukaryota; kingdom Metazoa; phylum Chordata; order Ceratodontiformes; family Protopteridae; genus Protopterus; species Protopterus annectens. The sequence goes on along the minus strand of NC_056747.1, from coordinate 43,994,437 downwards.
TGTTCACCGAATGCATGGCAGTGGTTACGGCTCACCTGAGACGTCAAGGATTCCAGGTGTTTCCATATCTAGACGACTGGCTCCTCACTGCCACCACCAGGCATCAGCTTCTCCAAGCCAGAAATTACACCATTCATACTTGCAGAGGGCTAGGAATTTCTATAAATTTCGAAAAATCTGCCTTGTCGCCTTGTCAATATATTACTTTTATAGGCGCAAAATTGAACACCGTACAACTTTCTGAAAGGTTGACAGACCAAAGGATCTTGGACATTCAAAGACATGTCCAAGTGATTCTATTCAGCAACAGAATTCAGGCCAGATTTGCTCTGAAAGTACTGGGTCTTATGGCGGCCGCCATAACACTTCTTCCCCTCGCCCGCTTTTACATGCGGCTCCTACAATGGATGCTATTCACCCAATGGTCCTTTCAACAACTTCCCATGTGTCACCAGATCATAGTAACTCCAACTTGCAAAAGGCATCTGACTTGGTGGATATCGTCCCCTCAAATCCATCAAGGCAGACCATTTCTTCCTCTTGCCCCGGTTGCCACGGTTACATCGGACACCTCCCTGATCGGGTGGGGGGGCATTATCAGGGCAGAGTGGTCCATGGCACTTGGCAACCTTTCGAGTACCATCTGCACATAAATGTTCTGGAGATGAGAGCAGTGCTTTTAATGTTGCAAGCCCTCAACGACTCTCTTCCCCTGGGAACTATTGCAGTCCAAACGGACAATATGTCCGTAGTTTGGTATATAAACAAACAGGGCGGAACCAAGTCCTATCCACTGTGTCGAGAGGCTCTCAGACTTTGGCAATGGGCAATCTCCTCTCACTGGTTTCTGATAGCAACGCACATCCCTGGGAAATCCAACATCATAGCGGACAGATTGAGCAGAGCTATTCTCATGCCTCACGAGTGGTCTCTCAAACAGTCAGTGACGGAAGAGATTTTTCAGAAGTGGGGTCTTCCTTGCTGCGACCTTTTCGCTACACCTCAAAACAGCAAATGCCCAGACTTCTTCTCTCTCTTCCCCCTTCCAGGCCATTCCCCCAGAGACGCTCTAACCCAAGATTGGTCCCGGGGACTTCTTTATGCCTTTCCACCTTTTCCGCTGATACCTCAGCTAATTCAGAAAGCAACTGCTTTGAGAGCCAAGTTGATTCTCATTGCCCCTTATTGGCCTCGACAGATATGGTTTCCGTTCCTACATCATTACCTCTTGGTACAGCCATGGCATCTAGACCCGGTTCCAGATCTTCTGACCCACCACTCGGGTCAACTGCACCAATCCATACCTTCTCTCAACCTCACTGCTTGGTTGCTCCACTTCCATCCTTAGCCAGGCTTCCTATGATTTCTAATCCTGTACGGGATATCTTAGTAGCTTCCCTAAAATCTTCTACCAGAAAGATTTACACTAGTAAATGGCGACGTTTCTTTTTCTGGGCAAAAGCTAGGAACATAGACCCCTATACTGCTCCAATTCATTCGGTATTGGACTTCCTAGCTGACATTTTTCATTCAGGATCCTCTTCTTCCACAGTGAAAGTTCAGCTGGCAGCCATTTCAAATTTTCATATAGGCTTTTTGGACCACAACATTATGTCACATAAACTTTGCAAGGCATTCCTTCGAGGTATCTTTTTATTGAAACCTCCGATTAGAGACCCTCCACCACAGTGGGATCTAAATTTAATTTTAACATCCTTGATTCTTCCCCCGTTCGAACCTGCAGCTGCCTGTTCTTTGAAATTGCTTTCTTGGAAAACACTTTTTCTAGTTGCCATTACATCTGCCAGAAGAGTATCTGAGCTTCATGCTCTCTGTGTTAGCCCTCCCTATCTAATATTCCACAAAGACAGGGTGTCCCTAAGAACTAATCCGTCTTTCTTACCAAAGGTTACATCACAAACTAACCTAAATCAATCCATTGATCTTCCAGTATTTTTTCCGAACTATTCTGATAGAGCTGAACAAAAGTTACATTATCTCGATGTTCACCGTCAGCTCAGATACTATCTGGATAAAACAAAAATTTTTAGGAAATCTGATCAACTATTTCTATCCTATGCAGAGAACAGGAAAGGCCTTCCAGTTTCTAAGGTAACTTTATCTAGATGTCTGTCTTCTGTGATCACTTACATTTATCAGCTCAGAGGCAAAGAATTGGTTTCTAACCCAAAAGCCCATTCTACTAGAGCTCTGGCTACATCTACAGCTTTTCAAGCTAGACTTCCTATAGACACTATTTGTGCAGCAGCCACATGGGCCTCTCCTCATACCTTTGTTTCACATTACAAATTAGATTTGGTCTCCAGAGACAGAGCAAATTTTGGTTCCACCGTTCTCAAGAGTCTGTTCCATTGAGCCACCCAGGATAGAGGTGCTAGGGAAGCGGTCCCATCCAGCAAGAATGAAGGCGAGATTGACAACTTAACATTTAGAAGTTATGTACCTACCATAATGTTCCATGTTAGTTGTCTTCTCTCGCCTTCTTTCTTGCGTCCCGCCCTCCATCCCCATAGCCTGGTCAGACCAGGAAGATTATACATCTTCTATTAAGACGTTATTACCTTTTTCTAGCTGTTCAACTCCTAGTGTCACTAGATTATGTTGATCCTTTCTAGAAGGTTTATGATGTTATTTAGTATCCTTATTTCTTCCTCCTCTTAAGTTGGAAGAAAATACTGCTATTTCTTTAGCTACCAAACGAGATCTGAGTAATCTCCGCCTTGCATCATGGGATATAGGGTTGCCTCGAGCTGGTAAAATTAGCTCTCGAGCTTAGCAAGTGCCGAGTCAGAGCCGAGGATTGGCTCCGAACCCATCCAGCAAGAAAGAAGGCGAGAGAAGACAACTAACATGGAACGTTATGGTAGGTACATAACTTCTAATTATTTTTCATAGGGATAGGATATTTTTAAGAACAATCCCCTCAGTCACACCCAGAGTGGTTTCAGAGTATACTTTGAATCAAGCCATCAGTCACCCAATTTTCTACCTAGAACCTAAAAACTGAGGAGAACAGATTCTATAGTGTGGATGTGCATAGGCAGTTCAGGTACAAATTGGACAGAATCAAGCCTATTAGAAAAGACGATCAGCTATTTATTTGTTATCAGGAGCAAAAACGGGACATCCTCTGTCCAAACAGGCAGTTTCTAGGTGGTTGTCTTCCGCTATTGGTTTTTGTTATTCCCAGTATTGCAAATCCATTCCAGTACCAAGGCACATTCTACTAGAGCCTTGTCTTTGATGACATACTAGGAAGGGGTGCACCTTAGAAGCATTCTAGAGTCAGGTACATGGTCCTCTATACATACTTTTACAAAACATTTGAAATTGGATTCCTTTTCTAGGTCCAGGTCAAACTTTGCTAGGACCAATCTCGAAGGGTTCCTGAATCCATATCAGTCCTCAAAGGATGTGTAGGCTTTGGTATTCAACCTATATAGCCTAAGAGCTACTTCAGCACTGGGACTGACAAACATAGTACAGTGGTGTAAGTTGCACTTTCCTATAACAAAAGACATTTCAGTTTCTCACTCCTGCAGTAACTGTACCTACCCTCAATTCCCCTACTCTGATATATATTTTTATTGGGATATAAAGTAGGATTGTGTTTGTTTCTGCTTTATATGTTTTATTGTTGTTGCTGTTTTTTCAGGATGTTAGGCACTTCTTATTGTATGGGCAAGAAAGTCCTTCAGAAAGGTTGACTGACTGCTGATTTCCATCTTGGAGATTAGTCAGTCAACAGTCAGAGTGGAGGAGTGGGGTGGGGGGAGCCAGATCATTTTGAAGCTGGCTGGTTGTTGGTTCCTAGGCAGGAAACAACCCATATAACTCAAGGACTACTACTGCAGTAACGAATTCAAACATCTACTGTTATGGGTAAGTGCAACTTAGAAAGCTGTACTTTATATGCACTTTCCTTGATCAGATACAAGAATGGCAAGTGCCCACAGGCCAAAATGTTAGGGACCTATACATTTTTAGTGAACATCTGTGCAAATACTAACTCTTAGTGTCGGTATAGCAGAGTGGGGAGTCTTCCCCTTCATGGGATGACAGGTGCTGTCCACTGCAAAAAAATGTTTTGTCAGTCACTGAGAGTGGCATTGAGTAATTTAGACTTGATCACTTGACACTTGCACAATTTTCAGTCAAGTGGGGCATCTTCAGTCCAAAATAGCAGAGTGCAATTTCCAATTTCAGTGTGTTTATTTCTGACTTTGTTTCATTTCTTTTGGTAACTGTTGTTTCAAAGTGGAAAAGAAAGTACCAAGGGGAAATGTAAAATATTGCTCTCTCTTTCAGGATGCATATATTAAAGTTGGCTGTCCACCTGGAAAGCATATTAGAGTTTTGAGGTAAGCAGTTTCAGCATGAATGTTAATGAATGCACGGAATTAAAGAATTGTGATGAGATCTAGCTAGTCACTGAACCATGTATGTTGTTCTGTTAGTGACCTGAATTGAAAAGACTTACCCCTTAGAACCTGAAAAATGTTGAGCATTTTCAAACGTTTTTAAGCTATTTTAGTATTTTTATGTTAATGTACTCTTCTAATTATTTATCCTCTCATAGGTTCATAGGTAGGTAGTAGGCTATTGGCCCTAGGGTCTATACAAGCCTAGCCAAAAAGGTACCCTGGCTTTCGCCACCCAAGAAAATTATTTTCCTGTGCCCCTGTCAAGCAGAGAAACAGAGGTGATCCCCAGGGTCGATTTCCTATTTCGCATCCAATCATCTAGATTTTTTTTGAAGAGTGCTAATGAGGAGCTTTGTTTGATATAGATAGGTAGTTTGTTCCAGAGTATGGGAAGTCTCTGGGACAGGAATTTATCCCTCCAGCATGTTCTGTTTATTCTGGTGACAAGGTTTAGGTCCCTAGAGCGTGTAGCTCACAGGGATTGGGATTTCTTTAAGTGGAGCATGTCCAACAGTTCTGGGTTTGACATAGCTTTGTATGTTAGGCAGTGATTGCCTCTGAGTAGGTGATATGCAATGGAGTAAAGCTGGAGTTTTTTGATACAGTATACTGGCATCTGTTTGAGGCCAGTAATGCTTTTTGTGATGTATTTCTGCAGCCTTTCCAGTTGTTGTAGATGTCTTGTGAGGTACATACCAAAAGGGGCTTTGTACTCTATAATGGGTTTAATGAGTGACAAGTAGAGGGGAACAATGACCTCTTTTTTCCTGGATGAGAAACCTTTTGTGATGAGGTGTGCCACGTAGAAGGATTTCGTGAATACTGTGGCGATGCAATTATCAAAGGAGAGACTACTGTCCTCCTGTGTCCCAAGGTCTCTTATCACACTTTCAGTGTTAAGCAGACTACCATCTATGTGGTAGCTAATGGGTACAGAGTTTTTACCAAAGGGATGACAATGCACTTTTTGACGTTGAGCTTGAGGCCATGGCTTTGACACCAGGCATATGTCTCAGTGAGGCCATTTTGTAGGATGTCCACATCGTTAGGAGTTTCACTTATGGCTCCTAGTTTGCAGTCATCTGCGAACTTCATTAGTCAAAGACCTTCTGTGTTAGCCTGTACTTCAGAAAAGTAGATACTAAACAGGAGAAGACCCAGGACTGAAGCCTGTGGTACTCCACTTGTCACTGGTCTGAAGTCGGATTTGGAGTCTGTTACTTTCACCGTGTGGGTTCTGTCAGTGAGCTATTTGGCAACCCATCTTGTGACATAGGGATTTATACCTAGTTTAGTGAGTTTATCTATAATTCCAGAGTGGGGGATGGTGTCAAAAGCCTTGGCAAGATCTAGATAGGCTGTGTGAACCACCTTACCCTCATCTACGGCTTTGGTGACTGCTTCAAAGAAGTCAGTCAGGTTTAGGAGACATGATCCGCCTTTTACAAACCCGAACTGGGTGGGGTCCAGAGTTTGGAGATTACCAATGTCTTTGTTTATAAGTTCCATGATGATACGTTCCATGGCCTTGCAGACCAGGCTTGTTAGGCTAATGGGTGGTAGTTCCTGGGGTCCGTGGTGGCTCCCACTTTGTGGAGTGGGATAACCGTCGCTGTGCGCAATTCAGTGGGCACAAAGCCTGGGGTGAGGCTATGATTGAACATGGTGCTTAGGTGGGGTGCCAGTTCATTCTGTAGTTCATGTATAATGCAGCCTGGGATGTTGTCATGTCCCATGGATGCTGTATTCTTGGCTTTGGAGAGTGTGTTTTTTACCTCTGCAGCGGTGATTACAGGAACTTTGCATTCTTCTGGTATAGATATGGACCCTTTAGGGGGTGAGGGGGTAAAGTTAGCACTGAACTTATCTGCTAGGATGTTGGCAATATCAGTTGGTTCTGTATATTTAGTGCCATTGTGCTGTAACTCAGAGCAGATCTGAGTGTTGCCATTGAGATTTTTGACATGGCTATAGAATGCTTTGTGGTTGTCTTTAGAATCAGTGGCGATTTTGTTTTCATAACTAGCTTTGAAGGACTTTTATGAGGAATCTCAGGTTCTTACTGAGGCTGACCAGGGAGTTCTTCCAGTCATGGGATTTTACTCTTTTTTGCAACAGTTTCTTTCTTCTGTTGTTTATGGCAGGGGACCACCAGATTGGCTTCCTTTTTTTGGAGGATAACATCTTAGTTCTGTTAGGGATAGCACAATCCATGCACTTGTGTAAGTGCTTATAAAGTGCATTTGTGTACGATTCAACTTTTGTACCTCTATTGTCCATCTGCATGGGTGTTGTGAAGTTTGCCACTTCTGACTTAAGAAGCGTGAAGATAGCTTTGGAGAAATTTTTTACTGTGGTTTCCTTAATGGTGGGTTGGGGTGGGATGTGGATGTCTAGGCTGATTAGCTTGTGGTCGGATCTGTCCAACGAGGAATTGAACTCTAGTGTGGAACACCGGTCGCCCATATTGGTAATGACGAGGTCTAGGATATTGCTGCCCCTGGTGGGGGTTTGGATAAGTTGATCCAAGGCGTTGGAATTTATGAATTCCAGAAAACATTGAGCAAAAGAGTTGGTACATGAGTAGTTTTCCCAGTTAATGGTGGGGTAGTTGAAATCGCCCATTATTAGGGTATTGGGTTGTACCCTAATATTTTCAAGTGTATCAAGAAATGAGGAGTGGGAATCCTGGGGCATGGTGGGGGATCTGTAGCAAGTTACAATTTGGATTGCAGTCTTGCCCAGAGTTAGTTGCACTTGGATAATCTCGGATGCATTATGCTGAGCAACTAGTCTGGAGTTGTGGATATCCTTAATGAATATGGACACTCCTCCATCTTTAGTGTTTCGGTCCAGGTTAGCTGGCCGAAAGGTGTGGTATGAATTATAGCCTGGTAATGCAGGGGTGCTCTCTGGAGCCTTGAACCAGGTCTCTGTCACTGCACAGATGTCGATGTTCTCCATTGTAAGGAATGCCTCGAGTGAATGCATTTTGAGGTTTAGACTTCTAGCACTGAGTAGCATTACCCTCAGATTTTGCTTGCTTGTACCTGTTATGGTGGTGAATTTATCATTTGAACTTTGCCTAAACAAAGCACTATAGGGGTGGCAAGAGCCTTAGCCACTATCCAGAATCCCAAGGGCAACAGGTGCAGGCCATCTCTGGCAAAGCATCATGGTCTGTCGATCATGTCATCCCAGGCAGACAGATACTGAATCCTCTTGGAATGACACCAGAAGCTTAGCCAATTGTTAAAGTCAATCATTTTGTCCTTGTATTGTGGTATCATTCTGGATGATGGCAGGATGCTACTCAGGGCTAGGGTCATACCTGCCTGGGCTACAAGATTGGAGAGCTCCTCCATGTCTCTTTTCATTTAGTCCAGGGAGGTACGTCTCAGTTCATTCACACCAACATGGACAATGACAGCGTCATATTTGTACTTGTTGTGGAGTGACCTGAGTGCGTGCATAATGTGGCGGATCCTGGCACCTGACAGGCAGCTGACAGTAACTTTCTCCTTGTTTAGCCTGGTGAGTGGAACATCAGTGTGCCTGACTATAGAGTCACCTATGACTAGAGTGTTGGATATGTTATGCCTTATGGGCTGTGGTTGAGTGGCACACTGAGTTTGTCGGCTATGTGTCATTGGGTTGTGTTGGGGGTGGAGGTTGCATGTGCTTCTGCTTTGGTGGTCTCTTTTTGCTTGAGCAGATTTTTATTAAGGGCCTCCACAAATGTAGGTGTGTGTTTTGTGTTGCTATGTGTGTGTTTTGATGGTGTAGGTTTTGAGGGACTATTTGATGAGTGTGGTGTGGTGCAAGTGTTTACCTTCTCCTGTTGACTGTCTAGTCCAGTCTTGTGTGAAGAGAGCTTTGCTTCCAGTTTGGAGTGTTAAGTGCATCTCTCACAGGTTGTAGTGTTGGGTGGTAGGAGGAGAGGGTTGTCTGTGTACATGTGGCAATTGCTGCATTGCCCCAAGATGCCCAGATTCATCAGGTAGACAGGAGAAAACACCGGGAGCTGAACCTTAAACATGCCTGGATAGGCGCTTATTTATTAAGTACTAAAAACTGATGTTCTTTAGTCCTATCTCACCTTCATTCTTACATATGGGTTTGGAGCTGATCCTTGGCTCCGACTCGCCCTATTACAAAGCTCAAAGTCTCTTAGTTGGCTCGTGGCTAGGTAGGTATCCCATAGAGCACTAGTACAATCCCCAGATCTCATTTGCCGCATCTACGAGCTCAGAAGTGCTTCTTGCTTGGCCGTGGCTAAGTTCAAAGCTTTTTTTCATTATTATTCACTTTACTGATTCTTTAGCTAGTTATCCTTAATGTTAGAGTTAGTTATCTCATAGATAGTGTTTAGAAGTGTTTTTTTGCCTTTTAATTAGTTAATTTATTGAGAACTTGTTGGCTGTTGGCCCTTGTTGTTCTCTGTTTGGTATCCTGTGTGCTAGTTTATAATACCTTTGATATTAGTAGGTCCGCGTTTGTGTTAGGACCTTGTACTTTGCCTGCTACTCAAGTTTCTGGTCTTTTCTCTGACTTAACGTACCAGCTAGGTCCGTTTAAGTTAGAGGACCTAGTTCTCTGTTATCTTTCAATTTTTTATAACAGTGCTTGGCCCGTTTAAGTTAGAGGACCTAGTCCCGTTTAGTCTCTCATTTCTGTGTGTGTGTGTGCTTATTAGGGCTAGGCCCGTTTAAGTTAGAGGACCTTGTTTCCTTCTCCTTTGTTAATAGAGCTCTGTTCAATATGTCTAAAGAGTCCAACGATCACAATCCTTCAGTTTTCAAAAAATACATAAAGTGTTCCCAGAAGATGTTAATTACAGATGCCTCTGAGCCATTCACTTGCAGGAAACTTGTTCATTCTGCCATTCCTTTAGCTCCAGGGTTCTCCAGAAGCGGAAGAACAAGTTAATATGGAAAGGTCTCCTCAAGCCTTCCTTCGAGGAAGACTTAGCAAGCTCTTCTTCCTCATCTAAATCCCATTCATCCAGAAAAGAGAAGGTAAAGTCGGCCAAGAGGCATTCTCCTGCACCAACTAGTGTATCAGGACCTCCTTAAAAACTATTGAAAATGGAAAAACTTCTACCTCTTCAGCTCCACTGTCCTCAGAGCCAGTTGAGGTCTTCAATGTTGAGACTGCACTGTTTGCTCCAAGCCTTTCGGAGCTGACTACTGAAAAATTGCATCGGAGCCAGTCCAGAGATCTTTTAACGGTCTCCCTAACCTTAAGATCTCCAATTTTACAGATCCAGATTGCCTACCCTGTCATCCAGATCCTCCAAGAACCTGTCAGAATAAGATGTGGAGAGAATAGTGCTTAGACTTTTGAAGTCATCTGCTTTGCCCAAATTGTTGTTGGCTCCGACCCAGTCAGTTCCGGAGCCACCTGAGTCCATTCTCCCTGTTGTGGTTCCTCCTCCCAGCTGGGCTGGGCCTTCAGACCCAGAGATTTTGGTGCTGCTTGTTGTGGAACCCTCAGTTCCAGCTCCCCTTGTGGCTGTCTCGGAGCCGAGTTCTACTGCGACATCTTCAACATTGTCTATGGTGTCTAGGAGCTGAAGCTCACCAGTCGGCCCTGACGGGGACACTTGGACCTGAAACTCTTCAGTGCCGAGTCTCCCTTTCGGTGCGTCAGCCAGGGTGAGCTCGGACACTACATCCATCTTGGAGCCGGTCACTCTGGAGCCGAGGACAACCTCCATTTGCTCGGAACCGGGGCTGTCTTCAGAGCCGGAGAGATCTGCTTTTGAGATGGTGAGGAGCGTGCTGTATTGCTCATCAGCTCCATGCAAGGGTACTGATACTCTTCCCCCTCAAGCACCGACCTCGGTCTCAGCACCTTTTCTCTCTCTCAACAGCAAAGACCTGCAGTCTCAGGAGCCCCCCTTGGGTGGCCCCCAGTCTTCAGAGACCTCCCCGGAATACCTTTCTGAGGAGCCCCCACGAAAGAGGACATGCAAGAGGAAGCATGTAGACTCCCCGGATGAGTCCAATACTTCAGACACTGACCTTGAAGAGTAAGAAGGGTCCCCCAAGTCACCCTCTGATGATGTCTCCTTTGTAGACATCTTAGAGATCCTAAAGCAGAGAGGCAGCTGACCCACTGTCACCCCTTCTGATTAGGAGTCAGTGTACCTGAAGGCTTTCGGGTCTCAACCTTCAGCTTCTTGGGTGTCTCCACCTTTTGACGAACTCTTAGACCTGGTTAGTTGAAAGGTGTGTGAGACTCCTGATGCCGTGGAGCCAGTCCACAGAAGACCCAATAAATTTCTCTCTGCTCCAAAGAGAAAAAGTTTTTGTCCAAGGGTGTGCCTGTAGATGCCATGGTGGTGGCAACGGCCACTAAAAAGAAGGTAGCTGAGACTTCTTCATCTGTCCATCTGCTGAACAAGGAGTCTCGAACGATGGATAGGTATGGAAAGCGTATCTTTTCTTCAGTGGCTTTTACCCTCAGATCGCTGAACTATCTCACACACTTTACTAGGCTTCAGAGAGATCTCATCAAGGAGTTAGGAGATACTCTTCAAGGTACATCTACTGAAGGAGTCCCTGAGAAGGTGACTGCTCAGTTGTCCACCTTAAATTCCATCATACACTCCTCCATGAGGCTGATCTCCTATGCAGCCAACAGAGCTAGCAGGGCAGCGGGTTCAGGGGTTTCCTTTAGGAGATACTCCTGGATGCGCTTATGTAATTTTGCGGAGCCTTTCAAGTCTACCTTTACCAATGCCCCCTTTGACGGTTCTTCATTGTTTGAACCTAAGGTAAAAGATATACTCACCAGATGCGAACAAGAAGGGAAAACTCTCTCTGCCATTGGAGTATGTTTTACCGTCCCTTCTAGACTATATCCCAAGGGTCAGAGAGGTGGTAAGATGTGGTTCAAGAAGTCCCAGAGATTTTTCCCGGATGCACAGGGTGATTCTTCCTTCAGAGGCAGAGGAGGAGGAGTTAATGGTAGACATTGCCTTAGAAGCAGGGGGGGTTTTGCAAAACCAGGGTGGCCACGATTCTTTTTGAGGCCGTCCCTATTAGCGCTCCTGATGTTGGTTCCTGATGTGGCTGCACTTCTCTGGAGCCAGTTGGGGGTCACCTATCTTTGTATCCAGAAGCCTGGCTAAACATCACCCAAGACAAATGGGTAGAAAGAATAATCACTAGAGGTTACTTCATACCCTTTTCTCTTCCACCCCACAATCCCAAGAAGATACCCGATGTTCCACCCAATCACGGGGATCAAGCAACTGTAGAAGTGCAAACGTTGCTTACAAAGTGAGTCATCCAAACAGTCCCCGCAGACCAGATAGGATTTGGAACTTACTCCAGATTCTTTTTAGTGCCAAAACATACAGGGGACTGGAGGCCCATTTTGGACCTCAGCAAACTAAATGAATCAGTAAAGAAGGCCAAGTTCCGGATGGTGACACTGCAGTCTATACTCCCTCTGTTAGGGAAAGACAATTGGTTGTGCTTCATAGACCTCCAAGATGCGTACTACCGTATACAATGGACAGAGCATCAAGGAGTCAGTTATGCTTCCAGTTGGGAGCCAGTCATTACCAATTTCATGCTCTGCCCTTTGGTCTCACCACAGCCCCCAGGGTGTTCACCAAATGTATGGCAGTAGTGACAGCTCACCTGAGACATCGAGGATTCCAAGTGTTTCCGTACTTGGACGACTGGCTCCTGACTGCCACCACCAGGCACCTACTCCTACAAACCAGAGATTCGACCATCCAGCTCTGTTCCCAGCTGGGGATTACAATAAATTGGGAAAGGTCTGCCTCATCGACCTCTCAATTTGTGACCTTTATAGGCACAGAAATAGACACAGTCACCATGCTGCTCGTCTACTTGCAGACAGAATTCTAAACCTCAGACAACAAATTCTCAGTCTACTTCCTCTACAGAAAGTCAAGGCAAAGACAGTGCCGAAACTCTTAGGGACCATGGCCTCCATCACACACTAGTCCCTCTAGCCAGACTGCATATGTGAATTCTCCAATGGCTACTATCTTCCCAGTGGTCCTTTCATAAACTGCCTCTATCTCACCATATCATCATAACAGAGTCTTGCAAAAAAGACCTTCATTGGTGGATTCAACCTGACCAGCTGACCACAGGCACTCCATTCCTTCCTCGCCAACCTGTTGCTGCTGTGACCACGAATGCCTCATTGACGGGGGGGGGGGCATTATCTAGGCAGGACTGTCCAAGGCACATGGCAAGATCACTAGGCTCACCTGCATATCAATGTCCTAGAAATTAGAGCAGTGCTTCTAGCATTGCAAGCACTTCACGACCTTCTTCCTCTAGGGACGATAGCAATCCAATCAGACAATATGTCAGTGGTATGGTATCTAAACAAGCAAGGAAGAATCAGATCTTACCCCCTTTGTCAAGAGGCTCTTCATGTTTGGAAGTGGGCGATATCTTCCCACTGCTTACTAGTAGCAACGCATATCCCGGGGACAACCAGTGTGATAGCCGACAAGCTCAGTAGGGCAATCTTGATGCCTCACAAGTGGTCTCTGAATCAAGAAATAGCGGAGCAGATCTTCCACAAATGGGGACAGCCTTTCTGAGATCTTTTTGCCAGTCCAATTAACGCCAAATGCAGCAGCTACATCTCCCTCATTCCCCCCTCCGGGGGACTCACCAAGAGACACACGTGTTTACGATTGGCCCCTGGGACTCTTTTATTCATTCCCTCCCTTTTCACTCATATCCAAAGTGATACAGAAAGCAAAATTATTGGGAAGCAAAATTATTCTCATTACTCCTTACTGGCCTCATCAGATTTGGTTCCCCCTTCTCGGGCCTCATCTACTAGATGATCCATGGATTCTGGACGCAGTGCCAGACCTCTTGACACACGTCAGGCTCCCTTCACCCCTGCCTCCACAACCTCAACTTGACAGCATGGTTGCTCCACTTCCATCCCTAGTCAGGCTTCATGATTTTTCACCTGCTGTGACCCACATCCTTACGTCTTCACATAAACCTTCCACTAGGAAGTTATACACTAGGAAATGGAGAAGGTTTTCTATCTTGGCTAAAGAAAGAAATGTAGATCCTTACACAGCATCCATCCCTATGGTTTTCGAATTTTTGTCTGAACTTTTCCATCAGGGATTAGCTGCTGCCACAATTAGGGTCCAATTGGCAGCGATGTCTAACTTTCGTTTGGGACAACATGAATCTAACCTGATGTCCTGCAGATTATGTAAAACCTTCCTTAAAGGTGCTACTTTGCTGAGACCTCCCTTTCAGGAACCTGTATCTCCTTGGGATCTAAACTTCGTTCTGTCCAAACTAACTTCCCTGCCTTTTGAACCCGCACATTCATGTCCATTGAAGTTTCTGTCTTGGAAGACTTTGTTTTTAGTAGCCATCACATCAGCTAGACGAGTATCAGAGTTACAAACACTGTCAATTAAGCCTCCTTATTTGATTTTCCACAAAGAGTTTCCCTTCATACAAATCCTTCCTTTATCCCTAAAGTCACACTAATTTGAACCAAACCATAGAATTACCTGTATTTTCCCTAATCATTCTAACTCTGCAGAATCCAATTTTCATCAACTTGATGTTCACAGGCAGTTACGGTTTTACCTTCACAGGACTAAGGAACTCAGAAAGTCAGATCAATTGTTTGTATCCTTTTCTGACTCTAGAATAGGCCTGCCAGTCTCTAATGTAACCCTAATTGGATTTCCAGCTGTATTTCCTTCATTTACTCCTGCAATGGAAAGACCACCCACCTCATTCTACAAGATCCCAGTCTACATCTGCTGCCTTCCAAGGCAGAGTTCCAATTGACAAAATTTGTGCGGCAGCAACCTGGGCTACCCCTCATACCTTTATTACTCATTACAAATTGGATCTGACCTCAAGGGGTAGAGCTTCCTTTGGTTCCACAGTACTCAGGAGTATATTCCCGTGAGCCACCCAAGTATAAGGTGCTATGGACGCTGTCCCATATGGAAGAATGAAGGCGAGATAGGACTACAGAACATAAAGACGTTATGTACTCACTATAACGTTCCATGTTTGTAGTCCATCTCGCCCTTCATTCTTATGAACCCACCCACCTACCCCCATCCTGGAAGGATCTGGAGACAGGATAGTGTTAACTTGGTAGGGTGGATACCTTTCATTATTGTTGTTCTTTCTGGATAACTTTATTTCCATATTTCTATAGTTTAGCAGCAAACAAGTTCTAGGGATTGTACTAGTGCACTATGGGATACCTACCTAACAACAAGCCAACTAAGAGACTTTGAGGTTTGTAATAGGCCGGGTTAGAGCTGAGGATCGGCTCCAAACCCATATGTAAGAATGAAGGGTGAGATGGACTACAAACATGGAACATTAGAGTACATAACTACTTTTTTTCCTCTAGACAAGTGAGGAAAATTGAGCGCTGTAGTAATTTGTAGCTTATTTAGTGCTTACAATGAGTTCTGAACAAGTGCTGAGCTCAAAGAAACAGATTTGAGTGCTAAAACTAAAAAACTAGATAGTTCTAAGGGAAAATTTGAAGAGCAGACTTTATGGTGCCAGGAATACTTTAACCCTAGTTAAGCGGCGATACATAAAGTGTATTTTTTTTTTAATATAACAGTAGCAAATGAGCAAACTGATTTAAACAGATTAACCAATAAAGGTCTGAATTATAGTAGTAGTGAGATCTAACATGAAGGATCCTTCCTGATAAGAAAAGGTGAGAACACCACACTGGCTGCAAAGGATCCTGCAACTTTTCAGTAAAAGCAGTTCAAGCTACAGTTTCAAGAGAGGGTTTCCAGTAATTTAGAAGAAAAAATAAATCAAATGTACTCAGAGGTAATTAAAAATGAATCATAGAAGAAATATGTCAACTCAAATAGCAAAAGTCTGGAAAGATAGAGGAAGTTTATAACTACCTATTCAGATGAATGGATAGAACTGCAAAATCTGAGGTTGAAATAAAAAAAGGCTGGCTGAAAATGGGACTGGTCAAGAAAAACTGTTTCAGAAAATAGTAGGAAAATGGTATCCAGGAAGCCTGTAAACTGAGTTAACAGCAAATATTCTCTAGTCCTATCTCGCCTTCATTCGTATGTATGGGTTCGGAGCCAATCCTCGGCTCCAACACGGCCGATTACAAAGCTCAAAGTCTCTAAGTTGTCTCGTGGCAAGGTAGGTATCCCATAATGCACTAGTATGAATCCTTAGATCTCATTTGCCACGTCTACAAGTTCAGAAGTGCTCTCACATCATGGCGCCCGCCTTCGCTGATTGGCTGTGCAGTTTTTCTTCTTTTTCATTTCTTAAAGTGGCGATTCCGCTCAGAAATGAGTAAATCAGTACTCTGTCCATAGAGTGGATGTTGCCCTTTTAAATAATAGTGAAAGCAAGCTACATGCAGTCTGTTAAGGCTGTATCTCTTTTTTGTTTTTTTTTTTAATGGCTTCAACCGGTCGTCGGGAACTTGGATTACTGCTGGACTTGACTGTGCAAGATTTGGAAGTTATGTTTCACATTTTTCCTGGTCGCTGTTTGGGACTTTCATGTTTATTGATTTTGATATGGCAAGTATTCCTGTTATGTAAAATGTATATAGTGTTAGCTTACTTTAGTAGTATACTTCATTAAGTAATGTTTAACTTTTTAATTCCTTGTTAATCTGTAATTATTAGGCATTGGTTTAGACTATAGTGGAGTTACAACTGGCAGGTCTTTGGTTCTTTGACAAATGTTGGAATAATGTCAGTGTGCAAGATTTCACATTAGTACTCAGAGGGGCTGTAATGCTTGAGGTCTCTGAAATACCATGACAGATGTCCTCATTTTTATTTTTTTTTTTTTTTACTCTTTGAGCTAATGTTGTAGTATATGCAAGCTGTTTTCATAAATATTATATACAAAGTGTATATGCAGTCAACCAAAACTGTCACCTGAGGTCTTGGTATGGGAAGTTTTCCTGTTCTGTTAAATTGGTATAATGTTAGTTTATTTTAGTAGTACACCACATTAAGAAATGCTTAACACTTTAATACCTTATTAATATGTATTAATCAAGCAATGTATTTACTTATAATGGGGTTGCTGCTGTCAGGTCTCTAGTCCCATGCCAAATATTAGAGAAATGTCAGTGTACAGGATTGCTTATCAGTATTCAGAGGTGTTGTAGTGCTTGAGGTCTCTGAAATGTCATGTCAGATGTGCTCATTTTTTTATTTTTTACTCTTTGAGCAAGTACTGTACAATTAATTGGGTGATGAAGATTTGTTAAGGCTTCTGTTTTTATATGTACTTATATGCTAAATAGGTGAAGCATGAAACAAGGTTGTACTACAATTTAAAATATTTTCTGTAGCATTGTGTCAGATGTTACTGCTGGTTGATATGTCAAACAAGACAGAACTTGTAGCTCCTTGTTTGGAAAATGTTTCCTAATTCTTAAATTGTATGTTTGGGACCGGATTTCTTCTTGTTTGACTCATTGAATAATCTGTCCCTGGGTTTCCTACTAGTTTAAATACATTGTAGAAGGTATTGTTCATGCATTTTCCTAAGTAGTTAAAGTCATAAGTGTCTTCTTATAGTATTTATGTTATAGGAATGTTTTGAATACCATTCTGCAGACTTTACTCTCTCATCTAATATAATAAGATTTCAGTAGAATAATTTCCTAATAATATTGTTGTGATCCAACTTTGATCTAGCATCTAATAGTTTTGGTTAAAAAATTTTTTTGTAGAAATTGTAAGGCTGAAAACTCGGTGAGGAGGCCGCCATTAAGTTTGGGGTTTAGTGTGCCTATTTATTTGGAGGCTAAAATTAGTGCATTCCTATATTTTTGCGTTTATTTGCGTGCTGGGAATAGTTATACAGGTACTAGTGGGGGATTGGTTTGGATAAGGTCTCAGCCTTGATATATTTTATGTTATATAGGAATGCTCACTCATTTATGTTTATGTTTTTTCAATGTGTACCTTATAGCTAGGGGTCACGAGATGCTTGGTCCTTTTATAGGGGTCTTTTTGGTGGGGCAGTTTCTCCAGCTACAAATCACTATCAGCGTTGTTGCTTTTTCAGCAATGAATATATTGTTTAGATTAACCTCGAACTGACCCGAGATCAGTTACTCAGTGCATATATGGTCCCTTTTTATACTAAGGGGATATTTATGGGATCATAAAATTAAGGTATGTCTCGTGACATGACACTCTATGAGGTTTCTGTTTCGTATAAACATTTTTATTGTCTTGTTGCAGTTTTAGACATTTGGATTAGGCTATAGTTCTAATCTCATTTTTCTCTCATAGCTGATTGTTTTCATTACCTTTATGAGAAATAGTATTTTGTCTTATTAACATGTGTCATTTTTATTTATGCAATTGTTATCTTTGAATGGTTTATGCACTATTTGTTTCACAGTTCAAATTCTTAAATGCCGAGCTGGGTTCGAATTCCTAACCCTGATGGGGAGGATAAGCGGTCTAGACCTAAGGGTGATTAGGGGATCTTTTGGGGGTCTATACTTCCCTCAGGTGAGGGGGGGTTCTTTGATTTACCCTCATGTTAGGTTAGTTAATTCAAAGTTCCCAAAAATCCCTTTCCCTTCCGGGCCTGTGGAGAGGGGTTTATGCTCGGTTGTTAGGCAGGAAGGGTGTTTCTTTTTAGCGGTTTTTGCCCATATTCTACTAATAGAAGTTTATAAGTTTCAGGTTATGAGATATATTTCCCATGTCTTTTTATTCCTTTTTATACTTCCATACCACACTTATTATTCCCCACTGAATAGGTAGCTGTATGATTATATGTGATTCTTGGAATGTTAAGGGATTACAGCTGATCAAAAAAAGGAGACTCTTCATGCACATGTGCTTTAAATCAAAAGCTGATATAATTTTAGTTCAGGAAACACATTTGCTCAGCTACCAATGGGAGCACGAAAAAAGGAGGCCGTGGGTGAAAAAGATCATTGACTCCGGAGTTAAATCGAATAGTGCTGGGGTTGCCATAATAATAAAGAAAAAAATTCCCTTTTGATATTATTAAATGTGAATCTGACAAGGACGGCAGATGGTGTTTATTTACTACCAAGTTATCCCACATTGATAAACCCATTGTATTCTTGAATATCTACTCTCCTTGTGCTAACCAACAAAATTTCTATATGGTTATTTACAACATTCTCTCCTCCTTCCCCAACCACTATTTTATTATAGGAGGAGATTGGAACTCCGTTCAGAACCCCACTACAGATAGGTCGAATGGTAATACAAATTATAATAAACTAGCCATGTCAGTATTAGCTGAGCTCAAGGAAGATTTCAATTTGCTTGACCCATTTATATCACACAGAAAACCCACTAATAGAGTTAACTTCACTTTTTCTCCAACTGTCATAAGAGTTGGTCCAGAATTGATTTCTTTCTTCTTTCTTCGATCCTGGCTAACTACCAAATAGAACTACATATTGATAACAGAAATTTATCTGACCACTCGAAGTTATCCCTCTCCCTAGATTACAATCAGAGGTGTAACAGTAGAAATAGTCCATTGTGGTGGAGACTTAATCCTAATCTACTTCAAAAAGAAGGAATTGCTTTGATTATAGAAGATAACTTAAACCAATTTATACAAGCATCAAAAGACCAGGATATTCCTATAGATATATTATGGGCCTCCACAAAGGCGGTAATTAGGGGCATTCTGATAAATAAAGCCTCTTACTTCAAGAAATTATATCATAAAAGGGAGTCTGAATTGAGCAAGAAAATATCAGAATGGGAGAATAAACTGCAGATCAAATATGATAGTGAGATAGAATCGCAGTTAGTTAAGATACAGAAAGATTATTTATCTCTACAGGCAGATAATTTATCAGCTCATGAAACCAAAATGCTGGCCAAATATTCCGATTGGGCTCAATGCCCGTCTAGGTTCTTGGCTAGGCTAATTAATCAGAATAAACCATCACACATTTTCTCTCAAATTTCTTATCAAGACAAACTCTACCATGATACACAGGATATTATAAAAAAAAAGTTACACTGAGCTCTATAGCGCACCTAATGCCCCTATTGATTTTTCGTGCTATATGATACCCTTAAAGAATTATCTTTCCCAAAACTAAATACGGATCAATTTCACTTGTTAGATAAAGAAATTACTTCTCAGGAAGTCCTGGATGTGATCAATAACCTCAAATTGAATAAGGCCCCGGGTCCTGATGGATTCACAGCAGAATTCTACAAATTATATCCCAACAAGTTCTCACAGGCTTTATATTTGATTTATAATCATATTCTCCACCAGGGTGTAAGTGATCCCCATTTCAATGCATCTAAGACTATTCTTATCCCTAAAGGTAAAGCAGATTCTACCAAACTGGAAAATTTTAGACCCATATCCATTATTAATGTAGACTTAAAGATCTTGGCCCAAATTTTTGCCAATAGACTTAAAGTACTGCTACCTAGTATAGTCTCTAAAGAACAATCAGGCTTCATTAGAAATAGACAGACCTCAGATCATACTCTAGCTTTAGAAGCTATGATAACTTTCTCGTCTTTAGCTAGGTACCCCCTGTACACTCTAGCAATAGATGCTTCTAAGGCCTTCGATAGAATGAGTATGAAATTTTTACTCTCTATTCTACCTCTATTTAACTTTCCTACATCGTTCACAAAATTTATTAAGACCATTTACCACAAAGCCTATACAACACTACATATTAATAATGGTATATCTGAGAGGATTAACATAATTAATGGTACGAGACAAGGTTGCCCTCTCTCTCCTTTATTATTTAATCTATATATAGAGCCTCTCTTCCTTCTTATTAAACAAAAAACTCATCAGATCATCCCCAAGCTATTTAGAACTAGTATCCCCTCTCGGCATTTGCGGATGATCTAAATATTTACCTCTCTTTACCAAATTCGGACTTAGAGAAAATCATGAAATCCATTAATATCTTCTCTAAATTTGCCAACTACAAAGTTAACAAAAACAAATCTCAAATTTTTCCGGTTAATATCACATCACCATATCCCTAAATTTTTCCTCTGATGTTATTCCAGTTAATTCAAGTCTTCGTTACCTGGGGGTAACTTTCTCAACTGATCAATCTATTTCGTATCAGGAGAACATTTCTTCTCTTTGGAAGGAGGTGCAATGGGATTTAAAGAGATGGTCTCAACTTAAGCTTCCCTTTATGGCACGTGCAACTATTATAAAAATGAATATCCTTCCCAGATTCTTGTATATTTTCAACTCGACTAATTCAATTATCCCTCTATACTTTTTCAATAAATTACACTCAACCTTCTCTAAGTTTATTTGGTCTCCTAAATCGGTGAGAATTTCGTATTCTAAACTTACGTACCCGAAGGATTTGGGTGGTATTTATCTTCCTGACTTCAAACTTTACTATGATATTATTCAAAGTAGTAGAATTATTAAGATAGCAAACTATATTAATACCTCAGATGCCTGGCACCCTAACTGGGTATTACTTTACTTCAATTATATTAGATCCCTTAAATTCAATCCATCCGCCTTACCTTTCTTGAGCAAAGTTAGTCTAGACAAATATAAAATCTTTTATGGCCTGAAATATAACGTTATCAGATTTCATAAACTATTGTCTTCACTAAAACTTTTGCAGGCGTTCATTTCCCTCCAACCAATACATCTAAATCCCAATTTAACTCTAAATGGTAACTTGATAAATCTGGACAATTTCCCCCTTATTAAGGATAAGTGCATGGCAGACTTTTTCTTAGTCAAACATCTGAAGTTATCCGAGATTAGGCAAACCTTCAATTTATCCAATAAATATACTTTAATAACTAGACAAATCTTTGAACTATTGAATCCATACTATGATCATCCTGACTTATCTAGAGAAAATATCGAAATTGCCAAGGTTATTTGGAAACTTCTTCTGCTAAAAAAGAAAATGACTTCCAATGTATATAAGTTATTTAATCTCTATCAGATCTAACAATTTGCCAGTATTTTCTAAATTCTGGTCAGATAAGGACCCGAGTATAACTCCCGCACTAATGAAAGAGGCTTTCAAATCAAGTATTAAATATATCCCTTTTAAAAAATTATTTTATACGCAACTCATGATCACCAATAATGCGTATTTAACACCTGCAATCATTAATAAAATTCACCCCAACTCGTCTTCTCTGTGTCCATTTTGTAAGGATCAAGTAGCCGATATATATCACATTTTCTGGAGCTGCAAATGTGTGTACAGACTATGGTGTGCCCTTAAAGTTATTCTGGAGAAAATGGGATACGAAAAATCAACACTTTCTTGGCAATTTGCTTTATTACATATCCCTCCTGATAATATTACTAAAGCTCAGCTCAAGGTGGTGATTTCAATTGTCATATTTATCAAATATTATATCTCATTGCATTGGAAGTGCCAAGCCGCACTAACATGGGAAGGTCTAAAGGAATTGGTAATTAGGCATATTAGGGCACAAAAGTATCTCTTTTATAAAGGTAATCACAAGTTCTGTTCTGAAAATTTTTGGAATGTATTCTTTGATTGTCTTTTAACCTGAAACACTTTTCATTTTTGTATTATATCTCCTTAATGTATTATCTGTTGTATATATTGTGAATGATATGGGCAATGTATAGTTGTATATAGTTTTTGTTGATGTTTGTACAGTGTTCTTCTGTGGTTTGTATTGTTTGTCTATAAGATAATAAAATAAAAAGATTTTCAAAAAAAAAAGAAAGACTGCTGTTAAGCAACTGTTTTTTTTTTTTACAATAACTCAAGAGCACAAAATGTTTATCACAACAACTTAGGCAACAGAAAGTAGAAAGGTTTGTTACCAAACCAAGGGAGCCAGATACTAGAGATATATGAATGACTTAACCACGCTAAAATTTAAAGAGGCTGTGCCAAAACAACAAGTATTTAAGACAGGAAGAGATGAGATAAAAATGGTGATGTATAATCTATCTCCAGGAACAGATGGTATTCCTGTGGAAGTTTGAAGTTAGAAAGGAGGAAAGTGATAAAGATCTGGAATATTTGTTTAATAGTATTTTAAAAGGAGGGATGTATCAGCATCTTGGAAGAAAGCTGGGCAAAGAGAGTAAGGAATCATCAGACCCAGCCTCATATAGACACATTTCGATTTTAAACTATTATTATGAAGTGTTTATGTCTGTACTAGCTAAAAAAATGGCAAAGGTGTTGTCATAATTGATAGATATGTATTGATGTGCTTCTGGACAGGAGAAGGATTAACAGAACAGTGACAATCCAGAAGGAATGCAAGAAATACTGTTGTTGATAGGTCTTGATGCTGAGAAAGCATTTGAGAGATTAAGGTGGGATTTTATGATTCGGGCAGTGGAGGCTTCTGCATTCCCTGATACAATAATAAGGTTAATTAGGAGGCTATATGAAGGATTGGAGGCAAGAACTAAAGTGGGAGAGTTCCTGTCTGTTGTGTTTCAACAGAGGAATCAGGCAGGGGTATCCCCCCCCTTTTTTTTGTTATTTGCTTTATATTTAAATCCAGTGGCAAAGAAAAAAGGGGCTCAGAAATTCAAGATTATTATTAGTATGGTAATTAAGAAAAGTTGAGCTTTATTTGCAGATGATATTATTTTGTACTTGATAAATCCAGAAAAAGACATATTGGTGTTGTGGAACATAACATTTTGATACAGTTTCAAGTCTTTTTGGGATACAAGATTAAGTTAAAATCAATACTGTAGCCATAAATTGTGTACTCACTCATGACTTGGTTCAGCGATATCCATATTTATGGGGATATGATAAGATGAAGCATTTAAGACTATGGATTCAAAAGACTTCTGTTATGTCAGCTAAGGAGATGTGGGAAGAGACTAAACAGAGAATACAAAAACTGGGAAACTGGAAAATCTGGTTTACAGATAAGGATAGTTAGATAAAAGAAGTTAAAATGTTTTAGTTCCTTTAGTTTTATAAACAAGTGAAACATATTTTTATCACCCAGAGTAGAATGTGTGAGCAATAATTGTTTATAGGGTTAAATTAATTTATATGGAGGGGAAGTAGGCAAAAGTTAAGTGGGACACGTTGATCCTCCCAATAAAGCAAGGTGGTTTAGGGTTACTTTATTTGCAGGGATATTTTAGAATTATACAGTTAAGGCTGATGTTCATAATACAAACAGAACGTTATAATTCAAAGTGCAAAGGGATGATGATTAAGCACACGGCATTCAAGAAATAAGGAGTTAATGGGATTTTGGATGCAGATTCTTAAGGAAAATAATAACCAACATGCAGAATATTATATCCATAAAGTTGCAGAAAGTCTAAGAAATGAGCCAGAACATGACTGGTGAAAGGAGATTTTGCCAGTAGGGATGACTGCAGGTAGGGTTAAAGAAAATAGGCAAGAAGGGGGCTGGAATTTACTTAAGAAAATTGGCAAAGTAACCAGGGTGTTGGGAATATATAACTAGAGAGGGAACTATAACAGAATGGGAGAAGACTAAGAAAAATTTTGGACTACTGGTTAAAGGCTGCCTTTCCTGTCAGGGATTGATATCAATGTATAGACAAAGAGAAAGAGATAGGGGAGTCCCAAGTGAATGGCTTGCTCTGGTAGATGTTTTAGGCAAATGTATAATAGATACCCCTGTTAAAAAGGGAATAATTAATTTAGTATATAAAATATTTTATAAGTAGAAATATCAATCAGAGGAGGTTATAGAACATGGGGAAAAGTATTTGCACAATTTTATACAAACAAAAATGTTAATTGTTGACCTATTGAACTATATCAATGTAAAATTGTTACTTAGCTGCTTTTTAATGCAACTTTATCCCAACATATGTGAATCGTTTTGCTATAACTGCCATTATATCAATATTGTTTAAAATTGTACTTGTTTTAAAATGTATTACTGGAGCTTTTCTCCTTGGGTCTCCACTGAAAATGGGCCACAAGCCCAGTTGGACAAACCCGGTTAACAAATGTCAATAAATAAATAAATAAATAAATAAAAAGAGACTGGAAAAACAAGTCAGAAGAAAATAATGAGAAGACATATGTGTGATACCCAAGTATGCAACAACATCCTGAAGGTCTAGCTGTTTTGTTTGAAAGTTTTTGCATAGGTATTTCTATATCCCAAGTTTACTTCAGAGTGCTACAGTTACTGCTACTGTGATGAGATGTTTTGCCTAGGTACATAATCACATCTTTTCTGAGGATATTAAATCTGAAAATTTGAGTTCTTTGGATCATCTCCTTCTGCTGGGATTGTATCCTTACTATTAAAGGTCTAGGTTGCTTTCTTATAGCTAGGTTTGGAGCATACACACAGTGTGCCCTTTCAACTAACAACTCCTGCTGTGGAATACCAGCCCACTTGCTTATTTGTGCTTTCATAAAATTAATGCAGTCTGTTCCTTCCAGCTTCTGTGGTATAGCTGAACATCTCAGGTTTTCCCTACATTCTCTATCCTCTAATTCTATTATTTTTTGAAACATCTCTTCATGAGCAGTCTCATATTCAGTCAGCCTTTTCTTCATTCTAACCTCTGATTTTTGCAGCTTTATCATTTCATGTGGATATCTGTTTAAAGCTTCTTCCATTTTTTCCAGCCTTTTGTTGTTTGTGTTGATATACTCTATTAGTGTTTTGTTTATTTTAACCAGAGCTGTATGCAGTTGTCTTATATCTTCCTGTAGGTTATTGAAAGTCATGTCTGAAGGCTGCATTGCTTTTTGCTGAACAGCTGCAGAACTTTACATAGTCAATGTTTCTTCCTCAATTTCTGTAGCTGATTTTTTCCAGGTCTTCTGTATTTCTTTATTTATGGCATCCCGGCAGTGCACATACTTGCCAGTTTCTGAAATTTGCCAATAAACACAAGTCTACTGATCTTCTGTGATGAGTTTCTGTTTTCACACTGGGAGAGCTAGAAACAAGCTGTTACTCAGTGTGCAATTATCTTGGAAGTGTGGAAAATTAACAATTGTTGTAATTGTTGTCCTTTGTGTATTACCCGCTAGAGGAAGACAACTTTGAAGATCTTATATCTTAACTAACAAATCTATTTTTTTGCTTAGGTAGGTCAGAAACATTTTTTTGTAGTTTTGAAATAATTAAGCTAATTTATATTTACTGTTATGAGAATTAAAAAAAGGCAACATACTCAGTACTTTCTTCTCATCTTAATTTATACATCTTGTATTAACAAGTAGGACATTGGTAATACATTTCATATTTTCACCATTGGAACATCATTTAAATTTGTAAACAGTTTAACACATGAAATGGTAAGTACGTGCATTCTTGTTCTTCTGTTATGCAAATGCATTTCTTAAAAAATAAATCTGTTTATAAATTTTCACTGGTAATTCTTTCCATTGTGATTTGAACAGTAATGTAACAACTTGTTCCACCCGGGTTTTGAAGCAAGCCAAACTTCAGAATAATTATGTTTACACAATCAGCAAGTAAGTATTTTTCTGTCAATGTTTTTATCATTGTAATTAATTTTAATGTAATTGTTTCTGCAACATCCAGAAATGCTTTGACAGATCTAGAAAGCAGAAAACTACAGATTGAGCTTTTTCCTGAGTTGCTTTTCAAAGCATTTCATGGTTACAGTCCTCTTGTGAAGGTAATGTTTGTCTTTTTTTGCAGTTTGCATATTTTTGTGACTCTTGCTTTGTTCAGTATTCTTTTTGCCTTTGTACAGTTAAGTTTAATTCTGCTTGACTGATGTTGTTTATTCTATCCCTGTTATGTTAAATTAAACTATGTAAGCAAATTCAGAGGTACTACTCATTAAAGTGGAAGGTGGCTTTAATGGAAATCTATTACGAGATTTTTTTATGCCTCAAATTTTTTCAGAATGAAGAATTTTTTTTTTGCTCTATTGTTTTGCATTCATATTCTACTATTCATTATTAGATTATGGAATATTGATATTTAGCATTCTCACTGCTGCGGTAGCCATTTGGTTATATAGGTATCCTGCCCAGGATACACCTGGTTAGTTATTAGTGATTGGGCTCCCCCTCTCACCTTCACTCTAGGAAGGCAGGTTACACAACTTAGAGGTGTTCAAGTACTTTTTTGCTGCTTTGAGAGGAAGCAGCTGTTGAGGTTCTACAGGAGCAGCAGTTGGCCTTGAGGCTTTATTTCTGACAGAAAAGTCCCCACAGGAGAGCCCTTCCACACAGAAACTGTTGCCCTTTTAAGAAGATGATATAGATTTTATTTTGTGAATAAAAGTTTTATTTCTCCTGTAATGAACCCAGAATTTTTTCACAATAACAGAAGATGTGATGTTGTCAATCTCGCCTTTATTCTCACTGGTGGGTCGGATCCATCTCGGTCATTTCTCCAGCTTGAGGTCTTCAGCAAAGCTTGTAGGCTGTATTCTTTACCCATAATGTAACTCCCCCAACTACCCCAGATCTTATTTGCCACTCAGCAAAGAGGTTCAACAGCCTTGCTCTGGGCTAAGTACTTAACTTTTTTCCCTACATTTTATAAAAAGTAGTATTTTCCTTTTTCATCCCTTTCTTTATCACTTTGATAGTTAGCTTAGTCACAAACTACTTCTTTACTCTATTCTATTCATTTTTGACATTGCTTTTTAGTTAGAGGGCATCTTAGGAACATCCATTTAAATTAGAGAGCATTCCTTTCCCCGTTTTCCCTTTTTCTCTTGCTTAAAAAAAAAAGTGTATTTACCTTTTACTGCCTGTGTGTGTGACTGCGTGTGTGGGCTGTTTAGTCCATTTAAGTTAGAGGACTTTCTGTGTGAGACTGCAAGTGATTGCCTCTCCTTGTCCTTTTTCCTTTCTTATAGTCCTGTCATAAAAGCAGGATAGTAATCACTTGGGCTTCAAAAATGTGAAAAATGTGGTAAAAAGGTGCCCCTTAGTGATTCACACATTCTATGTGGATGTATTACTTGGGGTCTCTTCATTTGCAGAAATCTTGTTACATTTGCCATAATTTTCATCAACGGGCATTAATGGAATGAAAAAATAAGCTTCTTCTGAAAGGCCTTTTGAAGTCGCCTTTCACTGAGGCTATATCTCCCGAATCTGACAAACCTGCCAAAAGACCTTTTTCAGAGCCGAGATCCTTGTCAGAGCCGAAGCAGAAAGCTCCAAAATTATCAGATTCAAAGGCTCTATCGGAGCAGACCTCTCTTTCTACCTCTAAGACTCCCTTGGAGCGGGAAGTTTCATCAACGCCAACCCTTTTATTGAAGTAGAGACATAAGAGCCAATCTCCCTCTATTAAAAAGATTTCTTCTTGTCTCCCTTCTCCACTCCTAGTCAGATCAAGATCTCACCTACCATGTCCTCTAGGTCTACCAGGAGTTTATCTGATGAAGGCATGGATAGGGTCATAGAGAGACTTTTGAAGACACCTGCTTTGGCCAAACTGCTGGTGGATCTAAACCCAAAGGAATGGGATCAGACTCAAGCCCCCTCTGTTGCTGCAGTTTCTCCTCTGATCCATCCCCCTGCTTTGGAGCCAGAAGATTCCAATATCCAGGTTGTATCTGTGTCAGGTCCAGAACCCATGTCTTCCTTGGATCCAATATCTGCCCCGAGTGTCTCTATGCCTTTGGAGCAGGAGACCTCTAGGAGCTGACACTCCCCTGACTGGTCTGTGGAGACTTTTTGGATCTCATCGGATCAGACTGTGCCTCTGAGGGCTTTGGCACAGCTTACTTTAGCTCTTATGTCTGCTTTGGAGCTGCTCTGTTCTGATCCGGAGATTCCTTTGGCTCCAACTACTTGTTTGTCGGATCCTGGGAGTTTCTCAGAGCAGGGATGGTCTACCTTTGAAGTCAGGAGGAGGGCTTTGACTTCTTCTCAGTCTGGCACACAGTCTCCTTCAGGTCTTCCTCCCTCTTCAACCCAGGTGTCTCTTTCTTCTCATGTGCCATTTCCACAGGTCTGCAGAGACGATAGGCCTCAGGATGTCTCTCAGGGTACCGCCCACTCTTCTGAAACCTCTCCAGAGTATCCCACTGAAGAGGTCCCTTGGAAGAGGACATGCAAGAGGAAGTATCTTGTCTTCCCGGAAAAGTCTATCACATCTGACACTGACCACAATAAAGCAGAAGGGTCCCCACTATCACCTCCTGAAGATGTCTCCAAAAAATCTTAAAACAGAGAGGTGATTGGCAGCCCTCCACCCCTTCTGCTGAGGCGTCGGTTTTCCCGAAGGCCTTTGCGTCTCACCCATCAGCTTCTTGGTTGACTCCTTCTTTCGATGAATTCATAGAATTAATCTTGTGAAAGGCCTTGGAGACCCCAGATACCATAGACCCTATTCCTAGAAGGCCAAATAAATACATAACTGCCCCAAAAGAAAAAACCTTTTTAACAAGGAGAGTTGCGGTTGATGCCATGGTCATGGTGGCAGCCACTAAAAAGGAACTTTCTGAAACCAGTTCCTCTGTCCATCCTCATAATAAAGACTCTAGGATGATGGATAGGTATGGGAAGTGCGTTTTCTCATTAGCGACCTTTGTCTTACGGTCTCTGAGTTATCTCACCCACTTCAGTAGATTACAGAGAGACCCGATTAAATAATTATCAGACTCCCCCCAAGGGCTGAGCTCGCCACCTTAAATTCAGTTGTTAACTCATCCATGCGACTCATTTCTTATGCTAAAGATGGACCAAGTAGGGCAGCAGGCTCAGGTATCTCTCTTAGGAGTCAGGCCTGGATGCGCCTTTGTGATTTCGCAGAGCCCTTCAAGTCTTCCTTTATTAATGCCCCTTTTGACAGTTTATCTCTTTTCGGACCAAATGTAAAGGAAACACTCACTGGGTGTGAACAAGAAGGCAAGACCTTGTCTGCCATTGGAGTACGTTTTTCCACTCCTACCAGACCCTTTCCCATGGGTCAGAGAGGTGGCGGGAAAATGTAATTCAGAAAATCTCAAAGGTCTTACCAGGACACATAAGGTGAAAGTTCCCCTAGAGGCAGAGGGGGAACTCTAATGGAAGACATCACTCCCATGGTAGAGGGGGTCCACAGAACCAGGGGTCCAGAGAATTCTTTCTTTGGGAGACCCTTACAACACTCCTGAAGGAGTTGCTGATTGCTTGCCTCTGGAGGCAGTCAGGGGAAGATTGTCTTTGCACTAGAAAATCTGGCTAAAAATCGCAAATGAAAAATGGGTGCACAACATAATATCCCTTCTCCCTTCCTATTCACAAAAACAAATCAGTTCCAGACTTTCCAGCAAGTCAAAAGGAAAAAGCAACACTGGAGATTCAAAAGTTGCTATCAAAAAGAGTCATCCAAGAAGTCCCCACAGACCAGAGAGGATCCAGAACTTACCCGAGATTCTTTTTACTTCCAAAGAAAACATGGGACTCGAGACCCATTTTGGATCTCAGCAACATAAACATCTCTGTAAAAAAGTCCAAGTTCCGGATGGTGACATTGCAGTTGATACTTTCAGTTCTAAGAAAAGACAATTGGATGTGCTCTATAGACCTTCAGGATGCGTACTACCACATTTGAATGGACAGGCGGTTCAGGAGATTTTTGTGCTTCCTGCTGGGAACCGGTCAGTTCCAATTTTGAGTTCTGCCCTTTGGTCTCACCACAGCCCCCAGGGTGTTCACCAAATGTATGGTGGTAGTAGTGGCTCACCTAAGATGAAAAGGATTCTGCATGTTTCCATATTTGGAAGACTGGCTCATAATCACCCCGACCAGGCATCAGTTGCTCCAATCATGTCCTTCAGCTCTGTTCCTCCCTAGGCATAACCATCAACTACAAAATAATCTGTGCTAGAGCCATCTCAGAGTTTGTTGTTTGTAGGAGCAGAGTTAAACACAACTTCACAAAAAGCAAGACTTCCACAGGGCAGAGTCGATGACCTCCAGTACTACGTGAGAATTCTGACCAAGAAGTCAAAAGCTCCTGCAAAGCTAGTACTTCAGGTGTTAAGAAAAATGGCTGCAGCTATCGTACTGATTCCTCTAGCACATCTTCACATGAAGTCCCTCAGTTGTTGCTCTTCACCCAATGGTCTATCTTGGAACTTCCAATCTCCCACAAGATTCTGATAACTGATACCTGCAAAAAAGACCTTCAATGGTGGATTCACTTAACCTTAGTGACTCTGGGTCGCCCATTCACCCCTCCTCATCCTATAGCCATGGTGACCATGGATGCTTCCCAGATAGAGTGGGGGGGCATTTTCTAGGGAAGACAGTTCAAGGCATCTGGTAAGAGCACAAGGCTCAGCTACATATAAATATCCTAGAGATGAGGGCAGTGCTTCTTGCGTTGCAATCATTTCAGGACTGTCTTCCTCTAGGAATGATAGCAGTCCAGTCAGACAACATGTCTTTAGTATGGTATGTAAACAAATGGGGGGAACCAGATCATAACCACTTTGTCGAGAAGCTGTCAGGGTCTGGCATTGGACAATATCCTCCAACTGTTTCCTGATAGCAGTGCATATCCCAGGGAAGTCCAACATCATTGCAGACAAACTGAGCAGGGCCATCTTATGGCTGCACGAGTGGTCCCTCAACCAGAAAGTTGCAGAAGTGAACTTCCAGAAGTGGGGCCAGTCTTGCTGTGACCTTTTTGCATCACCTGACAATGCCAAGTGCAGCAACTACTTTGCCCTGATCCCTCCCACAGGGGAATCAGCAAGGGATGCACTTGTACACAAGTGGCCTCCGGGATGTCTTTATGCCTTTCCCCCGATTCCACCAATATCAAAATTTCTGCAGAAAGTGAGTTTGTTGGAGACAATAATTGTCCTAATAGCCCTCTCCTGGCCTCGTCAAATTTGGTTTCCTTTTGTTCAGCCTCATCTTCAGGACGAACCTTGGATTCTGGCCCATTTTCAGACCTTCTGACACATCCGTCAGAGATGGTTCATTCCAATTTGAACTTCCTCAAGTTGAGAGCCTGGCTACTCCAGTTCCCTTAATTGTCAGGTTTCCATCTCTTTCCTCTCCAGTCAAGGATATTTTATTGTCATCTCATAAGTCATCCACTTGAAAACTTTACAGAAGCTAATGGAGAAGATTTGTACTATAGGCCAGCGACAACAGGTTAGACCTCTTTATGGCACCAGTTCATATTATTTTGCAATTCCTACCAGAGCTTTGCAATGGTGGAGCAGCGGCAGCTTTGATTAGAGTTCAGCTAGCTACTATTTCTAATTTACATATAGTAGAGAATGACTGTTCTAGCATGTCACACAGACTGTGCAAAGCATTTTTGAAGGGCACTGTCATGTTAAAACCACCATATAAGCATTCAACAGCTCGTTGGGATCTCAATTTCACCTTATCTAATATCATCTTTCCTCCCTTTGAACTTTCAGCCACATGTGAGTCAAAACATCTTTCCTAGAAAACTCTCTTTTTGGTGGCTATTATGTCAGCTAAAAGAGTATTTGAGCTGCAAGCTTTGGCAGCAACCCCCCCCACCCCCATATAGTCTTCCATAAAGACAGAGTCTCATTACACACTAACCCATCCTTTTTGCCAAGGTCGTGTCAGAAACTAATATTAACCAATCTATAGATCTCCCAGTTTTCTTTCCCAACTTTCAGAATAAAAGAGCATTCACTCCATCTGCTAGATATTCATAGACAATTATGATTTTTATTTGCACAGAACTTCTGAAATAAGAAAATCAGACCAGCTTTCTGACTCTTATGCTGAGACGAGGAAAGGTCAACCAGTTTCAAAAGTTACCCTATCTATATGGTTAACAATGTGCATTTCCCACATTTATAATTCAAAGGACAAATCTCTTCCCACCATGGTTAAAGCTCATTCCACTAGATCTGTAGCCACGTGTGCAGCCTTTCAGGCTAGAGTACCACTGGATAATATCTGCGCTGCAGCTACTTAAGTGAAACCTCCTACCTTTATTACTCATTACAAAGTGGATTTTTGCCTCTAGAAGTAGGCCCTCCTTTGGTTCTGTGGTTCTGAGGAATATTCTTCCATGAGCCACCCAAGAGTTGCTTGGGACACTGTCCCACCAGTGAGAATACAGGCGAGATTGACAACATCACATAAAGAAGTTATGTTCTTACCATAATGTTCTATGTGTGTTGTCCATCTCGTCTTTTATTCTCACATCCCCCCCTCCTGCCCCCTTCCTAATCTCCTGGTAGATTGGATACAACAATCGGACTTCATGGGACTATATAGCCTCAGAGACTTTAACTTATCTGGTATTGATATATATATATATATATATATATGTATATATATATATATATATATATATATATATATATATATATATATATATATATGTATGTATAGGAGCCCTTACTTTCTTATGTATTTTCAGTTGGGGATACTATGCAAGCTCTCTTCAATGAGCTGCTGGGGGCAAACAAAATCTGAGGTAGTTGGGGGAGTTGCATTATGGGTAAAGAATAGAGCGAGCTTTGCTGAAGACCTCGAGCTGGAGAAATGGCCAAGATGGATCCGACAGATCAGATCCGACTCACCTATGAGAATAAAGGATGAGATGGACAACACACATGGAATGTTATGATAAGAACATAACTTTTTTTTCCTGTCAAGGACCTCTGATTTTAGCTAAAGGCTTATTTTTCAATTAATGGGTTATTTTTGTGATAAAAGTGTATAGTTTATGTAAACCTTTAGTTTATTTGTGAGAAATGAATGGTCAGGAAGTGTTTTAATGGGCAGGAATAATTTTGTATGTATTTAGAGCTTATGAACACTTTATGATTCCTTATCTGTTATCCTTGATGTCAGTATGCATTGTAGTCAAATAAACGCTTTATTTTTGACAAGGATGTCAATATTTTTCTGTTAAATGAACAGGAAAAGGAACTGTATGGGTAAGTGTAAGTGTGTGTGTGTGTGTGTGTGTGTGTGTGTGTGTGTGTGTATATATATATATATATATATATATATATATATATATATATATATATATATAGTTTCACTTTATAATCACAAAATACTAAAATACTGAATTTTAGTATCTCGAGACTATAAAGCCGAAAAGTCAAAAAACGACAACCCAAAACCGGGAAATTCAAAATCGCGATCATACACATACACACACCACCACACAAACAAGCACACATGCACCTTCATAACTACACTACAACGAACAAAACAAAACACACAAACACAACATAACAAACAAACACATCTACCCTACATATAAGCAGGGAGGGCAAGCCCTCCTGCGCCCCCCCCACACCCCGCTACTTATATATACTAACTCTGAGGTCGCACTAAACACACAAACACATAAAACCCACCACTAAACCCACTCACACACACTAAAATCTCTACCCAATACCCTTACAAAAACACCACTTACCTGAATCCCCAGCTAAATCCACAAACCGGACCTCACGTCACAAACGCTCCAACACAAACGTGGATTCAACATTTCTGCATTCGATATTATGCAGTTTCTCGTAACTGCACTTTCGGCTTTATAGTCTCAAGATACTAAAATTTGATATTTTAGTATTTTGAGATTATAAAGTGAAAAATATATATATATATATATATATATATATATATATATATATATATATATATATATTTATCGGTCTGCTTCAAATAAATGAAAACCCACATTACTGAAAATGAAATAACCGAGACAACACTGCCAAAACCTGACTTACATGAATGACTGGGAAACAAAAAGATTTCACAGGGTAAGTATCCAGTTGGCCACCACCTAAAAATGAAACACACTGCACTACATCAAACCCACCCAGGTGGGGGCCTGTGTCCCCCAACTAAATATACCAACTCTGGGATTGCACTAGAGAGGGGAAAAGGGCAAATTTCCCCTTGTTGTCCACCAGGTTACTTACCCTGTGAAATCCTTTGTCATTCCGGCCATTCGGGTAAGTCAAGTTTTGGAGATGTCTCGTGATGTCATCTTCGATAATGTGGGTTTTCATTTATTTGAAGTAGACCCATACATATATATATATATATATATATATATATATATATATATATATATATATATATACATACATATATAAAATGTATGTATATATATATATATATATATATATATATATATATATATATATATATATATATATATATATATATATATATATATGACCTTGATATATTGGCTAGGCTTAAAATGGCTGTTCAGAGAAGTTAATGTTTGCCTATGGACCTTGGCTGCAGCACAGACATTTACTCAGGCCCTGATGGTTCTTCCCCCACTGTTCCCAAAAGAGGAAATAACCTAGCAAAGAACCCTTGCTGCCACCATGTGCTCAGTCAGTGCTTCAGCCTTTGTTGAGTGGAATGTAGTCACCGTACATTTTTCTTTAGACCACTCACTTTCTTCTCGGCATTCTTCTGTATAGTACTTTCATCCATCATGCACCAGGGGTACAGCCTCATCCTGTTTAGCTGTTCAGTGTATGTTTACAGACATGGCGAACTATTTTCTTTGCATCAGGCAGGCAGTCCATGAGATGCTTCTCTGGGTAGCAGGGCAAGAGGCCTCTTGATGGGACTGAACTGCCACCTCCCTGTCAGACTTTGGTCAGGGTGTTACCTGCAAACAAAAACAGAAGGTTAAACATTGTTCTTCTGAAGAAATCATGTCTGTTAGAAAATATGATTTTCTTACCTTAGCCAGGCAATTTTTTTGCTGGCTGTTATTCATGGTACTCAGAAATCCTTACCCTAAGGGCAGTGTCACTAAAGAAATTCCTGGCAAAAATATATCAGAGGATTCTGACATAGACAGAAACAGGGCGTATTCTCCAGGGGATTCAAATTCCCACAACTCTGGTTCAGAGGAGACTTATTCCTTTCCCCCTCCTTTGGGGAATTCTCATTCTGTCTCTTACTATTTCCAGGATAAATTAGGGCTTTTTGTAGAAATAGGTGGATGTTCCCCTTGAACTGAAGATTTATTATGGTATGTTGCATGCGGATATACTTCATTCTACACCCAGCCGTCTCATTTCCCAGCCTTACAGGATGTGTTTAATGCTGTCTGTAATTATCCTGGCATTCAAATTTTTGTCCTCACAAAGGTGGATAGACTGTAAAAAGTACCTCAAACTAACATTTTTTAGGTCAGATCCAGCTGCAGTATCTACCTCTTCCACAGCTTGCAACAATAATACCAACCTCTCGTTAATGGACAAAGAAGGTAAGGTGTTAGATTTGGTGAAAAAATAATCTAATCCAAGTCATCCAGTCTGTTCATTCCAACATATGGGTCCTTGAGCCCTGCTCAGATCTGATCCAACAGATTTAGTGCTCCAACCTCAAACTCTTCCTAAATTATTTTACCCATAACCGCTTGTGTCTCCCTGACTAGCTCAGATTGTTTTTGCTGCCTCTTAAATCAGCAATGCTGGTTTCAGGAGATAAGTGCTTCACCTCTTGTCTGTTAATTAAACTATTGCAGATAGCTTATTGTGGGCATTTGGCCTTTATTCCTTATAGTTTTGATCCTTCAAATAGTGTGAGGATTGGTGTTTTTTTATCATAGGTATTTCAAGTTTTTTTTCAGCCCTACCACTATTGGCTGCAGCTGCATTTTGTTAACCATTTTGGGATGTGTGTTCTTTTAGCTGTAGCGTTAGTTATAGTTACGCTTAGACATGTGATAACTATTCCATTCAGAGAGTTTTATTTACATAAGCTCCATTTGTGTGTGCTTCGTATAGTTAATTGTAGTCTCTAAAGTTTGTTCTCTGTATCTTGTCTATTAGGTTAAGTACATATTTAGAGTAAGGATTTTATATATACATATATTATACATTTAGGGTTAGACTTGTAAGTCATTTTCTCTTTAAGTGTTTCTTAGATACTGTGTTAAGCTCTAACAAAAAATGAAAAAGCTACCAGATTCAAGAAATATTCCAAATGTTGACATAAAATTCCTCATTGGGATCCCCGTGATTGTGGAAATAAAGGTAAAACCTGGCTAGGCTTGAAAGGACCCTAGGGTCATTAGCCTAGAAACCTCTTATGATCTTTGTGTGGATCATAACTCTGCTCTCCCTCTTTCACAGACAGGACTTCCTCATTGAAAGCTGCAGTACGAAGTCTACTGGAATTCGACCGCCCTCTGCCATGGTTATTCTTGAGAATTTTTGGACTAGTGGCATCACTGATTCTGATGGTGCAATTTGCTTATTACCATATGAGAATCCTTTGATGGCTACTCCAGTCACACTTGTTTCAGAAGTATGATTCCTTTTTTTCCCCAACATCTTTATTAAATTTACACATATGACAAAGGCAATCTTACATTTATATAAATAAAAAAACATACAAAATGTTATCACTTTAGTTGCAAACAGTTTATATCACAGATACCACTGAAACAACTGTAATTGTAAACATTATACATCACTTATAAACCATCCAGTCATTGTCAGTTAAGTTTTATTTTATATGGCTCATTCAAATCCTGCCTCTTAAACCTCATTCCTGCTCTGCATATATTGTTCCCACATTTCCCATTTTTTCCTATGTAGTTTGCTCCTGCCTTTTCTAAAGATCCCAGTCCCAATTGTTTTATCTCTGTTCCTATATTCACTACTTCTAGTAAAGCTGGTCTAGACTTTGATTTCCATCTTCTAGTAATTGCTTTTTTGACAGCCATCATAATTAGACTCATCAAGGCTTTACTATGTCTAGGCAATTCCGATTCTGTAGCGTATCTCAAAAACATCTCCTTCTCAGCCAGTCCAATCCACTCACCCAGTATCTCTGACAGAGCGGCCTGCTGGGAATCCCAAAAATCTGCCAGCTCATTAGACTCCCAAAATATGTGTTCCCAACTACCCCTTTCTTGCCTGTCACACCTCCAATATTTACTATCCACTTGAGGAAATATTCTTTGGCGTCTACTTGGGGTATAAAAATATCTGTGTAAACTTCCAAGCAAAGATACATATATCCCCCATTATCTCTTTCTGAATTGCTTACCCAGTCACTTTTCCCAATCCTTTCTAAGCTCCTCTGATTGATTCTTATAATTATCATGCAACATTTTATATGCTTTACTAATTATTCCTTTTTTAATTGCAGCTTCTCTTCTAGATTCTATTAAAAACTCTACCAGTGCTGGTCTTTCATTTAGGAGCCCCCTATTTCTTTCTCTTTGCCTATACTCTGATATCAGTCCTTGATAGGGAAGGTGTCAAAGGAGAAATCAAAGATCAATGCAGCTAAGGTTCAGTTAAGGTTCCTTTATTCTTCTACAAGTTCAGAAATTTGTCTGACATTATACAGGAAATTCTTCATTATTATACTGTTCTGTAAGCCATTGCCCTCTAAGCTGACGTAGTCAAATACAACTCTTAGCATTGTTCTAAAACAGGTGTTTACTAAGTTTTTCTGCTGATATAATAATTATAAATGTTCCCATGAGAAAATTTTCTCAAAAACAACGTGGCCTTGCTGGCCACTGGTCTGTAACAATTCACTCATATTCGGTGTTACAATTCGTGATTCTTTCCTACTTTGAGCACAAAGCATATACTGATTACAGCCTATAGTCTTATCTAGTTCCTCTACAGCTGCAGTGTTCACTCAACACGAACAAGGTTATTTGCCTAAGTTTAATAACATTTCAGAATGCTGTATTGTTTTAATTTCCTAATGCTAGCAAAATCATCTGTTTCTCAGTGTATGAACAAGGTCATTCATTGAGCTGACCAGAAGCAAAGTCAGAAAGTACATGCAATTATTTCCAAGCCTGTAACAGAATAAATGTGTTAACCCTTTTAGGCTTCTAATGTAGCAAGCATAATGCTAATACATATATGAATACATATTTTACTATATATGTGAATACATATTTTGCTTACATTTCCCCCCTATTAACACTTTTATTCTCTTCAAAAGCATAAACAGTTAATTTCTTCTCCTAACCTCTTCTGCTTGGGATTTGCGGTTAGGTGAGTCATTTAGTTTAAACTTCTGAAAGCATTTAATTTTCCAGTAATTTATCAACCTCAGTGTTTTGATACAAGGTCTCAGACACTGACATGTCTATCAATTCTTTAATCAGTTTTTTCATGCAGGGTATGCCGCAACATGCACACACTCCTAACAGGAGTATCCCCACACAGACAGCTATTAATATGTTCATTATGAAGGTACCCCCCCCCAAACAGATTCTGGAAAAAGTCTATCAGTGGGTTTGGGCCTGGTTTGGTCATGGCCAACGCTTGCTGTATCACCTCAAGGTGGTCGTTTATCTCGTGCTGATAATCAGGGATATATGTACAACACTCTTCTTTGATTAAAGCGCACGTACCATCTCTCGCCGCTAGGGTGAAGTCGAGAGCCATACGGTTCTGGAGCACTACAGTTCTCATAGCATTCAGTTCATCAGTTATCAATTCAAGAGCAGAAAAAGTTGCATTACTCATTACTTTGAGAAGTTTGAACAGTTTTCGCAGCTCCCAAATCGATTTTGCCACTCCATATGCTGGTAATATGCCTGCCCACGATATGACAGCATCACTCAAGTCCATGTGCGTCAGCTTGGTACCCCCGTTATGATGGTCTTTCCAGCCCGCCTCGATTCGTCCCACTGGATTCTCAGGCTTTCTGACAGGTTTCTTGGCTACATCTCGGGTATTTCGAATATTTCCCTGAGGCAAGACTGCAGTGTGTCGTATGGCCAGAACCAGGTACCCCAAAAAACAACTGCCAGACCAATTCTCTGGTAACCATTTATATGCTTTCTTACCACACCCAAAATAACAATCCTCTACCTTAGTAGTTACTTTACTACGAAATGGCTGCCCTGCATGAAACATTTTCCTATCTATTACAGACAGTTGCTTAAAAAGAACAGGATTATGTTGCACTTCATCAATAGTCTTGTGCATGGACTCGAGAAATGAGTTATAATTCGAATTACAAACTGTATCCATTCTGTTTGCTTTAGTATAACATTTGTAATGTACAGTCACATTGCACCTGCTCCAACCCACTTGAATTGTGTCATTCTTATAAAAACATACAATTCCCTTTTGTGTTGCAGGCAAATACAATGCTACCTTATCATGTGCTTTGATAGTTACAGTCTCATAAACCAAATTTTCCCAGGTCTCTTTGATCCCTAGGGGGACTGCAGTCATTAGTAACCCTCCCGTATGCTGTTGGTATGGCTGTGCAAATCCAGCAATTCGAAACATTAAAAGTCTCAGCATATACACGTGTAATTGCCTGATAAGTGTTAAAGTTCGGGTGCCAGTCTATGGACGACTCATCACGTTTATTCAGTTCAGCTGGTGTGGCCGGAAAAAGGATGCGCCACAGCAAAAATATTGTTGTTATCAGTACAATCAACAGGATAATCATGCAATACTTCTGGGGTTGTTCTGCATTCCTGTTTGCTCTAGATTTTGTCATGTTTAGTCTTTTTGTGGAACAGCAAGATTTTTATCTAGCTCAAAGTTTTTGCAAAGTTTACAGTGTGTCAAATGGATCCAAGAGGATTTCTCACCGATCTTGACTGCTGTGGGTGTCGACAAGAGGACCTGGTAAGGTCCCTCCCACTTTGGTGAGCTCCAATTCTTCCGCTTGACGATCTTCACCCAGACCCAATCGCCTGGGGCTACTGTCACTTCCAACGGTTGATTTGGCTCTTTACCTGAAACAGAAAACTGCAAAAGATGTTTAGAGTTCAGCATACGTCCCATATATCTTGCTAGTGTACAGTCTGCTTCCTGGTCCGTGGGCATGAGAGATTTCCACTGAGGGGTATAGTATGCCCTCCCAAATATTATCTGAAAAGGAGTCAATTCTTTCGCATTCGGAACAGTTCTCATGCTCAGCAGTGCCAGGGGCAGGCAGTACACCCAATTCTTTTGTGTATCTGACATCAACTTCCTAAGCTTGTTCTTTAAAATCCCATTGTGCCTCTCCACCAACCCTGCAGATTGAGGATGATATGCACAATGGTTTTTTAAAGAAATTCCAAAATATCTACTGAGTTGCTGTATAGTTTGATTTACGAAATGTGTGCCATTGTCACTGTAAATCCTTTCCGGTATACCAAATCTAGAAATAATCTCTTTAACCAGAGCCTTTGCAACCGTAGCTGCATCTGGATTTTTAGTCGGAAAGGCTTCCACCCATTTGGAAAACATATCTACAATGACAAGGCAGTAACGTTTATTTTCACATTTACTCAATTCTATGAAATCCATACAAATAGTATGAAACGGATACGGTGGTGTAGGGAAACTCCCTTGCTTGGGCTATAACGCCCCTTGTGCATGATGTTTGTTACAAGTGTGGCATGATAAACAAAATTTTTTTGTATAGTTTGTAAATCCATATGTAGTGAATACCCGGTTGACTAACTGTACCATCCCCCCTGTTGAGACATGGCATTGCCCATGGCTCAACAAAGCTGCATATCTAAACAAATTAGATGGCAATATTGGTTTTCCTTCTTTGGAGATGTACAGTCCTTCCTTGAGGAGTGCTCCTCGCCTTACCCACTTTTGTTTTTCTGCCTGTGTAGTGTTTGCATTGTTTTCAACATTTCTAAGTCTAAAATCTCAGAAGGTTGTAATTCCTCGTTCAAAAGAAATGCTTCTGAGGCTGCTTGCTTTGCAGCTGTGTCAGCTCTCGCATTGCCTTTTGAAATCCTATCTTGTTGTTTGGTGTGAGCTATGCATTTACAAATAGCTACTTTCTGAGGTAACTGAATTGATTCTAACAAATCTAAAATAAACTGTGCATGATTAATCGGTTTGCCAGTAGATGTCACCATTCCTCGATTTTTCCACTGTTGCACAAAAACATGTACAGTAGTAAAAGCATACTGGCTGTCTGTAAAAATGTTCACACATTTACCCTTTGCTAAGGTACATGCCCGTGTCAAGGCAATCAATTCTGCTGCTTGTGCAGATAAGCTATGTGGTAAAGGTTTTGCTTCTATAATTTCAGTATCAGAAACTACTGCATATCCTGTTAGGTTTCACCCCGTAGGACCCCTTTTGCATGAGCCATCCATGTAATATGTCACCTCGGCATCATCCAAGGGAACATCCGTAAGATCTTTTCTAGGTAGTGTCTTTTGCTAAATTACCTGCAGACAGCTGTGCGGTGTGCCATCTGCAGGAGTTGGGAGCAAGGTAGATGGATTCAAAGTTGTACAACGTTCAATTGTAATGTGAGGTTGGCTCAACAAGATAGTCATATAGGATAGATGCCTAGCAGAGGAAAGATATGCTACCTTCTCTTGTAGTAAAATAATCGCGACTGCATGAGGCACTCTCAATGTGAGAGGGTGGAATAATACTACTGAGGCCAAAGCCTGCACTGCCATTGCGGCTGCAACTACTGCTTGTACACAGTGGGGCAAAGACTGCGCCACTGGGTCCAGTTGTGATGAATAGTAAGCAATGGGTAGTCGCTTTCCCCATGCTGTTGTGTCAACACTGACGTCATATAACCTTGCTTACAATCTATGGTTTGGAAAAACGTTTATGATAGTTTGGTAATCCTAAGACTAATGAGGATGCTATCAACTGTTTCAGTTTACAGAAAGCTAATTCTGCTTCTGGTGTCCATTGTATCAAATCTTGCGCTGCCATAGGCTTCTTAAAATCAGGTTGGTTAACGGTACAGATTCCAAAGCGTAGTTTGAGATCCAGCTCCGACAAAAATTAGTCGTACCAAGAAAGGACATCATTTCCTTCTTGGTTGTGGGTTTTGGTGCCTGTAATATTGCTATTTTTCTGTCTTCATCTAATGTCCTACCCTCTTTGGATATTACATATCCAAGGTATTTAACTTGTTTTCTACAAAGCTGCAATTTATCTTTGCTTACTTTGTGTCCTTCAGCGGCTAAGAATTTCAATAATGCTATAGTATTTTCCTTACAATCTTGCTGGGTGGGGGCTGCCAGCAGGATATCATCAACATAAAGTAAAATCTGGCTACCTTTCGGTGGGGTAAACCCCGCCAAGTTACTTGCCATCTCTTGTGAGAATATCGTTGGACTTTCACAATATCCCTGTGGTAGTCGCGTATATGTATACCATTTCCCCTGAAATGTAAATACAAACCAATACTGGCTGTCAGGGTGTATCAGTATTGAAAAGAACGCATTGCTGATATCTACCACAGAAAAATATTTTTGTTGAGGCTTTAGATCATTCAATAGGGTGTGTGGATCTGGCACCGTGGGTGCCCTTGATATTACTGCGTCATTTACAGCTTGCAAATCCTGGACCATATGCCATTCTCCATTTGCTTTCTTAACTGGGAATAAGGATGTGTTACATGGTGAATCAGGAGATTCCACCAGTATTCCTTCCTTAAGTAAAGCTGCTATGATAGGTTTAATACCTGCTTCTGCATCTTTTCTTAAGGGGTACTGCCTTTTTTGTGGTCTAAACACTGACTTTGGCGTGATGGTAACTGGTCCTGCTGTACGAATAAGTCCTACATCTGATTTTCCTGTTGACCAGAGAGTCTCTGGTATATCTAATAAAGCTTTTTCTTCCTCTTCTAATAAGAGTGCTTTTCAGCTGTCCTCGCTTGACTGCAAGTGTACAGCTGGGTGTGTCTGTGTTATCCAATTTAATTTCTGTCTTTGTACTCCTTGTTCTGACAGTTCTGATTCTGTCTGCTTTTCCCATTTTGTGACTTTTCTCCTAGGTCTTCCCATTTCATATGCTTGTCCTTAGTTAAACTAACATGTGGTAATCGATTTGATTTATACAGTGCAAAGAACTCCTGGGGCAATGAACAGCTAACTACACTGTTCCCTTTCATGTCCCAGTACAGATTACGCAATACTAATCTGTTTGCACGTTTTTTAA
Source organism: Protopterus annectens (assembly GCF_019279795.1). Taxonomy (NCBI): domain Eukaryota; kingdom Metazoa; phylum Chordata; order Ceratodontiformes; family Protopteridae; genus Protopterus; species Protopterus annectens. Next base: position 43,951,080 of record NC_056747.1, on the reverse strand, counting down.
ACAATTCTTGCTCATATTCTTTGTCAGGTCCTGTTGTATTACAATAATACAGAGTACAGTGCAACAGGTGTTGTATATCAATGCAAAGGGAGGGGAACTTACTGATAGCTACATTCATTAACTCTTCAGTTATTGCCCCAGGACCGGTCGTAACCAAGTCCTGGCTGTACCAATAAAATGTTTCACCCTCTGATTGCACTGCAAAAGTATTAATTTGTCGCTGTGCTTCCATACCCTGCACGGTTGGAATTACTGCTATGCCAAATAATTGCATAAGATCTCTGCCCAAAAGGTTCACTGGGCATTTTGCAGAAACAACAATTTTGCTTTTCTGGGTTAATCCCGAAACAGGATCTGTTATTACAATATTATGGGAGAGAAGCTCCCGATACAACTGTCCATTAGCTGCTTTCACTAGTATGTAATCATGTGACACTGAATTCTCTGGTAGTTTGGAGGGGTGTACCAGGGTTTGTGATGCCCCTGAATCACACAGAAATTTGACTTCCCTCCCTTTTACCAGGAGTGTAACTTCTGGTGTCGTGTCTGCCAAATAGAGCTCCAAGCTCAATAAGGCTACGTCTAATATATCATTGTCTTCACTATCGGTAGCTTCCTGCACTTCTTCTATTTCTCCTATGACATTCTCTACTCTCTCTATCACATTCTCATCTGTCCTTCCTCCATTATTCCTATCTAGTGATTCTTGACTCCATATAGTCAGTCCTCACCCTCTTCATTCTTATCCTCCATTGCTGCCTTCTTATTTTTCTTGCAATCCTTTGCCATATGTTCCTTTTTACCGCATTTGAAACATTCACCCCTTTTCTTTCGCCCTTCAAAGTCCTCTGATCGCTGATCAGATTGTTTGTTTCCCTGGGCATTCATCTTGCCCTTCTTCCCGGACTGTACTAGATAAACTTTTCTGTCTTCTACAGCAAATACTTGGGCTTTCTTCTTCTTTTTGTTATTAAAATGCCTTTCGGCATGCCTAGCATATTCAAGCAGTGACTGTAATCTGCTTGTGCGATGATCTACCATGTGCTTAATAATAAAACTGCTTATGGGTGCAATACTGCCTTTTAAAAATGCATTCTTTAACTGCTGCTCATATGGGGAATCTTGTGTCTGGTCTTCAGGAACCTGCATTCCATAATGGTTATTAAAACATTCAAATAATCTGGCATAATACCTACCAACAGTTTCACCTTCTTGTTGGATGCATTGGTTAATGCAAGTCCAGTCCGCCCTAGGCTTCCATTTCTCAGAGATTCGGTCTGTTAGACCTTTCACTCTGTTGTCTAACTCTGCGCTGCTATGTGGGAGGGGCTTAAGCGCAACATCGCGGGGATTCCAGTTGCCACTGATCATGTGCCAATCTGGACCTACTATTTGTCTGACTACTTTTTCTACTTCCTCTCCGTTTAAGTAATAACTTAACCTCATGCCTTCCAAGTCTTCTAAAAACTTTCTAAAATTAACTTTTGGATGGGGAATTCCCTCTGTGGCTTTCCAGATATCTTCCGGTGTCCACGGTCTGTATACTAGGAGAGTTGGGTCCTGCCCTTCTTGTCCTGCCTGAGGATTTGGTACTTCTATGAGTGGACACATCTCTTCTTCACTCATAGCCTGTGATTCTCTATTTGCTTGGTGCAATTCAATTCTCTCCCTTTCCTTACATGTTCGAAGTCTAGTTTCAATGGGATCTCAAACAAACGGCTCTGCTTTCATAACACTTCTACCTGACGGAAGAGCAGGGTATCGTCGGGGTGGACCTGCCTGTTCGCTCACCTCATATTCCAGTAGGGGAGGTGGAGGGGCTGATGCTACCACTAAGTTATTATCCTCTTTATCCAAAAATAATGCCTTTGAATTTTTATTTATTTGTTCCCTTCGGTTCGCTTCCTCAATCCACCTGTGTGCCTGAGGAATTCCTAATTTGCGCTGTCTTTTTACCAGTCCTTTGGAATCAGTTTTGAGTTGTTTTAAAAGTATGAAGAGTGAGGATTTTTCTGGTTTACCATCAAATTCATATTTATTAACCCACTTCGTGTAGTACTTAATGTTATCGGCATGTCGTGACCGCATGTATTCCGCGTCTTCGGTTAACAGCAGATTTTGGGGTCGTTTTGTACACTTATTACCCATTCTGTCTTAACCTTATGAATTTTAAGTAACCCTTCTTATTTTTAACGTGGTACCACGAAGATTTTATAGTCCCTTCAGACTACCTGCCTACTTATTCTGTTTCCCTGATCTATGACAAGATAGCAATTTTTCTGTCCCTGGATTTACACAAAAATCCTGACTGAACAAATACAATCAAGTCCCTGATCTAAAACAGAAAAAAGTAGAATCACCTTACCTGAGCCTCAGCAATTGATCACCTCGGTCCGATTGAAACCTACCCGTCAGCCGCAAATTAGAAAGTGGCCGGCCTCTTTTTGTACGACAATTCAGTTGGAGGTCTTTTCGAATAAGAAGAACCATTTTGGTAACTTCTTCTGTACGGATTCAAGCCACCAGGCCTGTCTGATCCGGGATAACCGAGAGGTTTCCGGTCAACGAAGGACCAACTTGTCAAAGGAGAAATCAAAGATCAATGCAGCCAAGGTTCAGTGAAGGTTCCTTTATTGTTGTACAAGGAGACAAAAATGCAGTTCAGAAATTTGTCTGACATTATACAGGAAATCCTTCATTATTATACTGTTCTATAAGCCATTGCCCTCTAAGCTGACGTAGTGAAATACAGCTCTTAGCATTGTTCTAAAACAGGTGTTTACTAAGTTTTTCTGCTGATATAATAATTATAAATGTTCCCATGAGAAAGTTTTCTCAAAAACAATGTGGCCTTGCTGGCCACCGGTCTGTAACAATTCACTCATATTCGGTGTTACAATTCGTGATTCTTTCCTACTTTGAGCACAAAGCATATACTGATTACAGCCTATAGTCTTATCTAGTTCCTCTACAGCTGCAGTGTTCACTCAACACGAACAAGGTTATTTGCCTAAGTCTAATAACATTTCAGAAGGGTTCAGGCGCCTAGGTTGCGAGACATTTCCTTGTGGTACATTTGACTAGGGACACATGCCTGAAGTGACATTCAGCTGCAGAGAAATGTGACTGTTTGCAAATTTCCTGTGGGCAAAGAGAAGCATATTCTGCCATGCCCACAACTTCAGTAACCAAATGCACAGGGGGAAAACAATGTCCATGGTCCCCAAGGGAATGTGAGATAGCAGGCAGGCAGCAGCAGGCTGGCCAGAGGGCATGTCAGTGACAGTAAAATGCAGTGCACAATGGGCAGTGCCTTTATAATTTACCCCTTCACAGTGTCTAGGGAACATTACCTAAAACACATACTGGAGCATAAATGTGACTACAGTAACCTGCAGGATTTCCTCCATGCTGTAGCACACTTCTGCATGTTGTAGTTACATAACGCTGAGCACAGCACTCTTTTAATTCTTTTGCCACCACTCATTTGGTTATTAAAGCTGTGAGCATGGCAGGGTGTGCTTCTCTTTGCCCACCGGGAATTTGCAAACAGCCATATTTCTCTGCAGCTGAATATCACTTCAGCCATGTGTCCCCAGTCAAATGTACCACATGGAAATATCTCGCTGCCTAGGCGCCTGAACCCATTTCAGAATGCTGTATTGTTTTAATTTCCTAATGCTAGCAAAATCATCTGTTTCTCAGTGTATGAACAAGGTCATTCACTGAGCTGACCAGAAGCAAAGTCAGAAAGTACATGCAATTATTTCCAAGCCTGTAACAGAATAAATGTGTTAACCCTTTTAGGCTTCTAATGCAGCAAGCATAATGCTAATACATATATGAATACATATTTTACTATATATGTGAATACATATTTTGCTTACAGAAGGCAGTCTCTAACCTGCAGTCCAAATACATTCTTGGCCCCTTCCCATCCTATTACCTTTCCCTCTCTGGTTATCTGCTCCCAGTACCTTGGTTCCTTCGCCCGTTTCCTCCAATAAAATCCAGCCCCTCTTGCTTATTATCTTTATCCCTGACCACAGTCAGCCCTTTTGGCAAAGTATCTTTTCTACATTCGTGTGCCGGTTTGGTTCTTACAATACTCCCTGCTTTTTTATGAATATAACACCCTGTGTGATTTTGGTTGTTCTCCTTAAAAGTCTGCATCCAAAATCCCAATCTCTCCTTATTTCTTGGGCTTCCTCCCTGTGTCAACATCATTCCTTTCCACTTTGAATTATAGTTTTCTGCTTGTGCTATGTCTAAGAGCCTTAACTGTGTTGCTCTAAAATACCCCCTCAAATTAGGTAATCCTAGTCCATCTTGATCTCTTGGTAGAATCAGTTTATCCCACTTGACCCTTGCTGTCTTCCCTTCCCAGATAAAATCCTTCAACTCTCTTTTTTTTTTTTTAATTAATTCTATCGACAACTTCTCCTTCAGTTGATAAAAGTATGCCTGACCTGTGTACAAGACTAAAGGGACTAAAACATTTTCATGGCTTGTATTTTAGTATCCATATCCATATAACAAAACTTCCAGTTTCTGAATTTTTGTATTATCTTCTGTTTAGCCTTTTCCCACGTAGCCTTAGCTGCCACCACAGAGTCATTTCTAATCCATACTCCTAAATACTTCATTTTATCATGTCCCCATAAATATGGATATTGTTGGACCAATTTTTGTGTGCGTACATAATTTACTGCTATTGCCTTTGTTTTAGCTTCATTCATTTTGTATCTCGAGAGGATGTGAAACTGTCTTAAAATGTTCCACAACACTGTAATGTCCCTTTCTGGTTTTGTCATGTATAAAATAACATCATCTGCAAATAAAGCCAGCTTTTCCTGACTACCATATCAGTTATATCCTTGAATTTCTGAGCTATTCCTGACTACCATACCAGTTATATCCTTGAATTTCTGGGTCCCTTATTTACTTTGCCAGTAGTTCTAAATATAATGCAAACAACAAAGGGGAAAGTGGACATCCCTGCCTGATTCCTCTAATCAAGCAGAAATTGTTGGAAAGGACCCCACTCTCTTTAATTCGTGCCTCCGATAGAAGTATGATTCCTTGTCTCAAGCCATCATGCTAACTCAATCATGCTGAACTCATCTAAACTAGTCACTCCATTCTCCTCTGATTTCCACAGGCAGGATTTTCCAGGTCCCCTCTCCAGAGGCAAAGTTAACCATGGATGCATCCTTTCTTGGACAAAGGGGGCATTGTGAAGGAAGAATGGTCCAAGGTTTTTTGGTCAGACTCCAAAGGTTACCTTCACATAAATGTTCTTGAGATGAGGGAGGTTTTCCTTGTGTTGTGGGAACTACAGGACTGTTTTCCTCTAGGAGTGATAAACATACAGACAGGCAATATGACAGTAGTCTGGTACATAAAAAAACAAGGGGAAACCAGACCCCATCCTTTTTGTTGCAAGGTCATGAGGGTATGGCAATGGCCTCTCACTAATTTCCAGCTGCAGCACATATCCTGGAAGATTCAGCGATCTTGCAGATAAACTCATCACGAACCTCCTCTTGCCTCACAAGTGGGCCATGAGACCATCAATTGCAGAGGAGATTTTTCAGTTCATGGTGTAAATTGCAATGCAGTCTGTTTGTGACCCAACAGAACACCAATTATTTTGCCATTCTCACTCATCAGAGACAGGACCCCAGTTGCTGGCTGCCCAGGCTACTTTAGGCATATCCCCCTATTCCACTCATGACCAAGTTCATACAGAAAGCCATTCAGTGGTGCAATGCCACAGTTATCCTCATTGCCCTGCTTTTGGCCCAGACAGGTATGGTTCCCCTCCTCAAACCTTACCTTTGCTCCTTGATCTCCTGCCAGATCTCCTTACTCACCTGTCCAGGAATCTTCACCTGGACATTTCCAATCTGAAACTAACCTCATAGTTTCTCCAGTTCCAATGATGACATGGAATGTTTCTCTTCCTACTGATGTAGTCCAAGTCCACATCCTTGCAACTTCTCGAAATCTTTTGCATGTAAGGTGTATCGCAGTAAATGGAAAAGATTTGCAATATGAGAGGAATCCCACAACATTAAAACATTTTGGCATCTATGGGAAATGTGCTACATTTTCTATCTTTAACGATTTCTTCTGGATCCAGCTGTCAAGGTATAGCTGGAAGCTATTTCCTCCTTCCACGTTGCATTTATGTCCTTAGATGACATTTGCTAAGTTGCCACTTGGTCTTCAGCACATACTTTTGTCAAACATTACAAGTTAGACTGTATTTCCAGAGACAGAGCTTCCTTTGGAGCTTCCATCCTGAAGGGTTTCCTGTCCTGAGGCCACCCAGGAATCATGTAGCTGGGGATAGTGACCCATATGTTGCTGCCCTTGCGGCAGAGGGGGTCTGCAAAATAAGGGCGACAGAGACCAGTTCTTTGGGAAGCCCTACCAGTGCTCCTGAAAGGAGGCCCGACTGTCCTACTCTGGAGGCAGTTGAGGGTCGCTTATCTTTGTATCCAGATGCCTGGCTAAAAATAACAAATGACAACTGGGTACAAAGCATAATTTCCAGAGGATATTTTATTCCCTTCACCACTCCTCACCCTTGATAACAAAAATCTCAGACGTTCCACCCAGTTACAGGGAGCAAGCAACAGTAGAGGTCCAAAGGTTGCTAGAAAAAAAGAGTCATCCAGCCGGTCTCAGCAGACCGGATAGGATCCGAAACTTACTCAAGGTTCTTTTTAGTTCCAAAAAAGACAGGGGACTGGAGACCTATTTTGGACCTCAGCAGACTAAACAGATCTGTCAAGAAGGAGAAGTTCTGGATGGACACGCTACAGTCGATACTTCCCTTCTTAGGGAAAGACAATTGGATGTACTCAATAGAGCTCCAGGATACCATATAAAAATGGCCAGACCATCCAGGGATCATCTGCGCTTCCAACTGTGAGCCAATCACTACCAGTTTTGAGCCCTGCCCTTTGGTCTCACTACAGCCCCCAGAGTGTTCACCAAATGTATGGCAGTGGCCACGGCTCACCTGAGACGTTTGGGATTCCAGTTGTTTCCATACTTAGACGATTGGCTCCTCACCGCCACCACCAGGCATCAGCTTATACAAGCCAGGGACACCACACTTACTCTTTGCAATCAACTGGGGATTACCATAAACTCAGAAAAATCTGCCTTGTCGCCATCGCAACATATCGTTTTTATTGGAGCAGAATTGGACACCACCACCACCACTTTAAAATTCCATCACAAAGGATAGCAGTACTTCATCAGCAAATTCTGAATGTCATATCCAGAGACATGGTACCAGCCTCAGAAGTGCTAAAGTTGTTGGGGTCGATGGCAGCTGCAATTATAGTGATTCTATTGTGTCATATGCACATGCGGATTTTACAATGTCTCCTGTTCACCTAATGGTCCTATCAAGAACTCCCAATGTTCTCATTTCATCATTCTAACAAACTCTTGTAAAAAGGATCTTCGGTGGGGGTTGACCTCTCTTCAAGAAACTATAGGTAGTCCTTTTATCCTACCCTCACCATCGGCCACTGTGACCATGGACGCTTCTCTGATCAGGTGGGGGGGAATTTTCAAGGAAGAACAGCCCAAGGTACATGGACCAAACAAGAGGCACATCTGCATATCAATGTCCTGAAGATGAGAGTGGTAATCTTGGCATTGCAGTACTTTCAGGACTCTCTCCCTCTGGGGAGAATTGCGATTCAGATGGACAACATGTCGGTGGTCTGGTATATAAACAAACAAGGAGGAACCAAGTCCTATCACCTTTGTCAAGAGGCCCTAAAAGTGTAGCAGTGGGCTACCTCCACCTAGCACTTTCTAATAGCAACACACATCCTAGGGAAATCCACCGTGATAGCAGACAAACTGAGCAGGGCAATCTTGTTGCCTCACGAGTGGTCCCTCAAAGAAGAAATAACAGAAAGAATATTCCACAGATGGGGCCAGCCTTGCTGCGATCTCTTTGCATCCCCCATGATCACAAAATGCAGAAGCTATTTTGCACTAATCCCCCCTCAGGGAGATGCCCCTGGGGATGCACTCATACACGATTGGCCTCCGGGTCTCCTTTATGCCTTCCCGCCAATACCCCTGATATCCTAAGTGTTACAGAAAGCCAAAGTCCTGGGAAAGACTATCATTCTTGTAGCCCCTCACTGGCCTCATCAGATTTGGTTCCCTTTTCTTCAACCTCATCTATTGGAAGAGCCTTGGATTCTAGACCCAGTTCCATATCTTCTGATGCACTCGTCGGGGGGGGGGGGGTCTTCATTCCTCCCTTCAGTCAATAAAATTGACAGCTTGGCTGCTCCAATTCCCAACATAGCTATGTTCCATAATCTCTCAACTGAAACACAACATATTTTAATATCTTCTCATAAAGCATCTACTAGGAAGAGATTTTCCATATGGGCTTCTCAAAATAACATTACCCTTACCTAGCCCCCATTTCCTCCATACTAGAGTTTTTGACTATGCATTTCAACAAGGAAGCGGCTGCAGCCATCATTCATGTGCAGCTGGCTGCGATCTTTAATTTTCATCTGGGTACTGAAGGCTTTAATGTAATGTCACACAAGCTATCCAAAGCTTTTCTCAAAGGGACCTTCCACCTGAGACCACCTGTCAAATCCCCTTATACACCTCAGAATCTGAATTTTATGCTTTCATGCATCATTCTTCCACTGTTTGAGCCAGCTTCTTCATGCAACTTGAAATTTTTGTCTTGGAACACTGTCTTTTTAGTGGCCATCAAATCTGCCTGAAGAGTTTCAGAGCTACAAGCCTTGTCTATAAAACCCCCTTATCTGATTTTTCATTCTGATAGAGTTTCACTACGAACAAATCTTTCATTCTTACCTAAAGTTTGTACTGAAGCTAACCTTAATCAAACCATAGAATTACCATTTTTCCCCCAAACACACCAATAACTTGGAGTACATGCTGCACAAACATGATGTTCACAGACAACTTCGATTTTACCTAGATAGAACCAAAGAATTTAGAAGATCTGAACAACTTTTTGTTTCCTTTTCAAACTCCAGAAAAGGTAGACCTGTGGCAAAAACCACTCTGTCGAAATGGTTATCTGATTGCATCACCTTCACTTACTCAGCTGCCAATATACCTCTGCAACACAAAATAAAGGCTCATTCAACCAGAGCTGTTTCCACATCTTCAGCCTTTACTGCCAAATTACCAATAGATAGTATTTGTGCAGCAGCCACTTGGTCAAAGCCTCATACTTTTATCACTCATTACAAAGTTGATAGGGCCTCCAGGGACAGGGCTTTCTTTGGTTCCACTGTCCTGAGGAAAATACTCCCATGAGCCACCCAAGAAATAAGGTGCTTGGGACACTACCCATCTGTAAGAATGAACAGCGAGATAGAACAACTTCACATAAAGAAGTTATGTACTCACCATAACATTCCATGTGAGTTGTTCATCTCACTTTCAATCTTACTTCCCACCCTCCAACTTTTTTTGAGGACTGAGATTCATGTTTTATCATGGTTGCTTTGTCTTTTATATGGTTTCCTTACATAAAATAGGGATAGAATGGCATATGGTAATGTTGGAGGCAGCAAACAAGATCTGTGGTAACACAAGGTGCATCATGGGATAGGGACTTGGTCTCGAGCCGTCTGAAGACCTCGAGCTTTATAGTTGGTCGACTCAGAGCCGAGGATCGGCTCCAAACCCATCTGTAAGAATGAAGGCGAGATGAACAACTCACATGGAATGTTATGGTGAGTGCATAACTTCTTTTTTCTTTCACTTTAGCTTAGAGAATCTTGAACTATCATGCACATATGTGGAAGTTTATTCTGTTATTTCCCAAGTATCTAAACATGCTTAAGATTGTATATGATAGTGTAGCGTATGTATCTAGGGCCACTGCTTCTGCTACTTTCGTGGAGATATGTCTGAGTGTGTAACTATAAGTTTGCTGAAGAAGCAAAACTGGAAATTCTGCATTCAATAAGGAGGTTTTGTTTGTCCCATCTGCTACTCTGGCTCAAACAAGTTGATGAATTGAGGAAAGTTAATTGAGGGAGTCCCTTTCAAATGTGTTAAACCCACTTTTCCCTTTAAAAAAATAAAACGCACAATCCCTGCCCAATGCAAGGTAAACAGAGAGCAGAAAAGAGATTCTAGGGGGACAACAAGAAACCAAGAAACAAGGATCCTTTTCAAATCAGGGACAGTGTAATACTTCAGAATGACTATGCCACCTTTCAACCCTCCATGACCTCCTCTACTGCCCCTTTCTCTCAATCCCTGTCTCGCAAATTGGCTGTTTGCATTACACTTTGGGAACAGATTGTTTCAGACTCTTGGGTGTTGAGTAGTTCAGGAGGGGTACAATTGCCATACCTCTCAACTGTCTAGATTTTCACAGAATGTCTAGATTTTTGTCTCAGGCTTTTTGTCTGTCCCTTATAAAAGTTGTAGTTTTCTGGCAAATCACCGAGGACTGAAGTTACTAAATAACAGCACACATTTGAGTTTCAGACTTTATATCCCTTAGGAAATGCATGTTAACTCACAACCTGTTACTCTGCAGCTTTCTAAGTTTATAAGAGCAGTATTTAAAGATCTGTCCCTATTTTGAGCCTTTGTCCCCCCATTATTTTTAGATTTTGTCCAGATTTCTTGCACTAAGAAGTTGAGAGGTATGATTGGCAACGGGGACAAATGGCTTCTTTTGGGAAAATTCTTCCCCATCCTCTGAACCAAACAGAGGCTTTTCCTCTATTTCTTCATCACATAGACATCCTAGAAGTACTAGAAGAGAAACTTTTTTGGAGACCAGTTCTAGATCTTTCCTTATTCAGTCTGTATGTAAAAGCACCAAAGTTCAAAATGCTGATCCTTCAAGCAGTGTTACCCCTCATTCCTCCTGTAAGTTTCATGATAACATTAGCTCTAATAAATGCTTCTCATCACATTACCATTGCCACAGTCTTGAAGAAATTTCTAAGATTCTTTGTGTCTGGGTCACAGTTACCATTTTATTGCATTACCCTTTGGGGTATCTGCTCTTCCAAGAGTGTTTACAAACTGTCTTGCTCCAGTCGTAGCTCATTGCAGACTCAGTGACAATCACATATTTCTTGTTTAGACAACATAACTTTGCAGAATCTTTTCCCTGATGTAAAGTGCCCTTAACATGGGATCTGATGTTGTTAATCTTCATTCATTCATTACTGATGGGTATCGGTTCTGTCCTCAGAACCAAGTCAGCCATTATAACAAGCTCACTCCAGCCAAAAAACTTGAGCTACACTTACCCACAGTGCCCCTCTCTCTATCACCTCAGATCTCGTTTGCTCCGTACAGTATCAAGACGCATTCAGCCAGCTCTCAAGCTAAATTACTTAAAATTTATACTTCATTTGAAATAATTTTTCTCTACCTTTGTGAATTTTTTATTTCATTAGTAGTCGTTTAGAGTTTGCTACCCCTGCTTCTCATTTGAGTGCTTATTCTTTGATTCTTTACCAGGATTTTGGTATTCTTTGTACAGTCGCTGGTACAGGCCTTCCTTTACCTCCATGGTAATTTTTATTACCATTGCTGATATCCCCCCTTTTCTCTCTTTCTCTCTTTACCAGTTGGGTGCTTCTTATTTACTATTGTTGGTAACAAAAAAAAAACCTGTCCTTGTGTGTTTGTGTGTGTGTGTGTGTGTGTGTGTGTGTGTGTGTGTGTGTGTGTGTGTGTGTGTGTGTATCGATGATTGCTTCATAATTGTTATTGGACAAGTTTTTCCTTATTGACAATGGCTGATAAAAAGGGAACAACAGGTTTTAAGCAGTTTGATCAGCGTAGCAGGAAATGCCGAATTGATAGACATTTGTCATGTGATTATTGTCTCGGGGCACCGCATCTAAAAGTTTAAACCCCATGCAATTTATGTAAGGGCTATAGCCCCCGCACCTTGACAGAAATGAAAAATACGCTAATACTCAAAGGTCTCCTAAAAACTCCTTTCTCGGAGGCTATATCTGAGGTGGAAGGCTCAACCACTCCTAAAAGGGAACATAGAAAGAGGAGTCACTCTGTACCTTCCTCTCCACATACAAGTGACTCTAAAGCTGTTAAATCTACGGAACTGAAGGCAAAATTTCCTAAATTGACTCTTGCAATCTCAACACCAGAGCCTTAAACCCCTTCTACGGTACCATCCTTGGCACCAGTGCCTCAGACATCAACTATGTTACCGTCCTCGGCACCAGTGCCTCAAGCAGCTACTATGATGCCGCTTGTGATTATGGAACCACCCAAAACTTCAATTCCTACGGTACCAACTTCTGCTACAGCACCGATGCCCCTCTCAGCACCAAAAATAGTCTCCCCAGTTCAGGTCACTAGCCCCCCTCCTACACAACTTGCTGGTCCTTTGACCACAGTGCTGAAGGGTGAAATATTACCTCGGACCCCATACTTCCCATTGGCAGACCTTTTTATTTGGACAACAGTGCCCCAATTCTCTGTCAGGGATGTCATCCCACTCCTCGAGGAGCCTTTCAGAATTTGACGTAGTGAGACTAGTGGATCAGCTCCTGGCAGCCAGAGGAATTCCAACTCCTTCCAAACGCTCCCTCCCACCCTTAGCCGAGGAATTTTCTCCACTGACTCTGACATATATATTCCTCCTTAGACCTCCTTGGATGTATTGGAGCTGTTGATGCTGATGTCTATCCCAGTACCAGCTTCTTCGGTTCCATTGGTAGACCCTACCATGGCTCCAGAGTCTACCCTATGGCCCTCGACTCACTCAAAACCAAGCCATCCTCAGGACTGTGACTGGTCTGTCAGCACCATGATCCCTAGTAAGGTGCCTATTTTTCCCTACAGTGCCATCTACTACAGTTCCGGTTGGTTTGGTAGCACCTAGTCCTCTCATGGCTCCTTCCCTGGAGGTGGGCTCGTCAGTGTGGGGTGTGACCCTGGTCTCAAGGTTGTCTTTCTTGGTTCCAGGCTCCCATCCCTCTTCGGATGAGCCTGCTTTCCAGGTGATGGAGAGGGCACTTACCTCTGCAGGCTCACAGCTGGTTCCTTCAGTGCTGGAGTGCCATATATATATGTCTTCTGAACCGCAGCTGAAACAGTCCACTACTCTGGGACATCGAGCACAGGATCCATAAGATACCCTTCCACAAGGTACCCACTCTTCGGAGTCCTCTTCAGATGCACCCACTGAGGAGATACCCCATAAGAGATCGTGCAAGAGGAAACACGTGGATTCCCCCGAAGAATCCCTTACTAAAGATACAGACTACTATGAAGGGGAAGTGTCCCCATGTTCGCCCCTGAAGGTGTCTCCTTTTGGAGACATGCTGGAAATTTTAAAGCAGCGGGGAGACTGGAAGCCCACCGACCGTTCCTTTGAGGAGTCTGTATTCGTGCAGGCTTTCCATGCTCGACCCTCTACTTCATGAGTGACCTCGCTTGCAGATGACCTAGTTCAGCTCATTGTGCTGTGCTCTTGGAGGAATCCTGACACCATTGAACCTATCCTTGGAGACCAGACAAAATTCTCTCTCCGCCAGAGGACAACCCACACTGGTCCAAAGGCTTACCAGTAGATGCAATGGTGGTGGTGGTGGTGGCCACTAGCATAGAGCTTACTGAGGAGATCCCTACTGTCTATCCCCCAAACAGGGAGTCTTGGGTGATAGACAGGTTAGGGAAGTGGGTATATTCTTCATTAACCTTTGCCATTCGGTCCTTGAATTACATGGTGCATTTTACCCGTCTCCAGAGAGACCTAATCTCGGAACTCCCGAAAACCCTAGCAGGAGCAGTTTCTGATGAGGTACATGACAAAGTTTCCTCAGAGCTTGCCAACCTGGAGTCAATGTCTAATTTGTCAATGTGGTTGATTTCTCATACTACCAAAGAGGTGGCTAGAGCACCGGATGCAGGCTTTGTCATGAGACGTCACACCCGGATGCGCCTATGTGATTTCGTGGCCCCTTTTAAGTCTTTCTTTCTCAATGCTCCAGTGGAAGCCTCTTCTCTTTTTTGCCCAAAGGTAAAAGACACATTAGCCAGGTGTGATGGTAAGACCCTGTCTGCCGGTAGCGTGCATTTTTCCACCACCCAACGATCCTATTCTAGGAATCAGAGGAGTGGAAAGATGTAGTACAAGAAATTCCAGGGTCCTTTCTGTGGCACACGTCGCGAGTTTACCCCCCTCAGGGCAGAAGGGGAAACTCATCTGGAAGATGCCCCTGCAGAGGCAGTGGGGGTCCATGTAATCAGGGATCCAGAGATTCTTTCTCTGGACAGCCCTATCATCACTCATGAGGAGCGGCCCGATTGCTTACCTCTGGAAGCAGTTGGGGGACAGTTTTCTCTGCACCGACTTGCCTGGCAATCCATAACCACAGATTATTGGGTGGAGACGATAATTACCAGAGGTTATCACATCCCTTTTAATCTTTTCCTGAGGCTGCTAAGACATATTCCTGATGTTCTACCCAGTCAACAGGAAGCAGAAGCTCAAGAAATACAAAAGCTGCTTCTAAAAAGAGTCATCCAAACAGTCCCACCAGACAAGATAGAATCCAGATTTTACTCAAGGTTTTTTTTAGTGCCATAAAAGACAGGGGACTGAAGGCCAATTTTAGACTTAGCATTCTAAACAAATTTGTCAGACAGACAAAATTCCGGATGGTCACGGTTCAGTCTATCCTCCCGTTTATAGAGAAAGACGATTGGAATGCTTGCTAGATCTTCAGGATGCGTATTACCACATAAAAATGGGCAAATGCTTCAGGAGATTCCTCTACTTCCGTCTGGGAGCCAGTCACTAACAATTCTGACTACTGCCCTTTGGTCTCTCTACGGCTCCCAGAATATTCACCAAATGCATTGCAGTGGTAACAGCTCTTTGAGACTGCAAGGATTCCGGGTGTTTGCATATTTAGATGATTGGCTTCTTACTGCCCCCACCAAGAATCTGCTAGTTACAGCCTTACATTATACCCTAAAGCTAGTGAAATCCTTAGGGATCTCAATAAATGAAGAAAAGTGCAAGTTGACTTCTTGGAATTCATAGGGGCAACTTTCAACACTCAGTCTTGCCTCGTCTCCCTCCCACTTCACAGGTTAGAAGGACTAAGGTCTCAACTCCGGATGATACTCTCTCAGGACAAGGTTTCAGCTCGGGCAGTCCTTCAGCTACTAGGATCAATGGCAACATCAATTACTATAGTTCCCCTGGCAAGACTACACATGAGGCTTCTACAGTGGTCCCCTTTGACTCATCCTAGGTCCTTTCAGATCTGCATAAATCGATGCAAACCAGACTTATTTTGGCGGATGAAGCTAGAAAAATACCTATAGAGTCATCCTTTCTCCCTCTCTCATCCTAAAACCATAGTGACCACAGACGTTTCCTTGATAGGGTGGGGAGCATTTCCAGGGAAATGCCAACCTGCATATCAATGTTCTAGAACTGAGGGCACTGCTTCTAACATTGCGCAGCATTCTAATCTGTCCTCCCATCAGGGACAATTGCTATCCAGTCGGACAACATGTCCGTAGTCTGGTATATTAACAAACAAGGGGGAACCAAGTCCTACTCGTTTCAGGAAGCCATGAGAATTTGGCAATGGGTGATATCTTCCAACCCCTTTCTGATAGCAATGCACATTCCCAGGGATTGCAGCAGAACTGCAGACAAACTGAGCAAATGCATTCTCCTGCCTTACGAGTGGTCCCTCAACCCTGTCATAGCGATGAAGATCATCAGTTGCTGGGGCCAGTCTTGCTGCGATCTATTTGCATCCCCTGTAAACCACAAATGCAGCAGCAACTTTGCCCTAATTCCCCTGCAGGGGGAGTCCCCAAGGGATGCTCTAGTACAGGATTGGCCCACGGGACTTCTTATTGCTTTCCCTCCCCTTTCTCTGATTCCGCAATTTCTAAAGAAAGTGCTTCGATTGAGAATTAAAGTAATCCTCATTGCACCCTATTGGCCCCGACAAGTTTGGTTTCCCTTTCTTTGGCTTCACCTAGTACACCAACCATGGATTCTGGATCCAACTACAAAATTGCTGTTGCATGCACAAGGGTTTATACATCCAAACATATCGAGTCTCAAGCTGACAGCTTGGTTCCTCCGCTTCCAGTAATTGCCAGGTACACTAATCTATCCTGCTATCTATGTAACATTTTTCTAGCTTCCCATAAACTATCCACCAGGAAACTTTATCTCAGCAAGTGGAAAAGATTCATAAGTTGGTCTCGAGAGAAGGGAATAGATCCATTTTCAGCTTCGCTTGCTTCTGTACTGGACTATTTATCAAATCTCCTCCATTCAGGAGTGGCAGCTTCAACTATTCGAGTACTCCTGACGGCTATCTCTAACTTCCACAATGGCTTCCAGGACTCGTCCTTGATTTCTCACTGTTCTGTAAAACCTTTTTGAAAGGTGTCATCCACTTTAGACCACTCTTCAAAGAGCCAAACGAACCTTGGAATTTGACACTAGTTCTACAATCCTTGACTCATCATCCTTTCGAACCTGCTGCCACTTGCAATGTAAAATGTTTATCCTGGAAAACTTTATTCTTGGCTATTACTTCAGCAAGACGAATATCTGAACTACAGGCCTTGTGCATAAAACATCCTTACATGATGTTCCATAAAGACAGAGTATCACTCTGGACTAATCCCACCGTCTTACTCAGTTATTTTGATTTTGACTATTAATCAAACAATTGATCTGACAGTCTTCAAATTTTTCTAACAAAGGTGAATATTTCCTACATTTACTTGATGTGCATAGACAATTGTGATTCTTCTTGAACAAGACTAAATCACTATAAAAATCTGACCAATTATTCGTATCCTTCTCAAGGCCAAAACTGGGAAAATTTGTTTCCAAAGTGAATCTATCTAAATGGTTGAGAGATCACATTTGCTTTACCTATCAACAAAACAAACCTCTTATACCAACTAAGGTCAAAGTGCATTCAACCAGATCAGTTGCGACATCTGTTGGCTTCCATGCAAGAGCTTCCATGCATGACATTTGTGCAGCAGCAACATGGGCTACCCCTCATACCTTTATTACTCATTACAAATTGGATTTGTTCTCCGGGGGGAGAGCTTCCTTTGGTTCAGTGGTGCTCAGGAATAGCCTTCCATAGGGTCTCCCAAGAAATAAAGTAGCTAAGGACTGTGTCCCATCAGTAATGAATTAATGAAGATTAACAACATCAGATAAAGAAGTTATGTTCTTACCATAACGTTCCTTCTGTGTTGCTGATCTTCATTCATTCATTACCTCCTACCTGCCATCCAACACCAAAAGACTCCTGGAGGTTCGGATTTGGTCCTACCTTATGATATGGAATTTGCTGATATAAAGCCTTCGCTTTCTCTCTTTCTTTCTTATGGGCAAACTCGATCTGAGGTGATAAAGAGAGGGGCACTATGAGTAAGCTTAGCGTGAGTGTTTTTTGGCTGGTGCAAGCTTGTTATAATGGCTGACTCGGTTCCGAGGATGGAACCGATAGCCATCAGTAATGAATGAAAGAAGATCAACATCACAGATGGAACATTATGGTAAGAACATAACTTCTTTTTTCATCTCTTCTTACCAGTATGAATGTACAAAAATCCTGCTCGAGTCCATCACACAGGATTGGGTTTCTGGAATGCTTTTTGTAGATGCTTCTCAGCAGAAGGCTTTTTTTACACAGGATAAGGTGGATGTTTATCTGGAAACTTTTCTGAGGTTTTCCAGTCAGTCTCAGACCTGAAAGAGAATATCTCAGGATTTTAGAGTTCATGGCCTATGTGATTCTCATAATTCCACTAGCCAGGTTGCATATGATAAAAATTCACTGGTTTGTAAAAAAGAAAAAAACAAAAAACAAGGACCCAACATCTTCATCCTCTGTAATTTCAAATTCCAGTTTTGGATTTTCTGAAAAAGGAATTGCACTGCTAGCGGCAATAAATTGATTTAAAGCCAGGTCTCCCCTTTTTTCCCTCACATATCCAGTCAAACTGTAACTACTGACAACTCAGATTTTGTTTGAGGAGCAGTTTCTACAGGGTTAAACGTGCAAGACCTGTGGAATCCTCAGGCAAACCAAAGCACTTTAGTATCAAAGAGATGTTGATTGTCATCTGTGCCATAAACTCTCTTCATGATCAGTGATCTCCTGGGCCTCTTCAAGTGATTACAGACAACTCCACAGTCCTGTGATACATAAACAGTGTGGGGGGGAGGGGTTCAAGGTTATACCTTCTATGCAGATTAGCTGTGATGGCTTGGGAGTCAGCTCTACAGCTTTGTATAAACCTCCAAGCATCTTGCATTTCTTCAGAGCAAACTGCTATAATGGCAGACAAGCTGAGCATGACCAGGGCAGACCCTCACAAATAGAAATTGAATGAGGTGGTCTTCTAAGTATTGATCCACTTGCAGAGAGCATATTAAATATATCTGTTTGTCTCCTTTCAAAACTGACAGCTGAACAAGTTCTGTTCCAAGGCTCCTTGTCTTCATGCCTGGAAAATAGATGCATTGTTTTGAATGTTCCTTTATGCATTTCCACCCTTTCCACTGATACCCAGAGTAATTCTGAAAATTCAGAAGGACTGTTCGAAAATCATTGTGATAACTCCCTTTTGGCCCAGGCATTGGCTGTCCCTTCTTTTGGAATTAGCCAAAGGCAGTTACTGCAAGTTTCTTCATAGACTGGACCCGCTCACATAAGACAAAGGGGAAGTTTGATACACCCCAGTCTCAGACAACTTTAGCTAACTCCCTGGATGATTCAATTTTAATTCCTTTGATTTCTTTTTATGCACTCCTTTCATGAAAATGTGCAACACACACTAAAGGAAGCACTTTACTGCTTCCTTTACTTTACTTATGAGTATCTGAGCTGAAAGTTCTCATGGTGGGTGAACCCTATCTGGTCTTCCATATGGAGAGGAATAGGGTCTCATTAAGAACAAATCCCTCATTTATGCCAAAGTTGTTTTAAAGTTTACTTTGAATCAAGCCCTCAGTCTTCCAGTGTTTTATCCAGACACACAGAACCAGGGAGAAAGGATTCTACATACTCTGGACATGTATATGCAGCTCACGTACTATCTTGACAGAACTAAACCCTTTAGAAAAGCAGGTCAGCTATTTATGAGACTAACAAAGGAAAACCCATGTCAGAAACAGTATTCCAAGATGTTTGTCCTCAGTTGTTTCCTTTTGTTACACCCACAATTGTAAATTAGTTCATGCAGAATGGTGACACATTCTACTAGTGCTTTGCCATTCATTATGGCACATTAGAAAGGGGTGAACCCTAGAAACATTCTAAGGGCAGCTGTTTGCTCCTGTTTACATTCTTTTACAAAGCAATACAAACTGGATTCCTTTTCCAGATCCAGGACTGGGTTTTCTAGAATCATTCTTCAGGGGATCCTGGATCCTTATCCTTCCTGCTCCCTGGTTGGATAGGCTTTGGCATTCAATCCATACAGCCAAACGGCTACTGCAGCAGTGAGAATGATGAACATAGTACAGTTGTGTAAGTTCCACTTACCCATCACATTAAATGTTTAAAGATTTCCAAGATCGCTGCACTCTGACCAACTGCTTAATTTTGGTTCTCCTAGTATGAAACTAAAAACTGAGAAGTAGCAGCCAGTTATATTGTCACTTTGGGTAAAATTCAGTTACTGGTTAGTAAGTACATGCCTGAATGCTGGCAAAGAAGAAATTTAGAGACCTTAGAGAAAGTCAGATAAAAAAGGTGAAGGGAAAACAATGGCTGGAAAGAATCCTGCAGCTTTTCTGTAAAAAGTTCAATCTTCAGCTTTCGTACGAGAGATAGCTTTAAGTAATTTAGAGGAAACAATAAATCAGATGTAATCAGAGGAGATTATGATAAATGAAACACTGAGGGAATATAACAATTCAAATAAAAGGCTTCAAAAGTAGAATAAGCTTAAAGTAGTTATTCAAATAGGTTCATAGGTTCATAGGTTTATACTAGGCTATCTGCCCTAAGGCATTTATAAGCCTAGCCCAAAGTTTTGTGGCTAAAAAATAGTGTGCCCATTAGTTTGTTGTGCCTCTGTCCAGCAGTGACACAGAGTTGATTCCCGGGGTAAACCTACGATCTCCCATCCACTGGTCAAGATTTCTCTTGAACAGAGCCAGCGAGGTGCTCTGCCTCACATGGACTGGGATTTTATTCCACAGCATAGGGAGTCTCTGGGTCATAGGGAGTCTCTGAATTGATAAAAACTGCAAAAAATCAGAGGTTGAAATGAAGAAACGACTGGTTGAGTATTAGGCTGCTCAAGAAGAGCTGTTTCAAAAAATGGTAGTATTAAAAGACAAAGCACGCAGAGACTTTCAACAGATTTAAGTATTTTTTTTTTTGCTTTCTGCTCCGACTGCATTTTCCCGCCTAATAAGCGTGCTTCTAACTGATCTGTGTTTGAAAAAGTTTAAAATTGTATTGCCTTACCTGCTTTTACAGTTGCACTTTCTAAAAAGTCATTTTTAAATTGTTTAATTGTTGTAGGCTACACACTCAAGTGCGCTAGCCTGTTTATAGCATTTACAGTGTTTTCTGTGTGATTTTCTGTTATTCTCTGCAAAAAAACAAACAAAAAAAAATATATATTATTTTTCCCGCCTTACTGAACTAGATTAGTGCAGATTTCAGACTTTGCTGATTTCCGGACTGTGGTATAGGTTCCTATGTTGCCCATATCCTTACTTGGATTGGAGGAAGCTTCTCTGTTCACCAGTGAGAGTGGGGAGCTTTGAGCAGCCTATTTGTCCCTGGAGGGGTGGTCTCAGCCCAGAAACTAGTAGCTTATTGGCCGTTTTGGGTCAATTCCTATCTCTTTCAGTTTCCCTGCTTTAAAACCTGCATTTGTGTGGTTTTGCACCAGTATACAACTCCGCACAGCTCCTTGTGGTGTCCTGCAGAGTGATACAGGCAACAGAGAGACCTAAGGAGACTTTCAACAGATTTAAGTATTTTTTTTCTTTGCTTTCTGCTCTGACTGCATTTTCCCGCCTAAAAAGCGAGTTTCTAACTGATCTGTGTTTGAAAAAGTTTAAAATTGTATTGCCTTACCTGCTTTTACAGTTGCACTTTCTAAAAAGTTGTTTTTTAATTGTTTAATTGTTGTAGGCTACACACTCAAGTGCTCTAGCCTGTTTATAGCATTTATAGGTTCATAGGTTCATAGGTTGATACTAGGCCATCTGCCCTAGGGCATTTACAAGCCTAGCCAGAGTGTTTTTGGCTTTCGCCACCCTTTTTAGATAAGTTGACTATGCTTCTGTATAGTAGGTCACAGAAGATAGCCCATTTAAGGTTAGTTTACCATGCCTCTGTCTAGCAGTGACACAGAAGAGATCCCAAGGGTAAATTTACAATCTCCCATCCAAATGTCAAGATTCTTCTTGAAGAGGGTCATTGAGGGGCTCTGTCTAACATGGATTGGGATTTTGTTCCAGAGTGAGGGGAGCCTCTGGGATATGAATCTGTCCCTCCAGCATGTTATATTTATTTCTGTGCTGAGGTTTAAGTCAATGGAGCATGTAGCTCTGATGGATTTGGATTTCTTGAGGTGGAGCATGTCCATTAATTCTGGGTTGGACATGGCTTTATACGTCAGGCACAGATTGCCTCTGAGTAGGCGGTAAGCAACTGAGTAGAGTTGGAGTTTCTTTAGCCTAACTGCGTAGGGCATCTATTTGAGTCCCTTGATCCTCTTGGTGAGGTACTTTTGGGGTCTTTCTAGTTGTAACAGGTGTCAGGTAAGGTACATCCCAAATTGGGCATTGTATTCAATTATGGGCCTGATGAGTGATGAGTAGAGGGGCACAATGACCTCTCTTGATCTAGATGTGAACCCCTTCATGATAAGGTTGGCTATATAGAATGTCTTTCTAACCACTTTGGCAATGTGATTGTCAAAGGAGAGATTGCAATCTACTTGGGTCCCCAAACCCTAATTACTTCTTCTGTACTTAATGGATTACCACCTATGTGGTAATTTGTGGGCACTTTGTTTTTCCCAAAGGGGATGACTATGCACTTTTTGGCATTTAGCTTTAGGCCATGGCTCTGGCACCAGTTATTCGTCTCGGTGAGACCTTTTTGGGGGATGCTTGTGTCAGCCGGCGAGTCGATTATGGCCCCCAGTTTGCAGTCATCTGCAAACTTTGTCAGCCATAGTCTTCCTGTGTTAGCCTGTACCTCAGAGAAATATATACCGAACAAGAGAGGTCCCAGGACTGAGCCTTGTGGGACGCCACTTGTAACTGGTTTAGAGTCTGACATGGCACCTGCAATTCTGACCATGTGGGTTCTATCCCTAAGCCAGTTTGCAACCCATCTTGTGACATAGGGGTTGATATTTAAGCTGGTGAGCTTATTTATGATGCCCAAGTGGGGTATTGTGTCGAAGGCATTTGCAAGGTCAAGGTAGGTTGTGTGGACTACCTTTTCTTTGTCTATGGCCTTGGTGACTGTTTCAAAGAAATCGACCAGGTTTAAGAGGCAAGATCTGCCCTTAACAAAGCCAAATTGGGTAGGATCCAGTGTTTGGAGGTTCCCAATGTCTTTGTTTATGTGTTCCATGATGATACGCTCCATAGCTTTGCAGACCAGGCTAGTTAGGCTTATAGGGCGATAGATTCTGGGGTCTGTTGTGGCATCACCTTTATGGAGTGGGACCACTGTTGCTGTACGCCATTCTTTGGGTACATATCCTGTTGTAAGGCTGAGACTGAACAGTGATTTTAAGTGAAGGTTCAGTTCTTCTTGGAGCTCATGTAAAACGCAGCCCGGGACACCGTCCGGTCCCACTGATGCTGTGTTTTTTGCTTTGGAGAGGGCAGCTCTCACCTGTGCATCTGTAATGACAGGGAGGCTACACTCTGTTGGGATAGTCATTTGCTCATTTGGGGGAGAAGTTTGCACTGAACCTGTCTGCCAGGATGTTGGCAATGTCTGTGGGTTCAGTGTATTTTGTGTCATTTTGCACTAACTCAGAGCATATCTGGGAGTTTCCACCCAGGTTTCTGACATAACTAAAGAAGGCCTTGTGATTATCTTTAGCATCTTGTGCAATTTTTCTTTCGAAGCTAGCCTTAGATGATTTTATGAGGGATCGTAGTTTCTTGCTACTACTGATCAGAGTTGCCTTCCCTTTCAGGGACTTTGCTCTATCATGTAGTAGCTTCCTCCTTCTGTTGTACAGCTTATTCATGGCTGGGGTCCACCAGGCAGGTCTCCTGCCTTTGGAGGAGTGTGTCTTGGTTTTATTTGGGATAGCATGATCCATGCATTCCTGTAGGTATCCATAGAATGCGTTTGTAAAGGATTCTGCGGTTTGGGCCATATTTTCCACTGGCCCTGGGGTTTTGAAGGATTTCACCTCGGTTTTGAGAATTGGGAAGTTTGCTTTTGAAAAGTTTTTGACCATGGTTTCCTTTGCTGGGGGTGGGGACGGGATATGGATGTCCATAGTGATTAATTTATGGTCAGATCTTACCAATGAGGGGTATACCTCTGGTATGGAACATAGAGTCCCCATGTTGGTGATGATCAGGTCCAATATGTTTTCCCCTCTTGTGGGAGTGGTGACCATTTGTTCCATAGCATTTGAGTTTATAAATTCTAGGAACTGCTGGGCTAGGGTGTTGGGGCTTGAGTAGTGCTCCCAGTCTATGTTTGGGTAGTTAAAGTCACCCAATATAATGGTGTTTGGAGAGACTTTCATATTCTCCAGTGTCTTCAGGAAAGCTGAGTGGAGTTCCTGAGTTTGGGAGGGTGGTCTGTAGCAGGCTACAAACTGGAAGGCAGTTTTGCCCACTGTTAATTGCACATGGATGGTCTCAGATGCTTCGTGCAGTGCCACTAGCCTGGAGGTATGGGTATCTTTGATGAATATGTATACTCCCCCTCCTCTTGTGGTTCTGTCTGAGTTTTGGGGCCGAAAAGCATGGTATGCGGTATAGCCTAGTAATGCTGGGGTGCTCTCGGGAGCCTTGAACCAGGTTTCTCTTACTGAACAGATATCGATATTCTCCATATACTGAGGAGAGCCTTGAGTGCATGCATCTTGAGGTTTAGACTTCTGGCGTTGAGCAGCATTACCCTTAGTTTCTTTTTCCTTGTGTTGTCTAAGGAGGTGGGTTTGTCTTTTGAGCCTTGCCTAAAAAAGTCACTATGGGGGTGGCAAGAGCCTTGGCCAGTATTTGAAAACCCAGGGGTGACAGGTGCAAGCCATCCCTAGCGAAGCAACGTGGCTTGTTGAGCATGTCATCCCAGGCTGACAGACACTGGATCCTCTTTGAGTGACACCAATACTTTAGCCAATTGTTGAAATTGATCATTTTGTCTTTATACTGTGGTATCATTCTTGGTGAGGTTAAGATGCTACTCAAGGTCAGGGTCATACCGGCCTGGTCTACATGATCAGAGAGCTCCTCTATGTCTCTTTTCATGTAATCCAGGGAGGTACGTCTCAGGTCATTCACACCAGCACGGACAATGACGGAGTCATATTTGTACTTGCTTTGGAGTGACCTGAGTGCTTGTGTTATGTGGCGGATCCTGGCACCCGACAGGCAGCTTACAGTGACCTTCTCCTTGTTCAGCCTGGTGAGAGGGACATCAGTGTGTCTGACAATAGAGTCACCTATTACAAGTGTATTAGGTGTGTTGTTTAG
The DNA here is from genome assembly GCF_019279795.1 of Protopterus annectens. Classification (NCBI taxonomy): domain Eukaryota; kingdom Metazoa; phylum Chordata; order Ceratodontiformes; family Protopteridae; genus Protopterus; species Protopterus annectens. The sequence goes on along the minus strand of NC_056747.1, from coordinate 43,926,302 downwards.
CCTTAAGGGCTGTGACTGTGTGGCACACTGACTTTGTGAACTATGTGATACGTGGGTATTGTTGTGGGGTAGCGGTTGCTTGGATGTCTGCTTTGGAAGTCTCTGTTGCTTGGGCAGATTTTTATTTAAAGCCTCTGAGTATGTTTTTGTGTGTTTATGTGTTTGGTTTGCTGTTGCGATAGGTCTGTGTGAGACTGGATTTGTGGTGTGTGTGATTACCTTCTCCTTCAGACTGACCGTGCCAGTACTATGTTGAGAGAGCTCAGTCTCCAGTTTGGCTATATAGTTGCATCTCTCACATATATTTGAGCTTGTTGGGAAGAGGAGAGGGTGGTCTGTGTACATAAGGCAGTTGTAAAATTGCCTCAAGATTCCCATATTCACCAGCTGGACTGGAGAGTAAACCTGAAACTTTCTTTTGGACATGTCAGAATAGTATAAGGAATTACTATTATTTACAGTGTTTTCTGTGTGATTTTCTGTTATTCTCTGCAAAAAAATAAAAAAAAACAAATATTCTTTTTCCCGCCTTACTGAACTAGATTAGTCCAGATTTCAGGCTTTGCTGATTTCCGGACTGTGGTATAGGTTCCTGTGTTGCCCATATCCTTACTTGGATAGGAGGAAGCTTCTCTGTTCACCAGTGAGAGGGGGAGCTTTGAGCAGCCTATCTGTCCCTGCAGGAGTGGTCTCAGCCCAGAAACTAGTAGCTTATTGGCCGTTTTGGGTCAGTTCCTATCTCTTTCAGTTTCCCTGCTTTAAAACCTGCATTTGTGCAGTTTTGCGCCAGTATACAACTCTGCACAGCTCCTTGTGGTGTCCTGCAGAGTGATACATGCAACAGAGAGACCTAAGAGAGAATTTCAACAGATTTAAGTATCTTTTTCTTTGCTTTCTGCTCCGACTGCATTTTCCCACCTAAAAAGTGAGTTTCTAACTGATCTGTGTTTTTAAAAGTTTAAAATTGTATTGCCTTACCTGCTTTTACAGTTGCACTTTCTAAAAAGTCATTTTTTAATTGTTTAATTGTTGTAGGCTACACACTCAAGTGCGCTCTTCTGTTTATAGCATTTACAGTGTTTTCTGTGTGATTTTCTGTTATTCTCTGCAAAAAAAACAAAAAAATATTATTTTTGCCGCCTTACTGAACAAGATTAGTCCAGATTTCAGGCTTTGGTGATTTCCGGACTGTGGTATAGGTTCCTGTGTTGCCCATATCTTTACCTGGATAGGAGGAAGCTTCTCTGTTCACCAGTGAGAGTGGGGAGCTTTGAGCAGCCTATCTGTCCCTGGTGGAGTGGTCTCAACCCAGAAACTAGTAGCTTATTGGCCGTTTTGGGTAATTTCCTATCTCTTTCAGTTTCCCTGCTTTAAAACCCCCCATTTGTGCAGTTTTGCGTGATTTTGCGCACCGTGCAGCTTCGGGCAGCGCCACTTAAACGGGTTTAACCTATTCCCAGCTCCACAAAGTCTGCTCTTCACTTTTTCCCATAGAACTGTTCTAACTCTCAAAATAAGCACTCTATTTTCCTTCTAAAGCCCTGCACCTGCTCATATCCTATAAGTAAACACTAACAAACTTAAGCACTACACCCTCTTATACTCTTTATAAGTACTTGGCTCAATATTGGTCCTTTCTGATCACTCAAAAAGCAAGTTCCTTATACTATTCTGGTATGTCCAAAGGACAGTTTCAGGTTTACTCTCCAGTCCAGCTAGTGAATCTAGGAATCTTGAGGCAATGTTACAATTGCCTTATGTACACAGACCACCCTCCTCCCAACAAGCTCAAATATATGTGAGAGATGCAACTATACAGCCAAACTGGAGGCTGAGCTCTCTCAACCCAAGACTGGCAGTCAGTCAGGAGGAGAAGGTAACCACTCACACCACAAATCCAGTCTCACATAGAGCTATCGCATCAGCAAACCAAACACATAAACACACAAAAACATACTCTAAATAAAAACCTACCAAAGCAGCAGAGACCTCCAAAGCAGACACCCAAGCAATCTCTACCCCACAACAATACCCACGTATCACATATTTCACAAAGTCAGTGTGCCACACAGTCACAGCCTTTAAGGCTAAACAACACATCAAATACACTTGTAATAGGTGACTCCATTGTCAGACACACTGATGTCCCACTCACCAGACTGATCAAGGAGAAGGTCACTGTAAGATGCCTGTCGGGTGCCAGGATCTGCCACATAACACAAGCACTCAGGTCACTCCAAAGCAAGTACAAATATGACTCTGTTATTGTCCATGCTAGTGTGAATGACCTGAGATGTACCTCCATGGACTACATGAAAAGAGACATAGAGGAGCTCTCTGATCATGTAGCCCAGGCCGGTATGACCCTGACCTTGAGTAGCATCCTGCCCACACCAAGAATGATGCCACAGTATAAAGACAAAATGATCAATTTTTACAATTGTTTAAAGCATTGGTGTCATTCTAAGGGGATCCAGTGTCTGTCAGCCTGGGATGACATGCTCGACAAGCCACGTTGCTTCGCTAGGGACGGCTTGCACCTGTCACCCCCTGGGCTTTCGAATACTGGCTAAGGCTCTTGCCACATCCACAGTGCCTTTTTTAGGCAAGGCTCAAAAGACAAACACACCTCCATAGACAACACAAGGAGTAAAAAATTAAGGGTAATGCTACTCAACGCCAGAAGTCTTAACCTCAAGATGCACGCACTCGAGGCTCTCCTCAGTATGGAGAATATCAATATCTGTGCAGTAACAGAAACCTGGTTCAAGGCTCCCGAGAGCACCCCAGCACTACCAGATTATAACTCATACCATGCTTTTTGGACTGAAACACAAAAGGAGGGGGAGTATCCATATTCATCAAAGATACCCACACCTCCAGGTTAGTGGCACTGCACGAAGCATCGGAGACCATCCATGTGCAACTAATAGTGGGCAAAACTGCCTTTCAGTTTGTAGCCTGCTATAGATCACCCTCCCAATCTCAGGAACCCCACTCAGCCTTCCTGAGAACACTGGAGAATTTGAAGGTCTCTCCAAACACCATAATACTGGGTGACTTCAACTACCCAAACATTGATTGGGTAAACTACTCAAGCCCCAACACCCTTACCCAATGGTTCCTAGAATTTATAAACTCAAACGCTATGGAACAACTGGTCACCACTCCCACAAGAGGGGACAACATATTGGACCTGGTCATCACCAACATGAGGATTCTATGTTCCACACCAGAGGTAAACCCCTCATTGGTAATATCAGACCATAAACTAATCTCACTTGACATCCATATCCCGTCCCCACCCCCAGCCAAGGAAACCACTGTGAAAAATTTCTCAAAAGCAAACTTCACACTTCTCAAAACTGAGGTGGAATACTTCAAAACCCCCAGGCCAGTAGAAAATACCGCCCAAACCGCAGAATCCTTTACAAACGCATTCTATGAGCACCTACAGGAATGCATGGATCATGCTTTCCCAAATAAAACCAAGACTCACTCCTCTAAAAGCAGTAAACCTGTCTGGTGGACCCCAGCCATAAATAAGCTATACAACAGAAAGAGAAAGCTACTACATGATAGAGCAAAATCCCAAAAAGGGAAGGAATCTCTGATCAGTACTAGCAAAAAACTACAATCCCTCATAAAATCATCAAAGGCCAGCTTCGAAAGAAGAATTGCCCAAGACGCTAAAGATAATCACAAGGCCTTCTTTAGTTATGTCAGGAGTCTGGGTGGCAACTCCCAGATATGCTCTGAGTTAGTGCAAAATGGCAAAAAATACACTGAACCCACAGACATTGCCAACATCCTGGCAGACAGATTCAGTGCAAACTTCTCCCCCCTTCCCCCCAAAAGAGCAAATGTCTGTCCTAACAGAATGTAGCCTCCCAGACATCACAGATGCACAGGTGAAAGCTGCCCCCTCCAAAGCAAAAAACACAGCATCAATGGGACCGGACGGTGTCCCGGGCTGCGTCTTACATAAGCTCCAAGAAGAACTGAACCATCACATAAAGTCACTATTCAAACTCAGCCTTACTACGGGATACGTACCCAAAGAATGGCGTACAGCAACAATGGTCCTGCTCCACAAAGGTGGTGCCACAACGGACCCCGGGAACCATTGCCCAATAAGCTTGACTAGTCTGGTCTGCAAAGCTATGGAGCGAATCATCATGGAACTCATAAACAAAGACATTGGGAACCTCCAGACACTGGACCCTACCCAATTCGGCTTTGTTAAGGGCAGATCTTGCCTCTTAATACTAGTTGACTTCTTTGAAACAGTTACCAAGGCCATAGATGAGGGGAAGGTAGTCCACACAGCCTACCTGGACCTCGCAAAAACCTTCAACACAATACCCCACTCGGGCATCATAAATAAGCTTACCAGCTTAAATATCAACCCCTATGTCACAAGATGGGTTGCAAACTGGCTCAGGGATAGAACCCACAAGGTCAGAATTGCAGGTGCCATGTCAGACTCTAAACCAGTTACAAGTGGCGTCCCACAAGGCTCAGTCCTGGGACCTCTCTTGTTCAGTATGTACTTCTCTGAGGTACAGGCTAACACGGGAGGACTATGGCTGACCAAGTTCGCAGATGACTGCAAATTGGGAGCCATAATCGACTCTTCAGCTGACACAAGCATCCTCCAAAAGGATCTTACAGAGATGGATACCTGGTGCCAGAATCACGGTCTCAAGCTAAATGCCAAAAAGTGCATAGTCATCCCCTTTGGGAAAAACAAAGTGCCCACAAATTACCACATAGGTGGTAATCCATTAAGTACGGAAGAAGTAATTAGGGATTTGGGGACCCAAGTAGATAGTAATCTATCCTTTGAAAATCACGTTGCCAAAGTGGTTAGAAAGACCTTCTATATAGCCCACCTTATCACGAAAGGGTTCGCATCTAGATCAAGAGAGGTCATCGTACCCCTCTACTCATCACTTATCAGGCCCATAATCGAGTACAATGCCCCATTTAGAATGTACCTTACCCAGCACCTGCAGCAACTGGAGAGACCCTAAAAGTACCTCACCAAGAGGATCACAGGCCTCAAACAGATGCCCTATGCAGTTCGACTAAAGAAACTCCAGCTCTGCTCAGTTGTTTACCGCCTACTCAGAGGCGATCTATGCTTGACGTACAAAGCCATGTCTAACCCAGAATTAATGGACATGCTGCACCTCAGGAAATCCAAATCCCTTAGAGCTACATGCTCCAGGGACTTGAATCTCAGCACAGCAATAAATAGGACATGCTGGAGGGACAGATTCATATCCCAGAGGCTCCCCTCACTCTGGAACAGAATCCCAGTTCATGTTAGGCAGAGCCGCTCACTGACCCTCTTCAAGAGAAATCTTGATGAGTGGATGGGAGATCGTAAGTTTACCCCTGGGATCTCTTCTGTGTCCCTGCTAGACCGAGGCACAGTAAACTAACCTTTAAGGGCTATCTTCTGTGACCTACTATACAGAGGCACAGTTAACTAATCTAAAAGGGAGGTGAAAGTCAAATACACTCTGGCTAGGCTTATAAATTCCTTAGGGCAGATAGCCTAGTATCTACCTATGAACCTATGAGAAAACATGAGATTTTCTTTTGTAACAGAGAAATTAGAAGGAACAGACTATTCATTTTATGAAAGCACAAATAAGCAACTGGACTGGTATCCCACAGAAGGATTTGTTAACTGAAAGGGTCATCAAGTGTTCCAAACATGGCCATGACAAATCAGCCAAGACCTATATAAATAAAGATGCATTCATACCAGCAGAAATAATTGATGCTGATAAAACTGTGGCAGAAGGGAAAAGTATTAAAAATTGGAGACAGCATTGTTTTGTGGGAAATTATTATTCTCTGTACACAAGGCTGAAGAGAGGTATATTTATCTTAGTAATCAGGGAATATCAAGAACCAGGTGTGAGATTCAAGCTGATGTATCCAGAATCAAAGATATTTTTTGATGCAGAACAGGCTGAGGAAATAAAAATGTTTACCCCCCAAAAAATGAGCCAGCAAGCAGAAGGGGGCTACTCATTCTTTTGATAATAAAGCTTGTAGGGAGACTTTGCTAGTGAAATCTTTTCCAGTGTTCCAAAGAAGAGACAGAAGAAATCACAGCAGTTGACTAGAAGAATCAGGATTACCTTGAACTTGAACCATAATCTGATGTTAGAAGACAGAGATTGAACTTAACTACAACAAAAAGAAAAAAAAAAATCTTGCTTTTTTCCCACTTTCTGAAAGTTAAGAAAGTTCAATTACAGATTTGCTGTTCTGAACTGTTTGGAAGTTTCTAGAAGGCCAGTGCTTGCTTGGGCTAAAGGGAAGTCTCTGTGTTCACCAGTGAGAGTGGTTAACACTGAACAGCCTGCCTGTCCCTGGAGGAGTGGTTACTACCTAGAAGCTGTAGTTTTATTGGCCATTTTGGGTCAATTCTAAACTCCTTGATCTCTCTCTCTTAAAACCCTACAACTCTCTCTTTTTGCACGGTTTTGCACACTGAGCAGCGTCGGGCAGCGCTGCCTAAACAGGTTTAAACTATTCCAGGCTCCACAAAGTCTGCTGTTCACTTTTTCCCTTAGAACGGTTCAAACTCTCAAAGTAATCACTCTATTCTCTTTCTAAAGCCCTGCACTTGCTCAGCTCTTATAAGGAAACACTAACTAACTAAAGCACTACACTCTCCTTGACTTCTCATAAGTATTAGACTCCTGATTGGTCCTTCCTGATCAAGTGAAAAATCAGTTCCCTTCCCTAATCTGATCAGTAAAAAAAAACAGTTCCCTATACTAATCTGGTATGTCCAAGGGTCAGTTTCAAGGTTACTCTCCAGTCCAGCTGGTGAATCTGGCAATTTCGAGGCAATGTTACAATTGCTTTATGTACACAGAGAACCCTCTCCTCCTTCCAACAAACTCTAATACATGTGAGAGATGCAGTTACACAGCCAAACTGGAGGCAGAGCTCTCTCAACCCAAGACTGGCACAGTCAGTCAGGAGGAAAAGGTAACCACCCACACCACAAATCCAGTCTAACACAGACCTATTGCATCTGCATACCCAACACATAAACACACAAAAACATACTCGGAGGCTCTAAATAAAAATCTGCCTAAACAGCAAAGACCTCCTAAGCAGATATCCAAGCAAGAGCCACCCCGCAACAATACCCACAAATCACATATCTCACAAAATCAGTGTGCCTCACAGTCAAAGTCCATAAGGCCAAACAACACACCAAATACACTTGTTATAGGGGACTCTATTGTCCGGCACACCGATGTCCCACTCACCAGACTGAACAAGGAGAAGGTCACTGTAAGCTGCCTGTCGGGTGCCAGGATCCACCACATAATGCAAGCACTCAGGTCACTCCAAAGCAAGTACAAGTATGACTCCGTCATTGTCCATGCTGGTGTGAATGACCTGAGACGTACCTCCCTGGACTACATGAAAAGAGACATAGAGGAGCTCTCTGACAATGTAGCCCAGGCTGGTATGTCCCTGACCTTGAGTAGCATCTTGCCCTCATCAAGAATGATGCCACAGTATAAAGACAAAATGATCAATGTTAAGTTGTCAATCTCGCCTTCATTCTTGCTGGATGGGTTCGGAGCTGATCCTCGGCTCCGACTCGGCCACTTACTAAAGCTCGAGAGCTAATTTTACCAGCTCAAGGCAACCCTATATCCCATGATGCAAGGCGATGACTACCCAGATCTCGTTTGCCGCTTTCGCTTGCGAGGTGCTTTTTTTACCGGCTCCTGGTAAGTTTTTTCAAATTTCAGACTTTTAGTCTCTGCCCTTTAGTTTTAGTCACTACTGTTGTTGTGTAAACACTTAACGATTTGTTTAACCCTATTTTCGTTAGTGTTCCCTATTTTTCCAATTATTTATCCCTTCCCCTAAGTTAGGCCTTAAGCCTCCCCCTTTCCTAATTTTTTGTCAGGGATTCTGTGTGGTGTTTGAGTGTGTTTGTATCCCTGTTTTAATTTTTTATTATTGGATTGGGTGTTTATTGCGTGTATGTCTGTGCTTTTTGTCACTTAGTGTTTCCTCGACACAGTTATGTCGAGGGACACAAAGGTCTCAGGCTTCAAGAAGTGTGACTCGTGCTGTCAGAAGATGTCTCTAACAGATGGTCACACTTCTTGTGTTTACTGCCTGGGACCTCTGCACCTGCAGGACTCTTGTGCTGTCTGCCATGCCTTCAGCCCAAGAGTCCTGCAGGAGCACAGAAATAAATTAATACTGAGGGGCTTATTAAAGCCTGAGAGCTCCCCGACTAAGTCGGCTCCGGGGAAGCCCTCGAAACTAGTTAAGCATTCGGCTCCAAGCCCTAAGCCATCGGCTACTGGTTCGCCTTCTGTGACGAGATTGGCTCCGGCCAGAGCCGATCCTTCTATGTCACAAGCTGCAGTATCGACTCCATCTGGCACTGATGCTGCTAACTCTGGACACTCAGTGTCGGCTCCGGCTGGAGCCCACGTATCCTCAGCTCCTTCGGCTCCACCTATCTTGAGAAAGAGATCACAATCCCCTTCGTTGGAGTCGATACATTCGGCTCCAAGATCACCCCTGCTCTCGGAGCGGAGCCATCGGAGCCGGTCTTCTCAGTCATCCAGGCTGTCCGACCACGACCTTGAGAGAGTGGTGAGTAGATTATTAAAGTCTCAGGCATTGGCCCAAATGCTCCATAGCCCGTCTCAACAGACGGTAGCTACTACACATCCACCTAACATTCCTCCTTTGACTCTCTTACAGAGCTCGGAGCCGGAGCTCCTCGGAGCAGTGACTGCTGTGACTTCGGAGCCGATACCACCCCCCCTTCGGCTCCATCGTCCCCTGCTTCAATTTCCTCCTTGAGGCCTTCATTGGAGGGATCCGGGCGTCTGGTCTCTCTCGTCGGCTCCGAGGGGGCAAGTGGCATTGGACCATTGTCCGACCCCGTTCTCCCTCTCGGAACTTCTGCGCTGGTGAGCTCAGCCCCATCAGCCTCGGAGCCGTCCTTGTTGGTGCGGCCTGGGGTTCCTATCTCTTCGGAGCGGGAGACTTCTGGCCTCTCTGACGGGGAGCCTTCGAGGTGATGAGGAGTGTACTAGCCCCAGGGCATAGTCAACGGTCAGTTCCATCAGCTCCTCCCACTACAGTGCCTGTTGACATCTCTTCCTACTCTCTTGCTCCCGGACCCAGAGATCCAACGCCTCAGGTTTCCCCACTGGGAATATCTTCCTCTTCCGAGGCTTCTCCTGACCCATCAGGTGAACCTCCGCGTAAGAGGACATGTAAGAGGAAACATCTAGACTCCCCCGAGTCTATTACATCCGATACTGACTTGGATGAGTCGGAGGGATCCCCAAGGTCCCCCTCTGAAGATGTCTCTTTCTCAGACATCCTTGAACTCCTTAAGCAGAGGGGGAACTGGCCTTCCATTAACCCTTCCGAGGACGAGTCGGTATACCTGGAGGCGTTCGGGTCTTGACCCTCCACCTCCTGGGTATCTCCGCCCTTCGACCCTCTTATGGACGTGGTGGCTCTGAAGGCGTGGATGGCCCCAGATTTGGTGGAACCCATTCCTCGGAGGCCTTCTAAATTCATCACGGCCCCACCTAATAGGCAATATTTGACAAAAGGTGTCCCGGTTGATGCCATGGTGGTGGCTGCAGCCACCAAGAAGGAACTAGCTGATCCTTCAGTACCTGCCCATCCTCCTAACAAGGATTCCAGGACTATGGATAGGTACGGCAAGCGGATTTTTTCTTCAGCGACCTTTGCCATGTGGTCGCTGAACTACTTGTGTCACTTCACCCACCTTCAAAGAGATGTTCTTAAAGAGTTGGGAGAAGTTTTACAGGATCCATCAGCTGCTGGGTCCCAGGATAAAATTAACTCACAGCTAGGAATTCTAAAGTCTATTGTTAACTCCTCCATGCTGCTCATTTCATATGCAGCCGATGGAGCGAGTAGGGCCGCAGGCACAGGAGTGGCTTTAAGGCGTCAATCCTGGATGCGGCTTTGTAATTTTGCAGACCCCTTCAAGGCGTCCTTCACAAACTCTCCTTTTGATGGTTCGACCTTGTTCAGACCTCAAGTGAAAGACACCTTGACTAGATGCGAACAAGATGGCAAGACTCTTTCTGCCGTAGGAGTCCATTTCTCCACCCCTTCAAGACCTTACCCAAAAGGTCAGAAGGGAGGGAAAATGTGGTTCCACAAATCTCAAGGAGTCACGCCTCATGCACGAGGTCAGTTTACCCCCAGAGGCAGAGGGGGTAACAACAACAGATGCCACCCTAGAGGCAGAGTGGGTCCGCAGAATCAGGGTAGCAGGGAGCCTCTCTCTGACAAACCCTTCCAGCATCCCTGAGATGTTGCCCGATTGTCCACCTTCAGAGGCAGTCGGGGGAAGATTATCACTGTACCCAAAAGCCTGGCTTTCCCTTTCTCAAGACAAATGGGTACAGTCGATTATATCCGAGGGTTACAAAATTCCCTTTATTCAAACCCCAGTTCAGCAAAAGGGAACCCTTCCAGACGTTCCACCCGGTCTAAGGGAACTAGCAGTACCAGAGATATCAAAACTGCTAGCAAAAATAGCCATCCAGCCAGTCCCAGCAGACCAAATAGGATCCAGAATCTACTCAAGGTTCTTTTTAGTACCAAAAAAGACAGGGGACTGGAGACCAATATTAGATCTCAGCAAACTAAACAAGTTTGTAAAGAAAACAAGATTCCGGATGGTCACGCTTCAGTCCATTCTACCCTTTCTGGGCAAGGACAATTGGATGTGCTCGGTGGACCTTCAGGATGCGTACTATCACATAAAAATTCACAGGTGCTCCAGAAGGTTTCTCCGCTTTCGGCTGGGGGCCAGTCACTTCCAGTTCAGAGCCCTGCCATTTGGACTCACTACAGCTCCCAGAGTGTTCACCAAATGTATGGCAGCGGTTACGGCTCACCTGAGATGTCAAGGATTCCAGGTGTTTCCATATCTAGACGACTGGCTCCTCACTGCCACCACCAGGCATCAACTTCTCCAAGCCAGAGATTACACCATTCACATTTGCAGAGGGCTAGGGATTTCTATAAATTTCGAAAAATCTGCCTTGTCGCCCTGTCAATCTATTACCTTAATAGGCACCAAATTGGACACTGTACAACTTTCAGCAAAGTTAACAGACCATAGGATCTTGGATATTCAAAACCACATCCATGTGATTTTTCACAGCAACAAAATTCAGGCCAGATTTGCTCTGAAAGTATTGGGTCTTATGGCGGCCGCCATAACACTTCTTCCCCTTGCCCGCTTTTACATGCGTCTCCTACAATGGATGCTGTTCGCCCAATGGTCCTTTCAACGACTTCCCATGCGTCACAGGATCATAATAACTCCAATTTGCAAAAGGCATCTGACCTGGTGGATATTGTCCCCTCAAGTCCATCAGGGCAGACCCTTTGTTCCTCCCGCCCGGTCGCCACTGTTACATCGGACGCCTCCCTGATCAGGTGGGGGGGGCATTATCAGGGCAGGATGGTCCATGGCACTTGGCAACCTTTCGAATGCCACCTGCACATAAATGTCCTGGAGATGAGAGCAGTGCTTTTAATGTTGCAAGCCCTCCACGACTCTCTTCCCCTGGGAACTATTGCAGTCCAAACGGACAATATGTCCGTAGTGTGGTATATCAACAAGCAGGGCAGAACCAAGTCCTATCCACTGTGTCGAGAGGCACTCAGACTTTGGCAGTGGGCAATTTCTTCTCAGCGGTTTCTGATAGCAACGCATATCCCTGGGAAATCCAACATCATAGCGGACAGGTTGAGCAGAGCTATTCTCATGCCTCACGAGTGGTCTCTCAAACAATCTGTGACGGAAGAGATTTTTCAGAAGTGGGGCCTTCCTTGCTGTGATCTTTTTGCTACCCCTCAAAACAGCAAATGCCCCGACTTCTTCTCTCTCTTCCCCCTTCCAGGCCATCCCCCCAGAGACGCTCTAATCCAGGATTGGCTCCGGGGACTTCTTTATGCCTTTCCTCCTTTCCCTCTAATACCACAAGTAATTCAGAAAGCAACCGCCTTGAGAGCCAAGATGATTCTCATTGCCCCTTATTGGCCTCGACAGATATGGTTTCCGTTCCTACATCGTTATCTTTTGGTACAGCCATGGCATCTGGACCCAGTTCCAGATCTTCTGACCCACCAGTCGGGGCAGCTGCACCAATCCATACCTTCTCTCAACCTCACTGCTTGGTTGCTCCACTTCCATCCCTAGCCAGGCTTCCTATGATTTCTAATCCCGTCCGGGATATCATAGTAGCTTCCCTTAAATCTTCCACCAGAAGGATTTACACTAGTAAATGGCAAAGTTTCTCCTTCTGGGCAAAAGCTAGGAACATAGATCCCTTTACTGCTCTGATTCATTCGGTCTTGGACTTCCTAGCCGAGATTTTTCATTCAGGATCTTCTTCCTCCACAGTAAAAGTTCAGCTGGCAGCCATTTCAAATTTTCATATCGGCTTGTTGGACCACAACATCATGTCACATAAACTTTGCAAGGCATTCCTAAGAGGTATATTTTTATTAAACCTCCGATTAGAGACCCTCCACCACAGTGGGATCTAAATTTAATTTTAACATCCTTGATTCTTCCCCCTTTCGAACCTGCGGCTACCTGTTCATTGAAATTTCTTTCTTGGAAGACACTCTTTCTAGTCGCCATTACTTCTGCCAGGAGAGTATCTGAGCTTCATGCCCTCTGCATTCATCCTCCCTACTTAATCTTCCACAAAGACAGAGTTTCTCTAAGGACTAATCCGTCTTTCTTACCCAAAGTGGCATCGCAGACGAACTTAAATCAATCTATTGATCTTCCAGTTTTTTCCCAAATTATTCTAATAGAGCGGAACAAAAACTACATTACCTCAATGTTCACCGCCAACTCAGATATTATCTGGACAGAACCAAACATTTTAGGAAATCTGATCAACTGTTTTTATCCTATGCAGAGAACAGGAAAGGCCTTCCGGTATCCAAGGTAACCCTATCTAGTTGGCTGTCTTCTGTGATTACTTGCATTTATCAGCTCAGAGGTAAAGAGTTGATTTCTAGGCCAAAAGCCCATTCTACCAGAGCACTAGCTACATCTACAGCTTTTCAGGCTAGACTTCCAATAGACACTATTTGTGCAGCAGCCACATGGGCCTCTCCTCATACCTTTGTTTCACATTACAAATTAGACTTGGCCTCCAGAGACAGAGCAAATTTTGGTTCCACCGTTCTCAAGAGTTTGTTCCATTGAGCCACCCAGGATAGAGGTGCTAGGGACGCGGTCCCATTCAGCAAGAATGAAGGCGAGATTGACAACTTAACATTGAGAAGTTATGTACCTACTATAATGTTCCATGTTAGTTGTCTTCTCTCGCCTTCTTTCTTGCGTCCTGCCCACCATCCCCCTAGCCTGGTCAGACCGAGAAGATTGTTCCTCTTCCTTTAAGAGTCTTGATCCAATTTTTCCAGCTAATCAGCTTACTAGTGTCACTAGATCAGGTTGATCTTTTTCAGGGGATTATTATTATTACCTCTTCCTCCTCCTCTCCAGTTGGAGGAATATATTGCATAATTTTCCTTAGCTACCAAACGAGATCTGGGTAGTCATCGCCTTGCATCATGGGATATAGGGTTGCCTCGAGCCAGTAAAATTAGCTCTCGAGCTTTAGTAAGTGGCCGAGTCAGTTGCTCCGAACCCATCCAGCAAGAAAGAAGGCAAGAGAAGACAACTAACATGGAACGTTATGGTAGGTACATAACTTCTCAGTTTCAACAATTGGCTAAAGTATTGGTGTCATTCAAAGGGGATCCAGCATCTGTCAGCCTGGGATGACATGCTCAACAAGCCACGTTGCTTCGCTAGGGATGGCTTGCACCTGTCACCCTTAGGCTTTTGTATACTGGCCAAGGCTCTTGGCACCCCTATAGTGCCTTTTTTAGGCAAGGCTCAAAGGACAAACCAACCTCCTTAGACAACCCAAAGATAAAAAAAACTAAAGGTAATGCAACTCAATGCCAGAAGTCTAAACCTCAAGATGCACACACTCGAGACTCTCCTCAGTATGGAGAAAATCGATGTCTGTGCAGTAACAGAAATCTGGTTCAAGGCTCCTGAGAGCACCCCAGCACTACCAGGTTATAACTCATACCATGCGTTTCGGCCCCAAAACTCGGACTGAAGCACAAAAGGAGGGGGAGTATCTATATTCATCAAAGATTCCTACACCTCCAGGTTAGTGGCACTGCACGAAGCATAGGAAACCATCCATGTGCAACTAACAGCGGGCAAAACTGCCTTTCAGTTTGTAGCCTGCTACAGAACACCCTCCCTATTACAGGAACCCCACTTGGCATTCCTGAAAACACTGGAGAATATGAAGGTCTCTCCAAACACTATGTTATTGGGTGACTTCAACTACCCAAACATTGACTGGGAAAACTACTCAAGCCCAAACACCCTCGCCCAACGGTTCCTTGAATTTATAAACTCTAACGCAATGGAACAACTGGTCACCACTCCCACAAGAGGGAACAACATATTGGACCTGGTCATCACCAACATGGGGACTCTATGTTCCACACCAGAGGTAAACCCCTCATTGGTAAGATCGCACCATAAACAAATTTCCCTGGACATCCATATCCCGTCCCCACCCCCAGCCAAGGAAATCACTGTAAAGAATTTCTCAAAAGCCAACTTTGCACTTCTCAAGACTTAGGTGGAATCCTTCAACGCCCCTGGGCCAGAGGATAATACAGCCCAATCCACAGAATCCTTTACAAATGCATTCTATGAGCACCTGCAGGAATGCATGGATCGTGCTATCCCAAATAAAACCAAGACTCACTCCTCCAAAAACAGGAGACTGGTCTGGTGGACCCCGGCCATAAATAAGCTATACAACAGAAGGAGGAAGCTACTACATGACAGAACAAAATCCCAAAAAGGGAAGGCATCTCTGATCAGTATTAGCAAGAAACTTCGATCCCTCATAAAATCATCAAAGGTCAGTTTCGAAAGAAAAATTGCCCTAGATACTAAAGATAATCACAAGGCCTTCTTTAGTTATGTCAGAAACATGAGTGGAAACTCCCAGATATGCTCTGAATTGTTGCATAACGGTACAAAATATACCAAACCTACAGACATAGCCAACATCCTGGCAGACAGATTCAGCACAAACTTCTCCCCCCCTTCCCCCCCAAAGGAGCAAACGCCTATCCCAACTGAATGTAACCTCCCTGACATCACAGATGCACAGGTGAAAGCTGCCCTCTCCAAAGCAAAAAACACAGCATCTATGGGACCGGACGGTGTCCCAGGCTGTGTCTTACACAAGCTCCAAGAAGAACAGAACCCTCACATTAAGTCACTGTTCAAACTTAGCCTTACTACAGGATATGTACCCAAAGAATGGCGTACAGCTACAGTGCTCCCACTCCACAAAGGTGGTGCCACAATGGACCCCGGAAACTATCGCCCCATAAGCCTGACTAGTCTGGTCTGTAACACTATGGAACGTATTATCATGGAACTCATAAACAAAGACATTGGGAGCCTCCAGACACTGGACCCTACCCAATTCGGCTTTGTTAAGGGCAGATCTTGCCTCTTAAACCTAGTTGATTTCTTTGAAACAGTTACCAAAGCCATAGATGAGGGCATGGTAGTCCACACAGCCTACCTGGACCTCGCAAAAGCCTTCGACACAATACCCCACTCGGGCATCATAAATAAGCTTACCAGCTTAAATAACAACCCCTATATCACAAGATGGGTTGCAAACTGGCTCGGAGATAGAATTCACATGGTCAGAATCGCAGGTGCCATGTCTGAATCCAAACCAGTTACAAGTGGCATCCCACAGGGCTCAGTTCTGGGACCTCTCTTGTTCAGTATATACTTCTCTGAGGTTCAGGCTAACATGGGGGGATTATGGGTGACAAAGTTCGCAGATGACTGCAAACTTGGGGCCATAATCGAATCTCCAGCTGACACAAGCATCCTCCAAAAGGGTCTCACAGAGATGGATGCTTGGTGCCAGAGCCACGGCCTCAAGCTAAATGCTAAAAAGTGCATAGTCATCCCCTTTGGGAAAAACAAGGTGCCCACAAATTACCACATAGGTGGTAATCCATTAAGTACGGAAGAAGTAATTAGAGATTTGGGGACCAACGTAGATAGTAATCTCTCCTTTGATAATCACGTTGCCAAAGTGGTTAGAAAGACCTTCTATATAGCCCACCTTATCACGAAAGGGTTCGCATCTAGATCAAGAGAGGTCATTGTGCTCCTCTACTTGTCACTCATCAGGCCCATAATTGAATACAATGCCCCTTTTGGGATGTACCTTACCCGACACCTGCAGCAACTGGAGAGACCCCAAAAGTACCTCACCAAGAGGATCATGGGCTACAAACAGATGTCCTATGCAGCTCGACTAAAGAAACTCCAGCTCTACTCAGTTGCTTACCGCCTACTCAGAGGTGATCTATGCCTGACGTACAAAGCCATGTCAAACCCAGAATTATTGGACATGCTCCACCTCAAAAAATCCAAGTCCCTTAGAGCTACACGCTCCAGGGACCTAAACCTCAGCACAAAAATAAATAGGACATGCTGGAGGGACAGATTCATTTCCCAGAGGCTCCCCTCACTCTGGAATAGAATCCCAATTCATGTTAGACATAGCCCCTCGCTGACCCTCTTCAAGCAAAGTTTGGATGCGTGGATGGGAAATCGCAAATTCACTCCTGGGCTCTCTCCTGTGTTCCTGCTAGACAGAGGCACAGTAAACTAATCTTTAAAGGGTACCTTCTGTGACCTACTTTACAGAGGCACAGTAGGCTAATCTAATAGGGAGGCGGACGTCAAATACACTCTGGCTAGGCTTGTAAATGCCCTAGGGCAGATAGCCTAGTATCTACCTATGAACAGGATGAAGTTCAGGAACATTGACATTAGTGAATAAATGGGAGACTATAAAGAATCAATCACATTTGTGAAATGTGGTATTGCAAAAAAAGTGGCTGAGAGACTGGACTTTTGCTTCCGTTGTTATACTTGTGGGTGGACTGTAAAACATATACCTCATATTTTCATTAATGTTTAGATAGACACTAAAAGGAAACAAAATAACTATAAGTAAAGCAATTTTTTTCTTATTAGGATTTAAAGAAACATTTCATGATATAAATTGCATGTTAAATAGTAAAGCTGTTTTGTATAGTGTGTATCTGGGGCATTTTGAATGTAGGGGAGTCTTTTCAGTGAGTGTTGTATATGCTAAAGATATTAAAATAAACAAGTACCTTTTTAGTGGTAGGAAATATAGACTTTACAGTATAACAAGAGAAATGGGGCTGAACAGAAGCAAAATTAAGTTAGCATACTTTGGTGTTTGGGCTGCTGGAGTGGGGGTGGAGTATAAAAGTGCAGTGATTATACTAAATGTAGAATTAAGATAATTTCTTCTATTTTTACAGGGGTGAATATCTAGATTAATGTCCTTGGCTTAAGCTATACACAAGTGTTTTTTGTTATCAAGTTTTTTTTTTACATTTGCAAATATATTAGCTTGTTTTTACCATTAGCAAATAGTATAAGTGGGAGTCAATACGCAGCTGAAGGCAGTTTTACATTCTGTTCTAAGTGAAGCTGACAAAGATTCCTTCTTGTATCAGAAGAGATGCTATGTGTTTTTTTTCTTCTCTTTGCTGACTACTTTTACATGGATATGGGCTGTCTGCAGGTGCAAGCAATTAATCTTATCTATGAGTTCTGAGCGTTATTTGCTGAGAAAATGCAATACAATAGTAAGCAGTTCATTATGGGAAATGAATATGAGATAGCAACCTCTCTGGCAGCCCAAATACTTTAATGCATTTAATAGAACAGTATACAATTTAGTTTTATTTAAAGATAACCAGTCATTTTTTTTCCTTAGGGCTAAAAATGAATGTGTTCTGAAAGCATAAAAGCCGCTTTCACATCTGTGAGACAAGAAAAGAACAGATAGCAACCAGTGTAAGTGGGCACACAGACATGCGCTTTAGCATGGCTAACCTTAATTTTAGGTTAGGTACTACCTGTGGGTGCAACTGCTTATTTGAGGCAGTTGTTCCAATTGGGAGGGTTAAACCTCTTTCCTTGAATAGGCACATAATTTATGTGTTTGCTATAGATTAACAAGGGATGGTTTTGTTTGGAAAATCTGTTTAGGTTTTTGTGTGATGGTTTTTGTAAAAAAGTTTTGAAAATGTGACATAGGTTCAAATGGCAATGAGAAGAAATGATTGTATGAAAGACCAGCCTCCTAAATGTTAGTCTGTGCTTTTAAGACAAAAGTTTGAAATACAAATGAAAAAATAAACGGTTATGTATATTTGGTGGGGGAATAGCTTTTTATCATATGCCTAAGCTATCCATATTATCTTGGAATGTAAAAGGCCATTCATGTTTAGTTAAAAAGGGAAGAGTATTGAATTATATTAAGAAATGTAAAGTGCAAATAGCGTTGCTGCATAGAATGCGTTTGGAATGAAATGAGCATGTAAATTTCACAAAGAAAGGATGTTAAGATAAATATTCAGCAAGATATCAGGGACAAAAAAAATGAGAAAATTATGATTGCTAGAGCGGCTCCATTAGAGATATAAGAGGAAAAAGGCAGTAATGGTTGATTTGTGGTAGTAAGGGGTTATTGGCAAGGGAAGAGGAATCCACTACCATCAAAAACTGTTATTATGGAGCTTGAGAATTTTTTTTAGCGAAATAATAAGCTTTTAGCAGGGCGGCCATGGTGGTGCAGTGGTTAATATTGTTGCCTCACAGCAAGAGGTTCTCCGGTTTGATCCTCGGCTGGGGTGCCTTCTGTGCGGAGTCTGCCTGTCCTCCCTGTTGTCACGTGGGTTTCCTCTGGGTGTCCCAGTTTCTTCCCACATCCCAAAGACATGCAGTAGGTGGATTGGACACACTGAATTGGCCCTAGGTGTGTGTGTGTGTGTGTGTGTGTGTGTGTGTGTGTGTGTGTGTGTGTGTGTGTGTGTGTGTGTGTGTGTGTGTGTGTGTGCCTTCTGTGGAAGGTTGGGCGCCGGGCTGGCAACTCGACACTGTAAAACTCCACTGCCAATCATGAGCGGACAGGTGATCCGCTGTGGCAACCCCTAACCGGGAAAAGACGAAGAAGAAGAAGCTTTTAGCAGCGAATATTATATGTGTGAACTAGAACTTGATTTGCAATTGTAAGGATGTATTGGGGGCTGGAAGGGAAAATATTACAAAATATGGTAAATCTCTAAAGAAATGTATGAAAATATTTGGTATAGAAGACGTGAATGCAGAAGCAGGAACTTGGACAGAATTTGCATATTATTCCCCAAGGTACTATAACTTGGCTAAACTGGATAGAAATTATATTTCACAGGAATATGTGCAATTTATTTAAAGCTTAGACACCCACCCAATAACTGTCTCAAATAATCTTCTGATAAAAAAATACTTAGATAAAAATGCAGGATATGAAGTAAAAATCAGACACTGGTGCTTTCCTACCTACTTATTAAAAAAGGAGGGATTTAAACACTGGTAGTGGAAATTATTCAATAGTTATTAGACAAGACAGGAATTTCTTCAGAATTGATAGCTAGTGACTGGGATAAAATGAAAATGGAGTTTAGAAAGTGTAGAAATAAAATAGAAAGCAATGTTGTTAAGAAATAATAGGAGTTATTTAGCGGTTAGACACATGTTACAGTACAGGAGCATAAGTAGAATCTCACAGAATGAGAAGAGGCTTAACTGCATAGTGGTGAAGAGAAAATACAAGAGCAATTATTTAGATAATATGCATGAGATTAGAAATATTCCTGTTTTTGATAACTCTAGAGTGCAAGAACTTTTAGCGCAATAACTTGGGAAACAGAAACTAGAAAGGGTTGTTACCTCACTTAGAAAATTTGTATAAAGCAGATTAATGTGGAAATCAGGAAAGAGCAGAAATGATAATATTTTTGGAAGTCTTAATTATTATTCCTAGGTTGGCAGTAGATGAAGTTCAACAACTAATAGTTAATAGAATATGAGATAAAGATGGAGACATATCATGAATCTGCAGGAAATTTCCAGGAACTGATGATATTCCTGTGGAAGTTTGCAAATTAGGAGGTTAGAAAGTGATAAAGATTTGGACAGTTTTTTAGCAGTATTTTAAAGGAAGGGAAGCACCAACATATTAGCAGAAAGCTGTGGTGGCTATATTACCCAAAGACATTAAAGATCTGCCGAACTGAGCTTTGTATAGACCCATTTCAATGTTGAACTATGATAATAAAGTTTTATGTCTGTACTAGTTAACAGAATGGCAAAGTGTTGTCAAAATGGATAGATATGGATCAATGTGGTTTTGTGGAGGGGGTAAACACTTGCCAACTTTAATAGAGGGAAACAATACAAGAAAATACTGCTGTTGGTGGGTATTGATGCAGAGAAAGCATTCAGTAGAATAAGCTGCTTTTTTTCTCTCTAATTCCTCCTTTCCAACTCTCCTAAACTACTTCCAATATATCTTGTTATCTACTATACCTGCTTCTGTTTGACAAATCTCTCACTATAATATTCTCCTATACCTCACAGAATATCTTTTACATCAGCTCCTCTACCAAAACTCTCGTTATAATATTCTGCTATATCTCAGACAATATCTAGCCACATTTACCTCCTTAGCATCACTTCATCTCTTTCGATGATCCCTTACTTCTACTACTATCTCTATACAATCATTTTCTCTTCCCTGTGTCTTATTACCTTTACTTAACTTTTATCCGTTATATGCACAAAACAAAACTGGCATATTTTATGGATTTTGAATAACTTAATCTGCTCTGCCAGTAATGTTCAACTCTAAACTAGAATCTTAGACTGAGCTGTTTAAAACCCTGCTGTAAATTTATTTATCTACATGATAAATTGTATTATGTCTAGAAATATATCCATGCTTAGGTATAACTGTAAAAGCTGTAAATGCCTATCCGTACTTGTACTAGTAACCTATGTAAATGCTTACTTATAACTATAACATCTTTTATGTATGTATTGGTTTTTGGAGCTTTTCTCTCTAGGCCTTCACTGAAAATGGGTTCCTGACCCAGTCGGACTTTCCCGGTCACCAGATGTTAATAAATAAATAAAATGGAAGCATGTACATTCCCTGATACAATAATAAGGTTAATTAGGAGGATACATGAAGGATTGGAGGCAATAAAGATGGTTCTTCTCTGCAAGGATATTGTAATAAAGAAATGTTGTCTTTATTTGCAAGTGATATTATTTCTACCTGATAAATCCAGAAAATGACATTTCAGTGCTGTGGAACATTTTGAGACAGTTTCATGTCTTTTGGGACATAAAATTAATGATGATAAAACATAGTCCACAGCCGTTAATTAGGCATACACAAATTGGTTCAGCAATAATATTTATGGGGACCTGATAAGATGAAGTTTTTAGAAGTATGGATTAAAAATGGCTCTGTTATGGCAGTTAAGGATAGCTGGAAGAGACTAAATTAAAGATAATACAAAAACTCAGAAACTGAAAGCATTTGTTTATGGATAGGTATAGAAATATGCAAGCAGAGAAAATATTTTAGTCCCTTTAGTTTTATATACTAGTCAGGCATATTTTTATCAATCAGAGGAGAAGTTGTGAATAATAATTTATAAAGCGTTGAAGGAATTTATTTGGAAGGGGAGGAGAGCAACAGTTAAGTGGGAGAAGTTGATCCTTCCAATAGAGAAGGGTTATTGTAGAGTTGCACAGTTAAGGCTCATATATAAAATACAAACAGAAGATTATAATTCACAGTGGGAAAGGATAAGGTTGAAGCATGGAGAATGTTAAAAAAAGGAAAGAGTGGGATTTTGGATGCATATCTTCTCCTTAAGCAGAATAATTTCAGCCATACAAAATATATCCATAAACTAGAACAAAGTAATCTAAGAACCAAGGCAGCAAGAGAATGTGGAAAAGAGATTTTGCAAATAGGGGTGACTGCAAGTAGGATTGCAGAAAATAGGCAAGAGGGAACTGGAATTTACTGGAGAAATCTGGCAAAGGAACCAAGGTATTTAGAGCAAATAACTAGACAGGGAAAAATACTACAGTGGGATGAAGCCAAGAAGATGTTTAGACTGCATTCTAAAGACTGTCTTCCCTACCAGGGTTTGATATTAGAGTATAGATGAAGAGAAAGGGATAGGGAAATCCTAAGTGAAAGACCTGCTCTGGTAGAGTTTTTAGTTGAATCTGGAATAGAATCTGCTATTAAAAAATTATAATTAGTAGAGTATATAAAATATTTCCTTATAACTATGAGTCAATCAATGGAGGTTGCAAGGGGTTGGGAGGAGAGAGAGTGGAAAATTAGTTTAGAAGGGAACAGTGGAGGACATAGGCATGGCTCCTAAATACACAACTAAATTTAGAAGGTGTATGATTTTTGCTTTGAAGTGTTTGCATATGTATTTTTATACCCAAGCAGTCATCAAAGATTTTTTTTCTTAAGCTATTTTTGATATAAAGCTTATTTTCTTTAGTTAGATAGCAGATGCTGCTGGTATGATAGGAAAGCTAGGGAAGAAACACTTAACTGGAAACATATGTTTTTGGAGTATAATGACTTGACAGATTTAAAAATTCCCTACAGAGTACTCTGTCAGAAATATTGGGTGAGGAAATGCTAAAATAGTGATTACTAGAAAACAGAAATCAAAGTTTAAACCAACTGTATTTGAATAACTGAATATTATAAAAGAGATAAAAGAACTGGAAGTGGTAGCTTTGGAAAAGGGAAGGAGCAAATTACAAATAAATAGATGGAAACTATGGGAATAATGCATACAGAATAATGTTCAGGAGGAGGAGGAGGAGTGAGGTTTAAGGGAAGGCAGGAACTGAGCAAATTATGTAGTTAGACTGATAATAGTTATAAAGAAGAAAATATATGAGATGTATAATGTATGTAAAAGGAAAACATGTTAATATAGTTTGTTTTATTTTCTGTTAATGTATGATTGCCTATGTAATAACTGATAATAAAGGGGTTCAAAAACCGTAGATGTTTGAAGTTCTTGGTGCTGCAGTAGCCGCACCCACTCACCATCACTATTCTTCCGTATATAGTTAGTTGTTTGAATATACATTTTTTGTTACTGTTTATATCATTTAGATGTTCGGCTTTTCTCTCTGTATAGGCAAGAAAGTCCTGAAGATCTCTTCACTCTGACCACTGATTGTCCCTCCTCTGGGCTGTCCAATCAGTAGTGAGATTGCAGATATTGGAGAAAGCCAGAGCTTTGTGAAGCTGGACAGTTGTCACCTAAGCAGAAAACAGCCCATGTAGCCAAAAGGCTATTGCAGCAGTGAGGAGTTCAAACATCTACTGCTATGGTACCTGCAACTTACCCAACTGTACATCTTTTATATTTAAGGATGGGGATTTCTGATTGTCAGATTCTGTAAAGGTATGGAAATCCCGAAAGCCCAAGTGGTACAGTGTATGCCTTTCAACCACAAGGTACAAGGTTTGATTCTCACTACTGGAAAGAGCTTACAGATAATTTTGAGTTATTTTGATTTTCTATTTATGCAATTTTTTTCACCTATTCTCATCCTCCTGAAAAACATCCAGCCTGGCCCCTCTGCCAAAGCCGAAGTAGACTAGTCAGCCTTCCCATTGCAGCAACCTTCTGGTTGCTTTACTGATTGGTTTAAATTCTTCATGGCCAGCCCATTTAATTTGCCTTGCAACCCCTGTAACCCTACTGCAGAAGCTTGGATTGGCTGCCAAGCTCATGGTTAATCTACCTGACCCTACTGTCTGCTTTTCTGACTGTAAAATCTCCGCCACTGCTAATGTCTTTTAACTAGCTAATTTCTTTAAGCTTGTTCTCAAATTCCCTTAGCCAGCCTTTCATTTGGGTCTACTTTATTTACGCGAAAGCTTAAAACAGTGAATGCATATGCATCGAACCATCAAAACACAATAAAAACGGAACTACACAACAAACATGACATGTAACAGCTGTAGGCAGGGTGGCAAGCCCCCCTGCACCCCCCACACCCCCCCGCTACTTAAATATACCAACTCCGAGATTGCACTAAATTGAAGTAAATGGAAATCTCCACCTACAGAGATTTCCGTTTACAGTTTTCGACGGTTCGCAGTTTCAATGCATATGGTTCGATGCATATGCATTCACTGTTTTAAGCTTTCCCGTAAATAAAGTAGACCCTTTCATTTACCCTCTTGATTCTTTGTTGCATTTTTTTATCCCCAGCAACCCTCCACATACTCCTACAAACTAGTAACTGTTCAGTAGCATAGATATTTTTTAACCATTTTGCTCCATCTTGCTAATCCTTTGTTATGAAAATCCAGTTATCTGATTAGCTGTGATATGTTTAATCTGCATGTCAGCTTTTATGATAATGTTCTGGAAAGCATTTATGCAAGACTGCATTTGGATCTCATTGGTTAAAGTCTGATGTTTCTGTCTTACCAGGTGAAAGTGCACACCTACATTTCTATTAATAAAGACTGCTTCTTCTCTTTGACATCAAGTTGCTCCTTCTAGTTATTCATTTGCATTTTCTTGTGGTCTTAAGGATTAGGGCTCTGCATTTTTTTGTCTGAATGATTTACTTATATTAAAATTCTCCTATATTCATTATACATCTGTAGCTTAAGCGTATCATTTGAGCATCAGGATGATCTTGTATCTCAAGCTGTTAAAATGGGAGCAGTGTGCTCTGCTGCATTAAGTTTTGGGTAAACAAACTGTTCCTTATCAGAAGGCAGGTCACTGAATAAAAGACATGGTCACGATGATACAGTACTTTCTCACACAGTGTTAGAGATATAAAAGTCTAAGCATTATAAGAAAAGGACAGCCAATTGCCAATTTAGCAGCTTAAACTACATATAATACAACATAGGTTGTTCTGAAATCCCAAATTTATCAACAACAAGCAGTTGCCAGCCTTCACCTTTTTATTCTAGTTTCAAATTAAGTAAAAAATCTCATCCTAAATCTAAAACATATAAACAAAAATACCAAAATGAAATTAAGATCAAATAGGATCATAGGATCATAGATTAGTACTAGGCTAACTGGCCAACCTCCCAATCAATCCCAATACAGGATTCTGAAAGCCTTTACTGTAAACTATTCCAAACTACCATGGTGTAATGCTGTTTTTTAGATGAGATTTATCAGGTTGCCTTGGATTTGTTTAGAAAAAGGCTTTTGAAATCTTATCTTGGATGGTTACAGCATCTTATTAGTTCTCAACCTTTGAAGAGTTTAATTTTCAAATTCTGACATAATCTTTTATCTAATTTCTACATTTAAAACCAAATCAGAATAACTACTTCACAGTTGGCTTCTTTGATCTCTTCATCTCATTTTACAGTTTTTGCAATTTTATGATATGGAGCTTTCTGATCCCATTTTGATTGCATTACAATTGTAAATGTCAGTAATTGAATATACAGTTAAGTTTTGCAGTCATAAAGGATGAAATTCAGCAAGAATGGTACATGATACTGTTTGACTTTCAAAGTCATGCAGTTTGGCGCATAGTTTAGGTATGATTTCCATACAGGACATATGGGCCATTAAAAAGTCATTTGTGAACTACATACAAAGAAATGCAAAGCTGTATGATAAATGCTTGTAATGTTTGCAAAAATAACAGTGTGCCATGCATTTATTACAATTTGATAACCAGATGGGTGGGCTGGTCGACAAATCATTTCAGCCACAACCCAAGCCCAGTGGCCAGAAATAAGAATGCATATAAATGATGTAATACTTAACATAGTACATATAATCTGGCATAGTTAAAGCAAGGTTTAAAATGAGAGGCATAATGTAAATTGCAACTGGTCATTTGTTTTACAAACGTAACTATTTAAATTATATTAAGCATAGAGATTTCTCCAGATGAGTTATATGTTTGAACAGTTAAAAAGATATTGAATCTGTGTACATAGAGAGACACACGACACACGCAACTTTATAAGTTTGGCAGTACAGAATATCTGAAGTAATGTAAATTAGCTATTGTCCATGAAGCAATTGCGTAAATCTTTGATCATGGCGTATTCAACTCACTTTACAATTTGTCTAGAGTATTTTCTTTTCTAATCTTTGTTGGTACTTTCTTCCAAACAAATAGAGGGTGCTAATTTAGCAAAAGCCCTTTCTCCAACTTTTATTTTGAGTCTGGGTCTTAAAAGTGTTAGTTAATCCTCTGGGTTATTCATACTAAGAGAAGCATAAGTGCTTTTGTTTTAGTCGATATTCACATTTGTTGAGCATCCCAAATACAAATCACAGTATGGGGAAAGTGCAAATGTCATCCTGCTACTACACTGAGAAACACAGCTACTATGCTGAAAAACAAAGTTGGCACTTGCAAAACTGAAAAAAAAACATTGATGTGAAGTTGTCCTATCTCACGTCTCAAACTTCTGTCATGATTTTCTAACTTCAGCCCTCAATGATTTACCAACAATGTGCCAGAAAAACCACAATTTTATGAGAAAACAGACCAGAAATATGATGCAAAAATCTGGACATTCTGTGAAAATCTGTACAGTTGAGAGGTACGACACTCACATTAACTCTCCCAACTCCTGATGCACAAATGTTCAGTATATCTGAAAGTTTCAGAATTAGTATTCCAAGCCCACACTTACCTCATCTGTATGCTTTTAATATTACATTCTTCTGTCTTCAGGTTTGATTAACGGAACACTCAATGGAATTTCAGCATCATTCACGTCATCAGTTAGCAGCTGATTTGACAGAGTGAATAGTACTCCAAACACACACGCAAAAAAGTGATTAATTTCATCAAACTGATTTTGTCAAAAAAAATCTGAACTGTTTAATGCTTTAGAGAATAACTGCTGGTGTGTGGTTTTGGAACAAAGAAATTACAATGTAAATTAGTGTTGATCAGTATTTGTACCTTAATAATGCCTTCTGTCATGTTGTCCCTCCATCTGTAGAAGTCTATGTACATACGGCAGCAGTGATTGACTACAGATTTAATATGTTTAGATTGAGATGTGGGGGTTGTAACTATAAAAAACTTTTGGAGCTATATTTAGCATTTATGAAAGTTTCAGTAAAATGTGGGTGCAACAAAATGAGTTTTAGACAAAATGTGCCACAGTTTTTTTTTTCCTTTTTTGTAAATGAAATGAGCTTGCGATTAAATAAAATGGACTTTTATATATATATATATATATATATATATATATATATATATATATATATATATATATGGGTCCATATTAAAAGACTGAATGTTTAGGTGATCGAACACCTAAACATCAATCTTCTAATATCGAAATAAAAAAAGCGGCAAACGGACGATTTAACGCAGGGAAAGATTTCCCTTGGCCGTTCACCGAAGTTTTCTATTTCCCTACTGTTGAATGATCTCGGAGTTGGTATATTTAGATGGGGGGTGGGGGGGGTACAGCCCCCCCATGTCGGGAGGTGTGGGGTGGGTGAAGCCCCCCACTTAATTTAGATGTAAAGTAATGTTTTTTGTGTTGTGGCTGAGGGACGTGTTTCCCTGGGATGTTCGACATTGTGCGGTTCGATATTAGAAGATTGATGTTTAGGTGTTCGATCACCTAAACATTCGGCCTTCTAATATAGACACTATATATATATTATGTATAGATATATACACACACATACATACATATATATATACACACACACACACACACACTCACACGCACACACGCACACACGCACACACACACTCACACGCACACACACACACACACACACACACACACACACACACACATATTGCAGATGCTTTGATCGACATTTTGTTTTGTCAACTGCATTTGGTCAGATGGTCAAATGATGTGTGAGATCACACAGTTCTCGGGGTTTGGGAATATTCCCATCCCTGATTTTGTGTGATCTTGAAGTTAGTATATATAATTAGCAGATAGTATGGGGGGGTGCAGGGATGCAAAAAAAAGAAGTTATGTACTTACCATAACTTTGCATGTGGGTTGTCCAGATCGCCTTCATTCTTTACTAATAGGTTCGGAACCGATCCTCGGTTCTGACTCGGACGTTTACACAAGCTTGAGGTCTTCAACTAGCTCATGGCTTATTCCCTATCCCATGATGCTCTAGTGCATTCCCCAGATCTTGTTTGCCGCTGAACCATATCAGGTGATTCTTCTAGCTCTGGCTAAGTTGGATACTTTTTTCTACTTCAGTATTTGTGCTAGCTTTAAGATACTTAGCGTATATTGTTGTATGTAGTTGCTCTTAGAGTAGATTGTTAGTTAGTTTTTGGCTTGATATTTAGCGTATTTTGATATCTTTCTGGCCATGTTGTGTTTAGGTATACATACCCCATCCCTTTTATTATTAAGAAGTTTTTTTTTTACTTGATATACTGCATAAAAAGTTTAAGAAAGCTGTTTAAAAAGTAATATTAATTAGGATTTTGCCTTCCTGTCATTTAGTGACAGTTTTTTCACTGTGTATGCTTGTGACGACTCTGTCGGCCTCATTACAGACAGTCATAATTGCTTTTGTTTTATATACATATATATTAGAAGTGTGCTATTGTTGCTGTTTTCTTTTCCATAGCTCGCCTTTGTATTAGAACACATCCCGTTTAAGTTAGAGGGCTCTTTTCTTCTTTCCTCTGTCCTAGTTTCTGCCAAAAAAAGAAAAAAAAAACTTTATTACTATTCATATATAAGACCGAAGTTCTGGTTGAGTGTTTGTTCTTTCTTTCAGTGCTTTTTTCTTCATACTTTACTTAGTTATACTCAGCTCGTTTAAATTAGAGAGCTGCAGAGATTGTTACTACTTAATTGAAACAGTTAGACTGTCTAAGGAAGGAAAAGAGGTTAAATGTTCGGGTTTCAAAAAGGCAAAAAAAGTGTGTCATGGATGGACACACACTCAGTGTGTATACTGCTTGGGGGCAGTTCACTTACAGGAGTCATGTGCCATATGCCATTTCTTTAGCTCCAGGAGAGAAAAAATAAATTGATATTAAAAGATCTGCTGAAATCTCCCTTTACAGAAGCCCTAGAAAAGGGGCAAAGTCCACATAAAAAATCTACGTCCCCTACATCGGACAAAACAGAGAGTTCAAAAAGGTCATCCTCTTCTACCTCGGAAGGGTCGGAGCTGTTAAAGAAAGCACCCAGAATGTCTCCAACAGTTTCCAAACCTGTTGATTCCAAGAAACCATCTACCTCAGCTCCACTGGTATCAGAGCCATTGTTTTTTCAAATAAGGAGCCGTTCCCCTGCCTTGGAGCCGGTATCTCCTACATTAAGGTCTCCTTTATTACAAGTAACAGCATCTCCAGCTTCCTCATCTAGATCCTCTAGAAGTCTTTCTGATTTTAATGTGGATCGCATGGTGCAAAGAATGTTGAGGACACCGGCGCTGGCCTATCCCTTCTACTTCGATTCCTCCTCTGACCTGAGCTGTGGTTTTGGAGCCAGAATGCGTGGAGCCGATTATGGTGGATCTGTCAGAAATGGGGACCTGCACCAGGATCTTCGGCTCCAACTGCTCTGACTACCTCGGTGCCATCCGAGGGGTCTAAGAGCTGACACTCACCAGTCGGGTCTGGGGAGGAGAATCGGGCCAAGTTTTTGTCAGATCTGATATTGCCTCTCGGGGCTTTATACACAAGTGGTCCCTCAAGCAAGAAGTAGTGGAAATGATTTTCCACAGATGGGGCCAGTCTTGTTGCAATCTCTTTGCCACGTCCATGGACACAAAATGCAGCAGCTACTTTGCCCTAATTCCCCCTCCGGGGAATCCCCCAAGGGAAACACTAATGCTTGATTGGCCCCCGGGGTCTCCTCTATGCTTTTACCCATTTCCTTTGATACCCAAAGTTCTGAAAGCCAGCATATTGGGAAGGACCTTAATACTAATAGCCCCTTACTGGCCTCGTCAAATTTGGTTCCCCTTCTTGAGGCCTTATCTTCAGGAGGAACCTTGGATTCTAGACCCAGTGCCGGATCCTCTGATTCACTCATTGGGAATTCTTCACCAATCCCTTCAAACCCTTAAAATGACAGCTTGGCTGCTCCAATTCCAAACATAGACAGGCTACAAAATCTTTCATCCGCTGCATGACACATATTGATATCTTCTCACAACACATCAACGAGAAAGTTATATCTTAGCAAATGGAAAAGATTTTCAGTTTGGGCATCAGAGAATCAAATCATCTTCTTTCAGCTGTTCCCGTTAGGGGTCGCCACAGCAGATCATCTGTTTCCATTTCTTTCTGTCCTCTGCATCTTGCTCTGTCACACCAACCGCCTGCATGTCCTCTCGCACCACATCCATAAACCTTATCTTAGGCCTTCCTTTTTTTCTCTTGCCTGGCAGCTCCATCCTTAGCATCCTTTTCCCAATATACCCAGCATCCCTCCTCAGCACATGTCCAAACCAACGCAATCTCGCCTCTCTTGTTTTGTCTCCAAACTGTCCAACCTGAGCTGACCCTCTAATATACTGATTCCTAATCCTGTCCATCGTAGTGCAAATCTTAACATCTTTAACTCTGCCACATCCAGCTCTGACTCCTGCCTTTTTGTCAATGCCACCATCTCCAACCCATATAACATAGCTGGTCTCACTACCCCCTTGTAGACCTTCCCTTTCACTCTTACTGGTACCCGTCTGTCACAAATCACTCCTGACACTCATCTCCAACCATTCTACCCTGCCTGTACTCTCTTCACCTTTCTTCCACACTCACCATTACTCTGAACTGTTGATCCCAAGTACTTAAACTCATCCACCTTTACCAACTCCACTCCCTGCATCCTCACCATTCCTGTATCCTCCCTCTCATTTACACACATATATTCTGTCTTAGCCCTACTGACCTTCATTCCTCTCCTCTCTAGAGCATATCTCCACCTCTCCAGGGTCTCCTCAACCTGGTCCCTACTCTCACTACAGATCACAATGTCATATGCAAACATCATAGTCCACGGGGCCTCCTGTCTGATCTCATCTGTCAACCTGTCCATCACCACTGCAAATAAGAAAGGGCTCAGAGCTGATCCCTGATGTAATCCCACCTCCACCTTAAACGTATCTGTCACTCCCACCGCAGTCCTCACCACTGTCACACTACCCTCGTACATATCCTGTACCACTCTTACATACTTCTCTGCCACTCCCGACTTCTTCATACAATACCACATCTCCTCTCTAGGCACCCTGTCATATGCTTTCTCTAAGTCCACAAAGACACAACGCAACTCCTTCTGACCTTCTCTGTATTTCTCCAACAACACTCTCAGAGCAAACATTGCATGTGTAGTGCTCTTTCCCGGCATGAAACCATACTGCTGATCACTAATCATCACCTCCCTTCTTAACCTAGCTTCCACTACTCTTTCCCGTAACTTCAAGCTGTGACTGATCAGTTTTATCCCTCTGTAGTTAGTGCAGCTCTGCACATCACCCTTATTCTTAAAGATAGGTACCAAAACACTTTTTCTCCACTCCTCAGGCATCCCCTGACTTTCCAAAATTTCATTAAACAATCTAGTTAAAAATTCCACTGCCATATCTCCTAAGCACCTCCATGCTTCCACTGATATGTCATCTGGGCCAACGGCCTTTCCATTCTTCATCCTCTTCATAGCTGTCCTTACTTCCTCCTTGCTAATCTGTTTCACTTCCTGATTCACTATCCCCACATCATCCAACCTTCTCTCTCTCTCGTTCTCTTCATTCATCAGCCCCTCAAAGTACTCTTTCCATCTACTCAACACACTTTCCTCACTTGTGAGTACATTTCCCTCACTATCCTTTATCACCGTTACCTACTGCACATCTTTCCCAGCTCTGTCCCTCTGTCTAGCCAATCGGTATAGGTCCTTTTCTCCCTCTTTAGTGTCCAACCTCTCATACAACTCTCCATATGCCTTATCCTTAGCCTTCGCCACTCTCTCTTTGCCATGCGCCTCATTTCCTTATACTCATGTCTACTTCCTTCATCTCTTTGACACTCCCACTTCTTCTTCGCCAACCTCTTCCTCTGTATGCTCTCCTGTACTTCCTCATTCCACCACCAGGTCTCCTTGTCCTCCTTTCTCTGTCCAGATGTCACACCAAGCACCTTTCTAGCAGTCTCCCTTACTAGCTCTGCTGTAGTTACCCAGCTATTCAGTAACTCTTCACTGCCTCCCAGTGCCTGTCTTAACTCTTCCCTGAACTCCACCTCACAATCACCCTTTTTTAACTTCCACCATTTAATCCTTGGCACTGCTTTCGCATTCCTCCTCCTCTTCTTGATCACCAGCGTCATCCTACAGACCACCATTCTATGCTGCTTAACTACACTTTCCCCTGTCACCACTTTACAGTCTCCAATCTCCTTCAGACTGGCCCTCCTACATAGGATATAATCCACCTGTGTGCATCTTCCTCCACCCTTGTACGTCACCCTATGCTCCTCCCTCTTCCTAAAATACGTATTCACTACAGCCATGTCCATCCTTTTCACAAAATCCACAATCATCTGACCTTCTGCATTCGTCTCCTTAACACCATACCTACCCATCACTTCCTCATCCCCTCTGTTCACTTCACCAACATGTACATTGAAGTCTGCTCCAATCATTAGTCTCTCACCCTTGGGTACACTCACCACCACTTCATCCAACTCACTCCAAAATTTTTCTTTCTCATCCATCGCACACCCAACTTGTGGAGCATATGCACTAACAACATTCATCATTACACCATCAATTTCAAGCTTCATAAACATCACTCTATCAGACACTCTCTTCACCTCCAAAACACACTTGGCATACTGTTCCTTTAAGATAACCCCTACCCCATTTCTCCTGCCATCCATACCATGATAAAACAATTTGAACCCGCCTCCTATACACCTGGCCTTACTTCCCTTCCATCTGGTCTCTTGCACGCACAATATATCAACCTTCCTTCTCTCCATCATATCAGCTAGCTCTCTCACTATACCAGTCATACTGCCAACATTCAAAGTTCCTACCCTCACTACTACACTCCTAACCTTCCTCCTCTCTTCCTGCCTTCGGGCATGTCTTCCCTCTCCTCTTCTCCTTCGGCCAACAGTAGCCCAATTTCCACCAGCACCCTGTTGGCTAACAGTACTGGTGGCAGTCGTTGTTAACCCAGGCCTCGACCGATCCAGTATGGAAATATGAAATGTCCTCCGCATAAGTCATTTGGCAGAGGTTTTACGCCAGATGCCCTCCCTGACCCAACCCTCCCCATTTATCCGGGCTTGGGACCGACACAAAGAAATGCACTGACTTGTGCATCCCCAGTGGCTGGATACTGATCCTTATTCAGCTTCTATGCCTTCTATTCTGGAGTTTTTGACAAAACTTTTTAATGAGGGGGCAGCTGCAGTGACTATTCGAGTCCAATTGGCAGTGATTTCAAATTTTCACTTTGGTATTGATGGTCCAAACATTATGTCCCACAAACTGTCTAAAGGTTTTCTGAGAGGCACTAATCTTTTGAGACCACCTATTAAGCACCCACTACCACCTTGGAATCTAAACTTTGTTCTATCTAGGATAATTCTTCCCCCCTTTGAACCTGCATTTTCATGTGACTTAAACTTTTTGACATGGAAAACTATCTTTTTAATAGTCATAACGTAAACTAGGAGGTTATCAGTACTGCAGGCGTTATCGATCAAACCTCCTTACCTATTGTTCCACAATGATAGAGTATAACTACATACAAACCTGTCTTTTCTGCCAAACATATGTTCAGAGTCCAGCCTAAATTAGTCCACAGACCTGCCATTTTTTTCCCTAAGTATAGAAATAAGGCAGAATATATGCTACACCAACTGGATGTTCATAGACAATTATGTTTCTATTTACATAGAACAAAAGTGTTTAGAAAGTCTGATCAACTGTTTGTTTCTCTTTCTGATACCAAGAAAGGTGCACCTGTAGCAAAATCCAGTCTATCTAGGTGGTTATCAGACTACATTTTTTTGGGTTTCATGCCAAATTGCCAATATATACTATTTGTGCAGCAGCAACCTGGATGATGCCTCATACCTTTATCACTCATTGCAAAGTAGTTTTGGCCTCCAGGGACAGGGCCTCCTTTGGCTGCACTGTTCTGATGATTATACTCCCGTGAGCCACCCAAGATCATGGTGCTAGGATGCTGTCCCATCAGTAAAGAATGAAGGTGAGACAGGACAACTTCACATAAAGAAGTTACATACTTATCATAACATTCCATGTGAGTTGTCCATCTCTCCTTCATTCGTACATCCCACCCTCCATCCCCTAGCCTGTGGCTTCTAGTGGATCAAGAGATGTCTAATTGGTGCCTGCCTGGCTTTGACCCTATTCTATTCTTCTAGATAGTTGGTAGATGTTTTGATATATATATATATATATATATATATATATATATATATATATATATATATATATATATATATATATATGTATGTGTGGGTGGGTACATAGCAAACAAGATCTGGGGAAGGCACTAGAGCATCATGGGATAGGGAATAAGCCACAAGCTAGTTGAAGACCTTGAGCTTGTGAAAACGTCCGAGTCTGAACCGAGGATCAGTTCCGAACCCATCAGTAAAGAATGAAGGCGAGGTGAACAACTCACATGGGACGTTATGGTAAGTACTTTTTTTTGCCTCCCTTCACCTCCCCATACCATCTGCTAATTATATATACTAACTTCGAGATCACACAAAATCAGGGAAGGGAATATTCCCAAACCCTGAGTATTGTGTGATCTCACACACCTGTTGATCATCTGTTTAACTGACCAAATGCAGTCGACAAAACAAATTGTTGATCGAAACATCTGCAATATGTGTGTGTGTGCATATGTATGTGTATATATATATATATATATATATATATATATATATGGATCACCTTCATTTTGTCGACAGTTCATTTCACTGACACTCAACTCAGCAGGCCCAATTCACTAAAAGTTCATTTCACTGACACTTCATTTCACTGACACTCATTTCATCGACAATGATATATGGGCTATTCCCCACTGTAGAGTGACCCTGGAGTTAGAATAGATAGGAAGGGTGTGTGTGTGTGTGTGTGTGTATATATATATATATATATATATATATATATATATATATATATATATATATATATAGATATATATATTTATATATATATATATATATATATATATATATATATATATATTTAAAATTATAACTTCATTTGGTCATCAACCTGTGGGCTTTGGATTTGGACCGGATCCAAGACGGCAGTTTCACCAGCATCAGATATGAGCTCCAAGCTCCTCCCCTTACCCATAACACCACTGCATCTCCTTCCTTCCCTCACATCTCGTTTGCCGCAGCTTTGCCTACTATGTGATCCCTTGAGCTCCAGGCTGGTAGGACAGTTTTCAGGGTTTTTGTGTATGTGTGTGTGTGTGTGTGTGTGTGTGTGTGTGTGTGTGTGTAGTGTTTTTTGGGTATTCTTTGTCCCTTTATCCTTATTCGCGTTTTCCCCTAGATTAAAAAAAAAAAAAAAAGAAAAGTAAAGTTTTTTGCTAGTGTAGTTAGTGCAGGCCTTCTTCCCCTTTCTCGCCTCATGTTTGAGTGTTTGTGCGAGTGCTTGGGTTGGGTTATCAGCCTTTGGCACTTTGTACCTATTGGGCTTGAGTATGGCAGGTCAATAAAAGTTGATCTTTAGAAAATGTACATAGTGTGGCCATAAGTTGTCACCTGCAGATGGCCACACTCTGTGTGTTGTTTGTTTGGGAGCAACTCACTTGTCCATCAACTGCTCCATATGCACAGGGTTTAATCCCAGGGCTCTGAAAGACCACAGGCCCAAGTTGATTCTGAAAGGGCTTCTTCTCTCTATAGAGACGGCCACCTCCTCGTCTTCTGTTGTGACTGCGTCTGCCACTACGGCTGTGACTGCTTCTACAACAATTATTGTGTCCTCCCCTCCCTCCCAGGCCAGGACTCACCATCCTGACCACAGACCTGGAGAAAGGGACTCTAGGAAAGACAAACATAAAGAGAGAGAAAGAGAGAGAAAAGGGAAGGAAGAGATCACTGGAATGTTCGGATCCGGCGGGTCCTCCTCTCAAGATACCTGCCATTACCAGGCCAACCTCCCCTTGACCCTGTTCTCTGAGGTTCTCCCCAAAGCCGGAGGAGGTTCGGCCTCTGTCTAGGGCCTCCGTTCACCATCCTTCCTGGCTGGCATCGGTGGCTTCTTCAAGGTTGTCCAGGAGTTTATCGTAGCGGACATGGACAGGATGATGTGAAAGTATATTTGCACCCAACTTCAGATGGGGGTCTAGCTGCCACCCTCTCCCTCTGGAGGGGGGAGCTCATTACCATTGTTTGCCTCAATTTCTCCTTCTCCGATCCATCCTCTGGTATCAGAGTCCCTGGATCTGAGTGGTTCCAGAGTCAGGGGGTCAGCGCCGATGGTACCATCTACCTCGATGCCAGCATTTACCTTGAGCGTGTCGGTGTGACTGGATCAGGTCTGAGCTCTTGAAGCCATAGCCTGGGTGTTGGATCTGAGGGGTTGGGGTTTTCTCTTTCGGCTCCAACTTTATCGGGTCACGGCCTACCCCTCAGGGTCTCGGCACTTTTGGGATCGGCTCTGATTCCCCATGTCAGATCTGGGGAGAGTGTCTTCTGTTTCATTTGCTCAGGAGGCTCGCTCCTCCTCTGCATTCGACGTGGTAGAGAGGGTTCTGTCTAACGGATTGAGTCCCCTGACCATCTCCTCGGATTCTGCCCTGAACCTCTCTTCTGTGTACGTCTTCTACCATCCTGCCCATACAGGAACAGCCCGTACTTGACATGCCCCAGACTTTTCCCCTCGAGGAACCACAAGCTGTTCGTGAGTCCTCTCCGGAGAGTCCCACTGAAGTGGTTCCTCACAAACGCAAGTGCAAGAGGAGGCACCTGGACTCCCCTGAGTCCCTCATGGAGGACACCGACTTGGAGGAAGGGGAAGGCTCCCCCAGATCACCCCCTGAGGATGTCTCCTTTGGAGAAATCATGGAGATCCTGTGCCATTGGGGGGGTTGGTCCACCCCCAAGCCTTCTTCAGACGAGTTGGTGTTTCTGGAGGCATTCGACATGGGCCCATCTACTTCCTGGGTGTCCCTCCCTGTGGACTCTGGTGGACCTCATTACCACCAGGGCATGGAAAGAGGAGGATACCATGGAGCCAATTCCAAAATGTCCAGATAAAATTTTGAGCCCCTTGGTAGATAGACCAAGCTGGAACAGGGTTCCCCTGTGGATACCATGGTGGTAGCAGTTGCCACGAAGAAGGAACTAGCTCAAGAGAGTTCTACGATCCATCCTCCGCACCGAGAGTCCAGGACGATGGACCATCTGGGAAAGCAAACTTATGCTTTAGCCACCTTTTGTATAAGGTCACTGAATTATCTGGCCCACGTCACCAGACCAGTGTGACCTGATAAAAGAGTATACTGGGTCTCCCCCAGAGTCCATGTTGCCAGAGGATAAACACACATTCTCTATGCGAATGGCTGCTCTGAAAGCAGTTAGCAACATGTCTATGTGCCTCCTTTCTCATGCCACCAAAGGAGCATCACGTGCAGCCGGGTCCAGCGTTGCCATGAGGTGACACGCCTGGCTCCAGCTATGTAATTTCACAGAACCCTTCAAGACATCTTTGGCGAATGTTTCCTATGACGGTTTTTCCTTGTTTGGGGAGATGGTTCATGACACACTTGTCCAGAGTGAGAAGGGTGGGAAGACACTGTCTGCCATCGGGATCCACTTCTCTAACCCTCAAAGAACCTTTTCCAGGAATCAGCGGGAGCAAAAGAAGAGTCTCAGTATTCCTGGGACACTTAGGACTCATTTTCCCCTAGAGGCAGAAGGGGACAAGACAGATGCTGACCCGGAGGCGGGGGGGGGTCCAAAGAACTTTGGATACCGAGAACCATTCTTGGATAGACCCACACAGCAGCCATGAGCAGCTGCCCGACTGCTCTGCTCTGGAGGCAGTCAGGTGGCTGTTTTTCAATGCACCTGACGGCGTAGGAGTCCATGTCACGAGACCGCTGGGTGCTCCAAATAATATCCAGAGGTTACGCAATTCTCTTTGTGACACATCCCTTTCCCCCGAAGCACCTCCCTGACGTTCCACCTGCACAAAGGGAGGCAGCAGCACTCAAAGTGCAAAAGTTGCTAAGCAAATGGGCCATCCAGCCTATCCACTCAGATCAGTCCAGATCAGGCATCTATTCCAGGTTCTTTTTGGTGTCAAAAAAGACGGGAGACTTAAGTCTGATCCTTGCCCTTTCCACTCTAAACCTGTCATTTGTCAAAGAAAGGTTCCGGACGGTCAGTCTACAATCCATCCTGCATTATCTGCAGGAAAATGACTGGATGTGCTCAACAGACCTCCAGGATGTGTACTGCCATATAAAGATGCACAGATGCTCCAGGAGGTTCCTCCGCTTTTGGCTAGGGCCAATCGCTACCAGTTCCAGGCCCTACTCTTCAGTCACACCACAGTCTCCAGGGTGTTCACCAAGGTCATAGCAGCAGTAGCGGCTCACCTCAAGCTTCAGGGCATACAGATCTTTCCGTACCTGGACGATTGGCTCCTTGGTGCTCCCACCAGGCATCTACTCTGTCAAGCCAGGGATTATTTCCAGAAGTTGTCAGACTTGCTGGGCATCACAATAAATATAGCCAAGTCCTCCCTAGAACCTGTTCATGTCCTGGACTGCATAGGGGGGAGAATAGACACCTTGCAATCCAAAGTCTTTTTGACTCCAGAGAAGGTTCAGAGCTTAAATCTTTTATGTTCTTAGCAACATGTCTATGTGCCTCCTTTCTCATGCCACCAAAGGAGCATCACGAGGTGGTGTTAAGAGCCCTAGGATCCATGGCAGCCACTGTCACTCTTCTTCCTTGTGCTCGTCTTCACATGCAGGTTCTGCTGTGGAAGTTGGCAGTCCTGTGGTCCTTATTGGATCAGCAATTGACACACCCAATTCACATAAGCGAAGCATGCAGGAAGTCCCTTCTCTGGTGGCTACACTCTTTGGAGATAGTAGAGGGACTGTCTTTTGTTGTAGCCCCTCCCCAAGCCACGGTGACCATGGATGCTTCCCGATTAGAGTGGGGGGACATTGCTCGGGCAGGACAGTCCAAGGCACGTGAACGAGACCAATCTGCATATCAGTGTTATGGAGATGAGGGCGGTCTTATTAGCATTGTAGGCCCTTCATGCCTTTCTTTCTCTGGGAACTACTGTGATTCAGACAGACAATATGGAGGAACCAGGTCCTACCCCCTTTGTCAAGAGGCCATGAGAGTGTGGGAATGGGCGCTTACCACCAACCGTTTTCTGATAGCAATGCAAATTCCAGGTTGGTCCAACATACTGGCAGACAAATTAAGCAGGGCTATCGTAATGCCTTACAAGTGGTCTCTGAATCCTTATGTAGAGAAGCAGATCTTCCTTGATTGGGGTCGGCCTTGCCGCGATCTATTTGCATCTCCTTCCAGTGTGAAGTGCAGCAAGTTCTTTGCTCTGATCCCCCTTCAGGGGGAAACCCCTGAAATGCTCTGTTCCATGCTTGGCCCCCCGGTCTTCTTTATGCTTATCCTCCATTACCTCTCATGACAAAGTTTTTACAGAAGGCTCATCAGTTGGGGAGCAGAGTCATCCTCATTGCCCCATTCTGCCCTCGCCAAATCTGGTTACCCTTTCTGTGGTCTCATCTGGTAGCTCCTCCTTGGATCTTGGATGCGCTCCCGGATCTTATTTCGCACCCATTGGGGATTCCGCTTCTAGACTTGGACAGTCTGAAGCTCACGGCTTGGTTGCTCCAGTTCCATTGATTGACAGGACTCCTGGACTTTCTTCCCTTGTTAGATCTATTCTGGTGGCAGAAAAGTTTATCGTAGTGAATGGAAGCGTTTTTCTATCTGGGCTTCTCAGAGGGATTTAGATACTTTTATGGCTCCAATGCCAGCGGTTCTTGAATTTTTAGCACACATTTTCCAGCAGGGTACCAGCTCTTCTACGGTGAAAGTTCTACTAGCTGCCATTTCTAATTTCCATGTAGGTGAAAACATGGGGTCTTTACCTTCCTTCAGGCTACGCAAACCTTTATTAAGGGTACCTTTCTTTTAAGGCTTCCAGTTAAGGACCCTACTCCTCCTTGAGACCTTACCTTAGTTTTACAGGCGTCAGTTGCTCCGCCCTTTGAACCTGCTGCCTCTGGACTTGAAATTTTTGTTTTGGAAAACGGTTTTCATAGTGGCTATCACTTCAGCTTAGAAAGTGTCAGAACTTCAAGCATTATCTGTTAAACCCCCTTATATGATTTTTCATAAAGACAGGGTGTCACTTCAGACTAATCCTTCTTTTTTGCCTAAAGTGGCTTCAGAATCAAATATCAATCAATCCATCAATCTACCTGTCATTTTCCCAAATTTTCAGAACAGGGGGGAATACAAACTACATTTGTTAGATGTACATAGGCAGTTACGTTTTTACTTACAACAGGACTAGGCCCTTTCACAAGTCTGACCAATTATTTGTGTCCTTCACCAGAGCTTTTCTTGGCAAACCAGTGTCCAAGGTGACAATTGCCAAGTGAATTTCCCTTTGCATTCTGCAAGTTTACATAGATAAAGGTATGCCTATTCTGGGGAGGGTTCATGCTCATTCTACCAGGTCTATGGCTACATCTGCTGCTTTTTTGGTCCAGAGTATCCTTGGATGATATTTGTTCAGTGGCTACTTGGTACTCATCTTATACTTTCATTTCTCATTATAAATTTGGCATGGTTTCCAGAGGGAGAGCATCCTTTGGCTCTGCGGTACTCCGGAATATCCTTCCATGAGGGCCTTTGAAGGTTATGGTAGCTGGGGACTCTGTCCCACAGGTTGATGACCAAATGAAGTTAACTACTTCAGCTAAAGAAGCTATGTACTTACCATAACATTCCATCTGAGTAGTTAGACTTCATTTGTCATCAACCATCCTTCCCTCCTTCTCCCTGGCATTGTTATTGTGTTCTTTCACTTGAATGACTAAGAGATAGTACCCTTGCGGCCCTCTTGTCTTTACTTGTGGGTCAGGTCTTTGCTGATCGGGCTCATGTGTTGGGTGGAAATCTCGATCTAAGGGAAGGAAGGAGATGCAGTGGTGTTATGGGTAAGGGGAGGAGCTTGGAGCTCGGATCTGATGCTGGTGAAACTGCCGTCTCAGATCCGAAGCCCACAGATTGATGACAAATGAAGTCTAACTACTCAGATGGAACGTTATGGTAAGTACATAACTTCTTTTTTTATTTCATCGCAAGCTCATTTCATTTACAAAAAAGAAAATAAACTGTGGCACATTTTGT
Organism: Protopterus annectens; assembly: GCF_019279795.1. Classification (NCBI taxonomy): domain Eukaryota; kingdom Metazoa; phylum Chordata; order Ceratodontiformes; family Protopteridae; genus Protopterus; species Protopterus annectens. The sequence continues at coordinate 43,884,712 of NC_056747.1, read as the reverse complement.
CTAAAAATCATTTTGTTGAACCCACATTTTATTGAAACTTTCATAAATGTTAAATATAGCTCCAAAATCTTTTTTTATAGTTGCAACCCCCCTCCCCCCACATCCCAATCTAAATATATTAGCTCTGTAGTCAATCACTGCTGCCGTATGTACATAGACTTCTACAGATGGAGGGACAACATGACAGAAGGCATTATTAAGGTACAAATACTGATCAACACTAATTTACATTGTAATTTCTTTGTTCCAAAACCACACACCAGCAGTTATTTTCTAAAACATTTAACACTTCAGATTTTTTTTTTGTCAAAATCAGTTTGATGAAATTAATCACTTTTTTGTGATGAAATGAACAGATTTGTGTGTGTGTGTGTGTGTGTCTGGAGTGCTAGTCACACTGTCAAATCAGCTGCTAACTGATGACGTGAATGATGCTGAAATTCCATTGAGTGTTCCGTTAATCAAACTCTGAAGACAGAAGAAGAATGTAACATTGAAAGCACACAGATGAGTTAAGTGTGGGCTTGGAATACTGAAAGTTTATGCATCAGGAGTTAGAAGTGTTTATGCGAGTGTCATACCTTCAGAATGTCCAGATTTTTGCATCGTATTTTTGGTCTGTTTCTCACAAAAATTGTGGTTTTCTGACACATTGCCGGTAAATCATTGAGGGTTGAAGTCAGAAACTAATGACAGATGTTTGAGTTTGAAGTTTCATACGCTTCATAAAATTCATAATAATGCAAAATCTGTTTTTCTATCAATTTTCTAAGTTTGTAAGTGCAATATTTAAAAAGTGTCCCAATTTAGGCCGTTGCCCCCACCTTATTTATACCTTTGTCCAGATTTTTTGCTCTTAAGCGGTTGAGAGATATGGTGAGCATATGCAGGTTAGGGTTAGAATAAAGGTTAAATAAGGAGATAGGTGTAACGTTGTGCATGTGTTTGTCTCTCCAAGTGTTTTTTGTAGTGGTGGTGTTACAAAAAGTTTTTTTTAAAGTAAGGTGCAAGGTTAAGGGCAGAGGCAGGGTTTCACTCCTCTGTCTACCTTACTAATGTGTGGTTACCCTAACCCTGCATCTTACCTTAGAAAAACACTTTCTGCAACACTACTAGTATGCAAGAAAATTATGTCTAAATGTGTGGTGAAACTGTTTCCTTAAATGTTTTTTTTTTTTTTTTTCGGTTTTGCCATTTTTTTCTTGTTGATTTTCAAAAGTCCCAGCATCAGTCACTTAAGTCTTGATGCTTGTGCATTTCAATAAATCAGCATATACTTGCATATGAGTACTATAAAACACACATGCATGCACACGTGAAGTTTCATTATGTAAGTACTTGAACAGCCATGGTGATAAGTGTGTCTTATTGCATTGTTACTATACGCCAGTGTAACACATATAAAAAACAGTACCACTTATATTTATAGTTAAATTTTGATATCAAAGCTTTCGGTATGTCAGAAATGTGTAATTCTTAAAAATGTGTAAAATGAAGGCACTCTTTGACATTGTTATCAGGGATTGATCCCCTTCTAAATCAGGAAGTTGACAATCATCTCTACAAGAGTGGTCTCATTTTATGACTTGCAGAACTTTGTCTAACACCTTATTAATATCTGTCATATTGTTTAGAAGGACTTCAAAAGCAGATTTGGAGACTAAGATGAAGGCCTCTTTGAAGGCAGAAATAGTGGTGGGTATCATCACATCCCCCTATGGATCCAGAGTGGATCTGGTTGTCACACCCACTCCACTTCTCGCACCTTTCCTGTTGCCAGTTTCTGTACCTGTAGTTTTTGAGCTGACTATCCATCTAGATCCTGTTAGTTTGATGCTGCCTGGTGACTCTACCAGTACACCAGCTATCACTCATCAGACACACTTAAATCCATCCCCTTTGATGTTGCTCTGCACTTCAACTTTGTCACCATTTACTGCAACACTCATTTGGAACCATTTTCGGTGTTAGTCCTTGGCATTTAAGCCATCTGGAGCAGTTTCTGCCTTAGCTGCCACAGGGCCTTCTGCATCCTTGGTATCAGTGTTAGATAAATATTTAGAGATTTATAAATGCATGTACATCTGTTTGCTAGTTAGATGCATATACACATTTGTTGCCATATTTAGGAATAATATAGTCAGTTAGATGCATGTATTTCTGTTTGCTAGCATATATATATTAAAGAGTTAAACTGTTCTTAGCTGAAAAGCAAGGAAAAATCAAATAAATATAAATGTAACATGCTGGTACAGCTTGAGAAAAATGCTGATAAAAATCAGCTGAATGTTCAGTGTTTAATGCAAGCTTCAAGGACTACAGATAAGGATGCAGGTGCAAAGAAGAAACGGAGTTGGAGGCAAAAACAACTTACAGAACTGTCATGTAATTCACCTTGAAACAAGAACACAAAGAAACTTATTAACAGACTGCATGGCATCATCGAAAGACTGCTTTCACACAGAAAGATTCTCAAACAGGAAAGACTCCTTAAATTACATCAGAAAATAGCAGAATAAGTTCCCAAAAAACTGTTTTCATAAGAATGTATATATGTGAGATGTAATCTGATTTCTTGTGAGATTTGTTAGAGCTGTTTACTACAGAACACCTTTCATGTTGTATTGAAAAGAAACTTGAAAACACTAAACCCCGCAAGCTGTACATTATTGTACGTGTTGTCTGTTATATAGACAATTTATTCATTTCTGCACAAGAAAGATAATACTGCCCCCTACCTCTTGGGTGGTTCCCTGCTGTGAAATGTCTGATAGATGTGGTTGCCAGGAGGACATGGCAGGAATCAAACATAAATGAGGCAGTCACCAGGAAAAATGGATAAAGGTTTGTGTCCACCTAATGACAGGCAGTTTTGGTCAAAGGGTATTCTGGCGAATTCATTGATTGTTGCAGCTGTCACCAAAATGGAACTAATAGATGAGGAGATGGCTGTCCCTCTCTCAAACAAGGAGTCCATGGTGACTGACAATAAGGGAAAATGCACCTACACCTTTGTCACTTTTACTTGAGAGCAATAAATTATCTTACTTACATGAAGTGCTTCCAAAGGGACATGGCAAAAAACCTTGGATACTTTGGCTGAGGCTTTCTCACATGATTTGAATAAGCAACTACATACCCCCATGCACAATATTACTAACCTCTCCATGCAGCTGTATCAAAGTGCAGCCATGGCTAGAGTGGCAGGCATGGGCATAACTATAAGATACCCCACCTAGCTCCACATGTGATATTTTGCAAACAAATTCATTCCAACAGAACCTTTGATGGATCCACGCTGTCTGGTCCTAAGGTGAAGGAGAAACGTATGAGGTGTAAGCAGGATTAGATTATGTTAACTGCTGTGAGATTCTGTCCCAACTGTCAGATCAGATGAATGGATGAAATAGGGTATGGGAGTTATGTGCTTACTATAATACCAGATCCGTTTCATCCATGTCCATTAAATGCTGCATCCCCCCTCCTCCTGTCCCCCTCCCAAATTTTCTCTGTAAGATTTGGTATTTTGCTGTTTTCTTAGTACAGGTTTTCACTATGCATCAAACTTCATCTGAGGAGCCAGTTCACAGGGAATTATTGGAAAATTCTGAAGTAGCACAAGGCATTGGAGCACTAGGTAAAGGCTGGATAGGCTCTTGGAAGTGTCTCAGTACGTAACTGTTGTATTGGACAGACTTGGATGAAAAGGATCCAGTGATACGTACATCACTTCCCTTTATTGTACCAATATCTGAGCCTTTGGAAGAATTGTTTTTAGCTCTATTATACAGATACGCACATTTGGCATTGTTAAGATGCATGAAAAGCACACAGGATTCTTAGTGTGAGTAAATGTGTTTCTATATCATGCGTGCACATAAGTAATCAGTGGGCCCATATTAGCATAAACATTGTAATACTAAAATGGGATTATAACACAACACTCACTATCATAAAATGAGCAATAAATAGTTAATCAAAGATAACAGCAATAGCAGCAAAAGTTGTTGTGGCTCCCTTATGGATCACTGGTTGACATGTTGACTTCACCATATGGCACTGTTCTTTGCTTTCTATGTATCTACCATATTTAGCAGGAGTGGTTTGGCCACTATCTTCACAGAAAGTAAAGGCTGAAAAAGGTGGCAAGTGTGCTTTTGTGCCGGAAGTTCCCAGTGACAGACATAGTAGTAGTCTATATTGTCTGGAATCACTTGTGGGAAAATGCACTTCAGCACGTTCAGGTCCTTTGTGATATGTGGCCTTGTGCCTGTACTGCGCTTTTCACAATACTAGTAAATCATAGAACATAGATTACATCCCACCTATCTGCAACTTTATCTGGTCAGACTTTGTTGGCACTATTGTATTCCATTTGAAGGCATTAGCACATCTCACATTAACATTTCACAGAATCTTTGTTTGGTGTGCAAGGCAATCCCATACAGCCAGCTTTGCCAGGAACCTTTTTCAGCTCTTATTCACAACCCACATTAACAATGAGCTGCATAACAACTCATACTGTTTTATCTTTTTCTGTTTTCTTCTACATATCTTCAATCTAGCTTTTAATAAATATGAATTTGTGATAACAGTAGACAGTCTTTTGGTTGCAAGTTTTTGTGTTTATGACTGTTTTTATTGCTTTTAATTCCTCCTTAAAATTGGTAATAGGGATTAAAAGGAAAAAATCAGGTTAAAAAGGAAAAATGTGTTAGAGGGACAATTCCAGTGTTTAAAATTTGGGTCCAAACTAGAGATTATCAAAGTAACACCAATTTTACCACGTTACTCGTATTCCCACCCACAGTGTCATTTTTCTTTTAAATGTCTGATATACCATCAATTCCAGTCCTGTTTTGACTCCCTTTGTCAACTATAATTCGGTTTTACGTTCCAGTCTGAAGTGGACTTACACTTTTCTGCATCTCAGTTTCTCTACCATCCTGAGTTGTTTTACTGTGTTTTTTTTAATTTATTTTGTGATGATATGCTTTTTGTAGAAGCAGTGAACAATTGCTTAAATGCAACAGTCAGTTTTGTTAAGCACTTGCAAGCATACACATATTTACTTATAACTGGTGAACAACTGATGATTAGGTTAGAATTTTGGTTATAAGAAAGATTGTTTTTTGTGGTTCTCTTCAGCAGTTTATTTTGAAGTCAATGTGTAATGACATGCATTTGAGTTTCAGATTCCATCGCCTTCAAACAACCAAACCTAACACGAGTCTTGTTATGTTAGCTACCTTTTATAAGGTCATTATTTAAAATCTGGCCCCCCCCCCTCTTTATTTTAGGTTTGGTCCACATGACTTGCTCTCTGTGACTGAGAAGTATGCCATGGAGTTCCTCCTACTTACCAATTAATCCTAATAATTGTTTCATTTTTAGAATGATTGTTCATTGTGGTTCATTTCTGCTGTAACCACAACGAATAATTATTCTAAAAAGCAAACCTACTGTCAGGAGCAGTGGGTAAGCACCGATAACTAAATCATCTGTCCCTATTTTTGGTATTTGGTCCCTCCCCCGTTATTTTAGGCTATGTCCAGATTGCTTGCTCTAAGAGGATGAGAGGTATGGCACGGAGTCCCTGTTATCAGTGGTTACAAACTGATCCATATATTAAAACTTAGGATTTATAACGATCATTAATTGTGGTTCATTTTTGTAGTAACCACAATGAATGATCATTCTGAAAAGCAAAGTTTTAATGTACAGAGCAGTTTGTAGCCACATAACGAAAACATTTGTCCCAATGTTTGCTTTCTGTTCCCACAGTTAGTCTTTGTCTAGATTACTTGCTTTAAGTGGTGGAGAGGTATGGCATGGAGTTCCTCCTGCTTATCAACTACTCCTAATGTTAATTATTTATTTTTTAGAATGATCGTTCATTGTGGTTTGTTTCACAGGAACCACTGTCACGAAAGGAAATACTGCCAGACCAGCTATCTGGAATTTTCTATATAATTATAAGTTATTTGTGAATATCAACATGATTCGTGTAAGATGCTTGTGTGACAACTGTATTAGAATTGTATGTCATGTGTATATCAAACTGCTTGAAGGTTTTTGCATAGTGCTGGAAATGTAACCACAGCATTCCCTTCTGGAATAGAACAGAAGTGTACATGCACCATTGTAACTGTTTAAATGTATACATTTTAATAGTGGAAACTGGAACACAGGCAGTTAACTTCAGCCTAGTAAATTTTAGAAAAATAGCTGAAATTAAATTACTTTATGACAGCAAGGAGACACAGAGTCTGTGCTGAGAGGTCTTCTATATTGTCTTGGAAGTGTTTTATTGTTTTATGACTTCCATTATTTGCCAAATATCTGAGGTCTATGTATATTCGCAGGTAGATGCTAAATACTACCAGAGTCCAGCAGTGGGGGTTTTCACCTGCGAGAGAGTCAAGTGACGTCATTCTCCAAGCTGTTGCAGCAGTAATATTTGAGATATTAATTTTGAGAGGTCTCAGAGAGAGACAGCACTCTGTATTCAGTCTTGGACATGACAAGAAGATCCATTCACCACACATTTGCCTTGCTCTAAGTAAGTGTAGGGAACAGTAAACCACACAATGGAGTGTTCCGGGGAAAAAAACAAAATAAAAACACAATCCACCTTTGTCAACACTGCCACACCAACTTGTAGAAAAAAATCTTCCACTGCTGAAAGTAGCAATAAAGTATTTATTCCACATGACAGTCCAATAAGAGCAGAATTGCAACAGCCAGTATGATACACGATAATCCAATAAAAACAAGTCTGCAGTAGTCAATATGGTTATATTGTATATAAGTGTAGGGAACAAGATAATTCTCTTAGATACAGTCAGGAATATACAAAGCTTAATTTAGACATTTTTTCTTTATTTGAGACTGTCCTGCAATTTTGTTTTAAATATTTCTTGTGATTTTTGAACTCTGATGTCACTGTCATTATATATTGAGTATTTTCTTGTTCTTATATTATTTATTATTAAATATATTTAAACTTTTCATTATGGCTGATCTGTCTAGAGATATTTATGTTTTGAGAGTAATTGCTTATTTATTTGGTGACACTGTGGGCCAATCCCTAACAACCTTGCTCTTGGTCAAATTGCCATTTGTATTAATATTGATATTTATTTATTTATTTTACATTTGTTGACCGGGAGAGTCCGACTGGATATATGTCCATTTTCAGTGGAGGCCCGGGGAGAAAAGCTCCATACATTAAACAACATAGCATGCAAATAACATTAGTAAATGCAAGATTTAAAAAAGGTTACATAGGTATGAAGTAAAACTAAAATAAAATCAAAACTTCATAGAAAGTACATTAGTTCCAGTTATAATATTACACAGTAAGATTGGACACCCATTGCTAAGGGCCTTAAAGTAGGTGATAAGAAGTGACTGGTAGCAGCAGGGGAAAACTACCTTATACTCTGGGCAGAAGGGGGCATAGCTAGTAAACCTGTACCAGCCTTTCCCAGGTGTGTTTGTAAATCCAACCTCAAAGAGTATGTGTCAGCTACTTGGGCAGGGACATGAAGCACTGGTTGGACAGAGAGAGCGCTGGAGGCTTTGGCTTGGTCACTCAGCTGAGATCTGAAATCTATAACTGTGCCAGTGGGGAGTCATATTGGGGATCTGGAGAAAAAGGGAGAAACCAGCCTCAGACTGTCTGTGGTCTCTGTGTACTCTTAAGAGAAATTGCACTTGATGCAGAGAGCTGCATCTTGAAATACTGTGTGTGTACCTTGTCATCCTCCCAATATACGTCCCCCACTGGTGCCAATGGTGAGGATTGAGACTCCTTGATTACTGGTCCAGTGGTGGAGTGTCACATTTATTGGCTTGCAGTGGTGGGATATCCACATATTTGTATTCAGTGGTGTAGATATTAAATTCCTGTAGCCTGTAAACAGTGGTCACTAAAGAAGTGTGTTTATACGCTCAATCAGCCACATGGTGAAAATTCAGAGTTTCTTATCAAAATAGTTATATTTATTTTTTTTGTTAGCTTAGTTAGTCAGGGAGAGAAGGAAAGGATGTCAGTAGAGGAGTATGGCAAGCTGACAAGGAGTCAGTTGGCTGAGATGTGCTGAGCTAAAGGACTGGGGCATGCCATCTTGACTAAAGCAGAAATGATTGCAGCCTTAGTCACAGCTGCATCACAGACCAGCAACCAGGAGAACAACCAGACTGGCCTTGGAGATGCATGTACAATTCTCAGAAGATGGACAGTTCAACCTTTCCACAGAGGACTTAAAAATCTGTCTGAAGTTAAAGAGACTTAAACTGGAGGCCAAACGTTTGGAAATAGAATCAGCAGAGAGACTCCAACATTTGGAAACTGAGGAAAATGAAAGGCAGAGGCAACATGAAAAGGAGATGCTGACTCTTTGCCAGGGTTATGGAGGTGATGGGGAAGGAAGGAACTACAGAGAGCAGTGGCACTTCACCTGTGTGTCCTGTTCAATCACAGCCTCACCTAAGGCTTTGTCCCTACTTAATGGCGCACTGCTACAGTCATCCCTCTCCACAAAGGAGGAGCAAATACAGACCCTGGGAACTATCGCCCCATTAGCCTGATGAATCTGATATGCAAAGCTATGGAGCGCATCATCATGGACCTAATAAACAAGGATATCAGGAATCTCCAAACTCTGGATCCCACACAGTTTGGTTTTGTGAAGGGTAGATCATGTCTGCTCAACCTGGTTGACTTCTTTGAATCAGTTACCAGAGCTGTGGATGAAGGCAAGGTGGTTCATACAGCCTACCTTGATCTGGCCAAAGCCTTTGATACCATTCCCCACTCAGGAATCATAGAAAAACTCACTAAGCTAGGCATCAACCCCTATATCACTAGGTGGGTTGCAAACTGGCTTACAGATAGAACCCACAGTGTGAAAGTAGCTGACGCCAAGTCAAACTGCCAGCCAGTCGCAAGTGGAGTCCCACAGGGTCCGGTCTTGGGTCGTGTTTGGTATCTACTTCTCTGAAGTCCAGGCTAACACGAAGAGACTCTGGCTGACAAAGTTTACAAATGATTGCAAGTTGGGAGCTATTATTACCTCCCCAAGTGATGTTGACATCCTACAGAAAGACCTCACTGAGACTAACGACTGGTGTCAGAACCATGGCCTTAAGCTTAATGCCAAAAATGTGTCGTCATCCCCTTTGGGAAAACCCCGGTTCCCATGAATTACCACATCGATGGTAGTCCACTGAACACAGAAGGTGTTATAAGAGATATGGGAACCCAGGTTGACAGCAACCTCTCTTTTAACCACCACATTACTACTGTAGTCAGAAAGTCCTTCTGTGTGGCACATCTCATTACTAAGGGTTTTGCATCCAGGAATAAAGAGGTCATTGTCTCCCTGTACTCTTCCCTCATTAGGCCAATCATCGAGTACAATGCCCCATTTGGCATGTACCTCACTAGACACCTGCAACAACTGGAGAGGCCGCAAAAGTACCTCACAAAGAGGATCCTATGCCTTAAACACTTGTCCTAAATGGACAGACTCAAAAAATTCCAACTATTCTCTGTCTCATATCGCCTACTTAGAGGCAATCTCTGCTTGACTTTCAATGCCATGTCTGACCCAGCTCTGTTACAAATGCTACATCTAAAGAAATCTCAATCCCACCACACCACACACTCCAGAGACTTCAACCTCATTATCACAATCAACTGAACAAGCTGGATGGACAGGTTCATAACCCAGAGACTACCCATGCTGTGGAATAGACTTCCCATACATGTCAAACAGGGCACCTCACTGGCCTTCTTCAAGAGAAATCTTGATGAGTGAATGGGAAATAGAAAATTCACAATGGGGATCACTTCAGTGGCTCTACTCGACAGAGGCACTGGAAACTAAGGTTGGGTGGCATGATGCCAGGGTAATCCTATGGGCTAGGCTTGTAAAGGCTCCAGGGCCATTAGCCTAGTACACACCTGTGAACCTATGAAGTAATCGAACCCCAGAAACAACAAAGGTCAGTACATTTCTTCCACAATTTCCAGAGGGTGATCATTTCGATAGTTTTATTCATATGTTTGAAATGGTGTGTAAACAGTATAATGTTGACCAAGGGCTCTGGGTACCTTTCCTGACCCCATTACTCCATGGTAAAAGTGTAACTCCTATTTCTAAATTGTCTGATGCTGATTGCTTAAATTATAATATTGTTAAAATTGTTTATTAGAGTGTTTTAAGTTAACACCTGAAGCTTATAGAAAAAAAGTTTTGTGAGTATAGGCGTAATAGGTTCATAGGTTCATAGGTTGGTACTAGGCTATCAGCCCTAGGGCCTATACAAGCCTAGCCATAACAATTCCCTGGCTATTTCTTCCCACATTATTTACTTTCCTGGACCCCTGTCTAGCAGGGCGACAGACGTGATCCCTGGGGTGAATTTCCTTTCTCCCATCCAATCGTCGAGGTTCCTCTTGAAGAGGTCCAAAGAGGCACTCTGCTTGACATGTATGGGCAATCTATTCCAGAGTCTGGGGAGTCTCTGGGTCAGGAACCTATCCCTCCAGCATGTTTTGTTTATTGTGATGACAAGGTTTAGATCCCTGGAGCGTGTAGCTCTGAGGGATTGGGATTTCTTTAAGTGTAGCATGTCCAACAGCTCTGGGTTTGACATGGCCTTGTATGTTAAGCAGAGATCGCCTCTGAGTAGATGATATGCAACAGAGTATAGCTGGAGTTTTTTAAGGCGGTCAGCGTAGGGCATCTGCTTTAGGCCTGTGATTCTTTTAGTGAGGTATTTCTGAGGCCTTTCCAGTTGTTGCAGATGTCTTGAGAGGTACATACCAAATGGGGCTTGTATTCTATAATGGGTCTAATGAGGGATGAGTACAGTGGGACAATGACCTCCTTTTTCTGGCTGAAAAGCCCTTCGTGATGAGGTGTGCCACATAGAAGGATTTCCTGACTGTTGTGGCGATGTGGTTATCGAAGGTGAGACCACTGTCCACCTGTGTCCCTAAGTCTCTTATCACACTTTCTGTGTTTAGTGTACTGCCACCTATATGGTAATTCATGGATACATGTTTTTCCCAAAGGGATAACAATACATTTCTTGGCATTGAGCTTGAGCCCATGGCTCTGGCACCAAGCATCTGTTTCTGTAAGGCCCTTTTGTAGAGTATCCACATCATTTGGGGATTCAATAATGGCTCCCAGTTTGCAGTCATCTGCAAACTTTGTTAGCCAGAGTCCCTTAGTGTTGACCTGTACTTCAGAGAAGTAGATGCCAAACAAGAGCGGCCCCAGGACTGAACCCTGAGGTACTCCACTTGTCACTTGTCTGGAGCTGGATTTGGAGTCGGCTACTTTTACAGTGTGGGTTCTATCAGTAAGCCATTTAGCAACCCATTGGGTGACATAGGGATTAATGCCCAACTTAGTAAGTTTATCTATGATTCCAGAGTGGGGGATGGTATCAAAGGCCTTGGCAAGGTCTAGATAGGCTGTGTGGACCACCTTACCCTTGTCCATGGCTCTGGAGACTGATTCAAAGAAGTCAATCAGGTTCAGGAGACAAGATCGGCCCTTCACAAACCCAAACTGGGTGGGGTCCAGTGTTTGAAGGTTGCTAATGTCTTTGTTTATAAGTTCCATGATAATACACTCCATGGTCTTGCAGATAAGGCTTGTCAGACTGATGGGACGGTAGTTTCCGGGATCCAAGGTGGATCCCCCCTTGTGGATTGGGATAACTGTAGCTCTGCGCCACTCAGTGGGCATGAAACCTGAGGTGAGGCTATGATTAAACATGATGCTTAGGTGAGGTGCCAGTTCATATTGTAGTTCATGTAGTACACAGTCCGGGATGTCATCTGGTCCCATGGATGCTGTATTCTTGGCTTTAGAGAGTGCGTTTTGTACCTGTGTGGCCGTTATTACTGGAATTTGGCAATCTTCCAGTATTGAGATGGGCCATTTAGGGGGTGAGAGGGGGGTGAAGTTGGCACTGAATCAATCTGCCAGGATATTGGCAATATCCTTTGGATCAGTATATTTAATGCCATTCTGTTTTAGCTCAGAGCAGATCTGAGCATTGCCATTTAGATTCTTGACATAGTTATAGAATGCTTTGTGGTTGTCTTTGGAATCTTTGGCAATTTTATTTTCGTAACTAGCTTTGGAGGATTTTATGAGGCATCTCAGTTTCTTACTGAGGGTAGTAAGGGAGTTTTTTGCATCCTGGGATTTTCCTCTTTTCTGCAAAAGTTTCTTCCTTTTGTTGTAAAGTTTGTTTATGGCAGGGGACCACCAGATTGGCTTTCTTTTTTTGGATGAGAGCATTTTGGTTCTATTTGGGATGGCACGATTCATGCATGAATGGATGTGCTCGTACAGTGCCTTAGTGTAGGATTCAGCAGTTGAACTTTCAGTTCCCGTCTGCATGGGTGTTATGAAGTTTGTCACTTCTGACTTGAGTAGCATGAAGTTGGCTTTGGAGAAGTTTTTTATGGTGGTTTCTTTACTGAGGGGTGGGGGTGGGATGTGGATGTTAAGGGTGATTAGCTCATGGTCAGACCTGACTAACGAGGGGGTGACCATAGGTATGGAGCATTGATTTCCCATGTTGGTAATGACCAGGTCTAGGATATTGGAGCCCCTGGTGGGACTATGGATTAGTTGATCCAGGGCATTGGAATTTATGAATTCCAAGAACCGTTGCGCAAAGGTGTTGGGACATGAGTAGTTTTCCCAGTTAATGGCAGGGTAGTTAAAATCACCCAGTATTAGGGTGTTTGGTTCTATCTTAATATTTTCCAGTATGTTTAGAAAGGTGTAGTGAGAATCTTGGGGTATGGTGGGGGATCTGTAGCAAGCTACAATAAGGCAGATGAAAGTGTGTGTGAATATATTGCTGAGTTAAGCAGTTGTTTTCATAGATGGGTGAGTGGGTGTCAGGCCTCCACATTTGAAGGGCTGGCAGACCTGTTGGTGAGGGAACAAGCCCTTAGCACTTTGCCTGAATACATGAGAATCTGGTTAGCAGATAGGAAATGTAATACCGCAAATGAGTTGGGGAAAAAGGGAGACCTATACCTAGCAAGCAGGACATCACTGCACAGTAAAGGGATACCCAGTGCTGCTCATGGGTCTAAGGGAGCCCATGGTAGGCAGCCTAAACTGCCCCAACAGAGTCTGCCAGTAGCAGGGGAAGCCACTAGTTCGGGTACATGGCTAGGACCAAGGGTTAAATGTTTTAAATGCAACTAATGGGGCCATGTAGCATATAGATGTCCGTGGAAACAAGGTGGGGAACAAAAGGTGGATGAGCCAGTAAGTGGGAATGACATAACGCCATCAGTAAGTTGTCTGGAGACAACAAGGGTACCAAACTACCACAAGAGGTTATATCCTATCTTAGTAGATGGGGAAAAAAGCCACTGCTAAGACAGAGAAAGCCTCTGACCTAACCAATCTGAAGCTGTAGCAGTGAGACTGAAGGTGAGCCACAGCTGCCTGTTGGTACTGATAATTCCTTAGACAGAGTGACTGCCAGGGTAGAGGTGAGTAGTAGTACCCAAGCTGACAGTGAGGCACCACTGTCAGAGGATACCAGACTTCCTGTGGAAGGGGAGCTGAGAAGGATTACAAAGTGGGAGCTGAGACATGCTCAGCTCTCAGACCATTCATTACAAGGCTTGAGGTAGGTAGCTAAGGAGGCACCTGATTCTCAAGAAAAGGGGGAATCTGTGTACTGGGAGAAAGGGTTACTGTATAGAGAGTGGACCCCTGAGGGAAGGCTAGAGGGTGAGAGAATACAGCAGTTGGTAGTGCCCGGAGCCTACTGTCTGGCACTTCTAGCCATAGCCCATAACATTCCCTTTGCCGGTCATATGAGCATAAAGTGTAAAGGGAAGTATTTAGTGTGGGAAGAAATAGCCAGAGAATTGTTATGACTAGGCCTGTATAGGCCCTAGGGCTGATAGCCTAGTACCAACTTATGAACCAAGAGACACATTATGCATAACATTTTTAGCTTAGGATTTCCAGGGATGTAACGGGGTACTGCAGGACCTGTGAGCAGTGTCAAAAGGTAGGCAAGGCAGGAGACAAGGTCAAAGCTCCTTTGATGCCTTTGCCTGTGCTTGAGGAGCCATTTCAGATGGTAGTTATGGATATTGTGGGGCCTCTGAGTACCCCATGCCCCACAGGAAAGAACTATATCCTAGTAGTAATAAATTATGCTACCAGATACCCTGAGGTGGTGACCCTGCCCTCCACTGAAGCAGAAAAGTAGGCAAATGCTTTGTTAGAGATTTTCACCAGGGTAGGTTTCCCAAAAGAAATACTGACTGACAGAGGTGCCAATTTCACATCAGACCTGCTGGCTTGTCTGTGGGAGTGCTGTGGTGTGAAGCACCTAAAGACCACCCCCTACCATCCCAAGACTAATGGTCTGGTTGAGAGGTTAAACTATACACTAAAGACCATGCTATGGGCATTTGCAGACCAATTTAAGAGGGAGTGGGACAAATATTTGCCCTATCTGTTGTTTGCTTGCAGAGAGGTGCCCCAGGAATCCACAGACCATTTAAGTTACTGTATGGGCATAGTGTGAGGAGACCTCTAGATTTGATTTGTGATGAGTGGGAGGGTGAGTGTGAATCCCACAAGGAGTTTGTTGTAGCATATGTCCTAAACCTCAGGACAAGGTTCATGGAAGTCATGGGCTTGGCCCAGAAGAAGTTAACAGAAGACCAGTAGCAAAAAACGGTCTGGTATGACATAAATGCTCGAGCTAGAGAGTATGTTGTGGGGCAGCAGGTTATGGTTCTCATTCCTGTCAGACACAACAAGCCGCAGACAGCTTGGGAGGGACCCTTCAAGGTGGTAAGGAAGGCTAGTGATGTTAACTACATGGTAGAACTGCTAGGCAGGAGGCAGGGACACAAAATGTACCATGTTAACATGATGAAACCTTACCATGATTGAGAGGCCCTTGTGCTGAGTATTTGCAATAAATGGCAGGAGGAGTCTGAGTGGGATCTGGTGACTGATCTCCTCAGTGAGGCACGGACTGACACCTCAGTGGAAGGGGTAGCAATGTCCCAGCAGCTATCCCTTACCTAGGTTTGAAAAATCCAAGCAGTGTTACAGGAGTTTGGGGGTATGTTCACTGAGAAACCAGGGTGCACCCACCTGGTGCAGCACCATGTGGATACAAAATCCCAAAGGCCTATTTAGCAGGCTCATTATAGGGTGCCTGAGAGAGACAAAACAGACTCTGAGAGAAGAGATACAGGAAATGTTGGCACTAGGGGTAATTCAGGAGTCCAGAAGTCCTTGGACCTCCCCAGTGGTGCTGGTACCAATGAAGGATGGCAGCACCAGGTTCTGTGTAGACTACAGGAAATTAAATAGTCACACAGAGTCAGATGCGTACTCCATGCCTAGGACAGATGAAGCCCTAGAGCAGCTGGGTGGGGCTAAGTATCTTACCATTACTGATCTTACCAAGGGCTTGACTCCCAGCGCTAGAGAGAGGTCAGCCTTTGTGACTCCTTTTGGCTTGTATGAGTTCATGAAGATGCCCTTTGGGATGAAAAATACCCCAGTGACTTTCCAGAGGATGGTAGATCATATCCTAGCAGGAGATTTTGCCCTTGCTTATCTGGATGATATTGTCATCTACAGCCATTCCAAGAGCACTTCAGCATGTCATGGAGGTGCTGGGCAGACTACAAAGGGCAGGGTTGACCATTAAGCCCAGTAAGTGTCAGTTGGGTATGGCAGAGGTCTCCTTCCTGGGACATAGAGTGGTTAGATCACGCTAGAACCTGCCAAAGTGGAAGCAGTTCAGGCATGGCCTGCCCCTGTTATCAAAAAGCAGGTGAAGGCATTCTTAGGGACAGCAGGGTACTACAGAAAGTTTGTCCCCAATTATAGTATCATAGCTGCTCCCCTCACAGACCTGACAAGGAAAAAGCCAGATAAGGTAGTGTGGATCCCAGCATGTGAGCAGGCATTCCAGAAGCTTAAAGGAGTTTGGGAGGAGCCCCAGTGTTAGCAGTTCAGATTACAGCAAAGAATTTGTTGTGCAGGTGGATGCTTCAAGCCATGGGGTGGAGGCTGTACTCAGCCAAGTTTCCTCAGAGGGAGAACAGCACCCAGTGGTATACCTCAGCCATAGACTCCATCCCAGGGAGGAATGCTATGCAGCTGTAGAAAATGAATGTCTTAGTGTGGACACTGCAGAAACTTCAACCTTATTTGTATGGAAGAAAATTCGCTGTAGTTACAGAACACAATCCCTTAACATGGCTACATCGATCCAACCATCAAAATGCAAAGTTACTAACGTGGAGCCTAGGGTTGCAGACATATGATATGATAGTGCAGTACCACAGTGGGGTTAGCAGTTCCAATGCAGATGGGCTCTGAAGACAGGGACTGTGTTTAGGTATTTCCAGATAGGCTCATCCCTCTCAAGCAACATTTTTCAAGTGTCACTTGAAAAACTAGCTTGAGTCTTCGAGGGGGGAAGAAATGTCATGAAAGGAGATACTGCCAGCCCACTATCTGGAATTTTGTAAATAACTGTATGTCATTTGTGAATATCAACCTGATTCATGTAAGATGCCTGTGTTACAAGTGTATTAGAACTGTATATCATGTGTATATCAAACGTCTTGAAGGTTTTTGCAAAGTGCGTGAATTGTAACCACATCATGCCCTACTGGAATACAACAGAAGTGCACATGCACCATTGTAAATGTTCATATGTATATATTTTAACAGTGGAAACTAGAACATAGGCGGTTAACCTCAGTCTAGTAAATTTTAGAAAAATAGATGAAATTAAATTACTTTATGGCAGCAAGGAGACACAGTGTCTGTGCTGAGATGTTTTCTGTATTGTCTTGGAAGGGTTTAATTGTTTTATGATTTCCACCATTTGCCAAAGATTTGAGGTCTTTGTATTTTCACAGGTAGATGCTTAATATGACCAGATTCCAGCAGTATGGGGTTTTCACCTGCAAAAGAGTCTGATAACAAGAAATGATGTCATTCTGCAAGCTGTCCCAGTAGTAATATTTGAGATATTAATTTTGAGTGGTCTCTGAGAGAAAGACAGCATTATTTATTCAGTCTTGGACCTGATAAAAAGACCCATTCACCACACCTTTGCCTTGCTCTGAGTAAGTAAGTCTAGGGAACAGTATAATTCTCTTAAATACAGTCAGGAATATAGCAGAGCTTAATTTAGATAGTTTTTCTTTATTTATTTGAGACTGTCCTGCAATGTTGTTTTAAATATTTCCTGTGATTTTGAACTCTGATATAACTGTAATTATATGCAGAGTATTTTCTTGTTCTTTTATTATTTATTATTAAATATATTTAAACTTTTCATTGTGGCTGATCTGTCTAGAGATATTTAAGTTCTGAGAGTACTTGCATATTTATTTGGTGACACTGTGGGCCACTCCTAACAGCCTTGCTCTTGGCCAAACTACCATTTGTATTAATAGTAATATTACACAGTAAGATTGGACACCCATTGTTAAGGACCTTAACGTAACTGATAAGGAGTGACTGGTGGCAGGGAAACTATCTTATAGTCTGGGCAGAAGGGGGCTTAGCTAGTAAACCTGTGCCAGCCTTTCCCAGGTGTGTGTGTGTGTGTGTGTGTGTGTGTGTGTGTGTGTGTGTGTGTGTGTGTGTGTGTGTGTGTGTGTGTGTAAGTGTGTAAATCAAACCTCAAAGGTTCTTGGGCAGGGACACAAAGCACTGGTTGGACAGAGAGGCTGCTGGAGGTCTTGGCTTGGTTACTTAGCCAAGATCTCAACTCTATAGCTGTGCCAGTGGGGAATCATATTGGGGATCTGGAGAAAGAGAGAGAAACCAGCACTGGAATGACTGTTTTCTCTGTGTACTCCTAAGAGAAATTGCACTTGATGCAGAGAGCTGCATCTGGAAATACTGTGTGTACCTTGTTGTCTTCCCAGTGTACATCCCCCACTGGTGCCAGTGGTGAGGACTGAGGATCCTTGATTACTGGTCCAGTGGTGGGGCGTCACAACCACAATGAAAGATTTTTTTAAAAAGCAAACTTTTGCTGTCAGGAACGGTGGTTAGGCACTTAGAACTAAAACATCTGTCCCTACTTTTGGTCTTTTACCCCCCTTATTTTAGTCTATGTCCAGACTTCTTGCTGTAAGAGGATGAGAGGTATGGTATGGTATGGAGTCCCTAGTACAAATGTTTACCATTTTGTCCATATATTACAAATTTGGATTTTACAATGATCTGCATTGTGGTTCTTTTCTATTTTAACCTCAGTGAACAGTCATTCTAAAAGCAAAGTTTTAATGTACAGAGCAGTTTCTAAGCACTTATAAGTAAAAGTCCATGCACTTTTTTTACCCACCTTCAAAGGGACTTCAGGCAACAAGTCCTCTTATTTGTGGAGAGGAAAGCGTACGAAGCAGACTGACTGTCTGTATTTTGGCATCAAGTCCACATATTAGCCTCATATCTGTGATCTGTTCCTCAAAAGGTTTGTAATTATATGCCATATCTCTGAGGATTGAAGTCTCCTACATAATAGCATGTGCTTGAATTTCAGACTTCATCCACTAATCCATCCATCCATCCATCCATAACCCCTTTTTCCCATTTTTTGCAGATGGGGTCGGGGTGTCACTTCAACAGTGACAATCATTTAGAGCCAAGGTTTACACCATTGGGTGGCTAGCTATGCTGCGGTAGTTCTTTCACATCACAGATTTACATGCACACTCAAACCTATGGCTAATTTAAAGTGTCCAGTCCAAAAACCTATCATGTTATTCTAGCAACTCTCTAACTTGATGAGGTCAATAATTAAAATCTGTCCCTATTTTTGCTCTTTTGTTTTACCCATTATTTTAGGCTTGGTCCACATTTCGTGCTCCAAGATGCTCAGAGGTATAGCATTGGATTTCCTCTTATAATGGCTTACCAATAGCTCCTTATACTAAAACATTGGTTTTTAGAATCATCATTTATTGTGGTTCATTTTGGTATTAACCACAATGAATGATCATTCTAAAAAGCAAAGTTTTAATGTAAGGAGCAGTTCATGAACAGTTATAAATAAAACATCATGCATTTTCCTATCCACCATCTAGAGGACTTCATGGATAAAGGCCCCTTGATGGGGATGAAAGAGCCTGGAGCAGATGTATTAACTATCTGTATATTTACATAAAGTCCTCATACTAGCCTCATATTTTTGACCTGTTCCTCATGACATTTGTGATTTTCTGGCAAATCTCTGAGGACTGAAGTCACTACAGTACCTAAGTTTATAAGGCCAATATGTAAAATTTGTGGTTGGGTTTCACACTTCATATCCTTCAGAAAATCCTAGGTAACAACAATCTTGTTATTCTAACAACTTTCTAAATTTCTATTGTCAGTATTTAAAAACTGTCCCTATTTTTGCGCGTTTGTTTCCCCTAAAATTTCAGTTATAAGTGGTTACCTACTGCTCATTTTGTTAAAACTTTGGGTTTCAGAACAGTCATTACTTGTGGTTCCTTTCTGCAGTAACCACAATGAACAATCATTCCAGTAAGCAAAGTTTTAATGTAAGAAGGAGTTGTTAAGCACTTATAAGGGAAACTTAATCCATTTATAAGTGCTTACCAGCTGCTGAATACATTAAAAGTTTGTTTTTTAGAAGAGTCATTTGTTGTGGTTGCTACAGAAAGGAACCACAATGAACAGTTGTTCAAGCACTTATAAGTAAAACTCCATGTGCTTTCTTACCCACCACTAAGGGGACTCACGGATGAAGACCCATTGATGGTGGGGAGGAAAGTGCATGAAGCAGGCCTATTAACTGTTCGTATTTTTGAAGAATGGCCACATATTACTCTCAAACTGTTACATGGGGGACTCATAACATTTGTCAGTTGATGGCAAATCACTGAGGAATTGAAGTCACTACGTAAAGACCTGCATTTGAGTTTCAGACATCATATCCTTCATGAAAATCAAAGCTAACAACAATATTGTTATTAGCACTTTCACAGTTTATAAGAGCATTATTTAAAATCTGTCAGTATTTTTGACTTTTTGTCCCCACACCCCATTATTTCAGGCTTTGTCCAGATTTCTAGCTCTAAGAGGCTGAGTGGTATGGCATGGAGTTCCTCTTATAACTGCTTACCAATAACTCCTTATATTAAAACTTTGCTTTTAAAATGATCATTCATTGTGGTTCCTTTCTATAGGAATCACAATAAACAATCATTCTAAAAAACAATGTAAGAAACAGCTGGCAAGCAGTTATAAGTAAAACATTGTGTGCTTTCCTGCCCACCTTTTAAAGGACTTCATGGAAGAAGTCCCCTTGATGGTGGGGAAAAAAGGTCATGGAGCAGAAAAGTCCAGATATTAGCCTCATATTTTTGATCTGATCATCATAAAATTTGTGATTTTCTGGCATATATATATATATATATATATATATATAATGTGTGTGTGTGTTTGTGTGTGTACTTATGTCTGTGTGTGTGTACATATACAGATACAGACAGCTCTCTTTATATATATATATATATATATATATATATATATATATATATAGTGTGTGTGAGTGAATATGTGTGTGGGTATGTTTGTCTATGTATGTATATATATATATATATATATGTATATATATATATATATATATATATA
The DNA here is from genome assembly GCF_019279795.1 of Protopterus annectens. Classification (NCBI taxonomy): domain Eukaryota; kingdom Metazoa; phylum Chordata; order Ceratodontiformes; family Protopteridae; genus Protopterus; species Protopterus annectens. The sequence goes on along the minus strand of NC_056747.1, from coordinate 43,863,989 downwards.
TATATATATATATATATATATATATATATATGTGTATATATATATATATATATATATATATATATATATATATATATATACATATATATATTTGTGTGTGTGCATATCTATCTATATATATGTGTGTGTGTGTGTGTGTGTGTGTGTGTGTGGGTGCACAAATATGGGACTATATCAGAAAGGAAAAAATATCGAGCAGCAAAGCAGCGGAAAAACTAGACCTCGAACTTCAAAAACACAAAACCAGGAACTGCAAGACACCAACCATAAACAAAAGTACACCATTTCCGATAGAACACTCGAGTGATGTTGATAGTAATCCACACGGATGTGTTGCATAATAATAGTAGATTTATTGCGCGCGCTTTCGTCTTGGAAACCAAGACTTCATCAGAAAACAGTTAAAATTCAAAAACACAGTGCTTTTATACCCTTGAACTAATGAAATAATTAATTAGCAATCAATTATACATCTTCTCTGTCATACTTAAAGCAACATACCAATATTTTGTGATTTTTAAAATGTTTTAAAAACTCCAAGTAAATGAAGCTATACAAATACAATGAAGTATGACACTAGTATATTATATGTAAATTAATGACAATAATAATAAAATATAATTTAATATGTACCATATACATTAATGAGAATAAAATATAACTTTTTCTACTTAAAAGGAAACATTTAAAGCTTAAATGAATGGTATTTTAATACAGGCATAATACTACATGCTTCATTAATACGTGGAGGGTGGGTGGAATTCAGTCTTAGCTGCCCCTTTAACTCTTCCCTATCTAACCTGTTTTTCCAATCACCACCCCTGATGTTATTACCAAGGTTCTCAAGAATACCAAAAAGAAAAGTTTTACATAAACTATTACCCTTTAAATGCTTGTAGAGAGCATTATTATCATCCTCACGTCTAATGGCATAAAGGTGCTCGTAGATCCGTCTACGCAAAGCCCTTTCAGTTTTGCCAACATACAACTGTTGGCAGTTCTGACAAATATAAACCAGTTGCTTGGAGCCACATGAACCTCTCTTCAAGCACACCTTTCTCTTAGGGGAACCGATTTCCACCCAGTCAACCCCTAAAATATATGAACCACAACTCCTAGTTCCTCTTGATGTATCATTTATTTTTATAGGCTGTTCCAGTAAAAACTTAAGGTTATTATTAGTTTTTAACACAAAGTGAGGTTTTTTGCCTACAAAGTCCATAAGACCGTCCTCACCCTTGAACATTACCCAATTTCTCTTCACTATTTGTTGGATGTCATTACTGAGTAACCCATATGCCAAACACATGGATTGACTATAGTTTTTGTCCACAGAATATTCAACAGGGTTTGTTAAAATCTCATGGGGTTTACCCAATAGGGGTACAAATTTCTTACCCCATTCATTTAAAACCTCCTCACACCCAGGATGTAACAAGGAGATGGGGTAATCCCTATCCATAAAGAGGTTGACCAGAGTAGCTATCTCAGTCTTACAAATCTCTTTACTAGAGCACATTCTGGCTACCCTCACCATTTGGCCCTTCACAATGTTTTTCTCAATGTATCCTGGATGACAACTGTTATACTCCAAATAGTCGTTTGAAAATGTAGGGTTTCTATATATTCTCGACACAAAACAACCCTTAGTATTATCCACAGAAATAGTTACGTCCAGATAGTTTATAGACTTATTGTCTTGTGTAGCAGTAAATTTTAAGTAATCACAAACAGTGTTGATGTAAGCAAAAAATTCCTTTATAGTGTTGTCCCCCCTCCATAAAATAAAATGTCATCCAAAAAATGGAGGTAGGTCCACCATTGATCTGAGAATTTGCTGTTAAATATATATAATTTCTCCCAGGAATACATAACGAGGTTCGCAAAAGGGGGCACAACTAATACCCATAGCAACCCCTTTTGTCTGTTTGTAAAACTCCCCCTCGAATATAAAAAAAATATTTTTTAAAATAATTTCCTTAAAGACCATTACAAAATTCATTAAAGTGTTGCTTAAATTACAAACATCTAGTAAAGCTTCATAGAAAAGGTTCAAACCCTCACAATGGGGAATAGAAATGAATATACGTACCAATATTTCATGATTTTAAAATGTTTTAAAAACTACAAGTAAATGAAGCTTTACAAATACAATGGAGTATGACACTAGTACATTATATGTATTAGTATCATCTTCATTGTATTTGTATATATATAGTTTCTAAGATGAAAGCGAGCTCAATAAATCTACTATTTTTATGCAACACATCCATGTGGATTACTGTCAACATCACTCGAGTGTTCTATCGGAACTGGTGTACTTTTGTTTTTAGACCTCAAACTTGCTATTGTGGGGGGCTGCACCCCCCTAAATATATATACTAACTCCGAGATCACACTATGTGAGGAAAGGGCATATATTCCAATCTTCACTGTACCACGAGCTGGCAAACAGCACTTTGAGGTCCGGTATTTTCGCTGTTTTGCAATTCGATATTTTTCCATTCAGTCTTCTGATATAGACCCCACAAATATATATAGATATACAGTGTGCGTGTCAAAATGGGTGTATGGGTATATGTATATTTATACAGATGTAGTATATATATATATATATATATATATAGATAGATATATGCATATGTGTGTGTGTGTGTGTGTGTGTGTGTGTGTGTGTGTGTGTGTGTGCGCACATTTGTTGTCTGTGTGTGTTGTGTGCATATATATATATATATATATGTGTGTGTGTGTGTGTGTGTGTGTGTGTGTGTGTGTGTGTATATATATATATATATATATATATATATATATATGTGTGTGTGTGTGTGTGTGTGTGTGTGTGTGTGTGTGTGTATATATATATATATATATGTATATTGTGTATTTATTTGTTGTTTGTTTACCGGGATAGTCCGACTGTATATATATATATATATATATATATATATATATATATGTATGGGTCGACTTCAGAATATTGACCGTTCAGAATGCCGACTTTCATATGGCCAACACCATATGATCGACATTCCGAAAGACTGACATCCTGAAATAGCACCATTTACCTACCTGTAAACACAGTAAAACTGAGTTATGCAGAGGGACAAGCCCCCCTGCACCCCTACACCCCCTGCTACTGAGATCGCACTACAGTGCAGGAATGGGGAATCTCCCAGTCCCACACTATAGCGGGATCTCTGCTATCATTTGCCGACCTTTCAAATGTTCGCTCATATGATGTCAGCAATATGAGTTTCGAACATTTGAAAGTCCGAACAAATGAAGGGCTCCCATATATATACCGACACGCCACTTCGCCGACACATAAACCACCGACACCAGATAACCGACAACACACAAAACCGACAACGCAAAACACCGAACACCATTACACCGACACACTAAACGTAAACAACACATTACACTACATAGCATAGCCACTAGCCCTAACCCAAACCCTAACCCTAAGGTCCGACACTATCGCACACTCACCCTACCTGCACCCTAACCCTAACTCACTTAACCCACCCCTAACCCAAGGTCCGACACTATCGCACACTCACCCTACCTGCACCCTAACCCTAACTCACTTAACCCACCCCTAACCCAAGGTCCGACACTATCGCACACTCACCCTACCTGCACCCTAACCCTAACTCACTTAACCCACCCTACACTAAACTCCGTCACGATCACACACTTACCTTACCCGAACCCTACCTCCCTACCTCCGACACTACCACACACTCACCTATCCCACCCTTAACCCAAAATCCCACAACAACGCACACTTACCTTACCGATCCTAACTCCGTCACAATCGCACACTTACCGAGACGCGCTCACACGTTACCCTAATTGCTGTATCCGCTATCGTCACATCACCTTTCCGGTAAACTTACCAGTCGTTCATTTCGTCTCCCTCTTCCGCGTGTCGGTCAACTCGGATTCGGCACATCACCTTGTCGGTAAACTTACCTGTCGGCCATTTCATCTCCCTCTTCCGAGTGTCGGTCAACTGCGTTTTCGGTAATTTAAAGTAGACCCATATATATATATATATGTATATATATGTATATATATATATATATATATATATATATATATATATATATATATATATATATATATATATATATATATATATAAAATAGTGTTTGTGTGTGTATGTCTGTGTATCTGTATGTGTGTGGGTGTGTATATGTGTGCATGTATGCATGTGTGTGTGTGTGTGTGTGTGTGTGTGTGTGTGTGTGTGTGTGTGTGTGTGTGTGTGTGTGTGTGGATGCTTATGTCTGTGCTATCTGATAGGACCCAGGAGGTTAGAATCGGTGAGGCCACCTCTGCAAAAAGGCCAGTCACCAGTGGTGTCCCCCAGAGCCCTGTGGCATCTATTTCTTGTATGTCAAATCTGAGGTCAATGGCCTTTGGCTGACCATGTTTACAGATAATTGCAGACTGGGATGTAAAATGACATAGTACAGTTGTGTAAAATCTTACCATAATGGTAGATGTCCTTCTCTTCATTGTTGCAGTATTCGCTGCCTCCCTCCAACTCCCTCTTGTTTATCATTGTTGCAGTATTCATTCCCTCCCTCCAACCCCCTCTTATTTATTCTGCATTTTTTTCCTTCAGGATGTGTATGGACTCCTTTGTCATATGATGTCTGTTCTCTTCTGGGGCAATGCATTTCTAGGTACTTGTGTCTGTAAGTCCCTTTTATGCCCTATGTTCTGTGTGGGGAGCATAAATGTGACGTATGGCACAAACAAGCTCTCTTTTACGTTTATTTATACTTGCCAAGCGACGGGCTGCCCAGGGTGATATCTCAGTTTTGTACAGAATACTGCAGCAGTGAAGAGAAGGACATCCAACTGTTATGGAAAGATTTTACAAAACTGTACTTTCTGTCACTTTGCTCTGTCATCACTACCATGCATACCTCTCAACTGTCCAGATTTTGGCCTCATATTTATGGTCTGTTCATCATAAAATGTTGATTTTCTGGCAAATCACTGAGGATTGAAGTTACTAAATAATGACACACATTTGAATTTCAGACTTCATATCCTTCAGAACATGCACACTAAGAATTTCTTTTATTCTACCAACTTTCTAAGTTTATAAGAGCAGTATTTAAAATTTGTCTCTATTTTTGGGTGTTTATTCCCCTTTATTTCAGGCTTTGTCCAGTTTTTTTGTGCTAAGAGATTGAGAGTTATGTTATCATGTAAGTAAGATGGAATGGAAATAGTTTAAATGTTACAGACACTTGTTAGGTAGTGCAAACTGTTAGGATGATTTTAGAATGATGCCAAAAAGCTGTACAGTATCATTTCAGTTATTTGTTTATATATAACAACAGTGGAACTAGAAATAGATTCATACAGATATAAGGTTAAAAGACAAAGAAGTGCTGAAAACTTTTAACCTTTGCATTATTCATACTTCTACAGAGGTACCAGCAGCCAGCTTGTAAATGATAGTGTATTTGTCTAGTAGTAGTCAGAAGTCAGCACATACCAAACTAGAAGCTGAAAAAGGAACAGAAGATTGTGTCTACTAATGCTCCAGCCATCAGTCACACACTTGCTTTCTACGGAATTACTAGCAAGTCAGAAAGTCACTACACCAGGCTAGTATTCAAAAATCAGAACGCAGTAAAACATGAAATGAACGAAAGAGAAAAATGGTTTCCACTACTGTTTGCCTCACTCAGATGCTTTCTATAGGTAAAAGCCATGTCATAAAATTGTTGTAGTTGGCCAGGATTCACAATCACCACAGAATCCAATATGAAATGAAAGGCACGAAAAACTCTATTTACTAATGTTTTAAAAGCCTTGTAGTACTGATGTGTTTTCTATAGCAGCAACAGCAGTCAGGTCATAAAATGCATGAAAGGCTACTTTTCTCAGTGTGTAAAATGCACAGATTAAACTAATGAATGGCTCATAGGGAGAGCTGTTGTCAGCACAACTGCAATTTGAGATAGAATTCGGCTAACACCTTTGAAACTTCCTGCAGGCACTCTTCCCCACCCCCCCTTCAGCCAAAGGTGAGCATGCTCAGAAAGGCAAACCTGAAATGTAAACAAAGGCTGATTCAAAACAAAAACATCCCTGGGATTTTCCCTTTAAGCTTGGTAGAAGTGAATCATATATAAGAGCTTATTTTGTGTCTGTTCATAATTCACACTGCCTCACTGGCATATTGGTTCTGTGCCTGGAAAAAACCCCACACTGGCTGGTTTGCCGAGCTCAGAATCCCCTCCTCTGACTCTCTATGATAAGAGATTAGATAAGCCCCTCCCATCAGGAGAAGCCTAATCTCTATCACAGAAAGTCAGTTATCCAATTTTTTACTGCCAGCTGTAGGACCCACACAGCAGCCTGATTTGATGACTTCCGGACTGAGATACATACATTTCCTTCGGGAACTTCCCTTCCTCTGTGTTATTATATGATTTTGATTTATTTCTGTTTTATTTAAAAATATGTTTGCATTTATATGTTTGTGTGTGGACTTTCTATTTTATTTATTTGGGAATTGTAAACTTACTATTTTATTTGCTTAATACTGATTTCATGCAGTTATAGGGCTTTTCTCAAGTGCTTTATGACTTCTGTGATGACCCACCACTGCCAACCAGTAACCAAGAAGCCTCAATTGTCACCACTGGTACCTGTGGGGGAGACGTTCACTGGGAGGACAACAAGTACACATGCAGTATTTCCAGATGCAGCTCCCTGCATCAAGTGCAGTTTCCCTTAAGAGTACACAGAGACCAAAGTCAGTCTGAGGCTGATTTCTCACTCTTTCTCCAGATCACCAATAAGACTCACCACTGACATAGCTACAAGTTAAGATCTCGGCTGAGTGACCAAGCCAAGACCTCCAACACCCTCTCTGAGGTTTGATTTGCACACACACACACACACACACACACACACACACACACACACACACACACACACACACACACACACACACACACACACACACACATCTGGGAAAGGCTGGCACAGGCTTACTAGCTTTGCTCCCTTCTACCCAGACTAAAAGGTAGTTACCACGGGCACCAATCACTCCTTATCACATACTTTAGGGCCCTTAACAAAGTGTGTCCAATTTTACTGTGTAATATAAATACTAATACAAATGGTAGTTTGACCAAGAGCAAGGCTATTAGGAGTGGCCCACCAGTGTCACCAAATAAATATGCAATTACTCTCAAAACTTAAAAATCTCTACATAGAACAACCAGAATGAAAGGTTTAATAATAAATTTATTTTTATTTTTTTATTTAACATTTGTTGACTGGGAATGTCCGACTAGGTTCCACAGAGCCTGTTTTCAGCGGAGGCCCGGGGAGAAATGCTGTAAATAATAAAATAACAAGACAATACTAAATATGTATTCACAGTGACATCAGAGTTCAAAACCACAGGAAATATTTAAAATAGTATTGCAGTACAGGCTCACACAAACAAAGAAAAACAAAATCTAAACTAAGCTTCACTATATTCCTGACTGTATCCAAGATTGTTGTACTGTTCCCTAGAAACTTGCTTCATTAGAGCAAGCAGATGTGGTGAATGCTTCTTGTTGTTGTCAGTTCCAAGACAGAGTGCAGAATGCTCTATCTCACTAAGAGACTTTTCAAAATAATAAAAATAATATCTAAAATATTGCTGGGATAGCTTGCAGAATGACATCACTTCTTGTCAGTTCTAATACATTTGTAACACAAGCATCTTATATGACAGACAGTTCTAATACATTTGCAACAGCAAATGACATATAATTATTAACAAAACTCCAGCCAGCTGTGCTGGCAGTATCTCCCTTCATAACAACGTGTACTGGAAAACTGAAGTTCTGTGGTATCAGTGAAACACTAGGAACTGCCTCATGCATGTAGGCCAAGATGCCTGTTGTTTCTTCTGTTTATCTTCTTTATTTTGATGTTTTAACAGGAAAATCTTGCATTTTTTCACATTTTCTTTTTTATGAAGTTTACTTCTGATTTAACACTGCTATAGCTGTTATTATTAAATCACAATTTTACTGAAAATTACTTTATTTGCATTTTCTGTGGAGGAGTTTTCATTTCTGACAGGGGAATCGCTAAGTAAATTATATTTATGTTGTTTTAAAGGTTTCTATTTGATTTAAGGGCATATATCTGATTTGTGTCACTATTTGGACAAGTAGATTTACTTACTAATATGACTGTGTGTGCTGTTGTTTATAACACTGTGCAGATTGTAGAACAAGGTTTATCACAGTTTAAACTGTTTCTGTTATATTTTATGCAGTTTAGCCCTTTTGTCTGTGTGGAAGCTTAGTTTATATTTTCTGTTATTGCTGCCCTTAGTTAGCATTTAATAGTGTCAGTGTATTATTCTAGCTGGTGTTTTTCCTCTGACTTGATGGATCCTGCTACATCTGCAACCCCACCCCCCACCCATCGAATCCAGTTGCACCTAAAAAGAAACAAAGTCAATAAAAACACAACTCAGCACATGGTTTGGGAATCTGTTGTTGCCTTAAGCTGGCCAGCAGACTACATACCTTTTTTCCCATTACCGCCCAGTGTGAACCTGGAGCCCTGTGGGGTACAGGGTCAAACACATCCTCCAGGGCATTTCTAGTATCTGATTCTAGTGTGGGTGATCTAACCTTTTATGTGCAGGAGAGGTCATGGATAATAAGAGACCCCTTGATGCCATATACTTTGCCCTCCAGTGTAGTTCATAGTAAGAAGAAACAGAAACTTCATCACATAACAATCATGTCATTACCATGTATAGGGCTGATGTGATTACCTTAGCTAAGACTGTTATTGTATGACATTCTCCAAGACTATGCTCCTTTACAGAGTGACTATGGGGCTACCTTGTCTAACGATCAGTCTAACACTGCAGGTTTTGATGGGGTGATACAGTAGTAAACATTCTGAGTCCATCCAACCTGATTCTTCTGAAGGTGAACAGGTTCAAAAACCCAAGCAAGTGTTCACCTTTCCACAGATGCTAGCCTGGTTTACATACATGCATACTTACATACATACAAATATTTCAAACATGGACATTAATGTCCTTCTAGCCTGCCAATATATCAAAACAGTTGTTCCCATAACAAGTGTCCAGGCTGTTTTTAAAAACAGCTAAACTGTGCTTGCTTTAATGTTATTTGGTAGTCTAACAATGCATCACCTGCTGTGTCAGAGAACCAATTAGTGCACTTTTCATTCCTATAGAATCTTGTCTGATGATTCTCTACTATTTTTGATAACCCCAAACATTCCCACATGTAGTTTTCTCTAAATGCCTTATATACACGAATAAGGTCTCCTCTTAAATATCTATATTAGAGACTGAACATGTTCAGATATTATAGTCTTTCATAATAACTTAAATTTTAGCAACCATGATGCCTGTGGTATATTTCCACTGTACTGTTTACCTATGCTTGTTTTCTTCTAAGGTTTCCATATTGCTATTCCATATTCAAGTTTGGGTCTAAGTTTAACTAACAAACACTTCATCATTTCTGATTTCCTAGGTTTTATAAATATTTTTATACTTCTTTAACTATCATTAACAAATTGCTTGCTATGATTAGGAAAAACACGAAGCATTATCTTCCCATATACCCAGGTCCTCGAATGAATCTATGTGTACTGTATTAAATATTCACCTTTCAATTTATGTCTCCTAAATATCATATGCTTAGTTTTTGATATATTTATCACCATATTATTCTCTTTGCCCAAATGGTCAATTCAGTCAAGTTATTTTGCAGACATACCCTATTTGTAATGCATGTAATCAGATTACCCAATTTCAAGTCATCTGCATATACATAGACTATAGAAAACCTCAGATGAAAAAGATAGATCTGAAAGATACATTTTAAACAAGTAAGGGCCTAGCACAGAGCTCTGTGGGACACCCTGAATGTAACCTCGAACTTCACCTCTCCAATTGCTGTATGATACTTGCCATGTTTTATTTGTAGGCAATGCAGCTATCTATCTTCTCAAGAGTACATCAGTACCAAGTTGTTCTAATTTATTAATCAGTGTTTTGTGCATGACCTTGTCAAATGTTGAATTTAAAATGTTTCCTTCATAGCTGTAACTTATCCAGTATTACCTCTGCATTATTTTTGCACAACATGAAAGTAAACTTAAGGGTCTGTATGAGTCTGGGTTTGTCCTACTTCATTTCCTTTAAAGACAGGTTTAACAAGTATATATGAGTCTGGTTTGTCTTACTTCGTTTCCTTTAAAGACAGGTTTAACAAGTATATATGAGTCTGGTTTGTCTTACTTCGTTTCCTTTAAAGACAGGTTTAACAAGTATATATGAGTCTGGTTTGTCCTGCTTCGTTTCCTTTAAAGACATGTTTAACAAGTATATATGAGTCTGGTTTGTCCTACTTCGTTTCCTTTAAAGACATGTTTAACAAGTATATATGAGTCTGGTTTGTCCTACTTCGTTTCCTTTAAAGACATGTTTAACAAGTATATATGAGTCTGGTTTGTCCTACTTCGTTTCCTTTAAAGACAGGTTTAACAAGTATACATTTCCAGTCTTCAGCTGTATTAGTTTACTTCAATTTGGCAGAATTATTTACAACATATTAACCTTTATTATCACTGCACAAAATAACAGTCAATCTGATGTTATCATTTTCATTCATTCCTAAACTGTAAGGTACTGATCCGACTTGGCTGCTTTTTTCTGCTCGTGACAGACAAAAGCACTCGATCTCCTCCCTTAACCATAATGCCTTAGTCACCAAATGTACCTCAGATCTTATTTGGTGCCTTAGCATATGGATATGGTCACAGCAAACTCTAAGGTTTAGCTAACAGGTTATTCGTAGGTGAAAACCTTTTCTTAAAATTGACTTAGAGCTTCTTTTGCCATATAAATCATATTCTTTATAGTGCTATCCTCCCTTTTTTATTGCATTTTTTGTGTAAATCTTATTACCACAGTTGGTATTCCCTTTCTTGTACTTTATTAGTACTTCTCCACTTACTGTTGTTGGTAACCTTTCCCCCGTTTTCCCCTTATTTTCCTAGAAAAAACAAAAAAACTCAGTTTATATTTTTTCTATTTATTATTATAGTACTTGTTAATTTAGTACTTTAAAATGTCCAAGAAGCTTTCAGGTTTTAAAAAATGTGTGGCCTACGGCCATAAAACACCTTTGTCAGATAGGCACTTTAAATGTGTCTGTTGTCTAGGCCCTGCACATCTAGACTCAAGTTTTGATATCTGCAAAGCTTTTAATCCTAGAGCTTTGATAGACTGGAAAAATAAACTGATTTTAAGAGGTTTGCTCCCTTCTAAGTCATAAGCATCATCATCTAGGGCTCAACCCCCCCCCCAAGAAATTAGATAAAAAAAGATGAGAAAAAGCATTCCCTGGATCCAGCCTCTCCTTCAACTCTGGGCTCAAAACCTCATTGCAAAGTTTCAAAACCTTAAATGTCTCCTTGGATCCAATCTCCACCATTGGTTTTGGATCCGGTTTCCTTTTGCCTACCTTCTCCTTTCTTAGATAGGTCTCCTAAACATTATCACTCATGAGGAGTGTTGACAGCGTCTTCCACTTGTTCCTCAAGAAGTCTGACCAAAGCCAGTGTGGACAGGATGATGAGGAAGTTACTCTTGATCCAAATTCAAATGGGGGTTCTTCCAGCTCCAACCCCATTGAGTCCAGAGACCTTTGTTAGTACTATCCCACCAATACTGCCTCCTTCTGTGATCCAACCTTTGGTTTTGGAGTAGTTGGATCTAAAGATTCTGTAGTCAGCCGCATTGGATCCAAAGATCACGGTATCTCTGAGTGGACCAGCTCCAAGCACTTCAGAGCTGGATGACTCTCAGAGCCGTAGTGTCAGTGCTGGGTCTGGGGTGGTGGAGTCTGCTCCATCCTCTGGTAGTCTACCTTCGGGATGAAGGGAGTCAACAGTCCGGAAGTGTGTCTTCTTTGAACCTTCGATTTTTGTTTTTTTTTAATCTCAGAGACTTTCTCCTTTTGAGATAGTGGAGAGAACTTTCTCCATTCCTAGAGTCTGGATGTCTCCTCCCTTCTCAGCTCTGACTTCCCAACCCTATTCGTCTCCACGTCTAGACTGTCAACTTCCTGTACTATATGGACAGGCAGCCCAGATAAGTCACCAGGATACCCAGCATGATGTATTAATTTCCTCTGATACTTCACTGGAGCATCCCACCAAAGAAGTTCCCAGGAAGAAAAAGTGCAAATGGAGGCACTTAGACTCTTCACAAGAGTCTGTCACAGAGGATGCCGATTTTAATGAGGGGAAGGGTCCCAAGATCACCACTTGATGATGTCTCTTTTGAAGACATTCTAGAGCTTCTAAAGTGAAGGAGCGGTTGATCTACCAACAACCCTTCCCAACAGGAGTCAATATTCCTTGCGGCTTTTGGAGCTGGAGCATCAGCTTCCTGGGTGACTCCACCCACCAGTGAGCTCATTGATTTGATCTCTTGATGGGTGTTGAATGACCCTGACACTATTTAGCCAATCCCCAAGAGACCAGATAGCATCCTAGCACCACTGAATTACAGGGAGTTCTGGAGCAAGAGAGTACCAGTTGTTGCCATGGTCATAGTGTCAGCCACAAAAAAGGGACTAGCAGAACAGAGTTCCTCTGTTCAACCTCCTAACAGGAAGTCTAGGGTGCTGGACAGATTCAGGAAGCATGTATATGCTTCAGTGACCTTTACCCTTCATTTGCAGAATTATTTGGCACACTTCATAAGACTCCAGAGGGATTTGATTAAGGAACTTATCAAATCCCTTTCTGGGACCATTTCTTCTGAGACAGTGAAAACTATTACCTCTCATTTGGCTACCCTCTAATCCATTTCAAACTCGTCCATGAGACTTTTCTCCCATGCAGCTGAAGGTACCTCATGGGCAGTGGGTTCAGGCATTTCCATCAGGAGGCATGCTTCAATGTGCTTGTGTGATTTTGTAGACCCCCTTCAAGTTTTCCGTTGTCAGTGCTTCCTTTAACAGAAGTCCTTTATTTGGAGCCAAAGTAAAAGTCACACTCTCCAGGTGGGAGCAGGAAGGTAAAACCCTGTCTCCTTTGGGTATATGTTTTTCGACCCCTCAAAGGACCTTTTCTAGGAACAAATGAGACGGATGAAAAATGTGGTTCAGAAAGTCCCAGGGTCCCTTCTAAGATCCATGTGGAGATAGTTCCTCCAGTGGAAAAGGTGGGAAATCTAATGGAAGATGCCATCCATGCAGCAGAGGTGGTCTGCAGAACCATGGATCTAGAGACACCTTCTCTGACAGATCCTACCAGTGTTCCTGAAAGAAGGCCTGACTGTCCATCGCTGGAGGCAGTCAGGGGTCATTTATGCCTATACCAGATATCCTGGCTTGACATTACAAAAGATTTATGGGTGCAGAGAATTATTTCCAGACGTTATATAATACCCTTTTCCCTACCAACCCTTTGATAGTAAACAAAATCCCCGATTAAAAGGTTTGCTTGATTTCATAACCAGAATCTTTCTGAGGATTTAAAAAATTAGGTTTTGAATGCTCCTTTAAGTTCTGAATTTGTGTTTGGTCCTGCTGCTATGAAAATTTTCAAACAGTGAGGGATGGTAGAGGTAAATTGGTGCATGAGTACCTAGAATGTTTCATTTTCCCAGGTTCTCCCTTAACAAGGCGTCCAACTTCAAAGGGCAGAAAAACGAAAATCACAGCCTAACAACAATCAGGGTACCAAGAGGAAATGTCAGGTAGATAATGCTTCCAAACCAAATAAAAGGTTACCTTCCCCCAAAAAATATCATTCCACTGCTAAAGAATGACTGGCCCTTCCTCCTGTCCCTCCTCTCCTTTTCCCTTCTCCCATGCTTTAGATCAACCCAGCGACCTGGCACAAATAGTCTCAGGCAAGTAGGTACTGAGAATAATTCAGTGAGGATAGTCTTGGCAGTGGAAAGAAAATATGTCTCCCTTCAGGGAAGTCTGCCCTCACCCGCTATACAAGACATATCTGTTGTCTCCGGTGACCCTTCATGTGTTGCAAACAGAGTAATGGAACCAGTTCCTGCACCCCAAAAAGGAAAAGGATTTTTCACCAGAATCTTTTTCGTACCCATAAAGTTGCTATCATGGAGACTATTGTCTTACCTAAATACCTTTCTGAAAGTACCCATATTCAAAATGCTCACCCTGCAAGACAGTCCTATCCCTTCTTCTGGACCACTGTTTTATGGTGACATTACATTTAAAGGATGCTTATCATCAAAGTCCATTTACTCCCAACTTCAAGTTGACCCTACAGATGTCCTGTCTCACACCCTCAGAAAGATTTGTCTTCTTTGGGTGTGTGATGGACAGAGAAAAAGTATGACTTTTCTACCAGAAGGCAAAACCCTGACTGATCAGAACATTTACAGGGATTTCTCTATTTAAGAAGCTGCTTCAACAAGAAAGTCTTTGAAAATTCTAGGCCTCGCACCATCAGTGACCCTCATGACACCACTGGCTAGATTCCACATGAGAAAGATTCTTTGATACTTAAAAAAAATTGTGGGATCCAGCACCTGCTTCCTATGGTGTTCAAGGTACCATTGCTGGATTTACTGAAATATGAGTTGTAATGGTGGAGGGTTCAAATGTCTCTATATCCAGATCTACCCTTCTCGCTGCAGACCCTAGTTCAGTCAGACCAAAAGGATTTATCATATTTTGCATGTCAAGCAGTGCCACAGGAGTTCAAGTGTAAAAGATGAATTTGGTCCTTCAGATGCTACAAAGCACATAAATGTCAAAAAATATTAGCAATGATAAAGACCTTACAAATTTTTCACCACTTGTCTCCAAGTTCCCATTGACTGGTCACAGACAACACCACAGTCATGTGGTACCTGAACAAACAAGGGGGTACAAGATCATACCCTCTTTGCAGGTTGGCAGTAATTGCCTGGAAGCTAGCCTTACAGCATTCTGTGATGCTTTAGACATCATACAACCTGTCAGATCAAACTGGAATCTCCAGACAAAGGTCTGCCTGGATTTGGTCCAGATGTGGGAAATGCTTCAAATAGTGCTGTTCGCCTCCTTTCAGAATAGAATGTTGGAAACATTCTGTTTGAGCCATCCTTGCAGCCATCCCTGGGGGACAGAAGCATTCTCATTCCCTTGAACTGGAATGCTCCTTTGTGCATTTCTGCCCTTTCCACTAATACTGAAAGCACTTCTGATCATTGTGGAATCCTCCTTTTGGCCCAGGCAAGTTGGGCAAGTAGAAAAATCTTATGTTTACAACTGGAAGAGGTTTTTGTCTGTGATGCTTACCAAATATTAAAGGACCCTGTATAATGTGTTTTCCTCTGGTTTTGCAATATTTGTGTGAGCTAGTCAACAATGGCTTATCTTGTGCATTTGTCAGAGTGCATCTTGTGGCCATCGCAGCTTATCTGCCCTTGGATCCCCCTCTTTTGTCATTTTTTGTGATCAATTTATGAAAGAATGTTGCACTTCCCCCTCAAAATCAAATTCCTTTTCCTTGGAATCTCAACCTCATTCTTGGAAAATTGACCTTATCTCCTTTTGAACCTGTTTTTCAGGCTGATTCATCAGTTGGAGAAGTGCTCTGACTTCTGTAAGGTGAGTGACTGAGCTGCAAGCTCTCCTGGTAGGGCAACCTTATCTGATTTTCCACAGAGTTATTGTACATACTTATACATCTTTCATGCCAAAAGATGTTTCTGAATTTACCTTGAATGAAAGCCATCAGTCTCCCAGTGTACTTTCTGGAACCTTCTGGAACCTAAAAACAAGGGAGAGAAGAGTCTATATATCTTGGGTATGCACAGGCAGCTCAAGTGCTACCTTGATAGAATTAAGCCCTTCAGGAAAGCTGAACAGCTGTTTATTTCCTCCTCTTGGGCTAAGAAAGTTTAACCTGTCTCTAAGCGAATAATTGCTCATTGATCCTCTGCTATTTTTTTTGTTATTCCCACAATAGTAAATCTGTTCCAGGTAAAGTTAAGGCACAGTCCACCAGAGCCTGGGTGGCATATTGGAAAAGAATGGAATCTCAAAGTATTCCAGAGGCAGCAAGCTGGTCCTCTGTTCATACCTTTGCAAAGCACTACAAACTGGATTCTTTCTCAAGTTCAAGAGTAGCCTTTATGTTGACCATTCCCCAGGGGCTCCTAGATTTTTATCCTTCCTCCTCCCAGGTAGAGTAAGTTTTGGGAATCTACCCATATTCCACTGAGGCAGTGTGAATGATGTGCTTAGTACATGTGTGTAAGTTCTACTTAGCTGTAACAGTAGATGTTTGAATTTCACACTGCCTGAGGTGGAAGCACCCACCCACCATCCCTTTTATTTTTGTATATAGGTCAATAGTATCCAAACATACTCGGAGGCTCTGATCAAAAATCTACCAAAACAGCAGAGGCCACCAAAGCAGACACCCAAACAACTACCACCTCAGAACACAACACCTGCAACACATAGACCACACAGTCAGAGTGTCAAGCAGTCACAGCCCTTAAGGCCAAACACAATGCCAGACACACTAGTCATTGGTGACTCCATAGTCAGACACACACCAGACTGAGTAAGGAGAAGGTCACAGTAAGCTGCCTGTCGGGTGCTAGAATCCGCCACATAACGCATGCACTCAGGTCTCTCAATCATTGTCCATGCTGGTGTTAATGACGACTACATGAAAAGAGCATAGAGAGGCTCTCTGATTATGTAGCCCAAGCAGGTATGACCCTGACCTTGAGCAGTATCCTACCTTCACCAAGAATGATGCCACAATACAGAGATAAGATGATCAGCTTTAACAATTGGCTTAAACTCTGGTGTCATTCAAAGGGGATCCAATGTCTGTCTGCCTGGGATGACATGCTGCTCAAATTCTAAACCTACCACCCTAGAACAAAACAAAGAAAAAAAACTAAGGGTAATGTTGCTCAATGCCAGAAGTCTCAACCTCAAGATGCCCTTCTCAGTATGGAGAACATCGATGTCTGTGCTGTGACAGAAACCTGGTTCAAGGCTCCTGAGAGCACCCCAGCACTATCAGGTTTTATCCATATTCATCAAGGACACCCACACCTCAAGATTGGTGGCATCGCACAATGCATCGGAAACCATCCAGGTGCAATTAACCATAGGCAAGACTGCTCTGCAATTTGTAGCATGTTACAGGCCACCCTCACAAACTCAGGAACCTCATATGGCCTTCCTGAAAACACTGGAGGGATAATGTATCTCCGAACACCATCATACTAGGTGACTTAATATAGACTGGGAACACTACTCAAGCCCAAACACTCTAGCCCAAAAGTTCCTGGAATCCATAAACTCAAATGCCATGGAACAACTAGTCACCATCCCCACAAGAGGAGAAAACATACTTGATCTCATCATCACGAACATGGGAGCACAATGTTCTCACTGGTGAGATCAGATCACAATGAGCCAGCGGTTAACATTACTCAAACCGCTGAATCACTTACAAATGCCTTCTACCAGCACCTGCAGGGCTGCATGGATCAGGCAATCCCAAGCAAAACAAAGACTCTTAGTCTGGTGGACCCCAGCCATAAACAAACTCTACAACAAAAGGAGAAAGCTACTACAAGATAGAGCAAAATGATCACTATAAGTAAAAGCTAAGAGCTCTCATAAAATCATCCAAAGCTAATTTTGAGAAAAAATAGCTAAGGACTCTAAAGACAACCATAAGGCATTCTTTAGCTATGTCAGAAACCTAGGAGGAAACTCCCAGATATGCTCAGAATTAGTTCAAAATGATGTGAAGATTACTGATCCTACAGACATTGCCAACATACTGGCTGACAGGTTCAGTGCAAACTTAAAGGAGAGATATCTATACCAAATGATTGTAGCCCCCAAACATCTCAGGTGAGAACTGCTCTCTTCAAGGCAAAGAACACAGCATCCATGGGACCTGATGGTGTCCCCGGCTGTGTGCTCTATGAACTCATTAGGACAGCTGTTTAATCTTAGTCTCACCTACTGTGGTCCCACTCCACAAAGGCGGTGCCTCCACCGACCCTGGAAATTACCGTCCCATTAGCTTGACAAGCCTTATCTGCAAAGCCATGGAGAGGATCATAATGGATCTCATAAATAAAGACATAGGGAACTTGCAGACTTTGGATCCAACCCAGTTTGGCTTTGTCAAAGGCAGATCATGCCTTTTAAACTTGGTTGACTTTTGAAACAGTCACCAAGGCCATTGGACGAGGAAAGGCAGTCCATACAGCCTACCTAGACCTGGCGAAGGCTTTTGATACAATACCTCACTCGGGTATCATTGAAAAACTCATCAACTTAAATGTAAACCCATACAGTACAAGATGGGTTGCAAACTGGCTGAGTGACAGAACCCACAGGGTCAGAGTTGCTGGCGCCATGTCAGACTCAAAGCCTGTCACAAGTGGTGTCCCACAGGGCTCAGTCCTGGGCCCACTCTTGTTTGGCATCTACTTTTCTGAAGTACAAGCAAACACAGGAGGGTTATGGCTGACAAAGTTTGCAGATGACTGCAAACCACATCCAACACAGATATCCTTCAGAAGGGTCTCACAGAAACGGATAACTGGTGCCAGAGCCATGGCCTAAAGTTAAATGCCAAGAAATGCATAGTCATACCCTTCGGGAAAAATAAGGTTACCCCTAGCTACCATATAGGTGGCAATCCCCTGAACACAGAAGAAGTTATTAGGGACCTGGGAACCCAGGTTGACAGTAGCCTTTCATTCGACACTGATATTGCTAAAGTAGTTAGGAAGACCTTCTACATTGCCCACCTTACCATGAAGGGATTCACATCTAGATCAAGGGAAGTCATAGTCTCCCTATACTCATCACTCATCAGACCAATGATCGAGTACAATGCCCCATTCGGAATGTATCTGACCCGACACTTGCAGCAGCTGGAGAGGCCACAAAAGTTCCTCACCAAAAGGATAAAGGGTCTCAAAATCTGTCTTATGCTGCCGAACTCCAGTTATATTCAGTTGCTTACCGCTTGCTCAGAGGTGACCTATGCCTGACATACAAGGCCATGTCAAACCCAGATTTGATGAACATGCTTCATCTCAAAATCTAGATCCAGACTTAAACATAGATTCATCACCCAAAGACTCCCTATGCTGTGGAACAAAATCCCGGTTTATGTGAGGCAGAGCACCTCGCTGGCCTTGTTCAAGAGGAATCTTGACCAATGGATGTGAGATCGCAGATACACCCTTACCTCAGTGTCACTGCTCGACAGAGGCACAGCAAAATAATGGGCATAGTTTCTCCAAAAAAAGGGTGGCGTAAGCCACAAAACTATGGGCTATGGGCTAGGCTTATAAATGCCCTCGGGCAGATAGCCTAGTATGAACCTATGAACCTATGAACCTATTCGTGTTGGTGTTTTGTTTCTGTGAATTGGTTGGTTTCAGGCAGTTCTTGCATCTGGTCCTTCTCGGTTCATCCAACTTAGCACTAAAAGTCCGAATAACTGACTTTCTGTGACAGGGGTTAGGATTCCCCTTTTGAGAGTTTAGCCAATCCCTTATCACAGTGAGTCAGAAGAGGAGATTCTGAGTTCTGGAAAGCTGCCATTGTGGGTTTTTGTAGACACAGCGCCCGTATGCCACTGAGGCAGTCAGAAATTCAAGCATCTGCTGTTACAGGTAAGTAGGACTTGCGCAATTGTACTTTATAAGCATGTTTTATTGGACCTGGTGTAATATTCAGATATGAATTTAATGAACGGTGTATTAGATGGTCCTACTTGGTAGAATAAGGAGATAAGATAACTGAGCAGTATGAATGATGACTATGAACTTGAAGCCTTGCCTTATTTGTGGCCCTCCATCAGTAGAGTATGATACTGTAGCCTTTTGCCTAGAACAAGTCATAATCTGTGGTCTGATTGTGCCTGATTTGACTTTGCATATATTATGTATGAAGCCAGTTGCAGCTCAGGAACTATACTCATAACTGCTAAGGAATAGTTTTTTGCCATTGCATAGTGCCTGCAGCCATACTAATCAGTGGTCTATGATTTTCAGGGATGTCCCTGATTTTGGCTCTACATTTTTCTCTGACCCTCCTAATATCTTCTAAAACTGATAATTCTGCATGAAAAGGTGATGGATTACACTTACTATTCACAATAATTACAGTTCCGTATGACCTTGACTTTTCACTTATATTAAGAGTAAAAACAAACAAACCAACTTTTTTGAAAAAGTTTGGCAGGAGCCAAATGAAAGCGCTTATTTGATACTGTCTGACTTTCGTTTTTTGTGGATTTACTTGTTTTCATTAAACTTTCGTCGAGCAAGTCCGTTTTTTCTTGGTTTTCACTTATATTCTCAGCTTCTTAAATTAATCATCCTTGATTATTTCTGGTTTTGTACATGATTTTGGAGACAAAAGGCATGCCTGCAATAGGCCAAAAATATGTATCCATTTACTGAGAAGTCTGGAACATTTCACATTAAGTGTAGTTTTGCTACAGTCATACTGCATGCTAATGAAGAGGCATGTGGCAATATAAAAAATGCTTCTTAAACAGCAGCAAAAAACAGCAGCTTATAGTTGTGTCCTGAATTATCTTAAAATAACACTTGACTACAAGGCAACATCATCGAAGGTGTTTCTTTATGCATTAACTGTGTTCAGACCACAGAGTAATTAATGTTTGTGCATTCAAGAACTGCTTTTTTTCTTCTAGCAGCAGAGATCTGCTCAACTCAGTGGCGTAGCTAGCAAATGTAACTTCAATACTAAACAGCATCTGCACCTAACGCAACAATCAGTCAGCAAATTAAAAAAAGAAAGAGAAACCAATTTTAACCTAGGGATTTTCCGGACTATGCCTTTAGTGGCAAACAGAAATCAGACTGGAAGTACTTCGAACCACAAGGCAATTAAAATTATATCTGATATTGTCTTCTTCATTCCTCCTCTTGATAGGGTCTCTGATCTGACCTTTGGATCCGGCTTGCCCATATTCTATAGACTTGGATCCGACTCTCAAGCTCCTCCCTACTATCCAAAATGTCCAGCATCCAACAAAGTACCTCAGATCTCGTTTGCTGCTTCAGAGAACTGGACGCGGATCTTGTTTTCTCAAGCTTGGGTTAGAAAGTGGTTCCTAGTTCTTGCTGTTTTTCAGCTTTCGGTGGATTTTGTAAGTCCTCTTTTTCATGTAGAAAAAAAAAGCAAACAAGTGTAGGTTAGCTTCATTTCTGCCGTTACTTTTACAAGTGCATTAAAGGTTAGCAACTATCTTAAAGTTAATATGAAGTTAGAAATTAGAGTTAAAAAATTTAGGGTTAGAGATTTAGAGTATAAAAACTTTGAATTAGAAATTGCCTTTTCGTTGGTGACAGTTGGTTTTGGCATATTTTTTTTTTTCATTGGGTCATGGCGGACACACCTGTACCCGGCTTTAAAGACTGCACTTCTTATGAGCATAACATCCCCAACCAGGATGCCCTCAAGGCGTACATGTACTGCCTGGGTGCTGACCATTTGAAAGTGTTGTGTAACATTTATGCCACTTTTAATACACGGGCTCTAGCAGACCATAAAAATAAACTTATTCTTAGGGGCCTTCTCCCCTCCTCAGCTCCAGAAGCTTAGACCCCTTCTGTGGTTTCTTCCTGTTCATCTCCTGGTGCTCCTAAAGAGTGTAAAAAGAGGTCCCTCCCAGCTTCCCCTAGGGGACTCTCTGGAAGCTAAGAAGCCCAAGAGATCTATGGATCCAACTTCTTCGGATCCACAGAAGTTACCTCCTGGTTGGATCCTACAGCCTCTACGGATTCGGGGGAGATTATTACTATATCTCCTACTCCCTCATTAGCTCCCACATTGGATCCCATACCTCTGGGTCCGAGAACCTCGACGATTTCTCCTGTGCCTCTAAGTCCAAGCATTCCCAGCCCCCCTTGTTGGCTTCATGTAGGTCCTCCAGAAGCTGCTCCAAGGCAGATAGGGACAGAATGATGAGGAGATTTCTCAAGGCCCAGATCCAGATGGGGGTATTCTCAGCTCCATCCTCTGTTGGATCTGTGAGTTACCCAGACCATCCCATCAGGTCTCCTTCTCCAATCCGACCATCTGTTTTGGAGTCACATGATTCGGTACTACTTTGTGCACTGGGCTCTGCTCAGAGGAAGCTCCCCTGCTTGATGCTGAGGATGCCCTTGATTAGCCCTGTTATGGCCTTTTCAGAGCAGAGCGAGTCTCAAAGCCATGATGTCGGTGCTGGGTCCGGGGACTGGGGTTGGCTCCATCTTTTTTAGTGCCATCCCTTCCCTTAGGCGCCTTGACACTTGACAGCTCAGGTCCCATCCCTTCTGGAGGCTGTGGATCTGGAGTGAGTCATGCCCATTTTTTCTCAATAGTTTTAGCTCCAGGGGAGATGGAAGTGGCTTCTCCTAGTCTTTCAGCCTTTCAGATAGTGGAGAAGGTTTTCTCCTGAGTTGGAGATCTGATGGTGCATATTCCCCAATCCACCCCTAAACCCTCATTGGATCCAGGCTTTGCTCCCTCTTACCCTGCCATGAGTCTTCCTCTCCTGAGCAGCTTACTAGAATTCCCTGACCAGGAGCAATCCCCTTCTTCTAATACTTCCCCAGAGTACCCAGCTGAGGAAGTCCCCGGAAAGAAAACGTGTGAAAGGAGACACACCAACTCCACGTTGGAGTAACCAAGGATACTGACTTCAATGAGGGTGAAGAATCCCCCGAACCCCACCTGAAGATGTCTCCTTTGGGAACATTTTAGAGATCCTACAGCAGAAAGGTGGGTGGTCTGCCCAACCTCCTTCCTCTGAGGAGTCAGTACTCTTGGAGGCATTCAGAACAGGCCCATCTACATCTTGGGTGACCCCCACCCCAGGCAGATGCCCAGGTGGATTTAGTGTGTCTCAGAGCATGGAAGGAGCTGGACACTATTGAGCCCATACCCAAATGACTCGATCAGTTTCTGGTACCCCCTGCAGACAGAAAACACTGGAGTAAGGTTCCTGTAGCCGAATCCATCTTGGTGGTGGCAGGCACCAAGAAAGAGCTGGCAGAATAAACTGCCAATGTCCATCCAACTAACAAGGAGTCTAGAGCACTGGACAGGTATACCTCGGCCACTTTTGCGCTGAGGTCTTTGAATTACCTGGCTCATTTTACTTGGCTGCAGAGAGATCTCATCAAGGAACTCTCAGCCTCTCTCTCTCAGAGTCTATGCCTGTGGAGGAATTTAAGAAAGTTTCTCCCAAGCTGACCACTCTTTCATCTATCGCCAACTCATCAGTGAGGTTAATCTTGCATACCATGGAGGGCATCTCATGAGCAGCTGGTTCAGGACTTTCCCTAAGGAGGCATATCTGATTTTTGAAGAGTCTTTTAAGGTGTCATTTGTTAATTCCCCTTATGATGGCTCTTCCTTTTTTGGGCCGTCAGTTCGATGCACTCTTACCCACAGCAAAAAGGATGGAAAGACCCTTTCTGCTAATGGATTCAAATTTTCTACCCCTCCCCCCAGAGGTCCTTCTCCAGGAACTGACATGGAAGGAAGAAAATGTGGTTTCGCAAATCCCAAGGGGCTTTCCAGGACCTGCACGGAGAACCCTCCTCTGGAGGCATGGGGGGGTTGAGGGTAGACGCCCCTCCAGAGGCAGAGGGGGGTCTGCAGAACCAGGGATTTAGGGATCCCCCTCCCATTAAGCCCTACTCTAATCCAAGCCAGGGACTATTTAATCCAGTTGTCACACTCCCTGGGCATCACCATAAACATCAGCAAATCCAAGCTGACTCTGGTACAGCCAGCATATTCGTCTGGCCCGTATAATATCCACAAGTGATGTTTTTCAAGGGAATGTGAAGTTTTAAAAAGTATGTTGATCCATAGGGGGTACCCGAAAGAAATGGTCATGAAGGTGTATGAAAGTATTAAAGAGAAAAGGGAAAAATGTGAGATTGTACCACTTATCAATTCCTCTATTACTTTATTAGGGGATATAGTTATGGGAAGGCCTAAATGACTTCAGGATATCAAAGGAGCATTTATTACTGATTTCTGCAATGAGGCATATGAGATCAGGAACATCTTGCATGAAAACTGGAATATTCTTTCCATTTCAAGGAAGTGGCCAGTATATTGGGTGAAGCCCCCCAAGTGGTGTATAGAAGAGATAAAACCTTGAAAAACTGTTTAGAATATGTGACAATAAATTGTGGTTCATATAGTAGCAACAAAAAATGGGGGACTTACAAGTGTGGTCGTTGCACACAATGCAGGGTTATATTAGAGGGGGACCATATTTGGGTTAACCATATGAACATCCGGTCTAAGGCTTATAGCAATTGTAATTCCATAGGCGTCATTTATGTGGCCAGGTGCCAGAAATGTGAGCACTTCTATGTCGGGAAAACCAACAGAAAATTAAGAGAATGCATATAGGAGCACCCTCTGGACATTAGGAAGGGGGAACATAAGACTGCTTTAGCTAAACATGTTATGGAATTCAGTGACCACAACTTTGGTTTCTTTTGTGTTAGAATGTGTGGTGAGGGACCTCAAGGGGGGGCCATGAGAAGATATTCTGGAGAAAAAATAACTATGGTGGCAGATAAGATTGAATGCCACTATCCCCTCCCGGCTTGAATGAGGCCCTGTCTATCTCTAGCATCCTAAAGCTTAAATCTTGCATTGTTTAACTGTTCAACAAAGTGAAATTCATTGACGTGCATGATTTTGGACATGAGCTTACTCTTGAATTAACATTAATATTAATATTAATGTTCGTATTTTAACTTTTACATCTAATATGTATGTTTTTTAACTGGGAAGTGTTGGCATCTAATGTATTATTCAAATGGTGTGATTTTAACAGGTCATGTGACTAGGGAAGGTATTTAAGGATGATGATTAGTACTGTGCAGTGATTCTGAAGAAGTTTTTCAATGAAAGCGCTTAATCCTTGAAGTGTTTTAATAAACCTGTGTTATAACTGTGGTATACTCTCCCATGTGTTCTTGGATTTACCTCTGGGCTGACCCGCTGTTGGAGGATTTTCAGTCTGGTCTGTTTTTGTTTTTGTAGTTACCCAGTTTTTGTGTTGAAGACCCTTTCGGCTGTTGGAATCAAATTTTCTACCCCCCTAGTGGTCCTTCTCCAGTAACCAACATGGAAGTAAGAAAATGTGGTTTTGCAAATCCCAAGGGCCTTTTCAGGACCCGCATGGGGAACCCTCCTCTAGAGATGGGAGGGGGTTGAGGATAGATGCCGCTCCAGAAGCAGAGAGGGGTCTGCAGAACCAAGGGTATAGGGACCCCCTCTCCCATTAAGCCCTAATCTAATCCAAGCCAGGGATTATTTAATCCAGTTATCATACTCCCTGGGCAGCACCATAAACATCAGCAAATTCAACCTGACTCTGGTACACAACCTGGAGTTCATAGGTAATTAGCTCAACAAAAGGGATCAGATAGCTTCTCTTCCTTTTCACAGAGTAACCATTTTGAGAAATCAGGTACAGGAACTGTTAGCCCAATGGATGCCCATGGCTTACTTGATTATGCAGGCCCTAGGGTCCATGACTGCAGCCATTTTATTGGTCCCCTCTAGCCATATTTTTCATGCAGGTTCTTCAGTGGACATTAGCGGCACAATGGTATCAGCCGTTTGTCCTTTTGCATCAGGTTGACTGCCATTTCCAGATGTCACCTCAGTTGTCAGACAGCATTATTGTAGGCAGACCATTCTTGAACAGCTCCCCTATAGCCACCGTGACTACGAACGCTTCCCAGTTGGGATGGGGGGACATTGCAATAGGAAGATGGTCCAAGGCATGTGGTCCCTACATATCAATATCCTAGAAATGATAGCAATTCTTCTAATGTTGCAAGTCTTTCAGCTGTCATTGAAGACTATTGCAGTACACACTGACAACATGTCTGTTGTCTGGTACATCAACAAACAGAGAGGAACTCGGTCCTACCCCTTACATAGGGAAGCCACGAGGGTGTGGGAATGGGCAATATCTTCAGACCTCCTTCTAGTTGCAATGCATATTCCAGAGGAAACCAATGATCTGGCGGACAGACTCTGTGGATCGCTCCTGGTTCCGCACGAGTGGTCCCTCAATCAGTCAGTAATGAACATGTTCTTTAGACTTTGGGGTCAGCCTTGTTGCGACTTATTTGCCTCTCCCCTCAACAACAAATGTAGCAAGTTCTACGCTCTGATTCCTCTTGCGGGGAGTTCCTAAGGGATGTACAAGTCCACGAATGGCCCCCGGGTCTTCTGTATGCTTACCTTCCTCTTCTGCTCATCTCAACGTTTCTTCAGAAGGCAAGCAGGTTGAAAAACTCAGTCTTCCTCATTGCTCCTTCTGGCTTCATCAGGTGTGGTTCCCCTTCTCTTATCTGAAATATCCTCCTTGGATTCTGGAGCCAAATCAGGACCTCATTTGTTAGCTATCAGGGATGCAGCATCTGAACCTTCAAGCCCTCAAATTGACCACTTGGTTTCTCCACTACCAACTATAGTGAGACAGTCCAGGCTTAAGTCTCCAGTCTGAAAAATTCTTCTAGCCTCGCAAAAGGCTTCCACTAAAAAAGTCTACACTATTAAGTGGAAGAAATTAGTTATTTGGGCCAC
Source organism: Protopterus annectens (assembly GCF_019279795.1). Taxonomy (NCBI): domain Eukaryota; kingdom Metazoa; phylum Chordata; order Ceratodontiformes; family Protopteridae; genus Protopterus; species Protopterus annectens. Next base: position 43,837,242 of record NC_056747.1, on the reverse strand, counting down.
AAGCGGGAACACTGATCTTTTCTCAGCACCAATTTCAGACTTCTTGCTATTTCTTACCACCCGTTTTGATGAAGGTGCTAGCTTATCGACTGTCAAATTACAATTAGCTGATATTTCCAATTTTCAGACTGCAAGTCAATCCTGTTCTCTGTTCACCTTTAGAATATGTAAATCCTACATGAAAGGTGTTTTTTTTATTAAGGCCCCCAATTAAGGACTCAGTTTCCCCTTGGGACCTCACTCTTGTGTTGTACGCTTTGAACTAGGGACCTTTCAAACCAGCAGCTAGTTGCGACATGAAGTCTCTGTCATGGAAGACAGTCCTCTTGGTGGCTGTAACTTCCGCTAAGAGGATTTCTGAATTACAAGCCTTATCCTCCAAACCTCCTTATATCCTTTTTCATAAAGGCAGAGTGCCCTTATGCACCAATGCGTCCTTTATGTCCAAAGTAGCTACCGAGAACAATATTCATCAATCCATCCAAATACCAGTGTTCTTTCCCAATTTCTCTAATAAAGGGAAGCATGTTCGCCATCTCCTAGATGTTCATAGACAACTTCATTTTTACCTGCACAGGACCTAACAACACCGGAAGTCTGATCAGCTTTTCGTAGCTTTCTCCTCTAATAGACTTGGACAAGCAGTATCTAAAATTACCTTGGTGAAATGGATATCTGACAGCATCTCATACATTTACTTATCCAAGGGATTGGAATTAACTAAACCTCCTAGGGCACATTCCACCAGAGCTATGGCTACTTCTACAGCCTTCTATTCAAGAACTTCCATTGATGACATTTGTGCGGCAGCATCATGGCCTAACAGTATATCATTGTATCACATTACAAGTTGGATGTCATATCCAGAAGCAGGGCCTCCTTTGATTCAGTGGTGCTCCGGCATATCCTTCTATGAGGGCCACCCAGGATTTACATATCTGGGGACTCTGACCCTATCGTGAGGAGGAATGAAGAAGACAACATCAGATTAAAAGGTTATGTCTTACTATAACTTGGCATCTGTGTTGTCTTCCTTCATTCCTCCTCACTTTCCCACCCAACCATCCCCCTGCCTTTCTCTTCTAGAGGAACTTGGATGATGAAGGGACTGTTATGGTCTATGTCTGACTCTCTTCTGCCATTCCTTTGATGTGTGGGTGTTGAATGTTTGGAATCGGCAACTCGATCTGAGGTACTTGGGTGGATGCAGAACATTATGGGTCAGAGAGAGGAACTTGAGAGTTGGATCCAAGTCTGTAGAATCTGGCTGAGCCAGAGAAGAGGGTCTGATCTGAGACCTTATCATGAGGAGGAATGAAGGAAGACAACACAGATGCCAAGTTAAGACATAACCTTTTATTTAGCCACAAGCTGCACTTTACTTCCAGCATCTCAGCTCTTATGTACTGTTCCTAAGTCATGATACGTAAGAAACAAAAGTAATTAATTATTACATGTTGTTTAAAATATTAACTATAACACTTCACTTTAGAGTAAATTCTCCTAAAATGTAATTGATTTTGTTTACCTTGCTAAAATAGGTTTATGTGAAAGATTGACTATCATTTCTTTTCTCTCTAGTTATAAATGTATGATTCTGATGTCCTTTTCATTCTTCCTCAACAAATGGGTTTGGATCTGATTCTTGGATCTGACTCTGCCACATACTCTAGACTTTGGATCCAACTCTCAAGCTTTTCCCTGTACCCATAATGCCCTTCTCCATCCTGAGTACCTCAGATCTAATTTACCGCCATAGTGCTCAGACGCAGTGTCCTTCTGTTGAGTGATAATGTTAGTATTTTTGTAAGCCTTTCTTTGGCATTTTTACCTAATTACCTTCTTTTACCTTTTTCGCAATTTCCTTCTTAGTAAATGCTTTAGCATTAGGTTTTCCTTACTGTTTTATGGTAGTTCTTTTACCATGTCTTCTTTACCCTGTAAAACAGGGTATCTTCTTGATTGCCATTGTTAGTAATCTTTGATGTTGTCAGTTTTCATTCTCTCCTCAAGTGATGGGTTTGGATCCGATGCTAGGATCTGTCTTGGCCGTTGCTAAAGCTTGTGGCAAAAACTCTTGAGCTTTCCCTTACCGCTAATGCACCAACACTAAGTTACTTCAGATATCGTTTGCTGCTTTATGCGAAAGATGTTGTCCTTCATTCTCGAACACTTTCACCATAAGTGTGTTGTTTGTATATTCCTAAATAATCTTTTAAGATTTTTCTTCTCCTTAAGTGTTTTTTAGCCCCTTACCTTTTCGCTGAATTAGCTACTTCAGAAATGCAATTATTAGTCTTTCTTTTCCTTTGAAATTTCATACAGAGTGTAAACCATAAAATTCTTTTAGTGCAATATTTTTAATAGTATTAATTTTCTCTACATTTGGTGTAGCTCTTGTCTACCACTGCTTGTATTTAGTTTCTTTCTATTTTTGTCCTTTGGAAAAATAATAATAATAATAAAAAAAGTCTAGTTTTCTTGCCTTTGTGGTAATTCTGATTACTAGTTACTGTTAGTAGTTACTCTCTCTCTCTCTCTCTCTTTCGGCTTTTCTCGGTTAGGGGTCACCACAGTGGATCACCTTGTCTGCTCATGATTGGCAGTAGAGTTTTTACAGTGTCGAGTTGCCTGCCTGGCGCCCAATCTTCCACAGAAGGCAAACAACACCTAGGGCCAATTTTAGCATGTCCAATCCACTTGCAGCATAGTTACTGTTAGGTGTAATTATGGTGGAAAAAGATCCTGCAGGTTTTAAAAAATGGGTTAAATGTGGGCACAAATGTCCTATGTCTGATGCCCATACTTTTTGTTTACTGTCTTGGACCCTTACATTTGCAGGAAAGGTATGCGATTTGTCATGGCTTTAACCCCAGAACATTAGTTGAGAGGAAAAACTAATTGGTTTTGAATGGCTTGCTACCTTCAACTTTCGGAGAAGCAATATCTGGGGCTCAATCTCCTAAAAGCAGAAATTCTAAGTCTTCTTCTCCAAGGCCTTCCACTTCATCCTCTCAGGTCTTGGAGAAATCCACAAAAAGTTTAAATCAGATCCAACCTCACCCTCGGATCTGAAATCTAGAAAGAGATCTAAGCCGGATCTGATCTCAACTTCGGATGCAAAGAAGAAAAAGAGTAAAGTGATGGATCCACTCTCCTCAGAACCAATGAGAAAACTATCGTATCTGACCTTTTCCAGCCGTAGAGGATCTAGTCTCATTTATTTGCCAAGAGCAAGACATTCACCTTCTGTGGATCCAATGTCCTCAAGGGTGTCCTTGCCTTTTTTGGATCATCACAAACTCAGGTCCCCTCTGTTGTTTCTACTTGTTCTTCCAGAAGTTTGACTGAAGAAGATGTGGAAAGAGTGGTGCAGAAGATTCTCTCAGTGCAGAGTCAGAATGGGTGTCTTACCAGCTCCTATCCCTTCAAGTCAGGAGGTCCGTGGTTCTACTGTACCCTCACTGCAATTTCCTCCTCTGATACTTTCAACTGTTACAGAGCCCTTGGATCCAAACCGTCTGACTCTGATCCAAAGATTACCTTGAGTGTTCTGATTCTGTTGGATCTGGAGACCTAGAAAATTAAACAAGTAGTCCAGAACCATGAGCTGTATATATTCAGTTTAATGCTAGTAGTAAAACTTTCACATTCACAATGCTATATTCGAACAGATATTATTCCGATGACCTATTATTTGCTACCATTGACATTCAAGATATGTTTTCACTAATTCCCCATAGTGATGATTTGGAGTTATTTTATGATTTTTTTATGTTCCAACTCTGGGTTTAACCACATTAGGATTTTTATGTTTAGAACACTGATGGCGGCCATACTTAAGAACAACTTTATATCCTTTGAAAAACAAGTTTTAGGCGAACGATCATGGTCCCCTATCTTTGCCAACATCATTTTGACTCAGTGGGAAAATATACTTGGTATAACATCTGAATTCTCAGATTACAGGTCTTTTTATGGGCATTACCTGGATGACATTATTATTTTTTGGACTGGAACTAGGAGTCAGTTAGATAAGTTTTATTGTTTGAATTCAAGTACTCAGTTTTTGAAGTTCATGATGGAAATCTGTGATGATAGAGTCCATTATTTGGATGTTTCCCTTATTAGAGACAGATCTCAAAAACAATTTGAGTCTACCCTATATAGGAAACCCTTGTACTTAAACTCCCTACTCCATTTCCAAAGTTGCTATACCTCTCAACAAAAGAAATTGTTGGTGAAAGGTCAATGTGTCAGACTAGTCCGTATGATCAGTGATGATGATATGTTTTGGGATAAATATGTTACCCTTGGGTTTACATTAGAAGACTGAATGTTTAGGTGATCAAACACCTAAACTTCGATCTTCTAATATCGAAAGCAAAAAAACAGCGAACGGCCAATTTAATGCAGGGAAAGATTTCCTTTGGCCATTCACCAGAGTTTGCTATTTCCCTACTGTTGAGTGATCTCGGAGTTGGTATATTTAGTTAGGGGGGTGTGGGCTGAGGGACGTGTTTTCGTGGGACATTCGACATTGTGCGGTTTGATAATAGAAGATCCATGTTTAGGTGTTCGATCACCTAAACATTCGGTCTTCTAATATAAATCTGTTACCCTTAGAGATATGTTTGTAAAGAGTGTCTGTCCTAATAAATTTCTAGATCCAATTTTTGATGAAGTTTACAATAAAAGACAAAAAGGGCACTTTTATTTTCTTTACTGGGACTTGAGAATGGAGGTGAGGCAGGAATTAGGGCACATGAATCTGTTATTCAAAATAATGTGACTAATTATAATAAAGCCCTGTTAATGCCATGTAATTTGCATTTTGAAGGTATCAAAAATATTATTTTTAAGAATTTGGATATTTTTGGAATTGATCAAGACCACCTCAACAGGGTAGGGAACAAACCAGTAGTAATATACAGAAAGGACCTCTCTTTTAAAAATATGTTAGAAGCTGAAGAACTAATTTGAAAGGGACTATGAAAAAATGTGGCCATTGTTCAGAATGTAGCCACATCCTGGAGGGTTTGGAGATTTACATTCAAAACTATGGTGTAATTAATTTAACCCACAAATACTATTGTCATAGCAAAGGGCTTGTTTACATGGCTAAGTCTCAGGGCTGTGATTATTTCTAAATTGGAAAAAAACAATAAAAATGTACAGGACCAGGATCCACCAACATTTTGTATGACATTCAGAGGGGGATAGATTCCAGCATCCTGGCCAAGCATGTGATGAATTACCCCAGCCACAGTTTTAAATTTATTGCAATTGATCAAGTTAATTTAGGATCTAGAGGTGAGCCTTCTGATCTTCATCTTGAGTACAAAGTGTTAAAATGGCACTGAAAATGTAATGCCACAGAATTTCCGGGCATCAATGAGGTGGCTTCCATTAGTAATGTCCTAAAATTAAAAGCTGATTTTCTTTTCTATATAATTTTTTCCTGTAGAATTTATTTTTGTAGGTAGTATTATTGTTTTTTTTTTTGTTTGTATTTTCTTCATAGATGTGATTTTATACTGTGTTTTTAGGTTCTAATTTACAATATTTATGATCTGCGTACAAATTGACTTTACACACACACACACACACACACATATATATATATATATATATATATATATATATATATATATATATATATATATATAATATTTAAAAAGCTTGTTTCAGCTACATATTGTACTTATTTTACTGCCTGCACTTTAACAAAGTTGTTTTTGTGTTTAAATTACCTGTTTAACTGTTGTAGGCTACATACTCAAGTGTGATAGCCATTTCTGTGCATTTAAAGTGTTTTTTTATTGTATCTGCTTTATTTTCTGAAAAAAAAAATATATATATATACTTGCTTTCCCACCTTTCTAAGCTAGTATAGTCCAGTTTTCAGGTTAGTGCTGAATTCAGGGCTGTGTTACAAGTTTCTGTGTTTGCCCATACCTTAGTTGGATAGAAGGAAGTTTCTCTGTTCATTGTGAGAGAGGGAGTTTTGAGCAGCCTATCTGTCCCTGGATGAGTGGTTTCAGCCCAGAAATTAGTAGTTTATTGGCCATTTTGGGATAATTTCTATCTCTTTCATATCCCTGCTATAAAACCTGCATTTGAAAGGTTTTTGTGCTAGTATACAGCACAGCAAGCTCATGCCTGGTGCTCTGCAGAGTTCTACAACAGCAGAGAAACAAAAGAGAGACTTTGGAGTGATTAAGTATCATTTCTCTGCATTTTCTTGCTTCCTTTAGCTAATTCCACCTAAAACACCGATTTTCTAGAGTTTCGGTGATTTAAAAAGCTTGTTTTAGCTACATATTGTACTTATTTTACTGCCTGCACTTTAACAAAGTAATTTTTTGTGTTTAAATTACCTGTTTAACTGTTGTAGGCTACACACTCAAGTTTGATAGCCATTTCTGTGCATTTAAAGTGTTTTTTTTTATTGTATTTGCTTTATTTAGTGAAAAAAACCCAAAAAACAAAAAATATATATACTTGTTTTCCTGCATTTCTAAGCTAGTATAGTCCAGTTTTCAGGTTAGTGCTGAATTCAGGGCTGTGTTACAATTTTCTGTGTTTGCCCATACCTTACTTGGATAAAAGGAAGTTTCTCTGTTCACTGTGAGAGAGGGAGCTTTGAGCAGCCTTTCTGTCCCTGGAGGAGTGGTTTCAGCCCAGAAATTAGTAGTTTATTGGCCATTTTGGGCTAATTTCTATCTCTTTCATTTCCCAGCTATAAAACTTGCATTTGCGTGCCGGGTAGCTAGGGTATAACTATTCCCAGCTCCACAAAGTCTACTCTTCAAATTTTCCCTTGGAACTAGACAAACTTTTAACTTAAACACTCAAACCATTCACTTCTCATCCCAGCACTTGCTCAAAACTCATAGCAAGCACTAATAAATGTTAACACTAGACCCCCCTATACTGTAGAGAAGGACAAGGCTCTGTATTTGACCTTACCTGCCAATCAGTAAAACAGTTTACTGTACCTATCCAGGCATGTCCAAAGGGCAGTTTCAGGTGTACTCCCCGGTCCAACTGGTGAATCTGGGCATTTTGAGGCAATGTTACAATTGCCTCATGTACACAGACAACCCTCTCCTCCTTCCACCAAACACTAATACATGCTAGAGATGCAATTATACAGCCAAACTGGAGGCAAAGCTCTCTCAACCCAAGACTGGACCAGGCAGTCAAGAGGAGAAGGGAATTACTTGCATCACACCACCAGTCTCACATAGACCTATTAAACCAGCACTGGCAAAAAACACACATAAATACATGAAAACATACTCAGAGGCTCTAAATAAAAATCTGCAAAAGCAACAGAGACCTCCAAAGCAGACATCCAAGCAACCTCCACCCCCAACACAAACCATGAAACACATACTTCAAACCAATGTGCCACACAATCACAGCTCTTAAGGCAAAATAACATACCCAACACACTAGTAATAGGTGACTCTATAGTCAGGCACACTAACTTCCCACTTACTGTTAGCTGCCTGTCAGGCGCCAGGATCCGCCACATAACACAAGCACTCAGGTCACTTCAGAACAAGTAAAAATATGACTCTGTCATTGTCCATGCTGGTGTGAATAACCTGAGCCGTACCTCCCTGGACTACATGAAAAGAGACATGGAGGAGCTCTCTGATCACGTAGCCCAGGCCGGTATGACCCTGGCCCTGAGTAGCATCCTGCCCTCACCAAGAATGATTCCACGGTATAGAGAAAAAATGATCAATTTCAACAATTGGCTAAGCTTCTGGTGTCATTCAAAGGGGATCCAGTGTCTGTCAGCCTGGGATGACATGCTCGACAAGCCGTTTTGCTAGAGACAGCTTGCACCTGTCACCCTTAGGCTTTCAAATACTGGCCAAGGGTCTTGCCTCCCCCATAATGCCTTTTTTAGGCAAGGCTCAAAAGACAAACCCACCACCGTAAATAGCAAAAGTAACAAAACACTGAGGGTAATGCTACTCAATGCAAGAAGTCTAAACCTCAAAATGCACGCACTCGAGGCACTCCTCAGTATGGAGAATATCGATATATGTGCAGTAACAGAAACCTGGTTTAAGGCTCCATAGAGCACCCCAGCACTACCAGGGTACAACTCATACCATACATTGCAGCCACAAAACCTGGACCGAAATACAAAAGGCGGGGGAGTATCCATATTCATCAAGGATACCCACACCTCCAGGTTAGTGGCACAGCACAATGGTTCAGAGATCATCCACGTGCAATTAACAATGGGCAAAACTGCTATTCAAGTTATAGCTTGCTACAGATCACCCACCATGTCCCAGGACCCCACTCCACATTCCTGGAAGCACTGGGAAACATAAAGGTCCTATCAAACACCCTGATATTGGTTGATTTCAATTACCCAAACATTAACTGGGAGAACTACTCAAGTACAAACTCCCTTGCTCAACTTTTCCTAGAATTTATAAACTCAAATGCCCTGGATCAACTGGTCAACACCCCCACCAGAGGTGACAAGATATTGGACCTGGTCATCACCAACATGGGCGACTGGTGTTCCACACAAGAGGTCAACCCCTCGCTGGTTAAATCTGACCATAAACTAATCACTCTGGATATCCACATTCCGCCACCACCCTCGGTCAAAGAAACCACTGTGAAAAACTTTTCAAAAGCAAACTTCACGTTACTTAAGACTGAGGTGGGAAGATTCAAAGCCCCTATACTAAAGGATAACGCTGTCCAAGCTGCAAAATCCTTTACTAATGCACTCTACGGGCATCTACAAGAATGCATGGATTGTGCTATCTCAAACAAAACCAAGACTCATTCCTCCAAGAAAAGGAAACCAGTCTGGTGGACCCCTGCCATAAACAAGCTATACAATAAAAGGAGGAAACTAGTACAGACAAGAGTAAAATCCCAAGAAGGGAAGACATCCCTGATCAGTATCAGCAAGAAACTATGTTCCCTCATAAAATCATCCAAGGTTAGCTTTGAAAGAAAAATTGCCATGGACTCCAAAGATAACGACAAGGCATTCTTTAGCTATGTCAAGAATCTAAGTGGCAATTCTCAGATCTGCTCAGAGTTAGTGCAGAATGGCACAACATACACTGAACCGACCGATATAGCCAACATCCTGGCAGACAGGTTCAGTGCAAGCTTCACCTCCCTCTCACCCCCAAAAGGGCCCATAACTATACCAGAAGAATGTAGTGCCCCTGAAATCACAGACACTCAGGTTAAAACAGCCCTCTCCAAAGCCAAAAACACAGCATCAATGCGACCAGATGGTGTCCCATGCTGCATCCTACATGAACTCAAAGATGAACTAACCCCTCACCTAAACACACTGTTTAAACTCAGCCTCTCCACAAGCTACATGCCCACAGAGTGGTGCATAGCAACAGTTATTCCACTTCGCAAAGGTGGAGCCACAACGGACCCCGGGAACTATCACCTATAAGCCTGACTAGCTTGGTCTGCAAAGCTATGGTGCGCATCATCATGGATCTCATTAGCAGACATTGGAAACCTCCAAACACTGGAGACCCTACCCAGTTCAGCTTTGTTAAGGGCAGATCATGCCTCCTAAACCTGGAGGACTTCTTTGACACAGTTAACAAGGCTATAGATGAGGGAAAGATTGTCCACACAGCCTACCTAGACATTGCAAAGGCTTTCGACACCATTCCTCATGCAGGTATTATAGACAAGCTCACCAGCCTGAACATAAACCCCTACATCACGAGATGGGTTGCCAACTGGCTCACGGACAGAACCCACATGGTAAGAGTTGCGGGAGCTAGGTCTGACTCTAAACTGGTTACAAGTGGTGTTCCCCAGGGCTCAGTCCTAGGACCCCTCCTGTTCGGCATATACTTCTCAGAGGTACAGGCAAGCACAGGAGGACTATGGTTGACTAAGTTCGCAAATGACTGCAAACTAGGGGCTATAATTGACTCTCTGGCTGACACAGACATCCTCCAAAAGGGTCTCACTGAGAAAGATACCTGGTGTCAAAACCATGGCCTCAAGCTAAATGCCAAAAAGTGCATAGTCATCCCCTTTGGAAAAAACAAAGTACCCACAAACTACCACATAGGTAGTAGCCCCCTAAATACAGAAGACGTAATAAGGGATCTGGGGACCCAAGTAGATAGTAACCTCCCCTTTGATAATCACATTGCCAAAGTGGTTAGAAAATCCTTCTATATGGCCCACCTAATCACAAAAGGGTTTGCATCCAGATCAGAAGAGGTCATTGGGCCCCTCTACGCATCACTCATCAGACCCATCATAGAGTACAATGCCCCATTTGGGATGTACCTTACAAGACACCTGCAACAACTGGAAGGACCGCAGAAGTACATCACCAAGAGGATCACTGGCCTCAAGCAGATGCCCTATGCAGCTTGACTGAAGAAACTCCAGCTGTACTCGGTTGCATACCGCCTATTCAGAGGTGATCTCTGCCTGACATACAAGGCCATGTCCATCTCAGAATTGATGGACATGCTCCACCTAAAGAAAATCATATCACCTCAAGCCACACGCTCCAGGGATCTAAACCTCACCACAACAATAAATAGGATGTGCTGGAGGGATAGGTTCCTGTCACAGTGACTTCCCATGCTCTGGAACAAGATTCTACATTAGGCAGTGCTCTTCGCTAACCCTCTTCAAGAGAAACCTTGATGAGTGGATGGGAAACAGAAAGTTTACCCCAGGGATCACTTCAATGGCTCTGCTGGACAGAGGCACAGGGAACTAATCTAAGGGGGCGGCGAAAGCCAACACATTCCAGCTAGGCTTATAAATGCCTTCGGGCAGATAGCCTAGTACCTACCTATGAACATATATATATATATATATATATATATATATATATATATATATATATATATATATATATATATATATATATATATATTTATAGATGGAACGTGAGTCCAGTGGGTTATGTTTTATGATTATAGATGTGTGATTGGTATGATCATTGTGTTATCTTTAAGAATGAAATACATTGACTTAAATGTTTTTAATTGAGTTGGTCAGGTGAAGTTGTTAGGGTTCTTTAAATAGTAGTGATTTGGGAAGTCTTGTATTGTTCTGATGAAGTCATGGTATATTACTGACAAAAACGCTTAACTTTTTAATAAATGGTATCATAGATCATGTTCCTTCCATTCTTCTTTTTTGTTTTTACTAGGTCCCTAGGAAGACGAAGTGTAAAAGGAAGCACTTGGACTCTCCAGAAGAGTCAGACATGGAGGATACAGACTTCATTGAAGGTGAAGGGTCCCCACAGTCACCTCCTGAAGATGCTTCCTTTGGAGACATTCTTGAAATCCTAAAGCAGAGAGGTGGTTGGATACCTAGTAACCCTTCATTTGAGGAGTTGGTATTTCTGGCAGCTTTCAGTACTGGCCCAGCTACTTCCTGGGTGACTCTGCCCACTGATGAGCTTATTGAATTAATTTCTTGGCGGGTATGGAAGGAAGCTGATACAGTAGAGTTCATACTTAGTAGACCAGATAAAATTATGGCACTATCTTCAGATAAACAGTTTTGGAGAAAAGGCGTGCCCTTTGATGCTGATGTTGATGTTTTGATGTTGGTGACCACCAAAAAGGAACTCACAGAAGAAAGTTCCACTGTTCACCCCCTAACAAGGAGTCTATGGAGATGGACAGGTTTGGGAAGCATGTTTATACTTCACCAACCTTCACCTTAAGGTTGTTGAATTATTTGACACATTTTATAGTGTTACAGAGGGATTTGATGAAAAAGCTCTCAGATACCCTATCACAATCTGTTTCTGCAGAGTTCCAATTACCTATGGCTTCTCAGATGGCTACCCATCAATCTATTTCAAATTCCTCCATGAAGCTCATTTCACATATAGCTGAAGGAACCTCTATGGCAATGGCTTCAGGCATTTCCATTAGGAGACATGCCTAGATGTGCTTATGTCATTTTGTGGAGCCCTTCAAATCTTCGTTCATCAGTGCTTCCTTTGATGGCATGTCTTTGTTTGGCCCAAAAGTGAAGGACACATTTTCCAGGTGTCAGAGATCTTTATATAGGAATCAAAGTGGTAGTTGGAGGAGGTGGTTCAAGAAATTCCACTGTCCTTACCAGGACACACATGGAGGAAATTCCTCAGGGGTAGAGGGGGAACTCCAATGGACAGCAATGACCTCATAGCAGAGGTGGCCTGCAAAACCAGGGGTCCAGCAATTCCTTCTTTGACAGACCTTACCAGTGCTCCTGAAGGGAGGCCTGATTGCAACCTCTGGAGGCAATGTGGAGTTGATTATCCCTGCACCAAAGAGCCTGGCTAGACTTAACAGAAGATACTTGGGTGCAGAGGATTATTTCCAGAGGTTATATAATACCCTTTTCCCTTCCACCTCCATTCTTATGTAAAATCCCCGATGTTCAACCCTATCAGAAGGAAGAAGCAGCAATACAAATCCAAAGCTGCTAGAAAAAAAGAGTCATCCAAGAGGTCCCACCAGACCAGATAGAATCCAGGACTTACTCAAGATTGGGTTTAGTGCTAAAGAAAACAGGGGACTGGAGAGCAAGTCTGGATCTCAGCAACTTGAATAAGTCAGTTCAACACACCAAGTTTCAGATGGTCACAGTTCAATCCATTCTTCCTTTTCTGGGCAAGGACAACTGGATGTGCTTGACAGATCTTCAGGATGTATACTACCACATAAATATAAACAGATGATCCAGAAGATATTTACACTTCTGTCTGGAAGCCAGCCACTGCCAATTCAGACCTCTGACCTTTGGTCTCACCATAGCCCCCAAAACGTTCACAAAATGCATAGCAGTAATAGCAGCTCACTTGAAACTGCATGGATGCCAGCTAACATCCTGCTATTAAGTGATAACCTGACAAAATTTCAAGCCCCCATAAACCCTTAGAACACTGCTGCCTATGCAAAACTGTTCACATGTTAATAGCTGCATAGAGGCAGCTGTACCCACCAGGAAGAAGTACAGAGCTAACTAAAAAAAAAAACAAGCCACCCTGGTGGAATCACAAAAATCAGTAGGCTGTATAACAGAAGGAATCTGGCAAAAATTAGGAGGTGCAGAACCCAGCAGGATAAAAACACCTCATCAGACTAAACAAACAACTCAGAGGACAAATAAAGTCTACCAAAGCCAAATTTGAGGTAAGTTTGGCCTTTCAGTCCAAGGACAACCACAATGCATTCTTTAGCTATGTCCGCAACCTCAAAGGCAATACACAATTGTGTGCAGAGCTCATTGAAAATTGAGCCACCTATACTGAGCCAGAAGACATCTTCCTGGATAATAAATTCAGTACCACCATTACCCCACTCTTCCCCTTGACCTTCCCTCAGTAAATACCATCAAATATAACTTCCCCTAATATCAGTAGGGAACATATGCTAAATGCTCTCTCTAAGACCAAGAACACTGCATCAGTGGGCCCAGTCAATATCCCAGGATGCCTTATAAATAGCATGAAACATGACCTATCAGGGCCTCTAATTACTAATTAACTAAAGCCTTGAAGCAGACTTTGTGCCTCATGAATGGAGAACAGCAGCAGTCACCCCTCTGCACAAAGGTGGGCCATCTACAGACCTGGAAACTAAAGACCCATAAGTCTCACTAGTCTTATATGCAAAGCCATGGAAATGATCAACAGAGATACAGTAAACTTCTAGACACTGGGCCCAAGCCAGCTTGGTTTCATCAAGGGCAGATCGTGTCTGCTCACCCTGGTGGACTTCATTCAGAAGGTAACCAAATGGATGAGGGAAAAGTGGTTCACACTGCCTACCTTGACCTGGCCAAGGCATTTGACATAATACCCATCTCGGGCATTGTTGACAAACTCAAGAGGTTAGGTACAAACTCTTATGTTACTGAGTGTATAGCTAACTGGCTCAAAGTCAGGACCCAGAAAGTTAGAACTGGGGAGTCCACCTCTACAAAGACACCAATCACAAGTCGACTCCCTCAGGGATCAATCCTTGGACTGCTCCTTTTTGACATTTACTTCTATGAAGTCAAGGCCAATGTCATTGGTCTCTGGCTAACTACATTTGCAGATGAATGCAAATTAGGATCTGTTATAGAATCCCTCACTGGCACAGATGCTCTTCAGGAAGGGCTAACACAGACAAAAAACTTGTGTCAGAGCCATGGACTAAAACTAAATGCCAAGAAATGCATAATAGTATCCTTTGGGAAGTCATCCACCCGTGGTAATTATCATATTGATAACACACCACTTAGAGATGACCCAGCAGTCAGGGACTTAGGGACACACATAGATAGTAATCTAGCCTTTGACCATCATGTGTCTACAGAAGTGAGGAAATCATTCCATGTTGTAGAACTTATAAACAAAGGTATGGCATATAAGTCCAAAGAAATCATTGTTCCACTGTATTCGGCATTCATCAGACCTATCATTGAGTACAATACCCCCTTTGGTATGTACCTAACCAGGCATATCCAACAGTTGGAAGATCCACATAGTTTCCTCACTAAAAGAATAAAGGGTGTAAGTAAAATGTCCTATGCTGACTGCCTCAAGGCCCTATCCATGTATTATGTCACCTACAGGCTTTTGAGGGGAGATCTATGCCTGGCATACAGGGCATTGTCAGACCCCACTCTGATGGACCTCCGGCATATCCACAAAACAAACAGCACTAGAAGTTCTGGTTCTAAAGACTTAAACCTTGCCTGTGATATTAATAAGACCTGCTGGAAAGACAGGTATGTATCCCAGAGGCTACCCCATCTATGGAACAGGCTACCCATCCATGTAAAGCAGAGTTCCTCCCCTAACCCAGTTCAAGTGCAACTTGGACAGTTGGATGGGGAATAGAAGATTCATCCCTGGTTTGTCCCCTATGTCTCTAATGGACACAGGCAAATTGTTCCTCTCCCAGGTTCATGCTTATATTTAACAAGAGTAACAGAACTTGTCAGAGATTTGGGATGCATGGTATGCTTAAAAAAGGCCCTTGTAGCCGTTAGCCTAGTATATACCCATGAACCTATTACAACACCGACCAGGCATCTGTTGATAAAGTCAAGAGAATCACTTTCTCCAAACTTGTTCTCATCTGGGGATAACCATAAACTATGACAAGTCTCAACTGGAACCAACTCAAAATCTGGAATTCATAGGAGCACTGTTCAACACAAAGTCTATGATAGTTCCACTGCCTCCTTCGACAGTACAGTCTATAAGATCACAGGTCTGAAAAATAATAAGCATTACCAAGATTTCAGCCTGCTTGGTCCTTCAAGCTCTAGGGTTAATGTCAGTGGCTATAATACTAGTACCTTTAGCCAGATTTTACATGTGGATTCTACAGTGGATGTTAGCATCACAATGGCTGATACTTTACCAACCCATGTCAACTCTGATTCATATCACTCAGACATGCAAGAGAGATCTCAAGTGGTGGATTTAGTTAGATCAGAGTTTACAAGGCCATCCATTCATTTCCTCACAACTCGTGACCATGGATGCTTCCCAGTTGGGGGTGGGGGAACATTTTCTGGGGAAAACAGTCCAAGGCACTTGGTCCCCCAAAGAGGCCAACTTGCATATCAGTGTTCTAGAGGTGAGAGCAGAGCTTTTAGCATTGCAAACCTTTCAGGATGCTCTCCCTTTGGGAACAATTGCATTTCAAACTGACAGCATGTCAGTAGTTCAGTACGTCAACAAGGAGAAACCAGATCTTATCCCTTGTGTTGAGGAGCCCTCAGAGTGTGGCAATGGACGATCTCCTCCAACCACTTTCTTATAGTAATGCACATTCTGGGGAAGTCCAGTGTGATAGCAGACAAACTGAGCAGGTGCCTTCTCTCACCTTACGAGTGGTCTCTCAACAAGGAAATGGCAAGGATGATATTTCATCAGTGGGGCCAGCCTTGCTGCAATGTTTTTGCTTCTCCCTTAAACAACAAATGCATCAGCTACTTTGCCTTAATCCCCCAACAAGGGGGATCACCAAGGGAAGCTTTACTTCATGATGGGCACCATGGTCTACTATATACCTATCCACCAATCCCGCTAATTCTGAAATTCCTACAGAAAGCTGCCATGTTGAAGAGCAAAGTCTTCCTCATTGCACCTTAATGGCCTTGACAGATTTGGTTCCCTTTCCTTTGCCCTCACTTACTTCACCAACCTTGGATTCTGCATCCAACTCCAGACCTCCTGTCTCATCCAGCAGGTATTATTTATTTATTTATTGACATTTGTTAACCGGGTTTGTCCATCTTGACTTGTGGCCCATTTTCAGTGGAGACCCGAGGAGAAAAGCTCCAGTAGTACATTTTTAAAGAAGTACAATTTTAAGCAATATTGATATAATAGCAGTTATAGCAAAGAGATTCACATGTTGGGTTACATGCATAAAGTTAAAGTTGCATTAAAAAGAAGCTTAGTAACATAATTTTACATTGATATAGTTCAATAGGTCAACAATAAAATTTTTTGTTTGTATAAAATTATGCAAATGCATAGTAGACACATTGGAGAGAGAGGTGTAATGAGGTACTAAGTATGGTCCTTTTGAGGGTACATAAAGGGAAGGAAGACTAGGTGAGGTCATGGCAAGGGCAGGTCCTGGAATTGAGAAAATAAGCTTTTAGTTCATTTTTAAAGTGTGAGGTGTGGGAGATTGAACGTATGTCAAGGGAAAGTTTGTTCCAATCATGGGCAAGGGAGTGTTTGCAGAGTAGTTTGCCTACTGACCTTTTTGGGTGGTAGACATCAAGTAATTGTTGGTTAGAAGTACAGAGGGTCCAGGATGGGATGCAGATGGAGACTAAGGAAGATAGAGATGGACAGAAGGAGGTTTTATAAAGAATAGAGTGTAGCATATGAAATTGATAAGATAGCAGAAATTGGGGAAGTTCAAGCCATTGAAGAAAGTTTAAAGAAATGCAGTGGTGTGAGTTGTATGGGGAGTTAGTAATAAATCTGGCTATTTTATGGTAAGTCTGTTGGAGTTTGTTTAGAGTGGAGGCCTGGATATTGGTAAGAACTGGGGCGGCGTATAAGAGGGAGGGGAGGAGGAGTGCCTGGCCCAGGGTAAGTCTAGATTCAGCGGTTAGGAATTTTTTGTTCCGATATAGCAGACCTAGTTTCTGGTTTGTTTTTTTATACACTGGAGTATGTGTAGGTTGAATTTTAGTTCATCATCGATAATGACCCCTAGGAGTTTTGTGTGGATGTCAGGTTGGATAGTTGTATTGTTAGAAGATTAATATGATCCATCCAGCCATATCAAGCCTCAGCCTGACGGCCTGCCTTCTCCAGTTCCAATGATAGCCAAACAACCTGTGCTGTCTTCTCCTGTCTGACATATACATTTATCTTCCCACAAACCATTAACACGTAAACTATATTCCAGTAAGTGGAAAAGATTTGTGTACTGTGTTCATCAAAATTATATTGAGCCTTTTCAGCTCCTATACATGACATACTTGAGTTTTTGGCCCTACTTTTTAAAGAAGGAGCTAGTTCTTCAACAATTAAAGTTCAGCTGGTAGCGATATCTAACTTTCATGGTGGATTTGAGGGTTCCTCAGTAGCCTCTCACAAGTTGTGCAGAGCTTTCATGTGAGGCACTCTACTTTTAAGGCCACCATTTAAAGACCCCACTCCCCGTGGGGACCACAAACTGGTACTGCAGGCATTTATACATTCCCCATTTAAACCAGCAGCTGAGTGTGACCTTAAATATCTGACTTGGAAAACATTTTTTCTAGTACCTATTACATCTGCCATACGAATTTCAGAAATTCAAGCATTATCTTCAAAACCTCCTTACTTGATTTTTTTACAAGGTTAGAGTTACATTACAAACCAATGCATCCTTTCTTCCTAAGGTGGTGTCAGAATGTAGTATCAATCATTCTATTAATTTGCAAGTTTTCTTCCCCAAAGTTACTAACACAGGAGAATATATTTTACATTTATTAGATGTTCACAATTACATTTTTTTCTTACAAAGAACAAAATAAGAAAAACAAATCAGTTATTTGTTTCCTTTGCAAACTTGAAATTGGATAAACCAGTTGCCAAAGTAACTTTAGTCAGATGGCTAAATGATTGCATTTCATTCATTTATAAAAAAATGGGCATTGCCTTATCACAACTGGTAAGGGCTTATTTAACTAGATCAATGGCAACTTCTACAGTTTTCTTCTCCAGAGCATCCGTGGATGAACATATGTTCAGCAGCAACTTGGGCTATTCCCCATACCTTTGTTACTCTTTACAAATTAGATCTGTTCTCCAGGGGTAGAGCATCATTTGGTTCAAATGTGCTCGGGAATATCCTTTCTTAGGGTCCACCCTGGAATTCAGATAGCTGGGGAATCTGTCCCTTCAGCTGGGGAGAGAATGAAAATTAACAACATCAGATAAAGAAGTTATGTACTTACCTTAGCATTCCATCTGTGTTGGCCATTCTTCCTCAACTTCCCGCCCACCAGCCCCCATCCATTTTTTGTATATGAACTTATGGAAGGATGAGTTCTTAGAGGAATGTCACTGTCCCTTATATTGAGCTCCAGATGTATTCATTCTAAATTGAGTACATGCAAATTGTTACACTTCATTTGTTTATGCATATTAAATATTGTCTTTCTAGTAAAATCAGCAAACAAGATCTGAAGTAACTTAGGGTTGGTGCATAATAGGTAATGGGCAGCTCCAGAGTTTTAAGTTGTCACAAGCTTTATCAACGGTCGAGATTGATCCAAGCATCACATTCAAACCCATCAGTTGAGGAAGAATGAAAATGGACAGCACAGATGGAACATTAAAGTAAGTACATAACTTCTTTTTTTCATTCTTTATTCCTTCCTTTTCTGTCTGAAGAAAAAAGTAAGTTTGTTTTCCTTTTTTCTTTTTCAACTGCTTTTTCTTTGTAGCACTTTTGCCCTTCGTCCTATCATGGCCGACAAATTGACAGGGTTCAAGAAATGCAGTTCTTTTGGGCACAAAATTCTGAACTCTGTCTGATGCCCACAAGGAGTGTGTTTATTATCTTAGAGCCACCCATTTGAAAACCAACTGCAACATTTGAGCTACCTCTAATTCAAGGGCTTTGGCTAAATGGCACAGCAAGTTAACCTTAAAAGATCTCCTTCCACCTGCTGCAACATCTTCTTCTGGGACTCAAACCCCTGGTAAATTGACAAAATCTACTCCGTCAGAACACAGAAATCATTCCCTGTCAAAGTCCCCCCAAGGACCTCATCAGAACCACTGATAAAAATTAAAAAATCCTCAGATCCGACATCCTCATATCACAAAGCTTAGGATCCACTAATAATATTGCCAGTCCTATGGCTTCTACCTTGGATACCAGACCTTCAGATCCAAAACCTGGCACCTCTCAAAGAGTTCGCTCACCAGAGTTCATGCTGGATCTGATTTCTCCTACTGTCCATTCTCCTTTCTTGCAGATTCCTAAGAAACATTCCAGGCTACTGTCCACCACTGACCTCCAAGTCCTCCAGAAGCTTATCAGACACAGATATGGATAGGATGATGTGAAAATTTCTCAGAGCTCAGATCCAGATGGAGGTCATAAAGGCTATGTCCCCTATTGGATCCATGAGTCTTCCAACCACTTCTCATACAATTCTGTCTCCTTCTCCAATCCATCCCACAGTTCTGGAGACCCAGGATATGACAGCTCTGAGACATCTGGAGTCAGATCTGAAGAAAAT
The DNA here is from genome assembly GCF_019279795.1 of Protopterus annectens. Taxonomy (NCBI): domain Eukaryota; kingdom Metazoa; phylum Chordata; order Ceratodontiformes; family Protopteridae; genus Protopterus; species Protopterus annectens. Next base: position 43,817,460 of record NC_056747.1, on the reverse strand, counting down.
TTCTTCTTCGACTCCAACAGCATTCCTGACTAGTTCTACTATGCCTTCAGATCAGACCAGGTCCAGGATCCAAAGCATCTGCATCAGCTCTGTGGGGCCAGGATGTACTCCAATGTTATCGGTTCCATCTCTGCCTCTCAGAGACTCAGCACTGGACAGTTTGGGTACAGTTCCATCCTCAAGGCATGTATCTCGTAGGAGTTATGATCCATCTATACTGGAAGTCTCAGCTCCGGTGCAGGAGGCCATGGCTTCTCCTGGCCCATCTGTCTTCAAGGTCATAGAAATGGCTTTTTCTCTTTCTAGAGAACTAAGGGTACAGGACGGCACAATGAGTCCTCAGCTTGAACAGGTCCCAGTTTATTAAGGAAACAACACTAATAATCCACAACGAACAAATGAAGAATCCAAAACAACAAGTAGTCCAGAATGAACAAGTTAAGCGCTTTCATCTGTCTAATGCAGACTTCCTCAGAACTGCCATAATAAAATCAATTTCCATTTTATATTACGTTTTGGCGCCAAAAACTTTTAAAGTAGTATCTACCTAATACATTGCTTATACAGCTATAATAATCACAATAAAATGTATATATTAATAAATGCTATACTAACACTACTAATTCTAACTGTGCAAAGCAATCCTTCTACTTAATAGTTCTATATGAACATAAAAAGTTGATAGTACTACTTATGTCACCTACACACTTATAATATCTAAAAATTTTTTGAACTTTTTTTAAAAAACATTGTTAACAAATTCATTTAAAAACTTCATAATCTTGTCCTTAGAAATATGCTGTGTATCCTGAATTGGTGCTACATAATTTAATGCACATGTATAGATATGTATAGATATATAAAAATGTATAAAATATGTATAAAATATGTAACTAATGTTTACAATATTTAGAAATGTAAATAAATAAATAAATACATTGTAAATAAATAATAAATTAATTAATAAATCTATGCCAGGCTTAGAAATGGTTTTATACTAATGTAATCGTTAATGCCTGGAAACCTAAGAGCATCTGTCGATATTTGCCATTTACTCTCTTTCATGGCTAACATACCCTTTACATCGCCACCCCTGGTGGTCAACTCCACCTGATCTAAAATAGTGAACTTAAAATTGTGCGTGTCCCCATTTTGTACAGTGTGTCTACATAGGGCATTCTTCTTATCTTTCCTCTTAATACAATACATGTGATCGTATATACGACGTTTTAACTGTCTTTCCATTTTACCTATGTAGAACGCAGAACAAGCCTCACAGGTAGCGATGTATACCACAAATTTAGTGTTACAATTTCCTGCTCTTCCCTTAATAAATGTTCCATTAAAATTTTTTAGTTTAAATCCTTCTTTCTCATTTATATACCTACACTGTTTACATGCACCACATTTCACAGTAGCTTTCCTCTTTATTTCAATATTTTGGGTATTACTTTCAATCATCCTTTTCAAATTAGGGCCCATTTTGTAAACAAACTGAGGAAATATACCAGTCTTCTGTGCTATATTTTCGTCCATAGTAATTAACTTCCAATGTTGTTTGATAATGTTCTCTATGTACTTCACAACAGGTGAATACATTAATACACGTACCCTATACATTTGGTCTCTTATATCCTTGCTTTTTTGTACAATAGTATTTCCTAGTAAAGGTTTATACCTCATGTCCCATTCCGAACTGATATACCTGATTACATCATTTAATAATGGTTCTGGGTAACCTCTTACAGTAAACATGTCCCTGATATTTTGTAATTCTTGATTCATTATGTCCTTAGTGGAAGACATTCGGGCTGCACGTATACATTGCCCTTTAAATATATTTTTAAACATGTGTGTGGGATGGTTGCTGCTGAATTCCAAATAGTCATTCGAGAACGTGTCTTTTCTATATAAACTAGATACAAAACCATCGTTTCCGTGACTAATATAAGTATCCAAATAAGCAATACCTTTAAGGTTATAATTGTATGTGAATTTTAAAATATCTGTTGTTTGATTAAGATATATAATAAAAGATTCAATATAATCTACAGGACCATCCCATAATATAAACAAATCGTCTAAAAATCTCGAATAATACTTAACATGTTTGAAATATTTACAATTAAATAGTTGTTCCGTCTCCCATTCTAACATAACTAAATTTGCGTATATGGGGGCACAAGATGCCCCCATAGCAACACCTGTTGTTTGTTTAAAGAATTTGTTCTCAAAAAAGATATAATTATGGTCCAATACTAAACCCATCATATCGGTCATGAGGTTAATTTTGTCTCATTCAAAGTTTGAAAAATTTCTTAAACTATTACTAAAATATTTCAGACCAGTCTCCTTCGGGATGCCTGAAAACAGGTCTATGACATCAATAGTTAAAAAAACAAGATTCTTATTCCAAATTTGGGTTGTCAATTTACTAAGAAACACCCAAGAGTCCTTAATCAGATGGGTAATATTGTTATATAGTAGTTTGGCCCATCTGTCTATGGCAACTCCTATAGGAAAAGTCTTAGACTTGCTTCCTGAAATAATCGGTCTAAATGGTGGACTTTCCAAATTTTTATGTATTTTGGGAATTCTTATAATAGAGGCTAAAGTAGGATGTTCTACCTTCAAAAATTGATATAACTCATCAGTAATCCTATGATCAATATTGTATTCTTCTAGGGCCAGATCAATATGTCTGTACTCGATGTTCACTTCATTTAGGGAAATGGCTTCGTATTTACCAGATAGATGTAATATATTGTATATTTCATTGATGTAATCCAATTTGTTGTAAATAACGATGCCACCCCCTTTGTCGGGTCTCATGACCCTCACTTGGTGGTTGTTGATCAAAGTTTTCAAACATATTCATTCTCCTATGGTTAAGTTGTCCTTCCATTCCATACTTTGTCTCAAATTCATTCTATAAGTCCTATAGAAACTATAAATGTCCTGACTAACAATTTTCTCAAAACTCCCTACAACAGGGTTGCTGATGGGCATGTATGTGCTTTTCTTCTTGAGAATATTAGAATTCCTTTTACAACTAAAACTGTTTTCTGATTCATTCTTGTCAAACTGGATAGCTAAATTCAACCTGCGACAAAATAATTTTACTTCTGTAATTGTATCCACTAAATTTATGTCAACTATAGGTATAAACTTCATTCCTTTAGAAAATAGTTTATAGAAATCTTCAGAAATGCCATAATTGGTATAATTAAATACTTTAAAACCATTGTAAGTAGTAATGATATTATCTTTACGTTCAAAAGGTTCCATTTCCAGACTTTCTATTGAACTTTGACTCTTTCTTAAAATAACTGGTGACTGTGTGTCATTACTCACAAAAAAAAGTTTTCCATGATAGTGATCATTGCCTTGAACTATAGTTTCTTTGTCACGTGTTTTCTGAATCATCATCTCTTTCTCCTGCTATAAGGTGTGAATGAGTTTTTTGGTGAATAACCACCTCCACCTTTGTAAACATTCACCTCACCATCCACAGTACCTTCTCCAAATCTATACTGTCTGCCCTTCACATTGTCATGTCTATCCTTGGGCCAAGTGTAGGCTGTATGGTGTGTATATTGATCCAAATCACGGACAGTTTTCCTTGCTTTCCTATTATATATATCCCTTGCTTTTTGGTCTGCTTGGGTAAATTGTTTCTCATATAACTCAACCCATTGTATGAAATATTCATGCTTCACAATTTCCTGATTCAAGATGTCAACATCATGTATTAATTGTGTTATTTTTTCATCATTCTTTTTAACTAACAAGTTCATTGAATTATATCCAAAACTGTCAAATAACAAGTTAAAGTCATTCTTGGTTCTTGAATTTAAATCAACCCCCATGGGTATTTTAAAAAATCTAATACCTTTCGGAACAATTTTAAGGGAAATACATTTAGTGAAATACGCATTCTCTATTTTCAAATTCTTAATAGACAATAACCTTTTGCCTAACAAGTAAATCTTTTCTTTAATACTGACATTAAAATCATTAATACGGTGATCAACCCAACTTTCATTTCTGTCTTTTCTATCATATTTGGTAAAATCATAATCGTCTTTTAAAAAACCTTCTAAATAATCACCACCAGTAACATTTGTTGTTTTGTTATTACTTTTATAGTTGTCAGTCGATTTAGTCTTATAACTCTTGCTCCCTTTTCCATTATAAATAATATAATTGTTTGTATTGTAATCAGTACCTTTAGAAATGTTCGCTTGTGTTTTCGACACACCAGCATATGTTTTCAAGGTCATTGGGCGCTTGGGTTTCGCTCCCTGCCTTTCCATTTCACGGTGCGTGTGGAACATACTGAAGTCGAACATGAAATCATTAGTAGAATTTTTGCTAGTGTCTCGGCGTCGACTCAATAGGCATCCACCTGTAGAACGATTCGACAAACAGTTCTCATCCAACGTATGTCAGATGAGTTGAATAAGCTCCAACTGGATATCGTGGAACTCAAAGGGGAGATGGTTCGTTTGGCAACTTTGGTTGAACGTACTCTAGTTGCCTTCAGTACAATCGAAGCGGTAAAATCATGTGATGCACAGCCAGCAATCCCGATGGCGTTAGAAGTGGGCTCAACTAACAGCGTGGAGGCTCACACAAGGATAAATAGTAGCTCACCTTGTGAAATCCCTAATGGTCAAAGGCAACATATGTTGGATGAGAACTGTTTGTTGAATCGTTCTACAGGTGGATGCCTATTGAGTCAACGCCGAGACAGTAGTAAAAATTCTATTAATGATTTCACGTTCAACTTCAGTATGTTCCACACGCACAGCGAAATGGAAAGGTAGGGAGCGAAACCCAAGCGCCCAATGACCTTGAAAACATATGCTGGTGTGTCGAAAACACAAGCGAACATTTCTAAAGATACTGATAGCAATACAAACAATTCTATTATTTATAATGGAAAAGGGAGCAAGAGTTATAAGACTAAATCGACTGACAACTATAAAAGTAATAACAAAACAACGAATGTTACAGGTGGTGATTATTTAGAAGGTTTTGTAAAAGACGATTATGATTTTACCAAATATGATAGAAAAGACAGAAATGATAGTTTGGTTGATCACCGTATTAATGATTTTAATGTCAGTATTAAAGAAAAGATTTACTTGTTAGGCAAAAGGTTATTGTCTATTAAGAATTTGAAAATAGAGAATGCGTATTTCACTAAATGTATTTCCCTTAAAATTGTTCCGAAGGGTATTAGAATTTTTAAAATACCCATGGGGGTTGATTTAAATTCAAGAACCAAGAATGACTTTAACTTGTTATTTGACAGTTTTGGATATAATTATATGAACTTGTTAGTTAAAAAGAATGATGAAAAAATAACACAATTAATACATGATGTTGACATCTTGAATCAGAAAATTCTGAAGTATGAATATTTCATACAATGGGTTGAGTTATATGAGAAACAATTTACCCAAGCAGACCAAAAAGCAAGGGATATATATAATAGGAAAGCAAGGAAAATTGTCCGTGATTTGGATCAATATACACACCACAGAGCCTACACTTGGCCCAAGGATAGACATGACAATGTGAAGGGCAGACAGTATAGATTTGGAGAAGGTACTGTGGATGGTGAGGTGAATGTTTACAAAGGTAGAGGTGGTTATTCACCAAAAAACTCATTCACACCTTGGAACAGGAGAAAGAGATGATGATTCAGAAAACACGTGACAAAGAAACTATAGTTCAAGGCAATGATCACTATCATGGAAAAAAAAATTTATAAGTAATGACACACAGTCACCAGTTATTTTAAGAAAGAGTCAAGGTTCAATAGAAAGTCTGGAAACAGAATCTTTTGAACTTAAAGACAATATCATTACTACTTACAATGGTTTTAAAGTATTTAATTATACCAATTATGGCATTTCTGAAGATTTCTATAAACTATTTTCTAAAGGAATGAAGTTTAAACCTACAGTTTACATAAATTTAGTGGATACAATTACAGAAGTAAAATTATTTTGTCGCAGGTTGAATTTAGCTATCCGGTTTGACAAGAATGAATCAGAAAACAGTTTTAGTTGTAAAAGGAATTCTAATATTCTCAAGAAGAAAAGCACATACATGCCTACATCAGCAACCCTGTTGTAGGGAGTTTTGAGAAAATTGTTAGTCAGGACATTTATAGTTTCTATAGGACTTATAGAATGAATTTGAGACAAAGTTTGGAATGGAAGGACAACTTAACCATAGGAGAACGAACATGTTTGAAAACTTTGATCAACAACCACCAAGTGAGGGTCATGAAACCCGACAAAGGGGGTGGCATTGTTATTTACAACAAATTAGATTACATCAATGAAATATACAAAATATTACATCTATCTGGTAAATACGAATCCATTTCCCTAAATGAAGTGAACATCGGGTACAGACGTATTGATCTGGCCCTAGAAAAATACAATATTGATCATAGGATTACTGATGAGTTATATCAATTTTTGAAGGTAGAACATCCTACTTTGGTCTCTATTATAGGAATTCCCAAAATACATAAAAATTTGGAAAGTCCACCATTTAGACCGATTATTTCAGGAAGCAAGTCTAAGACTTGTCTTATAGGAGTTGCCATAGACAGATGGGCCAAACCAGTATATAACAATATTACCCATCTGATTAAGGACTCTTGGGTGTTTCTTAGTAAATTGACAACCCGAATTTGGAATAAGAATCTTGTTTTTTTAACTATTGATGTCATAGACCTGTTTTCATGCATCCCGAAGGAGACTGGTCTAGAATATTTTAGTAATAGTTTAAGAAAATTTTCAAACTTTGAATGGGACAAAATTAACCTCATGACTGATATGATGGGTTTAATATTGGACCATAATTATATCTTTTGTGAGAACAAATTCTTTAAACAAACAACAGGTGTTGCTATGGGGGCATCTTGTGCCCCCATATACGCAAATTTAGTTATGTTAGAATGGGAGACGGAACAACTATTTAATTGTAAATATTTCAAACATGTTAAGTATTATTCGAGATTTTTAGACGATTTGTTTATATTATGGGATGGTCCTGTAGATTATATTGAACCTTTTATTATATATCTTAATCAAACAACAGATTTTTTAAAATTCACATACAATTATAACCTTAAAGGTATTGCTTATTTGGATACTTATATTAGTCATGGAAACGATGGTTTTGTATCTAGTATATATAGAAAAGATACGTTCTCGAATGACTATTTGGAATTCAGCAGCAACCATCCCACACACATGTTTAAAAATATATTTAAAGGGCAATGTATACGTGCAGCCCGAATGTCTTCCACTAAGGACATAATGAATCAAGAATTACAAAATATCAGGGACATGTTTACTGTAAGAGGTTACCCAGAACCATTATTAAATGATGTAATCAGGTATATCAGTTCGGAATGGGACAGGAGGTATAAACCTTTACTAGGAAATACTATTGTACAAAAAAGCAAGGATATAAGAGACCAAATGTATAGGGTACGTGTATTAATGTATTCACCTGTTGTGAAGTACATAGAGAACATTATCAAACAACATTGGAAGTTAATTACTATGGAAGAAAATATAGCACAGAAGGTTGGTATATTTCCTCAGTTTGTTTACAAAATGGGCCCAAATTTGAAAAGGGTGATTGAAAGTAATACCCAAAATATTGAAATAAAGAGGAAAGCTACTGTGAAATGTGGTGCATGCAAACAGTGTAGGTATATAAATGAGAAAGAAGGATTTAAACTAAAAAATTTTAATGAAACATTTATTAAGGGAAGAGCAGGAAATTGTAACACTAAATTTGTGGTATACATCGCTACCTGTGAGGCTTGTTCTGCGTTCTACATAGGTAAAATGGAAAGACAGTTAAAACGTCGTATATACGATCACATGTATTGTATTAAGAGGAAAGATAAGAAGAATGCCCTATGTAGACACACTGTACAAAATGGGGACACGCACAATTTTAAGTTCACTATTTTAGATCAGGTGGAGTTGACCACCAGGGGTGGCGATGTAAAGGGTATGTTAGCCATGAAAGAGAGTAAATGGTAAATATCGACGGATGCTCTTAGGTTTCCAGGCATTAACGATTACATTAGTATAAAACCATTTTTAAGCCTGGCATAGATTTATTAATTAATTTATTAATTAATTTATTATTTATTTACAATGTATTTATTTATTTATTTACATTTCTAAGTATTGTAAGCATTATTTACATATTTTATACATTTTTATACATTTTTATATATCTATACATATCTATACATGTGCATTAAATTATGTAGCACCAATTCAGGATACACAGCATATTTCTAAGGACAAGATTATGAAGTTTTTAAATGAATTTGTTAACAATGTTTTTAAAAGAAGTTAAAAAAATTTGTAGATATTATAAGCGTGTAGGTGACATAAGTAGTACTATCAACTTTTTATGTTCATATAGAACTATTAAGTAGAAGGATTGCTTTGCACAGTTAGAATTAGTAGTGTTAGTATAGCATTCATTAATATATACATTTTATTGTGATTATTATAGCTGTATAAGCAATGTATTAGGTAGATACTACTTTAAAAGTTTTTGGCGCCAAAACGTAATATAAAAAGGAAATTGATTTTATTATGTCAGTTCTGAGGAAGTGTGCATTAGACAGATGAAAGCGCTTAACTTGTTCGTTCTGGACTACTTGTTGTTTTGGATTCTTCATTTGTTCGTTGTGGATTATTAGTTTTGTTTCCTTAATAAACTGGGACCTGTTCAAGCTGAGGACTCCTTGTGCCGTCCTGTACCCTTGGTTTATTTACGTTGTTGCTTCTGCTGTGAGTTTTTACTTTTTAGAGAACTGGTTTCTCATCCCTTGGATCCATCCCCTATTTCCTCTTCAGTTCCGAGCTCTGAGTCAATCAGACCTAACCGAGAGGTACAGCCGGTTCCAGCTAGCTTCCAAGCAGTTCCTGTAGAGGAACTCCCCCTCTCTTCAGATACCTCCACTGAACATCCCCTGGAAGAGATCCATCGGATGAGAACATGCAAGAGGAAGCACATAGAATCCCCACTGAAATCCCTCATAGAGGATACCGATTTTGATAAGGGAGAAGGATCCCCCAGAACATTACCAGATGATATTAATTTTGCAGACATACTAGAGATCTTCAGACAGAAAGGTAGTTGGTCTTCCGAAAATCCTTCTCCAGAAGACTCAGTTTTTTTTGAAAGCTTTCAGTTCAGGCCCATCTGTATCTTGGTTTATCCATCCCATTAGATGAACTCATTGATTTAGTTTCGTGCCTGGCATGGAAAGAGCCAGATACCACTGAACGTCTTCCAAAAAAGACCTGATAATTTCTTAGGCCCTCCCAAGGATAGACCCCACTGGAGCAAAGGAGTCCCAGTAGAGGCTGTGGTGGTGTGGTGATGGCAGCCACAAAAAAAGAGCTAGCAGAACAGAGCTGTTCTGTCCACCCACCAAGGTAGTTGGTCTTCCGAAAATCCTTCTCCGGAAGACTCAGTTTTTTTTGAAAGCTTTCAGTTCAGGCCCATCTGTATCTTGGTTTATCCATCCCATTAGATGAACTCATTGATTTAGTTTCGTGCCTGGCATGGAAGGAGCCAGATACCACTGAACTTCTTCCAAAAAAGACCTGATAATTTCTTAGGCCCTCCCAAGGATAGACCCCATTGGAGCAAAGGAGTCCCAGTAAAGGCTGTGGTGGTGTGGTGATGGCAGCCACAAAAAAAGAGCTAGCAGACCTCAATGTGAAGATCACCAAGGTAAAAACCCCTTTCAAAATCTGTCCAGCTCCCTGGACTCTCTGTTTGGTGGGTGCTGTTCTGTCCACCCACCAAACAGAGAGTCCAGGGAGCTGGACAGATTTTGAAAGGGGTTTTTACCTTGGTGATCTTCACATTGAGGTCTGTTATTACCTGGCACAATTCACAAGACTACCGAACTATAAAATTCTCTCTCAGAGTCCAAGTCTGCATTAAAGAGATACTTTACCCACATTGAACAAGAAGGGAGAATTCGGTCTGCTGTAGGAATAAAGTTTTCTACCCCTCAACGAACCTTTTCTAGCACTCAGAGGGTGGTAAGAAAATGCGGTTCTACAGATTTCAGGGACTTTTCCAAGATTTGTGCAGGGACAACAATTCCACAGGTAGATTAGGCAGTTCCAATGGTAGATGTCACCCTAGAGGCAGAGGAGGCCTGCAAAATCAGGATTTCTGTGATTTCTTTATGGACAGACCCTCCCAGCATTCTTGAAGTGATGCCCAACTGTCCAGCTCTGGAAGCACTCGGGAGAAGATTGTCCTTGCACCAAGACACCTTGGCAGATATAACAGAAGATTCATGGATGCTAAGTATCCAGAGGTTACTTTATTCCACTTTTCAAACTCCCAATTTGCAAAAGCAAGAAGCTTCCCAACATTCCACTCAGTCAGAGGAAAGCAGCAGTGCAAGAAATTCAAAAGCTGCTAGATATATGAGTCATCCAAGAGGTCCAGCCAGACCAAATAGAATTCATAACTTACTCATGCTTCTTTTTAGTGCACAAAAAGACAAGGAACCGTAGACCAGTTCTGGATCTGAGCAAACTGAATCAGTTTGTAAAAAAGTCAAAGTTCCAAATGGTCATGTTCAGTCCATTCTGCCATTTCTTTGCAAGGAAGACTGGATGTGCTTCATAGATCTTCAGAATGGTTACTATCACATCAGAATAGACAGGAGTTCCAGAAGATTTTTGCACTTTCGATTGGGAGCCAGTCATTACCAATTCAGAGCCCTGCCCTTTGGACTCTCAGCAGCCCCAAGGGTGTTTACCAAATGTATGGCAGTGGTGGCTGCTCACCTGAGACTCAAAGGATTCTGAGTGTTTCCATATCTAGATCACCAGCTCCTCACTTACCTTTCCATGCATTTCCTTCAACAAGTCAAGGACTATTTGCTGTACATATGCCAGTCACTGGGGATAAAAATAAAATCTAATTGTTGTCAGTTTTCATTCTTTCCACAACCGTTGAGTCTGGATCTGCACTTTGGAACCTTCTCAGCTGTTACTTTAGCTCATGGCTACAAAAAAGCTCTCAAGCTCCTCTCTCTTCTCTTACCCATAATGCACCAACTCTTAACATACTCCAGATTTTGTTTGCTGCTTTCTCAATTAAACTTGGTCACCTTGAGCTCTTGAGCAATTAGATATAATAAGTCTTTATTTTTCTATAATAGTTTATAATTTTCTATACTATAAATCCTCCCCTTTCTTACACTCTGTGTAGTCTTTGTTTACCATTGTTGGTAATTGTTGATTATATTTCTGCCCTTTACACTTTTTAGTGTAATTCTTTGTGCCATTGTTGGTGGTTTTTTTTCTTTTTTTCCTAATATTTAAAAAAAACATCTTTTCTTCTTATTTGATAATCAAGTGTAAGATGTCAGAAAAAGGCCCTTATGGCTTTAAGAAGTGCCAAACGTGCAGGCACAAGTTGCCCTTGTCCGATGCTCACTCATTATGTGTTATTGTTTGGGCCTGGATCATCTTCAAGTAGACTGTCCGATCTGTGAAAACTTTAATCCTTGTATTGTTGAAGACATGAAAATAAACTTTGCAAGGGTTACTCCCTGCATCTTTCTCCAATGCTATTGCTGGATGTCAACCCTCTAAGTCAAAACCTAAGGAGCCTTCCACTAAGTCTCCTAGATCTTCAGGATCTTTGACTCCTCCATCCACAGAACCACCAAAGGAAAAACATAAATTGAATCCCAAGGCTGCTACTATTCTACTGACATCAGATCCAACAATGGCCTTCTCGGATCCAAGTCCTTCAGATCTGTGGCCTTTACCAAGAACCAGATATTCACCCAGTATAGATCCAGTACCTTCCAGAGTACTTTCTCCTTTTATGGAATGCTGGCAGTCTAAGTCCCCATCCCTAGCTTCCTGTCATTCCTCCAGATGTCTGACCAAAGCTGATGTGGACAGAATGATGAGGAGGTTTCTCTCGGTACAGATATAGATGTGAGTTCTCCCAACTCCTATCCCTTCAGGTCAAGAAGCCCTAGTTTGCACTACCCCACCTCTGTATCGGCTCCCTCTCTGATCTATCCATCCATTTTGGAGCCCCTGGATCTGAGTATGCTGGGATGGTCTGGATCGCTTTCAAAAATATTTGTACCTTCGGCTTCAAGGATGTCTCTGAGCACTCTGGATCTAGAGACATTCTTGAGATCCTTAAGCAGAGGGTTGGTTGGTCCTCTGATAGCCCTTCTCCAGAGGAATCACTATTCATGGAGGCCTTTGGAGCTAGCCTGTCGACCTCCTGGGTAACTCGGCCCACCAATGAGCTCATTGACTTGATCTCTAGGTGGACATAGAAGGATCTTGACACAGCTGAGTCAGTCCCAAAAGATCAGATTGGATTCTTGCTGCACATGTAAGAGGGGAATTTTGGAGCAAAGGAGTGATCATAGATCCACCAGGAAGGAACTTGCTGAGCAGAATTCCTCTGTCCATCCCCCCTGACAGGGAGTCTAGGGCATTTGGACAGATTTGGGAAGCATGTGTATGACTCACCAACCTTTGCCTCAGGTCGCTGAACTACCTGGCACACTTTATAAGACAAGAAAGGGACTTGATAATGGAACTACCAAATTCCCTTTCTGGGAGCACTACTGCCAAGACTCAGACTTCTGTCACCTCACAGTTGGCTACCAAACAATCTATTTCTAATTCGTCCATGAGGCTTATCTCTCATGCAGCTGAAGGTGTCTCAAGGGCAGCAGGTTTCAGGCATTTCTATCAGGAGGCATGCCTGGATGCACTTGTGTGATTTTGTGGAGCCGTTCAAGTCCTCATTTGTCAATGCATTCTTTGACGGCAGTATGTTGTTTGGCCCTAAAGTTAAAGACACACTCTTCAGGTGTGAGAAAGACAGAAAAACCCTCTCTGCAGTGGGTATACTATTTCTGACCCTTCAAAGATCCTTTCCTAAGAATCAACAAGGTGGTTGAAAAATGTGGTTCAGGAAGTCCCAGGGTCCTTTCTAAGATCCACGTGGTACCTTGGGATAATTCCCCCAGGGGCATTGGGAAACTTGAATGGATGTCACCACCCATGCGGAATCACTAACGCATGCAAGAGATACCTTTAGTGGTGGATTTGATCAAATCAGGTTCTACAAGGCTGTCCTTTCATTCTCCCAAGGCCATAGTGACCACGGATGCATCCCAGATTGGGTAGGGGGCACTTCCTAGGGAAAATAGTTCAAGGCACTTGGTTCCCCATAGAAGCCAATGTGTATGTCAGTGTCCTGGAAATGAGAGTGGTGCTCTTTCGGAACAGTTGCTATTCAGATGGACAACATGTCAGTAGTTTAGTACATCAACAAACAGAACCAGGTCTTACCCTTTGTGTCATAAAGCCCTAAGAGTGTGGCAATGGGTGATCTCTTCCAACCACTTTCTGGTAGCAGCGCACATTCTGGGGAAGTCCAAAGTGATAGCAGACAAATTGAGCAGGTCCATTCTACTACCTCATGGGTGGTCTCTCGACATGAAAGTGGCAGAAATTATTTTCTGTCAGTGAGGGCAGCCTTGCTGCGATCTTTTTGCATCTCCCTAAACAACAAGTGCAGCAGCTTCTTTGCCTTGATCACCCCACAGGGGGAATCACAGATTGATGCTCTGTTCCATGATTGGCCCCCATCTCCTTTATGAGTACCCCCCAACTCCACTAATTCCCAAATTTCTGCAGAAAGCTGCCTGGTTGAAGGGCAAAATTGTCTTCATTGCACCTTACTGGCATTGGCAGATTTGGTTCTCCTTCCTTTGGCCTCATCTGCTTTACCCACCTTGGATTTTAGATCCAATCCCCGACCTCCTTTCGTACCTGGTAGGCATGATTCATCCATATATCTCAAACCTCAAGCTAACAGTGTGGTTTCTGTAATTCCTTTAATAGCCAGAAAGCCATTGCCCTCTTCCCTCTCCGTCAGATACTTTTATCTTCCCATAAAGCTTCTACAAGAAAACTTTACAGAAGTAAATGGAAAAAGTTTGATCTGATGTTATCTAGTCACCATTCCTCACATTAGGGTCTTGGAGCCGATGTCGGATCTGAGCTGGCATACTCAAAACACAGCTTAGCTCAAGCTCCTCCCCTCCCATAATGCTCTGCTGCCCTACACTCCCTCAGATCCTGTTTGCCGCTCAGTCAGATGCAGATTGTTCAATTCCTGTTAGTGTAAATGTATTTAGCACATAATTTTGAATTTTCTTGTTATTTCTTGAGTTTGTAGTGTTAGTGGGTAGTATTCCCCTCTTACCTATCCCCTCCCAGTCGAGTCTTAACCTTATTAGGTCCCTTTTTTCCTCGGGGTTTCGTCTCGGCCTAGTTGTTTTGTGGTGTGTTAGTGTTTCTTTAGTAAGTGTGTATGTGAGTGTTTGGATAGATTTTAGGCTTTCGAACCTTGGCTTGTTTGTGGACTTCAGGTTTTGCTTATGGTTCGGCCATGTCAGAAGAACCTTTAGGTTTTAAAAGGTGCTCCTGTTGTGGGTGGAAAATGCCTATTTCCAACTCACACAAGGAGTGCCTTTACTGTCTCGTTGGTGACCACCTCGAGGTGGAATGCAGCATCTGTGCCGCATTCAACCCGAGGGCTTTGGTTGACTGTCGCAATAAGCTCTTAAATAAGGGTTTGGTCAAAGGAGGGCCCTTGGTCCTGGGGCTAAAAAGAAACCTTATGTTGAGGAGGCCCGACCAAGTGTCCCAGTCTGTCAGATCCTAGGTCCTCTGATCTGGCTCCAGCCAGGGCAGGTTCAGATCCAAGATCTTTGGGTCCCAGGTCATCCCGGGAGTTAACTCCTAGATCCAAGGGCTCTGACCCTAAGCTCTTAGATCCGGTAACTTTGATGTCTCCCCCCGGATCCATGGACCTTGGCCCCAGACCTTTGGAATCGAGGGGAGGCACCGTACCTTGGATCTGACCCTTTCAGATCAGAGGGATTTGAGAAATATTTCCTCGGATCCTTTGTTGAGCTTGGTTCAGATTCGGTCGGCTCTGAGAGTCATGCAGGAGCCTATAGTAGTGGAGGATCTTCCCTTGAATCCTTTGCCCTCTAAGCAGCTGTCTTCTCCAGATAGGTCTCATTCCAGGGAGTGCAAGAGAAGACACTCGAGCTCCAGGCTCGACTCTCCTAGTAGGTCCTCCATCTCCTCCTGATCTTCCAAGAGTTTCATCCCTATGGATATGGACAGGATAATGCGAGCCTTCCTGAAAGCTCAGATGTATTTGGGGCTTCTGGCTTCCTCCTATGGGTCAGGGATCCAATCTCCCAACCCTCCTTTGATCGCTCCTCATCCAACCAGTGGCTTGAATTCTCAGTGACTGTTGAGTGGGGTAGAGGTTAGGGAGCTTTAGGACCCAATTTGGGCCCTTCCCTGATTGGATCAGTGGCTGACACTGTTTCTGTTTCCCCAGGACAGGCCACCCAGCTGGCCGGCCCTGTCAAGCCATTGTCCATGGGATTGGATTCGGGACTGGGTCTTCCGGACCAGTCTCTTCCCCTGGGCACCATGGCCTTTGACAATTCTGGTCCGGTGCCATCTGGTGGAGTGACAGGACCTGG
This sequence comes from Protopterus annectens, assembly GCF_019279795.1. Classification (NCBI taxonomy): domain Eukaryota; kingdom Metazoa; phylum Chordata; order Ceratodontiformes; family Protopteridae; genus Protopterus; species Protopterus annectens. The sequence continues at coordinate 43,801,796 of NC_056747.1, read as the reverse complement.
GGGGTCCACCCTTTCTTCCACTAGGGTTTTATCAGTGGGAGAGGGAGATGGAACCTCTTCTAGTCCTTCCGCCTTCCAGGCTGCCAAAAGATCTTTCTCTGCCATCAGAGCTGCCTCTTCCATGCATGGTTCTCCTATCCAGCCCCAGTTTCTGAGCGGCTTGTCTCATCCTGCTCCAGGTCAGCCCGTCTGAATTAGTCTTCAGGGGGATATCCCCCCCACAGGGGTCCCTTCCTCTTCTGAGTCTTCCTCACCACCCCCGATGGAGGAAGTTCCCAGGAAGAGGACTTGTAAGATGAGATATCTCGACTCCCCTATGGAGTCTGTTACCAAGGATACAGATGCTGATGAGGGGGATGGGTCCCCAAGATCTACACTGGAGGATGTCTCCTTTGGAGACATACTCGAGATCCTCAAGGCCAAAGGCGGTTGCTGTACCCAAACCCTGTCCTTGGAGGAATCTGTTTTCTTGGAGGCTTTCGGTACGGGGCTATCTACCTCCTGGGTGTCCCCCCTGCTGATGTCTCATTGATCTTGTTGCCAGCAGGGCCTGGAAGGAGCCAGATACTGTGGAGCCAGTGCCCAAGAAAGCAGACACATTTTTGAGACCTCCTCCAGATAGAACTTTATGGTCCAATGTGATCCCGGTTGATGCTATTGTGTTGGCCATTGCCACCAAAAGGGAATTGACAGAGAAGAGTTCTTCTGTCCATCCATCCAGTCATGAGTCGATGGCTATGGACAGATTTGGAAAGCAGGTGTTTGTTTTAGCTGCTTTCAGTCTGCTAGCACTAAATTACCTTACGCATTTTACCCGTCTCCGGAGGGATTTGGTAAAAGAACTGTCTTCATCCCTCTCTGGGTCCATGTCTGAGGAGGTAGAATTAAAGGCTATTTCTCCAAAGCTGTCAACCCTTCATTCAGTGGCGAATTCGTCAATGTGACTCATTTCCAACACTGCAGAAGCGTCCTCATGGGCTACGGGCTCAGGTATCGCTATTAGGCGTCATGCCTGGCTCTGCTTGAGCGGGTTTGCAGAGGCCTTCAAGACATCATTTGTTAATGCCCCCCTTAGATGGTTCCACTCTCTTTGGTCCCACTGTGAAAGACACTTTGACCCGCAGTGAACAGGAAGGGAAGAACTTGTCAGCCATTGGGATTAGGTTTTCTGCCCATCAGAGGTCCTTTTCCAAGACCTAGAAGGGGAGTAAGAAAATGTGGTTCAGGAAGGCACAGTCTCCCTTTCAGGATGTTCAGGAGGATTCCTCTTCCAGGGGATGGGGAAGAGGTTTCAGTGGTAGACGTTGCCCGAGGGGCAGAGGAGGCCCACAAAACCAAGGTTCCAGGGAGCCCTTCTCTGAGAAATCTTTACAACGTCCCTGAGGCGTTGCCCAACTGTCCTTCCCTGGAGGCAGTCGGGAGTCGATTATTGCTGCAACTGTTAGCCTGGGCAAGTATTACATATGATCTGTGGGTGCTAGCAATTGTATCCAGGGGTTATTGCTTTCTCTTTTTGGAAATTCCCCGAAAATACAGTCCTATTCCAGATGTGCCACCCAATCAAGAAGAGGCTGTAAGCCTTCTTCAAAAATGAGCCATCCAACAGGTCCCCACAGGACAGAGAGGATCCAGAACCTATTCTCACTTCTTTTTGGTTCCAAAGAAAACAGGGGACCTACGTCCTATTTTGGATCTCAGTCACGTGAACCAATTTGTGTGGAAGTCGAAGTTTCGGATGGTCACTGTGCAGTTGATTGTGCCTCTTTTTGCACAGTAACTACTGGATTTGCTCATTAGACCTCCAGGACGTGTACTACCATGTAAACATGAATCGATGGTCCAGGAGGGTTCTCCGCTTTTGCTTGGGAGTTGATCATTTCCAGTTCTGGGCCCTGCCCTTTGGTCTCACCTCAGCCCCCCAAAGTTCACCAAATATATGGCGGTGGTAGCAGCTCACCTCTAACTGCAGGAACCCAAGTTTTTCCCTATTTGGACGATTGGCTCCTGATGGCCCCCACAAGGCATCAACTACTGGACAATATTCACTATGTTTTCTCCCTGTTCTATCACCTGGGGATAACAGTGAACATTGTGAAATCCTCCCTGACTCCAACACAAAAACTGGAATTCATAGACACCACCTCTCAGCTTGCAGCCTTACATCCTCGAAGGGTGTCACTTATTCACGACCAGGTTCAGACCTTGCTGGAGCTCACCTGCTCTCCAGTCCCACTCATTCTCAGGGCTCTAGGATTGATGGCTGCAGCCATTTATTTGGTTCCTATGACTCGGTACCACATGAGCGTCCTTCAGTGGACCCTCGCAGTTCAATGGTCAGCGTGGCAGCATCCCCTGTCTTTTCCCATTCGGCTCACCCAGTGTGTCACAAGCATCTTCCTGGGTAGATCCAATCTCCAGATCTCCTAGCAAGCAGGCCTTTCATTCCTCCTACTCCTTTGGTGACTTTCACCTCGAATGCTTCCCTCCTGGGGTGGGCGGGGTATTTCCAGTGACAGATGGTCCAAGGGACTTGGTCGCCCTCAGAGACCAAACTGCACATCAACCTTCCGGAGATGAGAGCAGTTCTTTTATCATTGCACACCTTTCAAGACTGCCTTCCTCACGCGACAATTGCGGTTCTATCAGACAACATGGCTGTTGTGTGGTATATAAACAAACAAGGGGGCACATGTTATCTGCTGTGTCGCGAGGCCATGACGGTCTGGGAGTGGGCGATGGCCATGGGGCACTTCTCATTGCAACACACATTCCCGGAGCATCCAACGTGTTGGCGGATAAATTGAGCATGGCTATCTTGACCCCTCACGAGTGGTCCCTGAACTCGGTGGCTCAACAGATTTTCCATCAGTGGGGTAATCCGAGCTGCGATCTGTTTGCATCTCCTATCAACCACAAATGCAACAACTTCTTTGCATTGATCCCCCCAGAGGGGGAATCCCTCAGGGACGTGCTCTCCCACGATTGGCCTCTAGGTCTCCTGTATGGCTTTCCTCAGTTACCCCTAATTCCCAGAGTACTTCAGAAAGCCAGATGCCTCCTGAATCTTCTGACCCTACGTCTGACAGCATGGTATATCCACTTCCAGTGATTTTGGCTAAATCCAGGCTAGCTTCACCCATGAAGGAGATTATTCTTGCTTCTCAGAGGTCTTCTACCAGCAAAGTTTATTTCAGTAAATGAAAGAGGTTTTCGGTTTGGGTGAAGAATAAGAATTTAGACTCCTTCTCCACCCCTATTCCCAAAATACTTCTCTTCCTGACTTCTCTCTTTAAAGAAGGAGCTAGTTTTTCCACTATCAAGGTGCAGTTGGCAGCGATTTCAATTTTTCACCTTCGGGTGATTCAACCTTTTCTGCATGCCTCTGTAAGGCCTTTTTAAAAGGGATTTTTCTATTAAGGCTTCCTATTAAACATCCTTCTCCTCCATGGGATTTGACTTTGGTGCTTCAGGCTTTAACAAAACCTCCCTTTGAACCAGCGGCTTCATGCAATATTAAATTTCCCTCCAGGAAGACTGCCTTTTTAGTGGCAATTACTTTGGCAAAGAGAGTCTCAGAGTTGCAAGCTCTTACTATCAAGCCATGCTATTTAATTTGCCACAAGGACAGAGTGTCTCTAAAACTTGATCCATCCTTCATGCCTAAAGTGGTTTTAACAGCGAATATCAACCAATGTATTCACTTACCAGTATTTTTCCCTAACTTTTCCAATAAACAGGAATATATTCTGCACACATTGGATGTTCATCATCAACTTCACTTTTATTTACATCGAACGCGAGAATTTAGGCATTCAGACCAATTATTTGTGGCCTTCTCTGTTAAAAGAAAAGGCAGGGGTAATTCAGAAGTCATGATTTCCCATTGGATTTCACAGTGTATTTCCTTTATATATTCCTCAGAAGGTATTTCCTTAGCTACACCAGTGAGGGCTCATTCAACAAGGGCAGTTTCTACTTCCATTGCCTTTTCAGATCGTCAATCTTTAGATGACATTTGTGTGGCAGCAACATGGTCTTCTCCCCACACGTTTGTTTTCCACTATAAGTTGGATTTGATTTCCAGAGGAAGGGCTTCATTTGGCTACACAGTTCTTCAGCTTGTCCTTCCTTAAAACCTCCCAGGATTTAGGTAGCTGGGGACTCTGACCCTAATGTGAGGAATGTTGACTAGATAACATCAGATTTATAGTTATGTACTTACCATAAATTGGCATCTGTGTTATCTGTAGTCACCATTCATCACGATCCCACCCTCCAGCCCCCTGCCTGGAAGTTTGGTTGGATTTGGAGGTTCTATTTGGTTTCTGTGATTTATCTGTCTTCCTTCCTTGTGCAAACTCGATCTGAGGGAGTGTAGGGCAGCAGAGCATTATGGGAGGGGAGGAGCTTGAGCTAAGCTGTGTTCTGAATATGCAGGCTTGGATCTGATATCGGATCCATGACCATAACGTGATGAATAGATAACAGATAACACAGATGCCAAGTTATGGTAAGTACATAACTATAATTTGTGGGCACATCAGAAACATACTGACCCCTTATCAGCCCTTGTACAAAGTGTTCTTGAATTTTTAGCAACAAATTTTAATGAAGGAACTAGCTCCTCAACAATTAGAGTTCAGTTAGCAACAATCTCTTAACTTTCATATTGGATTTGAGAATTCTTCTCTGACTTCATCTATGCTTTGTAAGGCCTTTTTGAGAGGCACTCTCCTGCTGAGACCTCCCTATAAAGACAATACTCTGCCATGGGATTTGGTATTGCAGGCCTTAATTCATTCCCCCTTTGAACCAGCAGCAAAATGTGATCTTAAATTCCTGACCTGGAAAACTATATTTTCTAGTGGCCATTACCTCTACTAGAAGAATTTCAGAACTTCAAGCATTGTCCTGTAAACCTTCCTACTTGATTTTTTATAGGGATAGTGTAACATTACGTACCAATGCTTCAGAATCTGATATCAACCAGTCCATTAATCTGCCAGTTTTCTGTCTTAAATTTGCAAACAAAGATGGATATTCTGTATGTTGCATTTATTAGATGTTCACAGGCAATTACATTTTTGCATACATAGAACAAAAGAAATAAGATCAATTATTTCTGCTCTTTGCAGACTCTAAATTGGGCAAATCAGTTGCAAAGATAACTTTAGTCAGATGTCTGATGGATTGCATATCATTGCATATAATTTGTCTACAACATGTTGGGTCTATCTGTACCAAATCCTTTAACAACCAATTCAACTAGGTCCACTGCAGCTTCCTCAGTGTTTCTATCTAGGGCTTTCATGAATGACATATGTGTGGCTGCAACCTGGATCAGTCCTCATATCTTTATCACTCATTACAAACTGGATGTGATCTTGAGGGGAAGAGCAGCCTTTGGCTCAACAGTGCTCAGGAATATCCTTCCTTAGAGTCCACCTTTGATTTTAGGTAGCTGGGGACTCTGTCCCAACAGTTGAAAGAATGAAAATTGACAATATCAGATAAAAAAGCTATGCACTTGACATAACAATGTAAAAAAAAACAACAAATGGCATAGAATGAAAAGCACACAAACCAAATGAACAAATTCTGTGAATACCAGCAACAAAGAGGAGACTCGGTTGTGCTTAGATCAGTTTTGCACTTTTGTTCTTTTAATCCACTAGAACTTCATCAGAATCTAGAACTCTAATGTTTAAAATAGTGCCAAAAAGTCACGATTATGAAACAGCCAATCGAGAGCTTATCCTCAACAATGTCGTTAGATGAAAATGTAAATTAAAAAAATATATAATATCAAAAGCATAGCAAAAGAGAAACAAGTTAAAATCTCTCTGTTAGAAAAAACATTTAATATTAATGGAATCATTAAGTCTTGGGTACTTATCAGAACTTAACTTGATTTGACAGAATGATTCATGGCACTCAAGCCGTACTTTGTAGTTCCCTGAAGATTCTTGACAACTTCCAATACACTGAATGCAAATTTCTTAAAACAAGAGCAAATAATAGATCATTTTTGATTCTGATGAAGTTCTAGTGGATAAAAAGAACAAAATGTTTAAACTGATTTAAAACTGTGTCTAAGTCTCCTCTTAGTTGCTGGTATTCATAGAATGTGTTCTTTTGATTTGTGTACTTACCATAGCATTCCATCTGTATTGTCCATTTTTATTCTTTCTCAATCTCTCACCTACCAACCCCCAACCTTTTTCATAGTTGATTTCTGGAAGAATGAGAGCTTATAAGGACACTACTGTCCTTCATGTTGAGTTCCAGATATGGTTTCTTCTGTCAGGAATATTGTATTAATACAGCAAACAAGATCTGATGTATGTTAGGGTTGGTGCATTATGGGTTAGGGAGAAGCTTGAGAGCTTTGTGGTGGCCACACGTTAAAGCAGTGCCCAAGCTGGATCTGAGGGTCAGATGTGAACCCAACAGTTGAGGAGGAATGAAAATGGGCAACACAGATGGAATGTTATGGTAAGTATATAATTTGTTTTCATGCCAAATGAAAGCTGACACCAGTTCAGGGCCTGGAGTTTTTTGGTGCACATCTGCACACAACAATGCAAATTGCATCATTATCAATTCATCACATAAACAACCTCAGATTTCACATTCATCCAGTGCTTTCCCACCCATCTCCTCCACCCAGACTCATTCTTCAAGCACTGAGATCTGTGGCAGCAGCAATAGTATTACTTCCCTTAGCACATTACTGTATGCATGTTCTTTAATGGACTCTAGCAGTTTAATGGTCTATTCTTTGACACCCTTATCCTTTCAGTCAAACGTACTCTGATTTGCAAGTGATATATCCAGTGTTGGATCCAGTCAGACAACATTTATCTAGGCCGGGTTCGACCTTTTGTTTCGGGTCTATATTGGAACATCGAATATTTAACAGTTCGAATCACTAAAGGTCGACTCTTATTGATCGAACTGTTAAAACATTGAATGCTCGAAAACAAAAATTAAAACAACAAAAAAAACCTAAATGCTGTGCCCCCCACTCCCCCCGCTGCTTAAATATACTAACTCTGAGACCGCACTACATTGAAGTAAACGGAAATCTCCCCTTACTGAGATTTCCGTTTACCTATTCGATGTTCTGCAGTTTCCCTATTCTCGTGTCGACAATGTCAGATTCAACATTGTCTGCTTTTGAGAATTCAGTATGGACCCTTTGTTTTACCTCCCTCCATGGCTGTGGTGACTACAGATGTCTCCCACTTGAGGTGGGGGAGGGCATTTCTTGTGAAGGAAGGTCCAAGGCCCGTAGTCCCCCCAGGAGACCAATTTGCATATCAATATACTGGAGATAAGAGCAGTCCTATTAACATTGTAGCCATTTTAAAATACTCTTCCTCTAGGGACTGTTGCTATTCAGACTGACAACATGTCTGCTGTCTGGTACATCAACAAACAAGGGGGAACCTGATCTTACCCTTTTTGCAGAGAGGCCATGAGAGTATGACAGTGGGTGAGCTCCTCAAACCTCCTTCTAGTTGCAATGCACATTCCAGGCAAAACCAACTTATGAGTGGACAGATTAAGCAGGTCAGTCCTGATGCCTCATGAGTAGTCTGTCAATAGTTTGTGACAGAAGAGATTTTCCATCATTGTGGCCAACCTTCTTGTGACCTCTTTGCTTCTCCCCACAACAACAAGTGCAGCAGGTATTTTGAGCAATCCCTGTATAGGGGGAGTCACTGAGAGATGCTGTAATCCACGTTTGGCCATCTGGTCTCCTTTACACTTATGCCCTTCTTCCCTTGATTCCCAAGTTCCTACAAAAAGCAATCTGGTTAAAGAGCTCAGTCATCCTCATTGCATCCTACTCGCCTCGACAGATGTGGTTCCTCTTCCTTTGGTCTCATCTTCATTATCCTCCATGGATATTGTAACCAATTCCAGATCTTCTCTCACACCCTTCTGGAATGATCCATCCCAATATCCAGGCCCTTAGACTGACCGCATGGTTTCTCCACTTCCAATAATAGCCAGACAGCCTAGGGTCTGTTCCCCAGTATGTACCATTATATTATCCTTGCATAAAGATTCCACCAAGAAAGTTTACAAGAGCAAGTGGAAAAGATTCTTCCTTTGAGCATTAAAAATGATGTTGACCCCTTTTCTGCTCCATTTCACATTGTCCTTGAAATTTTGGCTGCTGTTTTTAAAGAAGGAGCTGCAATTGGCAGCTATTTACATTTTTTATACAGAAGACAAAAATAATTCTTTGGCTTCTTCCAAATTATGTAAGGATTTCTAAAAGGCATTTTTCTCCTTAGACCACTAATAAAGGAACTATCAAATTCCCTTTCTGGGACCACTACTGCTGAGACTCAGACCTCTGTGGCCTCACAATTGGCTACCCTACAATCTAATTCTAATTGATCCGTGAGGCTTATTTTGCATGCAGCTAAAGGTCTCTCAAGGGAGGCAGGTTCAGGTATTTCTGTCAGGAAGCATGCCTCCCTGGGATCTTACAGTCATGCTACAATGTCTAAGTCAGGAACTCCTGAACCTTTAACAAAAAAATTACGTAAATTTTATTTTATAGAAAACAGTCTTCTTAGTAGGTGTTACCTCAGCAAGAAGGATTTCTGAACTCCAGGCTCTTTCATCAAAAACTCCCCACATTATGTTCTGTAAAGACTAGGTTAATTTATGCACAAATCCTTCCTTTCTACGTAAAGTAGCTTCAGAATCAAATATTAACTAATCCATTCATTAACAGATCTTTCCCAAAATTTTCAAATAAAGGAAAATGCATGCTATACTTCTTAGATATGCACAGACAATTACATTTCTACCTACACAAGAAAAGCAAATCAGAAACTCACATCATATATTTGACTCCTCTTCATCAAAAAGACTGGGTTATCCAGTTTCTAAAGTTACTCTAGCTAAATGGATCACAGATTGCATTTCCTGGATTTATTCTCAACAAGGCATTTCCCTACCTAGACCACCTAAAGCCCACTTAACTAGATCCATAACTACTTCATCTGCTTTTTGGTCAAGAACCTCCATTGATGATATTTGTGCAGCAGCCACATAGTCCGATGCTCATACCTTTGTTACTCATTGCAAATTGAACTTAATATCCAGAAGTAGAGCTGCCTTTGGCATAGTGGTACTCAGGCATATCTTTCCATGAGGACAACCCAAGATCAGTGTAGCTGGGAAATCTGTCCCATTTGTTGAAGAAGAATGAAAAGGGCAACATCAGGTTTTAAAGTTATGTACTTATCATAAATAAACATCTGTGTGATTTTAAAGCTATGTACTCCTCATAAATAGATATCTGTGTTATCCATTTTCATTCTTCCTCATCTTCCCTCACATCCATCTTCCATCCTTAAATCCTCTGGAGGAACCTGTTGAATTGTTTACTGGAACTTATAGTTCCAGGTTTGAGCCCTGTTCAACTATCCCTTCTGTGCCTAATTTATATGGATTATATGGCAACAACCTTGATCTGAGGTATTCAGGATGGACAAGGGTATTATGGATAGAGGGAGAATCTTGAGAGTTGGATCCAAAGTCTAGAGTATGCGGTTGAGGAAGAATGAAAATGGACAATACAGATGGCTAGTTGTGGGTGAGTCCATAACTTTAAATTATAAAGTGGTTTTAATTAAGTACAATGGTATTATGCTTTTTATCTGCTTAATGCATTTTCATCTTCATATGCTTCTTCTAGACGTTCTGTACACCATACAGTCTATGCCATTTGGTATGCATATAGTGTGTGTGTGAAGACTGGTAGAGAAGGGTGAAGGCTGCCAGCTTAGTCAAATAGAATTTGATACATAATTCTGGCATTTGTAAATATAAATATAAAATACAGGCTTGTTTCTTAAATGAAAGGAACACTGTAAAATGTGAACTTCAAGATTGTATCAACATTGCCATCTGCTGTAAAGAAAACTAAGCCAAGCATTTCAAATGATCTTTGAAATTAAAATTATGTTTTGTATGCCCTTTGAAGTTAGAATTTGGAGTTGAGTCTGGAGTAAGCATCCTGCTTATTGTTTTAAGGCTAAAGTTAATGACCAGAATTTACATGTGGAATGTCCTTTATTGCCCTAAGTGTAAAAGAATGTAAATGCAGTTTCAGTGTGGCCTGGGAACCAGGAAAGTGTAAACAAATGATGTAATGTTTTAGCAGAACTGCAGTTTCAATTTAAACAGTGAGAACCAGAAATTATTGAGCATTCTTGTCTTGATATCCAACCTCAGCACTGCCTGTTGTCTTAAGTAAGTTATCTTAGAAGTGTGTTTTCTTGTAGAAATAGCTAGGACTATAAAGATTAGACTAAGTGTTTTTCTGTTATGTTAGAACTGTACTACTGATTTATTTTAAGTTTCTGTGTGATCTCGGAACTCTTGAATAACACTGTGGTGTAGTAGTATTTTTTTGTGTTTTAAGTATTTATTATTAAATATTTTAAAAACCTTTTACCTGTGGCTGGTTTGTTTAGAGACAAGTAAGCTCTAGAGTAGATTGCATGCTTATAAGTGATCCTGTAATAAGCCCTTCCAAAGCCTTAAGATTGCTTAAGTTACACTACTATTGGATAATAATATTGCACATTAATAATTGGACACCCTTTTAAGGGCCTTTGGGTAGCTGATAATTATTAGCTGGTGGTGGCAGTAATTACTACCTTATAGTCTGGGTAAAGAGGCACAGCTAGAGAATTTGTGTCAGCCCTTCCCAGGAGTGTCTGTGAAGTTGTATAAATACTTATCTCAAAGTGTGTGTGTGTGTGTGTGTGTGTGTGTGTGTGTGTGTGTGTGTGTGTGTGTGTGTGTGTGTGTGTGTGTGTGTGTGTGTCAGCTACTTGGGCAGGGACACGAAGCACTGGTTGGACAGAGAGGGTACTGGAGGTTAGCTTGCCAGCTAGGCTGAGATCTGGACCCTATAGCTGTGCCAGTGGGGAGTCTTATTGGGGACCTGGGGAGCAAGGGAGCAACCAGACCCAGACTGACTGTGATCTCTGTGTGCACTTAAGGGAAATTGTACTTTACTGTGTGTATTTGTTATCCTTTCCTCATATATGAGACTGGGTGTTAGTGGTGAGGATTGAGGCTCCTTGATTGCTGGGGCAGGGTGCGGGCATCATAGTGTGCATAATTGTTTTGTTTTGGGATAGTTTTAGTTCAATATATGGGGTGATTATTGTTTCCATATTAACCTTGATTATATGTTCTTATTGTATATGTTATATATTTTAAACACCTTTATTAAATTATCCCTTAAGAAATAGACAAACATACGTTAACAGAAAAGAAAACAAACCATATTAACATTTTTCCATTTACATACATTATGCATCACATATCCTTGTAACTATCACCAGCCCATTACTACATAAATTGATGAATTTCTGCCTTCCCTTAAACCTCAATCTTCCTCCTCAAGAACATTATTCTGCATATATTGTTCCCACAACTTCCATTTATTTCTATGTAATTTGCTATTTCCCTTTTCTAAAGATCCCTCTTCCAGTTCTTTTCTCTTTCATAATATTCAAAACTTCAAATGCAGTTTGTTTAGAGTTTGATTTCTTTCCATTTTCTAGTAATTGCTTTTTTGGCAGCTAAAAGAATTAAACTTAACTAAGCCTTAGTATGTCTAGGCACTTCAGATCCTGTGTCCCAGCTCAAAAGAATAATTTTCTGCAGTTACAGCCATTTGTCCACCCTGTTTATTTCCGACAGAGTGGTCTGTAGGGAATTTTTATAACCAGCAAACTAATTACACTCTCAGAATATATGTTCCCAGTTGCTTCTTCCTTTCCAATCACATCTCCAACATTTGCTGTCTACCTGAGGAAAATTTCTATGAAGTCTGCTTGGGAATATAAAAATACCTTCTTAACCACTTCCAAGCAAATATCCTAAACCTTCTGGAATAGGTTGTTTATTTGGGAGCTATACATATGTCCTCCCATTGTTCTCTTTTAAATTGATTTTCTAACATCCTCTGATTTTTATAGTTATTGTGCAATGTATTACATAACTTATTAATTTTGCTTTGTTAACTGGAGTATCTTTTCTAGATTCTAGATTTCTAGACTCAGTCTTTCTCTTGGGATTCCCCTGTCCCTTTCTTTATACTCTGATATCAATCCCTGGTAGCGAAGGCAGTCTCTAGCCTACAGTTCAAATGCCATTTTGGCCTCATCCCACATTATTACCTTTCCTTCTCTAATTGTTTGCTCCTGATACTTTGGTTCCTTTGTAAATTTTTCCAGTAAATTCCAGCCCCCTCTTGACTATTTTCTGTGCCCCTACTTGCAGTAATCCTTATTAGCAAAATCTCCTTTCTTCATTCTCATGTTGGCTTAGTTATTATAATACTGTCTGCCTCTTTATGGATATAATAATATGTATGGTTGTTATTATTCTCCCTAAAGATCTGCATCCAAATTCCAACTCTTTCTTTAATTCTTGAACATTCCTCATGCTTTAACATCATCCCTTTCCATTTTCATTTATAACTTTCTGTATACAAACCTTAACTGTGCAGCTGTAAGATATCCTTTAAAATCAGGTAATCCTAAGCCTACTCTATTGGTAGGATCAGCTTATCCCAGTTAACTCTAGACATCTCTGATAAATTCCTTCTACTCTTCATTAAATATTGTCCATGACTTCACCTCTGGCTGATAAAAATATGCCTGACCCATATATAAACTAAAGGGACTGAAAATATTTTCACTACTTATATCTTACTATCTATCTATCTATCTATATATTTATATATATATATATCAATAAGAGCTTCCAGTTTCTCAGTTTCTGTATTCTTTTGTTTAGTCACTTTCCACATATTCTTAGTTGCTATCACAGAAGCCTTTTTAGTCCATACTCCTAATTATTTCATTTTGTCATGTCTCCATAAATATGAGTATTGTTTAACCAGTTTGGGAAAAGGTACCTAATTTGTGGCTGTAGCCTTTGTTTTATTTCCATTACTTTTATATTCCAAAAAGACTTGAAACTGTAACAAAATATTTCACAACACTGGGACTTCCAAGATGGCTGCAGATTGTGTTACAGCTTAGATTTCTGCTGATCCTGTTTGGGCATCCTGCAGACTACTACAGCACCAGAAATGAGAGAGAGAGAGACTTTTGTGTTAACTACAAGTACTTTCTGCTGAATTTTTCTAATTTTTGCTGATTTTGGTCGTTTTTACTACCTGCACTTCTCAGAAAGCTTAAAAAGTAGACTAGCTACTTATTTCACTGTATTTCTTCCTGTAAGTCGTTTTACAGTTGTGCACTTGCCTTGCTTTAGTTAAAAAGTTTAAATTTTAAAATTTCTAATTTTGCAAAGTTTTAATTGAGTTTACTGTTCTGGGCTATACACTCAAGTGCATTAGCCTTTCTGTGCTTATCTACTGTACATCTGCTGATTTAACAAAAAAATGTATCTTGCTTGCTAATTTCCCACCTTTTCTAACTAGAATATTCCAGTTTCCAGGCTTTGCTGGTTTTAGGACTTTAGTTTTAGTGTTCAAAGCTCTCCAGACCTTGCTGTGGTAGAGGGAGGTTCTACTGCTTACCAGTGATAGTGGGAGTATTGTACTGTTTATCTAACACTAGAGGAGTGGTTTCCAGCTCTGAAATTGCAATTTTATTGGCCATTTTGGGCTGATTTCTATCCCTTTTAACTTTCTGGCATTAATATGCATGTTTACACATGTTTGAGCTTGTTTTAGATCAGCAGATCCTGTTTGGGCAACCTGCAGACTACTACAGCACCAGAAACAAGAAAGAGAGACTATTTGTGTTAACTGCAAGCACTTTTTGCTGAATTTTCTAATTTTTGCTGATTTTGGTCATTTTTATTACCTGCACTTCTCAGAAATCCTAAAAGGTAGACTAGCTACTTATTTTACTGACTTTAGTTTCAGTGTTTAGAGCTATCCAGACCTTGCTGTGGTAGAGGGAGGTCCTAATGCTTACCAGTGAGAGTGGGAGCATTATACTGCCTATCTAACACTAGAGGGGTGGTTTCCAGCTCTGAAATTGCAGTTTTATTGGCCATTTTGGGCTTTCTATCCCTTTCAACTTTCTGGCATAAATATGCGCGTTTGCACATGTTTGAGCTTGTTTTATATCAGCAGATCCTGTTTGGGCGTCCTGCAGACTGCAGTAACAGCACCAGAAAAGAGAAAGAGAGACTTTTTGTGCTAACTGCAATTACTTTTTGCTGAATTTTCTAATTTTTGCAGATTTTGGTCATTTTTCTTACCTGCACTTCTCAGAAAGCTTAAAAAGTAGACTAGCTACATATGTCACTGTATTTCTGCCTGTAAGTAATTTTCCAGTTGTGCACTTGCCTTGCCTTCAACTTTATGGCATGAATGCACACTGCGGGGCTAAGGTTAAACTATTCCTGGTGCCAGAAAGTCTGGTCTTCGAATTTTCCCTTAGAACTAGCTAGTTTTTCAGCAGTAGCACTAAAATCTGTATATCTGTGACTAGCACTTGCTCTAAAACTTGATAAAAAGCACTAGGAAACCTTAATTTGTTACAAGCACTCACCTCCCCTTGGTAATAAGGAGAAAATAGTTGTAGGCACTAGACAGCCTACAACTGCAAGTACCTTGCCAAAAAGTAAGGGAAAACTACACAAAGAAAGCATCTAACCAGGCATGTCCAAGGGTCGGCTTCCGGTGATTTCTCTTGTCCACCTGGTGAATCTGGACTTACTGGGGCAATGCAGCAATTGCCTCATGTACACAGAGAACCCTCTCCTCCTACCACCAAACACTACAACCTGCGAGAGATGCACTTACATAGCCAAACTTGAAGCAAAGCTAGACAGTCAAGAGGAGAAGGTTAACACCCACACAACATAGTCCTTCAAAACCCACATCGCCAAAACCCACACATAGCAACACAAAATCCACATATACAGAGGCTCTTAACATTAACCTGCCCAAGCAACAAGGCCCTCCGAAGCTGAAAAGCAAACAAACACCACCCCCAAACACAACCAAAGCGTCACATAGCTCACAACACCAGTGTGCCACCCAACAGCAGCCCCTAAGGCAAGACAACGTATCCAACACTTTAGGCATAGGTGATGCTGTAGTCAGGCACACTGATGTCCCACTCACTAGGCCGAACAAGGAGAAAATTACAGTTAGTTGGCTGTCGGGTGCCAGGATCCACTACATAATGCATGCACTCAAGTCACTCCACAACAGGTACAAATATGACTCTGTCATTGTCCATGTTGGAGTGAATGACTTGAGATGTACCTCCCTGGACTACATGAAAAGAGACATGGAAGAGCTCTCGGATCATGTAGCCCAGGCAGATATGACCCTAGCCCTGAGTAGCATGCTGTCATCGCCCAGAATGATACCACAGTATAAGGGCAAAATGATTGACTTCAATAATTGACTAAGCTTCTGGTGTCATTCAAAAGGGATCCAGTATCTGTCTGTCTGGGACAACATGATCAACAAACCACGATGCTTTGCAAGAAGAGATGGTTTGCACCTGTCGCCCATGGGATTCAGGTTACTGGCTAAGGCTCTTGCCACCCCTATAGTGCCTTTTTTAGGTAAGGTTAAAAGGACAAAGCTACCACCATAACAGGTACAAGCAAGCAAAATCTGAAGGTAATGCTACTCAGTGCTAGAAGTCTAAACCTCAAGATGCAAGATTCACTCTCTCAAGGCTCTCCTAAAAATAGATAACATCGATATCTGTGCAGTAACTGAGACCTGGTTCAAAGCTCCAGAGAGCACCCCTGCAATACCAGGCTACAACTTATACCACACTTTTTGGCCACCAAACCAGGACCGAAACACTAAAGGTGGAGGAGTGTCCAACACAATGCATCTGAAATTTTCCAGGTGCAACTAACACTAGGCAAAACTGCAATACAATTTGTAGCTTGCTACAGATCCCCCACCATGCCCCACAATTCTCAGTACACCTTTCTAAACATACTGGAAAATATTAAGATACAATCAAACACCGTAATACTGAGTGATTTCAACTACCCTGCCATTATCTGAGAAAACTACTCCTGTACCAACACCTTTGCTCAACGATTCTTGGAATTCATAAATTCCAACGCCCTAGAGCAACTAATTCATAGTCCCACCAGGGGTACCAATATTCTAGACCTGGTCATTACCAACATGGGAGATTGATACTCCACACCAGTGGTCACCCCCTTGTTGGTCAGATCAGACCATAAGCTAATCACCCATGACATCCACATTCCACCCCACCCCCCTTTTAGGAAACCTCTGTAAAAAACTTCTCCAAAGCCAGCTTCATGCTTCTGAAGTCAGAAGTAGCAAACTTCATGACACCCATGCGGATGGGAACTGGAAGTTCAACTGCTGAATCCTACACTAAGGTGCTGTACGAGCACATTCACTCGTGCATGGACCGAGCCATCCTAAATAGAACCCAGACCCTGTTCTCTAAAAAAGGAAGCTAATCTGGTGGTCCCCTGCCAAAAATAAGCTGTACAACAGAAGGAAGAAACTGTTGCAGAAAAGAGGAAGAACCCAGGATTCAAAAAACACCCTCACCAGCCTCAGTAGAAAGCTGAGATCCCTCATAAAATCTTCCAAAGCTAGTCACAAAAACAAAATTGCCAAAGATAACCACAAGGCATTCTATAGCTATGTCAAGAATCTAAATGGCAATACTCAGATCTGCTCTGAGCTACAGCAGAATGGCACTAGATATACTGATCCCAAGGATATTGCCAATATCCTGGCAGCTAGATTCAGTGCCAACTTCACCCCCCTCTCACTCCCTAAAGGGCCCATCTCAATACCAAAAGAATGCCAAATTTCGGTAATCACGGCCACGCAGGTAAAAACTGCACTCTCCAATAAGTGCTTCACCACTCGCCAGCAAAAAAACAAATTTATTGCAACAAAACTGAAAGCTTTTGACAATATAAGAAATGTAACTTTGAATCTATTAATACAAGTTAAGCACTTTCACCCAAAGCATTTGGGCTTCATCAGAAAAACTCGTAATTCAAAACTTCAGGCTTATATACTTTTTTGGCGCCAAAAAATTTTTTAATACTTTAAAAACATTTAAAGAAACAGTATCCTTTATACTACTATTTCAAGCCGTAAAAGACAAAACGGCTTCATCATATTAATCCCATGAATACTGTGATAAAACTTCATATGTGTGTAAACAACATATAAAAATATACAAATACAAAAAACTTAGTAATAGTTTTTTACATATATAAATTTTGATTAGATAGTGAGTATATAGATTTATAGTCCACACACTAATTGTATGATATTTTATTTGGGACTATACATCACGTTTTCATATATTTTATAGTCAGTGGGTGTGTTATTTTATTATATATAATACTAAGAGTTCAATTAGTTTATTTACATGTTTGTATATTTTTGTATATTTCTGTATGTATTTGTATATTTTTATATGTTGTTTATACACATATGAAGTTTTATCACAGTATTCATGGGATTAATATGATGAAGCCATTTTGTTTTTTACGGCTTGAAATAGTAGTATAAAGGATACTGTTTCTTTAAATGCTTTTAAACATTTAAAAATTTTCTTGGCGCCAAAAAACGTATATAAGCCTGAAGTTTTGAATTACGAGTTGTTCTGATGAAGCCCAAATGCTTTGGGTGAAAGCGCTTAACTTGTATTAATAGATTCAAAGTTACATTTCTTATATTGTCAAAAGCTTTCAGTTTTGTTGCAATAAATTTTTTTTTTTTTTTTTTTGCTGGCGAGTGGTGAAGCACTTATTGGTGGTTCCGGAGCTGTTTGCTGTCTTTGTTTATATCTAAATTGGATTTAAAAACTGCACTCTCCAAAGCCAAGAATACAGCATCCATGGGACCAGACGACATCCCGGGCTGTGTACTGCATGAACTACAAAATGAACTGGCACCTCACCTTTGTGTCATGTTTAATCATAGCCTCACCTCAGGCTTTGTGCCCATAGAGGGGCGCACAGCTACGGTCATCCCACTCCACAAGGGGGGAACCACTTTGGATCCTGGGAACTACCATCCCATCAGTCTGATGAGCCTGATCTGCAAAGCCATGGAACGTATTATGGAACCTATAAACAAAGACATTGGCATCCTTCCAATACTGGACCCCACCCAGTTTGGGTTTGTGAAGGGCCGATCTTGCCTCCTGAACCTGATCGACTTCTTCGAATCAGCCTCCAGAGCTGTGGACGAGGGTAAGGTGGTTCACATAGCCTACTTGGACCTCGCCAAGGCTTTCAACACTATTCCCCACTTTGGAATCACAGATAAACCTACTAAGCTGGGCATTAATCCCTATGTCACTCAATGGGTTGCAAACTGGCTTACTGACAGAAACCAGACTGTAAAAGTAGCTTACTCCAAATCCAGCTCCAGACAAGTGACAAGTGGTGTACCGCAGGGTTGTCCTGGGACAACTCTTGTTTGGCAACTACTTCTCTGAAGTACAGGCCAACACTAAGGGACTCTGGCTTACAAAGTTCGCAGATGACTGCAAGCTAGGAGCCATTATTGAATCCCCAAATTATGTGGATATACTGCAAAAGGGCCTTACTGAAACAGATGCCTGGTGCCAGAGCCATGGGCTCAAGCTAAATGCCAAGAAATGTATAGTTGTCCCCTTTGGGAAAAAACACATACCTGTGAACTACCACATAGGTGGCAGTACACTAAACACAGAAAGTGTGATAAGAGACCTAGGGACACAGGTGGACAGTGGTCTCACCTTTGATAACCACATAGCCACAGCAGTTAGAAAATCTTTCTACATGGCACACCTCATCACTAAGGACTTTTCATCCAGAAAAAAGGAGGTCATTATCCCACTGTACTCATCCTTTATTAGACCCATTATAGAATACAATGTCCCGTTTGGTATGTTCCTCACAAGACATCTGCAACAATTAGAAAGGCCTGAGAAATACCTCACAAAAAGAATCACAGGTCTAAAGCAGATGCCTTATGCTGACCATCTAAAGAAACACCAGCTATAATGTGTTGCATATCGCCTACGCAGAGGCACTCTCTGCCTAACATACAAGGCCATGTCAAACCCAGAGTTGTTGGACATGCTACACTTAACGAAATGCCAATCCCTTCGAGCCACATGCTCCAGGGATCTCATCACAATGAATAGAACATGCTGGAGGGATAGGCTCTTGACCCAGAGACTCCCCATACTCTGGAATAGGCTGACCATACATGTCAGGCAGAGCACCTCAATGGCCCTCTTCAAGAGGAACCTTGACGATCAGATGGGAGATAGGAAATTCACCCCGGGGATCACATCAGTAGCCCTGCTAGACAGGGGTCCAGGAAAGTAAATATTTGTGGGAAGCAATAGCCAGGGAATCATTATGGCTAGGCTTGTGTAGGCCCTAGGGGCAATAGCCTAGTACCTACCTATGAACCTAGTGTGAAAACAGAGACTGAGAAGAGAGAGCCAGTAAACTCAGATCTTTGGGTATTTTTGGGTAAATTTCAGTAACTGGCTAGTAACTGCCTTTCCTGAATGCCAGCAAAAGAGAAATTCAGAGAATCCAAGATTTTCTGTTGTACCAGAGAAGCTGGAAGGAACAGAATGTTTTAATTTTATGAAAGCATAAATCAGCAACTGGACTGGTATTCCACAGCAGGAGGAGTTAATTGAAAGGGCATATAGTGTGTATGCTCCAAACCTGGCCATGAAAAGCAACCTAGACCATTAATAGTAAAGGTGCAATCCTACCAGCAGAAGGAGTTGATTCTAACAAAACTGTAACAGAAGGACAAAGTACTAAAAGTGGGAGACAGTAGAGTGTTTGTGGAAAATGATTATTCATGATACACCAGGCAGAAGAGTAGTACATTTATTCCACTAATCAGGGAATGTCAAGAAGAAGGCATGGGATTGAAGCTGCTATACCCAGCTATTTTCAGAATATTATTTCCTGGAGAGTCAAAATCAGTTTTTGATGCAGAGCATTATGAGGAAGAAATACAAAAGTGTGTCCAACAATTATTGAATTTTGAAACATGAGATTCTTCTTCTTGTTCTTTTGGTAATAAAGATTAGAGAGAGAGAGGCTTTGCCAGTGAAACCTTTTCCAACTTTTCAATGGAAAATGCTTGAGAGGCAATAAAAAGCATAAGAGTTGACTAGAAGAACTAGGAGTGTATTGGGAATGATGCAGATATGGATTTGGGAGATGGAGATCAACAGGAATAAAACTAGCAACTCAGTAATTGACAGATAAATTTGGGATTACAAAGCATTTATTATATTTGTGAAACAGGAAAGAACAAGGAAAGTACAAGAAAACCTGGAAAAATTGGATGTTTTTGAATTTGGTAAACATGCACATGATTCTAAAGCATATGCCCTATTTTATGCCATTAATATTTGAAAGAACATTGGGGAGAGGAAGGAAAGTGTAAACTGTAAGTAAAAATAATGTTCTTAATAGTAATGTTTTTATAATGCATGATTTAGTCTGCATGCTATAAATTAAAGTTTTCTCTGTTATTTTCAAGTGTAATGGGGATACTAAAGTAAACCTGCACACCCCCCTCTTTTTTTCTTTCTTTCTGTTTGTTCAGTTTTAAGAAATGTAGGCACTGCATTGTAAAATAAAAGAATAAAAGTTTGGTCAAGGTAGCAGGATACAAGAAAATTTGATGTGCTTTTTTTCACTCTTGCATAGGAGAATAACTGGATTAAGACCCTTGTCTTAATGTAGCAACATATTTTAAGGGCAGCACATAAAAAAGAACATTGTCTTTATAAAGGAGTGCTTGTAGAAGCAACTCTATATCTGGTTCACATGTCTCCATAGAGACAATCCAATGGAGCAATAAAAATAGAGTACTTATTTCTTTCAGTGGCCAGGAGATAATGTATTCTCAAAGCATTCCAGTTTGGGAGAGTAATAAAGATAAGACAAAACCAAAGAGCACTTAGTAGAAGCACAGACTGTACCATGCATCTTAACATGAATAATCTTCCTTTTAGTTTAGTCAAAGTCTGTGAATGTGGCTGTCAGTTTGGGACAGTTGTTCCTGTTAGGAGGATAAAACTTCAGCATTTGAAGATGTGCATAGTTTTGTGTGTTAGTATTAAGTTAATAGGTTTGAGAGGTGTATTGGGGGTGTTTTTTTTTGTTTGAGGGCTTTCAATAAAACAAAAAGTTTTGTAAGATGTGATAGAGGCTGAAATGGATATGACAAGAAACAACTGTATAAAAAATCAACCTGCCAAAAATGAGTGTACGCATGTAACACAAAAGCTGTAACTAGACATGTAACAAAAAGCTGTCAGACGTAGAAGGTAGGAATAATAACCTAATAACATAATGACTGTTTCTATATTATCTTTAAATGTAAATGGTCTCACATATATACATACGTATATACAAAAAGGAAAGAGTAGTGAAACAGAAAGAAGTGAACAAGAGAATTTGATAAAGAAAGGTTTTTCAGGACAGTTATTCAGTGGAATACCTTAGAAAGAAGAAGAGAGGAGTACTTATATTAATTCCAAGAGAAGCTCCAATAGTGATAGAAGAGAATAAAAAAAGATAATAGTACTATGGAGGATACTGGCAAGGGTGGAGGATTATACTGGCATGTATGTATAATCCACCTAAAGCTGCTACAATGGAGGTTAAGAAAAATCTTAGAGAAATATACATACATACATACAAATGTTTCAAGTACACGCATTAAGCCCTTCTAGCTTGACAATATGCCAAAACACTTGTTCCCATAATAAATGTCCAGACTGTTCTTAAAAGTATCTAAACTAGTACTTGCTTTAATGTAATTTGGTAGTCTGTTCCAAACATCAGCTACCCTGTCAGAGAACCAATTAGTACACTTCTCATTCCTATAGAATCTTCTACATAGGTTATCTGATGATTCTCTAGCACTTTTTGATAACCCCAAACATTCCCAGAGGTAGTTGTCCCTAAATGCCCTATATACCTGAATAAGATCTCCTGTTAAATATCTGTAAGAGACACTGTACAAGTTCAGATATTATAGTCTTTCATAATAACTTAGATTTTCACATCCATGGATGCCCTTAGTATATTTCCGCTGTACTCTTTCTAGTTTATTCATGCTTGTTTTCCTATAGGGTTTCCATATTGTTATTCCATACTCAAGTTTGGGTCTAATGTAACTAACAAACAGTGACTTCATTATGTTTGATTTCCTAGACTTTATAAATCTTTTTATATAACCTATAGTTCTATAACTATAATTAGCCGATTGGTTGATACGATTAGAAAAACTCATAGCTGAATCTACCCATATACCCAGGTCCTTAAATGAGCCTACAGTTTCAATCACTGTGTGCTATATTAAATATTCACCTTTCAGTTTATGTCTCCCAAAACTCATATGCTTAGTTGTTGATGTATTTATCAACATATTTTTCTCCTGTGCCCAAATGGTCAATTTAGTCAAATTATTTTGCAGTCATGCCTTATCTGTAACACTTGTTATCAGTTTACTCAATTTCAGGTCATCAGCATATAGACTTTAGAACACCTCAGATGAAAAAGTAAGATCTGAAAGATGCAATCTAAACAAGTAAGGGCCTAGTACAGAGCCCTGTGGGACACCTTGACTGTAACCAAGGATTTCACCTGTCCGTAATCAGCATTCAGCAGGGAATATTGCTTACAAGTGGGGACTGGAATTTGATTTGCAGCAGAGATGATGCATCTGTGGAGCTCAGAAGGAAAAATATAACAAGGGAGGGTAGATTTTTGAAGAACTGTATGAAAATATTTGTCACAGAAGATGTGAATTCAGTAGTAGGAGTCTGAAGTGAATTTACATATTATTCCCTAAGATACAAAAACTGAGCTAGGCTACACAGAACTTACATCTCACAGGAACCTGTGCATTTAATTGAAAGTTTTAATACACATCCAATAACTGTTTCAGATCACGCGTCAATAATAACTAAAATAAAAATGAGACACTGGCACTTTCCCATCTATCTGTTGAAAAGAGAGGAATTTAAGGAATGGATAGTGGAAATTATTTGGGAGTTATTAAAGAAGATAGAAATTTCTTCTGGAAATATAGCTAAGGAGTGGGACAAAATTAAAGTGGAGTTTAAAAATAGAGTGGAAATAAAAGAAAGAGAGAGACAGTTAAGAAGTTACCAGAATTATTTAGAGGGACTGACAAAGGTTGAAGTATTGCAGAATAGGGGAATCTTACAGAACAAGAAGAGGAGCAATTGCAAAATGCTAAACAGAAAATAAGGGACTACCTTGATAATGTGCATGAATTTAGAAAGATTGCTGTTAAACAACTGTTTTTGATAACTCCAAAGGACAAAAAACTTTTAGCACGGCAACTCAGGCAAGAAAAAGTAGAAAGAGTTGTTGCCAAGCTTGGGGAGTCTATAATAAGGAAGATAACAAGAGATCCTATAGCGGTACTAGAAATATTTGGGAAATTTTATAAAAATCTGTTTAAAGCAGAGAAATATGGAATTAAGAAAAGGTACAAATGAAAATGTTTATGGAAAAATTAAATATGTCAGGGTTAGAGGTAGATGAGGCTCAATTACTAACAGCATAGGAGGAGAGGAGATAATAATGGTGATGTATAACGAATCTGCAGGAAAGTCCCCAGGAATAGAATGTATTCCTATGGACATTTGGAAGCTTGGAGGGAAAAATGATAAAGATTTGGAAGTTTTTGTTTTGATAGTATTTTAAGATGAGGAGAAGCACCAACTCCCTGCAAGAAAGCAGTAGTGGCTGTAATACCTGAAGCAGATAAAGACCCATCAAATCCAGCTTCATACAGGCTCATTTCAATTCTAAACTGTGATTACAAACTGATTATGTCTATAGTGGCTAAAAGAATGGCAAAGGTGATGCCAAAATGGATGGATATGAATCAGTGTGGTTTTGAGGATGGGAAGCAAACATTTGACAACATTAACAGAACAGTGATGATCCAGAGGGAAGCGGAATGTAAGAAAATACCACTGTAAGTGGTGGGTCTTGATGCAAAGAAAGTGTTTGACAGAGTAAGCTGGTGGAGTGGAAGCATTTGCATTCCCTGATAAAATTATAAGGTTGATTGGGAGGATATATGAGGGATTGGAAGTGAAAATTAAAGTGTGTGGGTCCCTCTCTGATAATTTCTGTTTGAGCAGAGGAACTAGGCACCTCTGTCCCCTTTGTAACTTGCATTATATTTAGAACCATTCACAAAGAAAATAAGGAAATTGAAGGATATCATTGTTAAGGGTGGCACAGGGGGTGCAGTGGATATCTTTGTCACCTTACAGTAAAAGGTTCTCTGGTTCGATTCTTGGCTAGGGTGTCTTCTGTGAGGAGTCTGCATGTCCTCCCTGTGTTTGCATTGGTTTCCTCTGGGTGCTCTGGTTTCCTCCCACACTCTAAAGACATGCAGCAGGTGGATTGGATACTCTAAATTGGCCCCAGGTAGGTGTGTGTGTGTGTGTGTGTGTGTGTGTGTGTGTGTGTGTGTGTGTGTGTGTGTGTGTGTGTGTGTGTGTACGTGTGTGTGTGCATGTGTGTGTGTGTGTGTGTGTGTGTGTGTGTGTGTGTGTGTGTGTGTGTGTGTGTGTGTGTTGCAGAAACCTGGCTCTACATGATTGTCACTGTTGAAGTCAAACCCTGACCCCCAGCTGCAAAAATGGGAAAAAAGGGATTGTGGATGTGTGGATTGATGTAGTCAGGAAAAGCTGGCTTTATCTGCAGATGATATTATTTTATATCTGATAATAACAGAAAAGGAGACTTCAGTGTTGTGGAACATTTTGACACGGTTTCAAGTCTTTTTTGGGATAGAAAATTAATGAAACTAAAACAAAGGCAATAGCTGTAAACTATATACCCACATGCAAATTAATTCAGCAGTATCCATATTTATGAGGACATGATAAAATGAAGTACTTATGTGTATGGATTAAAAATTATTCTGGTGTGGCAGCTAAGATTATGTGGGAGGAGACTAAAAAGATAAAGCAAAAACTGAGGAATTGGAAACTCTGTTTTATGGATATAGATAGCAAGATATAAGCAGTTAAAATGTTTTTAGTCCCTTTAGTTTTATATACAGTTTAGGCATATTCATATCAACCAGAGGAGATGCTGTGGATAACAATTAATAAAGAGCTGAAGGATTTTATCTGGGAGGGGAAGACGGCAAGAGTCAAGTGGGATAAGCTGATTCTTCCAATACAATGAGACAGTTTGGGATTACCTGATTTGAAGGGGAATTTCAGAGTTACACAGAGTCATAATTCAATAGTGGAAATGGATGATGACGAAAAAGGAGAAAGCTCAAAAAACAAGGAGAGACTGGAATTTTGGATGCAGATCTTTAAGGAGAACAACAGCCATAAAGAATAGTACCAGAAACTAATAAAAAAAACTAAGCTGACATGGGAATGGAGAAAGGAGATTCTGCCAATGTGGATGACTGCAATTAGGGATATAGACAGTGGGTAAGAGGGGGCTGGAATTTATTGGATAAAACCGGCAACAGAACCAATGTATAATAAAGAGAGAAAGGTGATATAATTGAAAGAGGCCAAAAATTTATTTCGACTGCAGGTAGAGATTGCCTTCCCTGTCAAGGATTGATATCAGAGTATAGGCAAAGAGAAAGAAATAGAGGAGTCCTAAGTGAAAGACCAGCACTTGTAGAGTTTTTAGTAAAATCTAGAATAGGTGCTGCTGTTAAAAAGGAATACTTATTAGAACATATGAAATATTGCATAATAATTATAAGAATCAATCAGAGGAGGTTAGAAAGGATTGGGAAGAGAGACTGGGATAATCAATTTGTAAAGAAAGAATGGGGGATATATGTATGTCTCCCAAATATGCAGCAAAGTCTTGAAGATTTAGGATATTGCTTGGAAGTGTTTACATAGGTATTTTTCTATCCCAAGTAGACTCCAAAGAATTTTTTTGCAGGTAGATAGCAAATGTTGGAGGTCTGATGCAGATAAAAGAGGTAATTGTGAACATGTTTTCTGGAATGTAATGAGTTGGCAGACTTTAAAAATTCCCTGCAGACTTCTCTATCAGATGTACTGGGAGAGCAAACTGGGTCAACTAAGGAGATGACTTTTTGAGCTATGGTATAGAATTGGAATTGCCTTGACATAGTAAGGCCTTGCTGTTTGTCTAATTATGGCAGTAGACAAAAAAGCAATTACTGGAAAATGTAAATCTAAGACTAAATCAACTGTACTTGAAGTAGTCAATACAGTAACTGATATAAAACAACTGCAAATGGGATCTTTAGAAAAGGGCAGGAGCAAATTACTTTGAAACAAATGGGAATTGTGGAAACAGTACATGCAAAGGAGGAATGAGTTTTAAAAGAAGGCAGGATTTGATTGAGCTATATAATGTCTGACTGGCAGTGATTGGATAAATTATAAGTGATGTATAATGTTTGCAACTACAATTATGTTGGTATGGTTTGTTTTCATTCACATAAATGTATGTGTATGAAATCAGAGTTCTTTTACCATGGATTACATAATAATAGTTTATTGTACTGAATAATATTTAATATAATATCAGAATATATAAATGTCATAGTATATTCAGATGGTATATATTAGCATAATATATCAAATAACTGAAAGGACAAAAGTATTTCAATAACAATATCTGAACAAGATTTGTACCAGACTTCAACTAACTTCTCCATCCTAAACATACATATTATATTACTTCAGTTCAGTAATTTTCCTCTGGGAGCTTATCCACCTCCTTAACCTTGATTCTTTTGGTTCCCAGACCTTGTCTTTCAGGTGTCTGACAGTACCCAACTGTCTGTTCTTTATCTAGCATTTCATTGCAAGCACACATATCTTCCCTTTGGAAAGGCTGTTATTTCTGCATATCGCATGCTTAGTCAGCAAGGTTATCCTTTCCCTTCTACTGAACTGTCTTTCCCTGAAACTTCTTCTTCTTCTTTCGGCTTTTTCCCGGTTAGGGGTCACCACAGCAGATCATCTGTCCGCTCATGATTGGCAGTGGAGTTTTACAGTGTCGAGTTGCCAGCCCAGCACCCAACATTCCACAGAAGGCCACACACATGCACACACTCACACCTAGGGCCAATTTAGAGTGTCCAATCCACCTACTGCATGTCTTTGGGATGTGGGAGGAAACCAGAGCACCTGGAGAAAACCCACACGACCACAGGGAGGACATGCAGACTCCACACAGAAGGCAGGCACCCCAGCCGAGAATCGAACCGGAGAACCTCTTGCTGTGAGGCGGCAATGCTAACCAAACTGTTATGCATAAATGAAACCACAAATCTGACTCTATATTTTCAGGCCTGTTCTACTATTTATTCTGCCGTATGCCTAACAACTACTTTTACGTGAAAGACCTCAATTTGACAGCTCCCCCTGAGGTCCCTGATGAAAGTTTACAGGGACCTTCTTTTGTAGTTACCTTACAAATATATCATATCTGTATTACTAAGTGCTATAAACTGGTTTAAATATACAGGCTATATGGGCTTTATGCCACCTCATTCATAATCTGCAGATGTGTCCTGATAGATGTAAAAAGCACTATTAGCCAAAATCTCCAGAAACTTTGCTAATTGACATAGTTCCCAAATAGCTTTAACAGCTCCATATGCAGGAAATATACCTGTTCCAACCATTACCCCATTACCTATATCCATAGTCTTTAAGTCTAAGTTCTGATGTGTGTGATGTATCTAAAACCTGCACATTCTTCTGAAAATCAGTGTCTTATTTCTATGGTTTCTAAAACTGATTGGGCCAGGTAAGTCTTTCAGCCCTGCTGTTCCAGAAACAAGCATGAATAAAATGCCATACACATTTTCAACTTTTCTCTGTCAGTCTTCAGTCAAGTTAGAGAAAGTACAAATTGTTAATCTGCCTATTGTTCTTCCATATTTCTGTATGCTGTAATGCAAAATGTGCCTATGTTTTCTACCTTATGAACTGGTACCTTATTATACCATGATGCCTGTCTTTTATAGCAAATGAAACCTTTGCCTCTTGTCCATACATTTAAATCCTCAAACATTGTACTGTTTAGTCTATTCCCTTTTTCATTATATAGCCTATGAAGCATGATGGCTATTTCCTGAAGACTAACTGATATTGGCACTAGAGAGATCCCTTTATAACTGGCCGTGATGCATAATTACCATATACTGAATTAACGTGTGCCTGTAATTTTTTTTATCTAGATTTGTTAATAATAATTCTATTTATCTTTTTAATTTCTATGTGCTGTCATAGATGGCTGCCTACTAAATTTGTGTCTTAAATATCCTGCATATATCTAGTTTACTAAAACCTATACTTTCTATATTTCAGATCTATACCTTTGCATACTTTGTCAGTTTAACCTTCTGTCTAATGTATAATAATTACGTAAAGTGCACTGTAATCTGTAAATTAATTAACAAATTAAGTCTGCCCTGTTATGCCTTGAATATATTAAATAACTATAACTACTAATTCTTTAGATAACTTATTTTAATAAGCCTGTTACAAATAATTCTCTCACTTTAACCTTTGAAACTAATGACTTAATAATGTGAAGTGTGATATAACTGCATGTTGTAACTGAGTATGAATGTTATATTGTGGAATCTGACTGAAATGTACTATACTGAACACATAACTGAGTATGAATATCATATCCTGAATCTTGACTGAAATTTACATTAGACTGATACATATTTATATTGAACATCTAAAATAGCTATGTATATTCTGGAAACTAAGTTAATAGTAAAATAATATCTCTTTGCCAGTGTTACCTGAACACAGGTAAAAGAATAACTGAAATCTGGTAAATGTTATATTCTAGTAACTAAATTATTAGGGATCTATATTATAAGACCGAATGTTCACAACCGTGAACACCTAAACAGTGAAACATAAATGCCGAACTCCGAAAATAGCGAAGGACATAAACATCAAGATCCGGAACGCTGAACACATTTCCAACAACAACAGCGCCATACAGGTAAGGAAAACCTACAAAAACAAACTTCATTAATCACACTTTTGCAGGGGGGCAAGCCCCCCTGCACCCCCAATGTGGGGGACTGCACCCCCCACACCCCCCTACTTAAATATACCAACTCCAAGATCGCACTACAGTGGGGAAAAAGATATATTTCCTCTTCCCCATGATCACCCTGATGGCCACAGAAATACGTTCGTTGACAGTGTTGACATCTGTACGGGCAATACTGCAACTTAATACTGAATTTTGAATTACCTGTGCTGTATTATTTACACTGATTTCTAAAGATTGTAAACAAGAATTTCTGTTATTTAAGTCTGAAGCTATACTGATAGAAACTGTGACTCATTCTGTGAATCATGGGGCAGTGTGTTTGGTGCAGTGTGTTTCTGTTATTTAACCCTTTTGTGTCTAGAAAGATGTAATATTCCTTAACTAATAACCTTTAAATTTAAATGAACATTTTTGGAACACAGATTTTTAGACTGCTTTACCCAGTTTTTACTGTGTCTCTACTGTGAGGTGGTGTTTGACATATCTATACAGTGTACCTTAATTGTTGTATTTAAACTTTTATGGTAATTACTGCCTGACAGCTAAAAAGTGCATAACAAAAATAATTTCTTATATAACTTTATGGCTAATGTGTCCTGTCATCTCCAGCTTTTTAATTTTTTCTTGCTTCTTGGCTGTGTGATGTCACACTGGAAACTTGAAAGTTTGTGGAAATGGTGAAGTACATTGCTGTTAACTGGATAATGTCTTTTTATGTTCTGAAGGAACACAGATGAAGTTTGTAGATTTTCTGAAGTACTGCTGGTCTGTGGATGATCTTTGAGGCTTTTCTTGAAGTAGTGTTTTGAATAAACACTGGTGCTCTGCAGTCCATCTAACTGCCACAATTACTGTATGTAGGATGTATTGTCTGCTGTGACTGTCTTCTGTATGAAGTTTAGATCTGGAATATCAGTGGTGTCTTACCAAAAGGTCTGCTGTTTGAGTAACTGTAGTGTGATTGGCACTGGCCTTATGCTGTTTGTCGTTCACAGTCTCCCATCTGGAAAAACACTGGTGTGGTGCTGAAAAGTCTGTTAGGAGACTTCTGCTGTAGTTACTGATAACTGGAAGAAGTGTCACTGTAAACTAACAAAAACTTAAAAAAAATATGCTGCAATAATGAAACCTTGAAGTTACGCTGACTGCTACACTTGAAACTATACTTGAAAGGGTTACTCACTATAGCGGTCTCCGATCATGGATCTCCAGAGTAGCTGTTTGGTTCTGAGAATTATTTATCTCTCCCCAGTCAGGCCTGTTCAGTTGCCATTGTAAGATATCAGAGTTCTGTTGCCACTGGGCTTAGTAGTAGATCTGATGTTGTCCTTTTCATTCTTCCTCACAAATGGGTATCTGATCTGATCCTCAGATCCAAGTCAGCCACATTTCAAGACTTCAGATCCAATTCTCAAGCTCTTCCCTCTACCCATAATGCTCTATTCTGACCCCAGCTTCTCTGATCTCATTTACTGCCATCGTGGGAAGATGGAGTATTTCCATTCTTGAGTGAGTAAGACTTATTTTTTTCCATAATTTCTCTAATTTTCTCTAATTTCTGCCTAAAGCTTCCTTCTTTTGCCATGAAGTTTAGTATCCACTCTTTTCCTCCCTCTCTAGCTGTCAGTAGTATCAAGGCTTTCCGTTTCCATGTTTTTTTGAGTATTGACTGCCGTTAGTGGCCCTTATTCCTGTTCAGGTCTTATTCTTATTCTTTTCTATCATTTAAAAAAAAAAAAGAGAGAGACTGTTATTTCCTATTCTGGACATAGTCTGACTTTCTCTAACTAGCAAATTGTGCTGCTACATATACTGATCTTTGTTAACCCCTTGTTTTCTTGGGTTACTCTGCCTTTTTGTCTTTAATATGTCAGACAAGCCAGCTGGTTTCAAGAAATGCACTTCTTGTGAGCATAAGATCCCCAAATCCAGGGAAGGTCCCACCTTCCTCCTTCAGTGGCTTCGGCCCAGAGGAGGGAGAGAAAGGTTTCCCCGGGTCCATCAGCTTTCAAGATGGTAGAAAGGGCTTTCAGTTTACACAGAGAACCATCCTGTCTTATCTCTGATCCTAACCATCACCCCTTATTAGGTCCAAGCTCTGAGCCCACCAGACCTGTTCCACAGGGACAGACAGTTCTGGGAAGTCTCCAGACAGGTTCCACAGAGGAATTTCCCCACCTCTTCTGATACCTCTCCCAAACACCCCACTGAAGCAGTCCTCAGAAGAGGACATGTAAGAGGAGATGCATAGACCCCCCCCCCATGGAGACCCTCACTGAAGACACTGATTGTGATGAGAGAGAAGGATCCCCAGATCACCACCCGATGATGTCTCCTTTGGAGATATCTTTGAAATCCTTAAACAGAAGGGCAGCTCTCTTCCCAGTTCCATTCCGCTTAAGAATTTCTGGAGGCTTTTGATGCTGGACCGTCTACGTCTTGGGTGACCCCCCCCCCCCACTGGATGAACTTATTGACCTGATTTCCTGTCAGGCTTGGAAGGAATTGGACAGTGTTGAGTCCATCCCCAAATCCCCAAACAAGTTTTTAGTTCCTTCTGATAGACCCCACTGGAGCAAGGGAATCCCAGTTGATATTATAGTTGTGGCAGCAGTCACCAAGAAGGAGCTTGCTGAACAAAACTCCTCTGCCCATTCACAGAACAGGGAATCTGGAGAAATGGGCAGATTTAGAAAGTGAATGTACACCTCAGCTATGTTCGTGCTGAGGTCGTTAAACTACCTGCCACACTTTACTTGTCTGCAGAGAGATTTGATGAAGGAACTTTAAAATACTCTGAATCCATGTCAACTGATGATCTCAAGAAGGTTTCTCCAGAACTGGCCACTCTTCCATCCACTTCTAATGTACTCATGAGGTTGATCTCCCACACAGCAGAGGGTGGCTCATGAGCTGTCAGTTCAAGCATAGCCATTAGGAGACATGCCTGGATGAGGCTTTGCGACTTTGCGAAGCCCTTCAGGGCATCCTTTGTCAATGCCATCTTTGATGGCTCTTCCTTGTTCGGGTCATCAGTTAAAGACATACTCACTCACAGTGAACAGGAAGGGAAGACTCTGTCTGCCATATGGATCAGATTTTCTACCCCTCAATGTACTTTCTGTTGAAACCACCATGGCAGTGAGAAGATGTGGTTCCTCAAGTGTCAGGGACCTTTCCAGGATTCATGCAGGGCTACTTCCTCCAGAGACAAATGAGAAAGTTTCAATGGATGGCATCACCCTACAGGCAGAGGAGGCTCACAGAACCAGGCTTCAGAGATTCCTTCTCTGATAGGCCTTATCAGCACTCCTGAAGTGCTGCCCAACTATCCATCTCTGGAGGTAGTCAGGGCTCAATTCTCTTTGCACCTAGATGTAAAGATATAAAAAAAAAATCATGGGTGCTAAGAATCATATCCAGAGGTTACTACATACCATTTTCCCTTCCTCCTCCTCTACAAATAAAGAAGGTCCCTGACTTTCCACCCAGTCAAAGGGAAGACTCAGCTCAGGAAATAAGAAAGATGCTTCAAAAAAGATTCATCCAGGAAGTCCCACCCAAACAAAGAATATTCAGATATTACTCCCACTTCTATTTAGTGCCAAAGAAGACAGGGGACCTAAGACCTATTATGGATCTAAGCAATTTGAAACCTATGTAAAGCAGATGAAGTTCCGAATGGTTACGTTTCAGTCCATCCTGCCTCTTCTGTGCAAGGACTATTGGATGTGCTCTATAGATCCCCAGGATGCGTACTATCACATCAAAATAGATAGGCCATCCAGGAAATATCTGCACTTTCGGGTGGGGGGGGGCAATCATTACCACTTCAGAGTACTGCCCTTTGGTCTAACCATATCCCCCAGGATGCTTACCAAATCCATGGCAGTACTAGTGGCTGACTTGAGACTCAAAGGATTCCAGGTGTTTCCATACCTCGATGACTGGCTTCTCAGCTCCCCAACCAAGCATCAACTCCTACAAGCCAGGGATTACTTGCTCCAGATTTCCAACACTTTAGGCATCTCTATAAATCATGCTAAATCAAACCTGGTCCCTGTACAGACTCTGGAATTTATAGGGAGTCTCTTGAATACTACGACTCAGGAAGCAGCCTTACTTCTTCATTGCATCACATTATTGAGAAATCGGGTACGGGCCATACTGTGTCACCCATTCCCTCCAGCAAGGCTAGTTCTACAAGCTCTTAGTTTGATGTCAGCTGCCATTCTTCTAGTCTCTCTAGCAAGATTCTTTATGCAAATCCTTCATTGGACCATGGTTGTACACTGGTCCATACTTTACTAGCCCATATCATTTCCCATAAGACTCACCCAAATCTGCAAATGTTGTGTTCACTGATGGATCCAGCGTGATGACCTGTTTCTGGGCAGACCATTCACCCTTCCTCCCTCAGTCACCACAGTGACCACGAATACTTCCCAACTGGGGTGGGGGGTATTTCTTGAGGAAGATGGTCCAAGGCATGTAGCCTCTCCTGGAGCCCAAGTTGCATATCAGTGTCCTAGAGATCAGAGCAGTTCTTCTGGCACTGCAAGCATTTCAGGACATTCTCCCTCTGGGGACTATTGCATTTCACTGGTAATAAGGTTGATACTGTGGTAACTGGAAAAATAATGATAGACTCAGAAATAAACTGCTCCAATGTTTTTGCTTGACTATTGCATTTCACACAGATAACATGTCAGTAGTCTGGTACATCAACAAACAAGGAGGAACCTGCTCTTATCCGCTGTGCAGAAAGGCTATGAGGGTTTGGGAATGGGCGATCTCCTCAGACCTCTTTCTCGATCTCCTCAGACCTCTTTCTCATTGCAGTGCACATACTGGGGAAAACCAGTGCACTGGCAGACAGACTCAGTCTGTCCATTTTGATTCCCCATGAGTGGTTTCTGAATCAGTCATTAGTGAACATGATCTGCAGCCACTGGGGCCAGCGTTGCTGAGACCTATTTGCCTCACCCGTCAACACCAAGTGCAGAAAGTACTTTGCTCTGCTTTCCCCTCCAGGAGGGGTCAACTAGAGATGCTGTGATTCATGATTGGCCCCCGGGTCTCTTCTATGCTTACCCT
Organism: Protopterus annectens; assembly: GCF_019279795.1. NCBI lineage: Eukaryota > Metazoa > Chordata > Ceratodontiformes > Protopteridae > Protopterus > Protopterus annectens. The sequence continues at coordinate 43,767,530 of NC_056747.1, read as the reverse complement.
TCTCTTCCTGTGATTCCCAAGTTCTTACAGAAAACAAGCAGGCTGAAGAACTCAGTCATTCTTATTGCCCCCTTCTGGCTTCAACAAATATGGTTCCCTTTGCTCTGGTCTCACTTGAAATTTCCCCCATGAATACTGGAAACCACTCATAACCTTCTTTCTCATCCTTTGGGAATTCGACATGCCAACCTCCATGCCCTCAAGCTAACCACATGGTTTTCCACTTCCAGTAACAGTTAAGACAGTCCAGGCTTGCCAGTTCATAACATTATCTTGGCCTCCCAGAAGGCTTCTACCAAGAAAGCCTACAGAAGCAAATGGAAAAGTTCTCTTTTTGGACTTCTAATTAGAATATTAACCCCTTTTCAGCATCTTCTTTGGCCATCCTTCTCTTTATAATTGCTCTTTTTAAGGAAGGGGATAGCTTCTCTTCTGTTAAGCTTCAGTTAGCAACAATTTCCAGTTTCCATTCTGCAAACAATTCTTTTTCTCTGGCTTGATCCAGATTATGTAAAGCCTTCATGAAGGGTGTCTTTCTTCTCAAACCCCCAATAGATGACCCTTCTCCTCCTTGGAACCTCACTGTAGTTCTGCAGGGTTTAACCCAGAAACACTTTGAACCAGTGGGCACTTGCAACATGAACTTTCTTTCTTGGAAAACTACCTATGTTCTATAGTCCTATCTCGCCTTCATTCTTACACTTGGTTCAGAGCCGAACCTCGGCTCTGACTCGGCAATTCTCTAGCTCAAAGTCTTCTGGTTGGCTCGTGGCAAGGAGGTATTCCATCATGCACCACTGCTGACATATCCCAGATCTCGTTTGCCTCTGAGCTCAGATGTGCTTCTTCTTGGCCGTGGCTAATTGAAATATTTTTCTACTTGTTATTCAATTTATAACTTTAAAAAAAGTTGTATTCAGCCTACTTAGTGATTTTTTTATAGTCTAGTGTCTGTTTAAGACCTTGTGTAGCATTGTATGCTCTTTCTGCTGTTTTTTGATTGGCCATTCTTCTGTAGGCCTGTTGTTGTGTATTCCTGCATCGCTGTTGGTTTTGCTTGCTATTTGGGTCTTGCCTATTTGTTGTTTCCTTTTCTAAGCTTTTTTCACCAAGGGCTAGGCCTGTTTAAGTTAGAGGACCTAGTCTTCTGTCTGTTATCTGTCTTTCTTCCCCAGGGCTAGGCCCGTTTAAGTTAGAGGACCTAGTCCTCTGTCTGACTTTGTTGTTTCCTCAGAGCTAACCATTTTAATTTAGAGGTAGTCTCTGTTTTCCCTTTCTGTTTCTGGCATTGGTATTTGTGATTTGGTTTCAAATATGTCTAAAGACGCGAAGGACCACAAGCCTTCTGGCTTTAAAAAATGTACCAAGTCCACACAGAAAATGTCCCTGACAGATGGGCATACTATTTGCATATACTGCTTAGGTGCTATTCACCTTCAAGAATCTTGCTTTTTTTGCCATGCTTTTAGTCCTCAACTCCTTCAAGAGAGAAAGAACAAACTCATTTTGAAAGGCCTCTTAAAGCATTCTTTCGTGGATGAATTGGCTTCTTCTTCTTCCTCTAAGTCACCATCGTCTAAAAAAGACAAAGTTAAAACTACAGAAAGGCGGTCTCCCACTCACTCAGTGTCATCGGAGCCACCAGAGAAAATTGCCAAATTGACTACTTCCTCTTCGGCTCCACTGGTTTCATTGCCAACAGAGGTCATTGATGTGGAACACTCAGTTTCGGTTCCAAAGGTTACGGAGCCAATAACTGAGTCTGTGTCTTGGAGCCGGACAGCTGAACTTCGTCCGGTCTCTCTGACACTCAGATCTCCTATTCTTCAGCAGTCTAAGTCCCCCACTTTATCTTCCAGCTCCTTGAAGAGCCTTTCTGATGAGGACGTTGAGAGAGTGGTGCGCAGACTCCTCAAGACATCGGCGCTGGCAAATTTACTTTCGGCTCTGTCCCAGTTGGTTCTGGAGCCTACTGAGCCTGTACACCCTGTCACTGTTCCTCCTCCAAGCCACTCCAGTGCATCAGAGCCAGAGATGTCAGTGCCACTTGCTCTGGAAAGGTTGGTTCCAGCTACCTCGGTCAGTCTCTCAGTTCCGATATCTGCTCTGACCCCCTCTGTGCCGTCTGTGGGGTCTAGGGTCCTAAGCTCTCTGGTCAGGCCCGCGGGGGATGCTTGGACCTGAACTTCTTCAGTTCCAAGCCTACCTCTTGGTGCTTTAGCTCAGGTGAGTTCGGACCCCACGTCTGTCTTGGAGCCTATCTCCTCGGCACCGAGGACTGCCTCTGCGCCTTTGGAGCGGGGGGCCTCCTCGGAGCTGGGAGGGTCGGCCTTTGAGGCAATGAGGAGTGTTCTGTCCAAGTCTTCAGTTCCATTTAGGGGCACCGACACTTTTCCCCCTAAAGCACCGACCTTAGTCTCAGCACCTTCTCTCATCCAACACAGCAGAGACTCGCAGCCTCAGGACCCCTCCATGAGTGGTCCCCAGTCTTCTGAGATCTCCCCAGAATATTCTTCTGATGACCCCCCTCGGAAGAAAACTTGTAAGAGAAAGCATGTTGACTCCCCTGATGAGTCCATTACATCAGACACTGACCTCAAGGAGTCAGAAGGGTCCCCCAAGTCGTCCTCTGATGATATTTCCTTCGCAAATATCCTTGAGATCCTGAAACAGAGAGGCAACTGGCCCACCACCTCCCCTTCTGATGAGGAGTCAGTGTACCTGAAGGCTTTCGGGTCTCAACCTTCCGCCTCTTGGGTCTCTCCACCTTTTGACGAACTCCTGGATCTAGTGAGTAGGAAGGTGTGGGAATCTCCTGATACTGTGGAACCAGTTTCTAGTAGACCTAATACATTCTTGTCAGCACCTCAGGACAAAGATTTTCTCACCAAAGGCATGCAAGTAGATGCCATGGTGGTGGCAGCAGCCACCAAAAAGGAACTTGCTGAAACTTCCTCCACTGTCCATCCACTGAGCAAGGAGCCTCGAATGATGGGTAGGTACGGGAAGCGTATCTTTTCTTCAGCAACTTTTACACTCAGATCACTGAACTACCTGTCTCATTTCACTGGGCTCTAGAGAGATCTCCTGAAAGAGCTGGGAGATACTCTCCAAGGTAATGTATCTGAAGCGGTATCTGATAAGCTTAACGCACAGATGTCTACCTTAAATTCTATTGTCATCTCCTCCATGAGGCTGATATCTTATGCAGCGGATGGAGCGAGTAGGGCAGCGGGTTCAGGAGATTCTCTTAGAAGACACTCCTGGATGTGCTTGTGTAACTTTACAGAGGCCTTTAAGTCTACATTTACCAACACCCCCTTTGATGGGTCCTCGGTGTTTGGACCTAAGGTAAAGGACACACTCACCAGGTGCAAACAGGAAGGAAAAACCCTGTCTGCCATGGGAGTCAATTTTTCCATTCCTTCTAAACCCTATCTCAAAGGGCAGAGAAGCAGAAAGAAGTCGCAGAGGTTTTTCCAGGAAAGACAGGGTGATTCTTTCTCCAGAGGCAGAGGATGAGGAAATAATGATAGACGTTGCCCTAGAGGCAGGGGAGGCCCACAGGACCAGGGAGACCGTGATTTCTTTCATGGTCATCCCTTTCAGAGCACCTGAAAGGAGGCCCAACTGCGCATCTCTGGAGCCAGTCGGGGGACTATATCCTTATACCCAGAAGCCTGGTGCGATATCACTCAAGACAAGTGAGTATGAAGGATAATTACCAGAGGATACTGTATTCCCTTCTCTTTCCCCCCTTCTCGGATCAGAAGAATCCCAGATGTTCCACCCAATCACAGGGGTTCAGCAACTCTAGAGATCCAAATGTCGCTCGAAAAGAGAGTCATCCAACCTGTCCCCACAGACCAAGTAGGATTAGGGACTTACTCCAGATTCATTTTGGTGCCAAAACGAACAGGGGACTTGAGACCCATCTTGGATCTCAGCAAGTTGAAAGAATCTGTAGAGAAGTCCAAGTTCCAAATGGTCGTGTTACAGTTGATACTCCCGTTTTTAGGGAAAGACATTTGGATGTTCACCATAGATCTCCAAGATGCGTACTACCACATCAAAATGGATAGAGCATCAAGGAGCCACTTACGCTTCTGGCTGGGGGTCAGTCATTACCAGTTTCACCCCCTGCCCTTTCATCTCACCACAGCCCAAAGGGTGTTCACCAAATGCATGGCAGTGGTAACGGCTCACTTGAGATGCCTTGGATTCCAAGTGTTTCCATACCTGGATGACTGGCTCCTGACTGCCACCTCCAGGCATCTACTGTTACAGGCCAGGGACGCCACCATTATGATTTGCTTGCAACTAGGAATTACAATAAACTGGCAGAAATCTGCATTGTTGCCCTCTCAGCATGTGAATTTCATTAGCGCCGAAAAAATACCGTCACAATGAGGGCTTACCTCCCCGTAGAGAGAGTCCAGAATCTCAGGCAACAAATGTGGAGTCTGCTTCCACAGCGGAAGGCAAAAGCAAAGACGGTAATCAAATTGTTAGTGACGATGGCCTCTGCAGTAACATTAGTCACATTAGCCAGATTGCACATGAGGGTTCTGCAGTGGTTACTTTTTGCCCAATGGTCACTGCAGCAACTACCTCTTTCTCACCTTATCCTGATAACAGAATCATGCAAACAGAGTCTTTGCTGGTGGACCTAGTCTAGCCATCTGACCACAGGCAGACCATTTGGTCGGTCTCCCTGTGTCGCCACTGTGACCATGAATACCTCCCAGATAGGGTGGGGGACATTATCTATGGAGAACAGTCCAAGGCACGTGGCAAGAACATGAGGCTCATTTGCATATCAACATCTTGGAGATGAGAGTGGTGCTTCTGGCATTGCAAGTACTTCACAGCTTTCTCCCTCTAGGGACAATTGCGATCTACTCAGACAATATGTCGGTGGTATGGTACATAAACAAAAAAGGAGGGACCAAATCTGCAGAGAGGCCCTTCGAGTGTGGGAGTGGGCAGTGTCTTCCCAATGTTTTCTGGTCGCAATGCACATTCTGGGGAAAACCAATGTGATAGCTGACAGGCTCAGCAGAGTGATTCTGATGCCTCACAAGTGGTCTCTGAATCCACACATTGCGGAACAGATTTTTTACAGATGGGGTCAGCCTTGCTGTGATCTCTTCGCTACCCCTCTGAATGCCAAATGCAGCAACTACTTCATCCTGATCCCCCCGAAGGGGGAGATACCCAGAGACACACTCGTTCACGATTGGGCATCGGGACTTCTCAATGCCTTCCCACCTTTTCCTCTGGTATCAAAGGTAATTCAGAAAGCAAAATCCTTGGGAAGCAAGATGATCCTCATTACTCCTTACTGGCCTTGTCAGATTTGGTTCCCCTTCCTCAGGCCTCACCTAATGGAAGAACCTTGGACCCTGGACCCAGTTTCAGACTTACTGACGCACATGTCAGGGGTGTTCCATCCCTCTCTACACACCCTCAATTTGACAGCGTGGCTGCTCCGATTCCATCCCTTGTCAGGTTTCATGACTTTTCTCCTGATGTACATATTCTGACATCTTCTCACAAACCTTCAACTAGGAAGATTTACGTCAGTAAGTGGAAAAGGTTTTCTTTCTGGGCTTGTAACAGAAACCTCGATCCTTACACAGCCCCCCATCTCTGCGATTTTGGAGTTTCTTACACAACTGTTCCATCAAGGTTCAGCTGCTGCCACTATTAAGGTTCAGCTGACAGCTATTTCTACCTTTCATTTGGCTAATGATTGTAACCTTATGGCGCATAGATTGTGTAGAGCTTTCCTTAAAGGGGCCACATTATTATGACCCCCCTGTTATGGACCCTGTGGCACCCTGGGATTTAAATTTTGTACTTCAAAAACTTACTTTGCATCCCTTTAAACCGTCAGCAACTTGTGACCTCAAATTCCTTTCATGGAAAACCATATTTTTTAGGGCCATTACATCTGCAAGGTGGGTCTCAGAACTGCAAGCCCTCTCTATTAAGCCTCCTTATTTGGTATTTCACAGAGACAGGATTTCTTTATGGACCAGGACTTCATTTATTCCTATGGTCTCTTCTCAGGTCAATATTAATCAATCCATGGAACTACCTGTCTTTTTCGCAAATTTTTCCTGACAAGGCAGAGTACAAATTTCACCATCTTGATGTTCATAGACAACTGTGATTCTATCTCCATAGAACCAAGAGTTTCAGAAGGTCAAACCAATTGTTTAATTCCTTCTCAGATGCAAGAAAGGGTTTACCAGTTTCAAAACCTTCTTTATCACACTGGATTTCATGCAGCATTTCATTCATTTATACGTCCAGTGGCAAAGATCTTCCCTTTAAGGTGAAAGCCCACTCTACCAGATCTGTTTCTACCTCAGTAGCTTTCCAGGCAAAGATTCCCATGGATAACATTTGTGCAGCAGCAACATGGGCTACACCTCATACATTCATAACACACTACAAGTTGGACGTGGCTTCCAGGAACAGATCTTCCTTTGGTTCCACACTACTCAGGAGCATTTTCCCGTGAGCCACCCAAGATAAAGATGCTAGGGACGCTGTCCCAAGTGTAAGAATGAAGATGAGATAGGACTACAGAACATAAAGACGTTATGTACTTACCATAATGTTCCATGTTTGTAGTCCATCTCGCCCTTCATTCTTATGAACCCACCCTCCTGCCCCCTCCTTTGAGGACCTGGGGGAATTGTGACTATTGCTTTGTCTTTATATTGAGACTTTTCTCCATGGTTTGTTCTTTGTCTCTATGTATTTACTACTTGCAGCAAACAAGATCTGGGATATGTCAGTGGTGCATTTTGGGATACCTTGTTGCCACTAGCCAACCAGAAGACTTTGAGCTAGAGAACTGCCGAGTCGGAGCCGAGGTTCAGCTTCGAACCAAGTGTAAGAATGAAGGGTGAGATGGACTACAAACATGGAACGTTATGGTAAGTACATAACTTCTTTTTTTAGTGGCTATCATGTCAGCAAGAAGAATTTCTGAGCTTCAGGCCCTATCAGCTAATCCTCCTTACTTCATTTTTCATAAGGACAGGGTGTCTCTATGGACCAGTCCTTCCTTTCTTCCTAAAGTTGTGATGGGGAGTAATATTAATCAATCCATACAATTAAAAGTCTTCTCAAAATTTACAAGCAAAAGAGAATACATGCTTGACCTCCTTGATATGCACCAACAATTACATTTCTATCTTCACAGGGCACAATGGTTCAGAAAGTCTGATCAGCTGTTTATATCCTTTTCCCCTAACTGTTTGGGTGAGGCAGTTTCTAGAATTACATTAGCCAGATGGATTACTGATTGCATTTTGTTGTTTTTTTCGCAAAAAGGATTAGATTTGCCTCGACCCCCCCCCAGAGCTCACTCTACTAGATCTATGGCTACTTCATCTGCCTTTTCATCGAGAACTACCATTGAAAGATATTTGTGCTACAGCCATTTGGTCAAAGTTTCATACCTTTGTTACACATTACAAACTAGACATTGCCTCTCGAAGCAGGGCTTCCTTTGGTTCAACAGTGCTCTGGCATGTCCTACCATAAAGGCCACTTGAGAGAGATGTGGCTGGACATTCTATCCCATTTGTGAAGAAGAATGAAAAGGACATCAAATTTAGTAGTTATGTGCTTAACCATAACTTGGCATCTGTGTTGTCCATTTTCATTCTTTCTCACCTTCCCTCCCAGCCATCCCCCAGCCTTGTCACTCCTAGAAGTAACTATTTGACTGTATTGGAACCTTTCAGTTCCAGGTTTGAATCCCAACTTTTTTCTTATATCTATTTCTGTCTCTATGATAAAGTGGGAGATTAGTCAGAAAACTTGATCTGAGGAGTTGGGGTTAGAATAGGGTATTATGGGTAGAAGGGGGAGCTCAAGAATGGGATGCAAAGTATTTTAAATGAGGCTGAGTCGGATCCAAGGATCAGATCCAAAACCCATTTGTGAGGAAAAATGAAAATGGACAATACAGATGCCAAGTTATGGTAAGTATATAACTTCTAATTTATTGTAGTGAGTAATATTAACTATAATAGCAGATATAAATATTACAGCAGCATATTCAAATGGTATATAGCCACATAATATATCATATAACTGAAAGTACGAAAGTATTTCAATAACGATATCTGAACAAGTCCTGTACCAGACTTCAACTAACTTCTGTGTCCTAAACATACATATTATATTACTATAATTCAGTAACATTCCTCTGGGAGCCATATCTACCCCCTTAAACTTGATTATGTTGATTCACAAGCCTTGTCTTGTAGTTCCTAACTGTCTATTCTTTATCTAGCATTCCATTGCAAGTACAGATATTTCCCTTAGGAAAGGAACATTCTGTAGCTTTCCCTTGAGAACTGTCATTTCTGCACATCTCATTCTTAGTCAGCAAGGTTATATTTTCCCTTCTACTGAGCTATCTTCCCTGAAACTGTTAAGCATAAATTAAAACACAAATCTGACTCTGTATTTTCAGGCCTATTCTACTATTTATTTTGCCATATGCCTAACAACTACTTTTCAGTGAAAAATATTAGTCTAACAGTATGATTGCCTATGTCATAAATAATTTAATAAAGATGGTTCTTGTTTGAAAAAAGTGTTCCGCACCACTGAGATTTCCTTTTCTGGATTTATCAGGTACAAAATAATACCATCTGCAATGAAGCCAATTTTTCTTGATTACCATACCAGTTATATCCTTGCATTTCTGAGTCCCTTCATTTCTTTGCCAATGGTCCTAAATATAAAGCAGCTAGCAAAGGAGAAAGTGGATAGCCCTGCCTGGCTGCTCTGTTCAAACACAAGTTGTCAGAGAGGAGACCTCACACTTTAATTCTTGCCTGAAATCCTCCTAACTAACCTAATTATTGTATCAGGAAATGTAAATGCTTCCATAAAATCCCAGCTTACTCTAGTTCATTGGTTTCCTTGCATCAAGATCTGCATATGTTATATCTTTTCTGTTGTTGGAATAGAAAATCTCAATAAAACATGTTTGTTAAAAAATCTAAAAAGAGTATGCATTAGTGTTTGATTCTTATTCATTATTCTGATTGAAAATGGATATTTTGACAGAGTTAGTACTCTGTGGCTTTTTCATAAATCTGGGAAGATAGGCGAACTTCAGACGAACAACCTAGTTTATGCTTACCCCCAGCACACCTCTAAGAGCTGCATTCTATTTATTCAACATGTAAGCATATGGTAATGGAAGTTTCGTCATTGTGATGTTAAGAAGGAACCAGTAAATGTAACCATTATTTTCAAAAATGTAGGAGTATTTAGAAGGCTATAAAGTTGACCTTAGCTTTTCATCACAACACTTCTGCAGCCTCTGCTGTTATTTAGAAAGCAGATCTTAAAAAGGCAGTTTATAAACAATGAAATAACAGTTGCAGGTTGTTGTGCTATTTACTGGACCTTGTGCTGTATCACCCCATAGTTTGTTTTAATCTTTCTTGAAAAATGACATTTGTCTAAGTTACTGTAACTTAGGCAAAATAAAGTTTCCCTGGAAAAGATAACTAGCATTGCTTCATTCCTGCTGACAAGTTTTAAACCAGGCACAAAATGGCTGCAGCCAGGTGCATTCAGTGTTGTTGTTGTTGTGTCTTTTGGCTTTTCCCGGTTAGGGGTCGCCACAGCAGAACTCCGGTCCGCTAATGATTGGCAGTAGATTTTTACGTGCCGAGTTGCCAGCCCTGACGCACAACCTTCAACGAAGGTACACCCATTCGCGCATGTCTCCACACAGAAGATGCTATAGCTGAGAATCGAACAGGACAACGTCTTACTGTGAGGCGACAACGCTACCGCAGCACCACCACCGCAGTCTAGCCAGGTGCATTCAGTGTAAACATTTTTTTTTTTATCTGAGTGCCACTTCAAACATATTTCCATTTTGCATGCTTGTGTATTAAATAACTAAGGCCACAAAAGAATGTACAAGGATTGTTCATCTTTGTTCAGTCTGTTTAGACTTTGGACAACTGAATTTTTCATGGAGAAGCAGTCAGATAAGAGATGTATGTTATCTAAATGGGGCAGCTACTTGTGAGATTGTCTACAGTTTTAAATGGGAGGCATCACATAGATAAGTATAAAACCAGGGTGTCTATGTGCATCCTTGGTAACATATTAAAATGGTTATTTGCTTATGCTGGCTACTTACATCACATCTGAGCTCTGGTGTTTACTATAATACTGCGACTTGGCAAGACATCCGGAAAAATGGATGAAATACATAACAGAACATGTGCCTGTCGTTATTGGGTATATGTACTGATGTCAGGTTTATTTTGATGTCACAATTTTAAACAGAAAAGGCATATTGTGACAATTTTTTTAAAGGTAGACATTGGGTTGTATGGATCTGTTTTTCATCTAAGTTGAGACATTTGAGAAATTTGTCTTCTAGTACCGACATTTAGAACCCATGGCCATCTTTAAGGGATGACAGATTTGTATAATCATGATGGCAGAGAGAGGAAGTATTGCAGGTGGCTCCATGCTACATAGATCGTGTGCTATGACAGCATCTTAAATATATATATATATATATATATATATATATATATATATATATATATATATATATATATATATATATATATATATATATATATATATATATATATATATATCATCACCTTCTTTCAGCTGTTCCCGTTAGGGGTTGCCACAGCAGATCATGTGTTTCCATTTCTTCCTGTCCTCTGCATCTTGCTCTGTCACACCAACCACCTGCATGTCCTCTCTCACCATATCCATAAACCTTATCTTAGACCTTCCTCTTTTCCTGTTACCTGGTAGCTTCATCCTTAGCATCTTTTTCCCAATATACTCAGCATTCCTCCTCAGCACATGTCCAAACCAATGTAACCTTGCCTCTCTGGCTTTGTCTCCAAACCTTCCAACCTGGGCTGACCCTGTAATATACTTATTCCTAATCCTGTCCTCCCTTGTCACACCCAGTGCAAATCTTAACATCTTTAACTCTGCCACATCCAGCTCTAACTCCTGCCTTTTTGTCAGTGCCACTGTCTCCAACCCATATAACATAGCTGGTCTCACTACCCTCTTGTAGACCTTCCTTTTCACTCTTACTGGTACTAGTCTGTCACAAATCACACCTGACACTCTTCTCCATCCACTGCATCCTGCCTGTAATCTCTTCTTCACCTCTCTTCCATACTCACCATTACTCTGAACTGTTGATCCCAAGTATTTAAACTCATCCACCTTCGCCACCTCTACTCTTTGCATCCTCACCATTCCTCTATCCTCCCTCTCATTCACACACATATATTCTGTCTTAGTCCTGCTGACCTTCATTCCTCTTCTCTCTAGACCATATCTGCATCTCTCCATGGTCTCCTCCACCTGTTCCCTACTCTCACTACAGATCACAAAGTCATCTGCAAACATCATAGTCCACGGGGACTCCTGTCTGATCTCGTCTGTCAACCTGTCCATCACCATTGCAAATAAGAAAGGGCTCAGAGCTGATCCTTGATGTAATCCTACCTCCACCTTAAATGCATCCATCACTCCCACCGCAGACCTCACCGCTGTCACACTACACTCGTACATATCCTGTATCACTCTTACATACTTCTCCGAGACTCCCGACTTCCTCATACAATACCACAACTCCTCTCTAGGCACCCTGTCATATGCTTTCTCTAAGTCTACAAAAACACAATGCAACTCCTTCTCTGTACTTCTCCATCAACACTCTCAGAACAAACATCGCATCTGTAGTGCTCTTTCCCGGCATGAAACCATACTGCTGATCACTAATCATCACGTCCCTTCTTAACCTAGCTTCCACTACTCTTTCCCATAACTTCATGCTGTGACTGATCAGTTTAATCCCTCTGTAGTTACTACAGCTCTGCACATCACCCTTATTCTTAAAAATCGGTACCAAAACACTTTTTCTCCATTCCTCAGGCATCCTCTCACTTTCCAAAATTTCATTAAACAATCTGGTTAAAAACTCCACTGCCATTTCACTTAAGCACCTCCATGCTTCCACAGGTATGTCATCTGGACCAACAGCCTTTCCATTCTTCATCCTCTTCATAGCTATCTTTACTTCCTCTTTGCTAATCCATTGCACTTCATGATTCACTATCCCAACATCATATAAAGAAAATTGCATTGGCACAGAATAGTGCAATCAAGTCTGATAAGAATGGACCTGTAATCGTACTGAAATGTGTGGCAGATGGATGGCAGCTAAGCAAATAACATGCTAATGCGTGAAACAAAACAAGTGTTGCTAATAGATGAGAAAAAAATATCCAAGTGTTTAGAATAAAGCTCTACTGAGCAGGAGCTTTCAAGGTTGGCAAGTCATTCAGCAGTACTATTCTTGTTTCATACTAGATGTGGTAGTAGGTGTAAGAGCTTGGGTTTAAACATCGTACTGTTACATCTTGAGCTGTGGGTATTTTTCAAAGCATTATAAAGCAGTGAACTGTATTATGCCATATGAAATACTTCTGTGATGACTTTTCTTAGCTTGTAGCTAAAGACATGCATTTAAGGTATTAATTTGATATGCATTTATGATATTGATACTAGTAGTAACACCTTTTTGTCTTGTTTTTCCCAGAGATTATTATGATCCAGAATTCTTGTCTCGACAAAATTCAGCCAAAGAAGACCTTTATATCATGTATGATTTTGTTAATTTAGGTTGCCCTCTTCTGGTGTTCCAGGATACCCCTTGGAAACCGATTTTAGAGCTGTAAGACATTGAAACCTGTTTTACATTCAGTTTGGTATATAAGTGAAGTAAATAAAGAAAGACAAATACTTTGCATTGTTCATGTTCTGTGTCCTTAGCTATCTAACAAACTTGAAATAGTTCTTTTTTGTATATTCTCTCTCAGATTTCCTACTGACCACTGAGTAGTCTCTGTCATTCTTGAACCCATTAATTGCTCTATTCAGAGTATATCTAGCATAGGGGTGAAAGCCAACCAGAAGAGCCTTCATATAGACAACCTTATAGATTGTCTTCGCTGGAATCCTGGCAGTGAAGGCATTTCTGATGACATCCTAATCCACTTTTTGGTGGCTGGTATAAGCATCTACGTAACTGCAGGGTGTTTCCCACACTTTCCCTACATGTGTCTCATTCTATCCCCTGATCCTGGCCATTTCAGTGCCTTGCAATTTTATGTATGATGGTGACTAGCCTACAGGAACCATAAGTCCTTCTCTAGGATGGGTGAGCTTATGAACTTCACCTCTTCACTCTCAACCCCCTACATCTCTTCCAGTACATAAGATACTATTTGAACTTGGGTCAGCTATGATATAGTCATAGTGTTTATCCCTTTATACAACAGGGTTAGATATAATCACTTTAAAGGTTTAAGACCAAGCAGCTTTTGCATCTTTGTTTAGACCTTTTTTTAAAATGTATTAAGCACAATCATGTGTTATGTTGAAGATGGTGCCATTCCATGTGAACTGCATTTTCCACATGATGACTGATTTTCAAAGTAGTCTAGCCTTGCGATTTTACTTCAGAAATGTATAATTTTTTGTAATGATTCAGCATTAAAAAGGCATCTTTTAATACAGGCGATGAACAACCCTGTTACACTGATAGAATAATCTAGTTATTAATCAGCAAGATAGAACTTCTAGCATGTAATTCCAACAACCAAAGTGGATTAGGTAAATTTTAATTTGGGATTTAGATGGAAGGAGACAACTGTTTAACCAATAAGCATGTTATATTCTTATACTGCTTTGTCACAGTTTTGTGAAGTTGCAAGTTTAAACAAACTGACTCTACAAATCAGTTTTTGAAAACATTCCAGTGACTTTTTAATCATTATATCTGGTAAAGGAAGGTCCATCTCCAGTAAGATCAGGTTTAATGCCAGCAAAGATTAGTACCAGAAAGTAAAGTTTTCCCAAGATGATACTAGTCCCTTCCCTATCCCATAATGCACTGTGTTGCCTAGTTTCTCTAGATTTTCACTGCCACACTTCATCTCAAATGAAATAAAATGGCTTCCTGCTGTTTTTACTTGTTTGATTAAAACATTTCTTATGTCCTGAGTTTTTTGTACCTTTTCTTGCGAAAGTGCATTTTTAATTTCAAACTCCATTTTGATGTTCCATTTCTTAATTTTGTGGACTTTTCATAACTGTAATGTATTCCCTTTCTGGCCCTAATCTGCCTTTTCATTGTATCATCACCTGACATACACATTCTGAATATTTCTTTTTTCCAAAGGCATTATCCTTTTTCTCCCTTTCCTGTATTGTGGGCTCCTGTCCCCTTTTCATTGTCAAAACAGATCAGTCATTTAAAAACTGTTCCTATGTAAAGAAAATTCTCCCAAATGATTAATAGGAGCATTGTTTCTTCTGAACTGGTAAGAAATGCAACATCCAAACCTTACCCATCTACCATCAGTTTAGTTTGTCAATATTGAAAAATTGTAGTTACTGTAAGTTACAGAAAGGTACTCTTGAGTTAAAACAAGGATAGTCCCTCCACATTCTTGGCTTCAATTTTTTTAAAAACAGTGGACACCATTTCTGTTAAAATGTTAAACTGCAAGCTTACCATAAACCTAGGTGATTTATCTCTAAGGTTTCTGTCTGGAAGAATCAAAACAGTAGCAATAACAGTTGAGTCTGAATCTGCTACAAATCTTAAAATTACAGTGTTGATCTATTTTGTTAAATATTGGTGCTGAGAGGATTAATGGATTCTGTGCTCTGCAGATCAGTGTGTATGTGTGTATGTGTGTGTGTGTGAGTCTTTAAGAAGCTATCTAGGGGTTTGGACAAGTGTATAAATACTGAGCGTGTGCGAGCCTGACTCCCATTTTGTAGTTAGCTGTTGAGATGTAAGCATGTATGCCTGTATAATCTGTCTGTTAGTTCGTTTATATTTTGTAATGTTGCTATCCATCCTGATGTGTTTTCATGTAATGAAGCATATAAATGAACTACCCCACAGATTCATCGTCCATAGTAGAGACAGACGAGCGACATGATGCCGGAATGGAATCCATTTTCTCCAGATTCAAGACCGAGAGGCATTCAGTTGAGATTGGGGGAATATATAGGAGTGGATCATCCCTACTGCACGTATAACTTGCAAAACAGGTCAGAAACGAATTTCAGATGTTAAAACTTGCTCAAATGATTTCTTATTTGAAAATATGAAACAAAGCATACAGAACGCTCTAAATGATATTCTAAGTAAACGAAATGTCTGATACTGTGACGTATTGCTAGAAATATTCAAATTAGTATAGAAAATGTTTGAAATAAAGTCCAAATTGCATAAAACGAATAAAATAAAGAAAATGACCTTGTTTTTTTCTCAGCACTTGCTTTTTCGTATTAATTAAAGCTATCTGAGGTATTAAAAGTATATGAAGTGTTAGCATGTTTATGCAGTATTCCAGTAGAGTTATTTTGCAAAATAAAGCCATTTCCTAGCATATTTTGCAAAGTACAGTATTTCTGAGAGTTTATTGTGCATTTGAATGCTATTAAATGCTCACATAATGGCTTGTTCGTATATAATTATAAGGGCCATATTTTACAGTGTGTTTGTGAATAATTTGTTGGCATGGCAGATGGATTTTGAAAACCAGATCCAACTGTGTTTGATACTAATATTGCAGAGAACTGGATAGTGTTTGAGCAAGAGTATGATATTTTCGTACAGGCTGCATTTTCTGATAAAGATGACCATACCAAGGCATTTATTCTGTTTAATTTAGCTGGGTCAGAAGCCATTGCAAGGGAGTGTTCACTTGTGTATGCATCTGCTGTATTTGCAGGAGAGGGGGAAAATTGTCATATTATTGTACCAGCTGAGTCAAGGAAGACCCTGAATGTTTAAAATGTAAATTTAGAGAAACGTGTAACCCCAAAACAAACATTACAATGGGAGGGCACTTATTTTATACAAGGGATCAAAAGCCTGGTGAAACTTTTTCAACATATATAACTGATTTAAGAAATAAGGCTAAAACATGCAGATTTGGTGATTTAAGGGATGAGTTGATAAAAGACAACTTGTGTTTGATATTAAAGATGATTCTGTGAGAAAGCCTATGCATACAGCTCCAGCCAGATTGCAACACATGATCTTGAAAGTGCAAAAGTATTATTTCAATCTTGTCTACAAGAAAGGTAAACTTCTTTATCTTGCTGATACTTTATCCAGAGCACCCAGAAATACAACTGAACAGCCTGACAATGAGACCCTTGATTTTGAAGTCATGGAAGTGAGAAATTTTTCTTCCATACGTCTTGATGAGCTTAGAAGTCATACAGTCTCAGATCCAGTTCTACAGAAGCTCAGCCACTTTATCAAACAAGGATGGCTGTCAAAGCAATCTAGTTTAGAGATTTTGTCTGACAATGGTATTGTTATGAAAGGTCCGAAAGTAATTGTTCCAAAGTCCTTGCAACAAGAGTATATTACTGTTTTGCATTGTGGCCTCCCAGCGCAGACTCTACCAAAAGAAGGGCAAGAGGACTAGTATTTTGACCTTCTGTGTCACAAGATATAGAGAGAGTGATACTAAGTCACATCAATTGAAAGAACCACTTCAGCTAAACCAGATTCCTGATCTACCTTGGTCAACAGTAGCCACCGACATTTTCAAATGGAATGGTTAACATTACTTGGTGTTAGTAGACTCTTCTCAGATTGGCTCGAGATTGACCTACTTCCTAATCAGTCATCTAGTACTGTCATTACTAGGATAAAACATCATTTTTCAGTCCATGGTAGTCCACACAAAGTTATTTCTAACAATGACACACAGTTTACAAGCCAACAGTTCAAAATATTTGTAGAAGAGTGGGGCTTTAATCATGTTATAAGTAGCCCAGAGTATCCACAGTCAAATGGTTTGGCAGAACGTGCAGTTCAAAGTGCAAAACAATTACTAGAGAAGTCAAAATGAGACAATAGTAATGTTTTCCTGAATCATTTGAATCTCAGAAATATTCCTCATGATAAACATCTCGGTTTACCTGCAGAGAGACTTCTATCAAGACAAACCAGAACCACATTACCAATTAGTAGCAAATTGTTGGTTCCATGTGTCAAGAACAACAGATCAGTGAAATCCAATCTGTTCAAGAAGCGTTTAGCCCAGAAGTCCTATTACGATAAGACCAGCAAACTGCTCAATCCATTACAAGAGGGAGAAGTAAGGATGCAAACGTTCAAAGGTTATGATCAGATTAGAGTCATGAAGAATATTTACTCAGAACCAAGATTGTACATTGTGGAATCACAAGGAGCAGAGTTTAGATGGAATTGGAAACATTTGATGCTTTTGTCTGAGACTATACTACAGCACATAGCCTGTGAAAATGACTCTGTATCTCAGAGTTAGTTGTCCAGAGTTTCAGTTCCAGAAGACGTTACAGGAAATATCCCTGTTCCTTTGATGAATCCCAAAGTTCCTGATATGAGTTGTTCACTGAAGACTGTCCCTGTTGCTAAACCCAGTTCTGATTACTATGCTACCAGATCAGGTCACATTTCCAGACCATGTTACAGATACACGGCAACGTGGACATGAACATTGTGTTTGTTTCTAATGCCTATATTATTACATGTCTAACTCCAATGTCATTTCATTTGAGGGCAATCATTTTATGAGGGAGGATGTTTGTGTGTGTGTGTGTGTGTGTGTGTGTGTGTGTGTGTGTGTGTGTGTGTGTGTGTGTGTGTGTGTGTGTGTGTTTAACAAGCTATCTAGGGGCTTGCACAAGTGTATAAATACTGAGCATATGCAAGCCTTACTGCCATTTTGTAGTTAGCTGTTGAGATGTAAGTATGTATGTCTGTATAGTTAGTCTGTTAATCAGTTTGTTTATATTTTGTAATACTGCTATCTATCCTAATGTGTTTTCAGGTAAAGCATATAAACAAACTACCCCACCTGTTCATCATCTATAGTAGAGAAAGAACAGCGACACACTCTAAACCTATTTTGCCAAGAGTCACCTGTTTCCATAGCTAACACCATGCCATAGTTGGATAAAGCCCTAAATATGGCCCATATAACCCAGGTTTACGTTATAGCTTTGGTATATGAGGCACTGACAGGGAGGGATTTGCAAGTCCATCTGGGAGAAGGCTGTTGAATGCTGCAGAAGCAATTGCTGGCACCACCTCCCAGTACACCCTTAGGATCCACACTGACCCCAGCTCACTAGGAGTAGTCCGGGTGAGGAACAAGAAGCAGCTACATCAGGTGATCGACAGGGATACTGGAATCACCAGAAATAATTAATCAGAAGAGGAGGGAGAGAAAAATAGACTCACATCTTTCCTTCCATTCCTGATCTGGATACAGCAGGCAGGCAGGCACCATGGTGAGGGCTGTGAGAAAATTCTCCACTGTCCCTTCCCCAGTTTGTTCTTTTGGGGATAGGAAATACTTAGCAGAGTTCTTCTTTAACCCAAGGACTCTGAAACATTCTTCACTGGACCCCAATGTTTCTGTGCCAGTCCTGAGGATGTCTGTATTAGCCCTATTGACATCTGTGCCAATGCTGAGACCTATGACAATGTCCAGTAGTGAGGTATCAATGTCTGCACCATGCACCTTAATGTTAATGGCTGTGCCATTGATAATTCCTTGGGAGTTTATGATCTTGATACATTAATGCCAGTGCCAATGACCTTCTAATCCTTAGTGCTCAGACCTAGGATTTTGATGCCATTGTTAATGTTAGGCCCTTTAGCACTGGCATTGACAGTTCTGGTGTGTTTGGTCCTTCAGTACTCTTTGCTGGAGTTGTCATCATTGAGTCAGACACCAACACTGAACTTGATGCTGAGCCAATAACCCCTGTTGCTGTGGTATCATATTCTTCCTCAGTATCACATCCATATACCTCTATGGAACAGTCTTTCGCTGAGCCATTGGCCCTGACATCTAACAGACATCTGGCGAGACAGTTTGTAAGGCATTTTGCAAACACCCTCCATGACTTTCCTGTTCATGTGTGCACCTTCTGTGTTATCAGAGTCTCTATTTCTGAAGTTTTTTTTCTGAAGAAGGCATTGTATAAGCACCTCAGAGCCACCTACACCTGATGCCAAAAATAAGGAGGATGCAGATTTCCTATAAGTGATGAGGACGAGGAGTATCATAGTTCACTGACCCCTACACCCTTCCATCCAGATGAAACTGCAAAAGGCCTTTTGATCTACCCAGCAGTCTTTCTGGATAGTTCCTCTTTTGGTGTACAGTCATAAGGGGGGCAGCACATTGCTTGGATAAATCCTGATACATGAACCTAGTGCCTAAAAAGAACAGACATGTTCGCTAGCCTGTAAGACTGGCATATCTGGTCAGAAATGCCTAAGCCAGGCAGTCTGATTTCCACAACTGTACTCAAGAATGCCGCAACACTCTAGAGTCCTGCTAGTTATCCAAAAAGTCCAGAGCAATAGATTACTTGATGAAGTCAGTTTATGTTTATCCCATTTTTTCATAAACTTAATTGACCTTATGTTCATAGTGGATTTTCAACAGGATCTTGCCAATGAAATGCACATGTCAGCAGTACACTTTCAGATGGACCTTCAAAAGAAAACAAAAGGTTGTTTTTTTTTCATTCTCATTGTTACATTTTTTAACACTATGATAGGAATGGACCTCATTCTAGTTTTCTCATTTTTATTTTGTTTGTACATTTCAACATGCAACAAATCCAAACATCAAAGCAAAAAATAAGCTGCTGGTCCACCAGGCAAGTAAAATAAGCAAAGAAAACATACATTAGTTAACTGTGACTAAAAAGGTGATAATTTATTTCTTTATTATTTTATTTATTTGCCATTTGTTAACCAGGTTAGCCCAAATGAGCCACTGGCCTGTTTTCAGTGGAGACCCCAGAAGAAAAGCTCCAGGAATACAAAAACTTTAGTATAATATTACAATAAAGTAAAATATAAGAAATTAACATGTACATATAGAAGAGAAAAGATGAAGTGAGATGCATAAAGATAACAAATTTGCTGAGTATTCAAAGTAGAAAATAATTTCTCTTAAGTACAGTAGTTAGATATTTCATAAAAGTCCAGGTTTGGGTTAGGCTGGATCCATGGAAATTTGATTTAATATTCTCTGTGATGCTTTCCATTCAGTGATTCTTTTCTTAAGCCTTTTAGAGTGATTTCATGCATTTAAATAGTGTTATGCTAAAATTTACAATCATAATTAGTTCCAATCACTTAACTAAGCTAACTATGCTTACATTTGAAATCAATTTACACTTCATGGATGTCCATAGAAGGCATCAAACTGAAAGAAGTTAATTGCTGTTGTCCCATAAACATAAAATTAAAACATGAACATAACTGAAAATTTAAAACGTGATATAAGGATACTAAGATCAAATAAGAGATGACCAGTGTAAGAGAAAAGATGTAACACACACACACACACACACATAAATATATATATATATATATATATATATATATATATATATATATATATATATATATATATATATATATATATATATATATGTATCTATGTCAGATGATCGAGTTTTCAGAAACTCGAAATTCAAATGGAAAAGACCATTTGATCAAGTTTCTGAAAACTCGAACATAAAAAAATATATACATATATTTTTTAACATTTATGCAAGTAGGCAAGCCCCCTGCACCTTCCACATGTCCTGCAAATGATATATACCAACTCAGAGATTACACTACATTAAAGAAAAGTGTACATTTCCCGATCCTCATTGTCTCCATTCAAAAGGTTTGAGTTTTCAAAAACTCGATTATATGGTCTTGACTATATGAATTTCGAGTTTCTGAAAACTCAGTCAGCTGATAGGGATCCATATATATGGTTTACTGTCATAATCATGAAACCACTTCCATTGAGTAGTCACAATGTTAAACTAAAATATTGAAAATCGCAGCACTGAACAGGCAAAACACCGAAACCGGTAATGTTTACCTGCCCAAATTCAACAAAGTCGACATTACCTAGCATACCTTCACTTCCAGTCAATTCCAACAAACATTTTGGAGGGGGGCAAGCCCCTTGTCCCCTACACCCCCTGCTAATTATATATACAAACTCTGAGATTGCTCTTCAGTAAGGAAATGAGTACATTTCCCGATCCCCACTGTACCGTGATCACAGCACAAAATGTCGACCTCACAACAGCAAATGCACACTAGCTTTCATTATTATAGTGTTGACCAATTTTGGTTCGGCCTTCCATAAACTGGGAAACATACCTTTCGACTATCTCAGTTTGACGGAATGCCATCCCACAACATGATAGTAAACCATATATATATATATATATAGAGAGAGAGAGAGAGAGAGAGAAAGAGAGAGATAGAGAGACAAAGCTCTACTAAATACTGTTTTTGTCTTTAAGATCATATAGTACAGAATACCATAATAGAATATTAAAATATGTAGAGAAAATATTAACACACTGATCTAAACGGTAATAATGTAGTGGAGTTTGGGCTTCCAAGATGACAGCACACTGATCAGCCCCTTAATTTCACTGTCCCAGTGTGAAAAACAGAACCTGAGAAGTAAGAGCTGGCAGTACTGTCAGCTTGGGTAAACTTCAGGTAATGGCTAAAAAGTACAGTACGTGTAAGTCAGCAGGAATGAAATTTACAAAATCTGAAAGAAAATCAACCAGAAAATCTTCAGCTTTGGTACAAGTGATGGCTTCCAGAATTTGAAGGAAAATAACTCAAATGTACAGAGAGGTGATTACAAGAAATAAACATGGAAGGAATGTATTAATTCATATAACAAATGGCTGAGCTTTAACTGGCTATTCAGGTGAACTGATAAAACTTCAAAAATTGGAGGATGAAATGAAGAAAAGACTTGCTTTGTATGGGGCTTCTCAAGAAGAGCTGTTAAAAATGGTACAGTGCTCAGAGAAAACCTGAGATTTCCTTATGTACTAGAGAAACTGGAAGGAATAAACGGTATTAATCTTATGAAAGCACAAATAAGAAACTGGACTGGTATTCCACCGCAGGATTTATAATTTGAAAGAGCACATCACATTTATCCTGACAGACCTGAGGCAGAAGGGAAAATTGTTAAAAATTGGAGGCAGCAAAATGTTTATGGAAAATAATTATTCACTGTACACCAGGCAGAAAAAAGCAAATATATCCCAGGAATCAGGGAATGTTGAGGGGAGCTGTGAGATTCAAGCTGTTATATCCATATGTCTTCAGAATATTTTTTCCTGGAGGATCAATTATGTTTTTGGATGTAGAAGAGGCTAAGTAGAGAATAAAAGTTTATCAAACAAAAAGTAAGCCATCCAGCAGAAATGGGCTCTGCATCTCATTCTTCTGACAATAAAACTCAGTGTTCCAAAAGAAAATAATTGAGAGACAGAAAAAAGCACAGGAGTTGACTAGATAAACTAAGAGTACCTTGGACATGGACTTGAGTCTGGTGTTAGGAGATGAGCAGGAAGAAGACCAGCAACACTGAAATTAGAGAATAAATGACAGGTTATAAAGCATTAGTCACATTTGTGAAATATGGCTTTGCAAGAAAAAGTGTCTGAGAAAGATTGTACTTTCGATGATTTTGTTAAACTTGTGGGCATACTGTAAAACATATACCCAACTTTCTACCATTCATTCATAAGAGAACACTAAAAGGAAAAAAGTAACTGCAAATAAAACAGTTTTTGCTTATTAGTACTTGTATAAAATTTCATGATATAACTTGCATGTTATGTTTAGTAAAGCAGTTTTGTGTAGTGTGTAGTCAGGAATATTTTAAATGTCTTTTCAGAGACTATGTATGTGTTAACATTTTTAAAGTAAATATGTAGATCTGAAGTAGTTAACTTCATTTGTTCATCAACCTGTGGGTATTGTATCCGAATCGGATCCGAGCCGGCAGCTTTATTCAGCTAAGATCCGAGCTCCAAGCTCCTCCCTTTACCCATAACCCCCCTGCCATCCTTCTCTTTCCCCACATCTCGTTTGCTGCGGCTTATTCATATAACTAGAATGAGTTCCAGGCATAGGGTTTCGTGAGTTTTTGAAGAAAATTTTCTCTGTTTTTTACCTAGTTTTTAGTTTAATTGTTAACGAGTGAGTGTTGTTCCTTTGGTAGTTGATTTAGCTAAGTTTTTGTTGCTAAAACTTGTATTTTTTTTCAGTTCTCTAGTCTCCCTCTTCCCGTGTGTGTGAAGGTGTGTTTGGGTTAGGCCCCTTTTTACAACTATGGCCGAGGCCCCTAAAACTTTCTTTTCTAAATGCACCGAGTGTGGCCATAAGCTATCCCCGGCGGATGGCCACACTCGGTGTGTTATCTGCCTTGGGGTTGATCATCTTTCTTTGGGCTGCACAATTTGTGCAGCCTTCAACCCCAGGGCTTTGAGGGATAGGAGGTCGAAGTTGATTCTGGCGGGACTCCTGCCCCTGGACTCGGCTTCGTCCTCTTCTTCCTCGGCGGCACCGGCTGCTACCGCAGCGATGCTGCCTTCCATCCCTGCTCCCCTGGTGGGACTCACCCTCCCACCGAGGCTCAGGAGGAGAGGGAATCTAGGAGGGAGAGAAAAAAGGACAGGCACCACAAATGGCGAGCCGAAGCTTCCTCTTCGGCTCCGCCAGCAAAGCAGCTAGTCTCTCCTAGGGCCTCCGGGCCTTCTCCTTCCCGACTCCATTCACCCCGTTTCTCCCCGGGGCCGGAGGAGGAGGAGACCCAGTCACCTTCGAGGTCTTCAAGGCGTCACTCCAGGCCTGCCTCGTTGGCCTCATCAAGATCAACAAGGAGCTTGTCAGATGCAGATATGGACCAGATGATGTGTAGGTTTCTCCAGGCCCAACTGCAGATGGGAGTGATCCTGCCCCCTCCAGGAGGGAGCTCAACCCCCTTTTTAGCCCCAATTGCTCCTTCTCCGACCCACTTCCGGGGTTCAGAGCCATCAGATCCAGACAGCATCGGAGCCGGGGGAGGCTTGGCCCCAATAGTACACCTTTCTTCTGCTCCGACCACACACTCGAGCTTGTCGGGTCCCTTTTTGGATCCGAGCTCTCGGAGCCGTGAGCTGAGCTTCGGATCCGGAGATGTTAGTGTGTCTTCTGCTCCGTCTCGGTCGGAGCACACTGGCCCTTCGGATCTGACTGCATCGGCGCTGGCTCCAGTCTGCACCTCGGATCTGAAGGGGCTGCTCTCAGAGCTTAGAGAGAGCAGTTCTCCTTCGGCATTCAATGTCGTGGAGAGGGTCTTGTCAAGGAACTTGAGGCCCCAGGCTCCTGCTGTGGCTCCACCCATCACTCCCTCTCAGATGGGCCTACCTTCCATCACCCGGCCCCGGGGACAGCCTGCCTCTACGTCCCAGATGGTTCCCGTAGAGGAACATGATGTGGTTGGTGAGGCATCCTCGGACAACCCCCCCGAGGAGGTTCCTCACAAACGTAAGTGCAAGAGGAGGCATTTGGACTCACCTGAGTCTCTGACAGAGGACACAGACTTAGAGGAAGGGGAAGGTTCCCCAAGGTCACCCCCTGAGGACGTCTCCTTTGGAGACATTATGGAAATGCTTCACATTAGAGGGGGATGGTCATCCCAAAAGCCTTCCTCCGATGAGTCGGTGTTTCTGGAGGCATTTGACACAGGCCCATCTACCTCTTGGGTGTCCCCTCCCGCCGATCCCCTGGTAGATCTGATCACTACCAGGGCATGGAAGGAACCGGACATTGTGGAGCCATACCAAAGAGACCTGACAAAATTCTTAGTCCACCCACAGATAGGACGGTTTGAAGCAAGGGTGCTCCAGTAGATGCCATGTTGGTGGCGGCTGCCACCAAGAAGGAACTGGCCCAGGAGAGTTCCTCGGTCCATCCTCATGACAAGGAGTCTCGGACGATGGACCGCATAGGGAAGCGGATGTTTGCTTCAGCCACCTTCTCTGTAGGGTCGCTGAACTACATGGCACATGTGATAGGACTCCAGCGGGATCTCATCAAAGAATATGCAAGGTCTCCCCCAGAGTCCATGTCGGCCGAGGAGAATAAAGTATTCTCAGCCAGAATGGCTACTCTTAAGTCCATTTCGAACACATTTATGCGTCTCCTTTCCCATACCACGGAAGGAGCCGCTAGAGCTAGCGAAGCGGGCATTGTATTACGGTGGCATTCTTGGCTCCACCTCTGCGACTTTGCCGAACCCTTCAAGGCGTCCTTCGCAAATGCCCCTTTTGACGGCTCTTTGCTGTTTGGCAAGACCGTCCATGACACGCTGGTCCAGAGCGAGAAAGACGGGAAAACGTTATCTGCCATTGGGATCCGCTTCTCGGCTTCCCAGAGGTCCTTCTCCAGGAACCAAAGGGGACAAAAGAAGATGTGGTTCCGGAAATCTCAACAGTCCCGTTTTGCTCCAGACCCCTCATCCTTCAGAGGCAGAGGAGGACAGGCTGGACGCCGGCCCAGAGGCAGAGGGGGACCGAAGAATTTTGGGTCGAGAGAACCCTTTTTGGATCGGCCCGCACAGCAAACCTGAGGGGTTACCCGGCTGCTCCACTCTGGAGGTAGTTGGGGGGCACTTCTCGAGGCACCTGGCAGCTTGGGAGTCAATTACAATGGATCGCTGGGTGCTTCGAATCATATCCAGAGGTTACACTATCCCTTTTCTGAATCGTCCTCTCACACCCCGGAGCCTCCCAGATGTCCCACCCAATCAGAAGGAGGCAGCAGCCATAGAAATAAAGCAGCTGCTAGAAAAAAGAGCAATCCAGCCCGTCCCCCAAGACCAGTCCGGATCAGGCTTCTACTCCAGGTTCTTTTTGGTGCCAAAAAAGACGGGGAACTTAAGACCAATCCTCAACCTGTCCCTTCTAAACCTAGCGGTCGCCAAAGAAAAATTCTGGATGGTCACCATTCAATCCATTCTCCCACTCCTACAGGAGAATGACTGGATGTGCTCTATAGACCTCAAGGATGTGTACTACCACATTTTGATGGACAGACGATCCAGGAGGTTTCTCCGCTTCCAGCTGGGTGCCAGTCACTATCAGTTCAGGGTCCTTCCCTTTGGTCTCACCACAGCCCCCAGGGTGTTCAAGTGATGGCAGTTGTGGCGGCCCACCTGAGGCTTCAGGGAATACAGGTTTTTCCGTACCTAGATGACTGGCTCCTCACCGCTCCCATCAGGCATCTACTCTGTTCAGTCAGGAATTACTTCCTTCACTTGGCCTCTCATCTGGGAATTTCTATCAACCTCAAGAAATCCTCCCTTCAGCCAACTCAGTCATTAGATTTCATATGGGCCAGGCTAGATACAAACCTGTTGAGGGCCTTCCTAACTCCGGACAGACTTCGAACTTTGACATTCCATGTGATGGCTCTCTTACAATCCCCACCCCCCAGCGGAATTGGTCCTGAGGGCACTAGGTTCCATGACGGCTGCCATCAATCTTTCACCATTGGCTCGTCTGAACATGTGGGTCCTGCAATGGACATTACAGGTCCAATGATCCATCCTGCTACATCTGCTAAGTATGCCTATTCCCCTCAGCAATGCTTGCAAGAGGTCCCTACTCTGTTGGATCCAATCCTCGGATCTCCGGGAAGGGCGCCGCTTTTCGTTGACCCCACCCCAAGTAACGGTGATAACGTACGCTTCTTGCCTTGGGTGGGGGGGGGCAATGCATGGGCAGAACTGTCCAAGGCATGTGGACACACTCAGAGACCTTGTTGCACATCAGTGTCCTAGAGATGAGGGCGGTGTTTTTAGCGTTGCAAGCACTCCAGGCCCTTCTTCCCTTAGGGACAATTGCAATTCAATCAGACAACATGTCAGTAGTCTGGTATATCAACAAACAGGGGGGAACCATATCCTATCCGCTGTGTCGAGAGGCCATGAGAGTTTGGGAATGGGCGATCACCACCAACCGCTTTTTCATAGCAATGCACATTCCTGGTCGGTCCAACATTTTGGCGGACAAGCTGAGTCGAACCGTACTCTCACCTTACGAGTGGTCTCTGAACCCGAGAGTAGTGAAGCAGATCTTCCTCAGTTGGGGTCAACCTTGCTGCGATCTTTTCTCGTCGCCTTCGAACGCAAAGTGCAGTGAGTACTTTGCTCTACTTCCCCCACCAGGGGAATCCCCCAGAGACGCTTTAGTCCATGCTTGGCCATCCGTTCTACTTTATGCTTATCCACCTCTTCCCCTCATGGTAAGATTCTTGCAGAAAGCTTGTCGGTTGGGGAGCAGAGTGATCCTCATATTCCCATTCTGGCCTCGTCAAACATGGTTCCCTTGCCTATGGTCTCATCTGGTCAATCCTCCATGGATTCTGGATCCCACTCCGGATCTGATTTCTCACCCCCTGGATTTGACAACTCCAAACCTGGACAATCTCAAGTTCACAGCTTGGTTGATCCAGTTCCAATCATAGCTAGGACTCCCGGTATCTCCTCTTCCGTTAAAGCTATTCTTGCAGCCGCTCATAAACCTTCTACCAGAAAGGTCTATAAGAGCAAATGGAAACATTTTTCGATCTGGGCAGAACATAGACATATGGATCCCTTTACAGCCCCAAAACCAGCTGTATTAGAGTTTTTGTCGCACTTAATTGATCAGGGTGCCAGCTCCTCCACGGTCAAAGTCCAATTAGCAGCAATTTCACACTTTCCTGTGGGAAGTGATCTCGGTTCATTAGCTTCTTCCAAGATCTGCAAGATTTTCATAAAAGGTACTTTCCTATTAAGGCCTCCTGTGAAGGATGCAGTTCCTCTGTGGGATTTAACCCTTGTTCTTCAGGCTCTTACTGGCCCCCCCTTTGAACCTGCAGCTTCGGTGGACCTTAAATACTTATCTTGGAAGAAGGCTTTTCTCATTGCCATCACTTTGACTAGATGGGTTTCAGAGCTTCAAGCCCTTTGCGCCAAACCTCCATATCTGGTCTTCCATAAAGATAGAGTTTCTCTCAGGACCAATCCCTCCTTCTTACCTAAAGTCGCCTCTGAGTCTAACATTAATCAATCTGTCAGTTTACCAGTGTTTTTCCCGAATTATCAAAACAAAATTGAATACAAATTACACTTTTTAGATGTCCACAGACAATTGAGGTTCTATTTACACAGGACGGTGGGTCATAGAAAATCTGAGCAACTCCTTGTATCCTTTGCTAAACCCTTTTTGGGCAAACCTGTGTCAAAAGCTACATTGTCCAGATGGATTTCACAATGTATACTTCTTGCATATAAGAATTCTGGCCGACCAGAACCTGTCAGAGTCCACGCCCATTCCTCTCGATCGATTTCAACTTCTGCTGCCTTTTGGTCAAGGGTGTCCTTGGATGATATTTGTTCTGCAGCCACTTGGGCTTCATCCCATACCTTTATTACACATTACAAGCTGGATTTAATTTCCAGAGGAAGGGCATCCTTTGGCTTTGCAGTGCTCCAGAATATTCTTCCATGAGGACCAAGTTTAGGTAGCTGGGGACTCTGTCCCACAGGTTGATGAACAAATAAAGTTAACTACTTCAGATAAAGAAGTTATGTACTTACCATAACGTTCCATCTGAGTACAAATGAAGTTACCTACTCAGATGGAACGTTATGGTAAGTACATAACTTCTTTTTTTTTTTAGTTGTAAGAAGTATAGGCTGTTCACTATATAGAAGAAAGGGTGGACAAAAGAAAGTATAAGTTAATATGCTGTGATCATGGGCTGCTGGGGGTGTAAAATGCACTGATTATATAATATATAGAATTTAGATATTTTCTTATTTTTACAAGTGTGACTGTCTAGATTAATATCCCATGGCTTTAGCTATAAACAAGCACTTTTGTAAGCAGGTAGGCTTGAAAAATAAGACAAAATGATGAAAACTGTAAAAAAATGTCAGGGTTATTGCATCTGCAAATATATTAGCTTGTTTTTTTCCCTATTAGCAAATTTTCTCAGTTGGATTCAAGAAGTCTGCAGCTGAAGGCAGTTGCACAATTTGTTTTGAGTGAAGTTTACAAAGATTCCATTATGCATTTGCAGAGATTTTAGCTTTTTTTCCTCATTGCTGACTACTTTTACATGGAGATGATGGGGTGTAAAAGAACACTGATTATGTTATATATAGAATTATGATAATTTCTCTTTTTTTACAAGGGAGAATAGATTGTTGCCATTGGCCTAAGCTATAAACATGTGTTTTTTTTTTTCCTTTTGTCTTGGTAAAGGCTTGAAAAATAAGTCATACGATGAAGGACATGAAAAATGCCATGTTCCTTGCATCTGCAAAGATTATATCTTGTTTTTTCTTTCCCTATTAGCAAATTTTCTCAGTAGAAATGGCAGTTGTACATTCTGTTCTGAGAGAAATTACTCTCGATTACAATTATTATTACAAAGACGTCATCATGCATCTGCAGAGATGCTAGCTGTTTTATTTTTCTCTTTGTTGACCACTTTTACATGGAGATGAACTGTCTGCAGGTGCAAGCAGTTAATTGTGAGAGCTTTGAGCATTCTTTTCTAACTGAGATGTAGAATTTAATGCTAGAATGGCAAGCACTTCAGAAAAAAATTGAATAAGAGATATCAGTCTCACTAGCAGCCTTAATACGTTAATACATTTAATAGAACAGTGAATAGTTTAGTTTTATTTAAATATATACAGTGAATTTTTTTCTTGGGGCTAAAAGTTCTCCGAAAGTGTTTTTCATATGTGTGAGGGGAATAGAGATCAGAAAAAGTATAGACAGCAATTGGTGAAACTGTGAACAAAGGCTGTGGCATGTATTTTAACACGGGTAAGCTTAGTTCTAGGTTAGGTAATGCTTGTGGGTGCAAGTATCAATTTTGGGTAGTTTCTGTCTGACGAGTTAAACTTCATTTTTGTAGATTTACATAGTTTTGTGTGTTTCTTCCAAGGTAAAAGGGGATGGGGGATTTTGAAAATGTATGTATGTATTTATTTTATTTGAGGGTTTTCATTAAAATAAAAAGTCTTGAAAAGTGTGACATAGTTTCAACTGGAGATGAGAATAAACAACTGTATGAAAGTTTAGCTTGCCAAACATTAGTGTGTACATATAAGACAAAAGTTGAAAATACACATAAAAAAACCTCACATATATTAGGTGAGAACATTTGCTTTTTATCATAATGGCAATGCTAGCCATATTAACTTGGAACATAAATGGCCTTACAAGTATAGACAAAAACGAGTGAGTACTGAATTATATTAAGAAATGCAGAGTGCAAATAACGATGCTGCAGGAAATGCATTTGGAAAGAAATGATTATGTGAATTTGACAAATAAAGGATTTCAAGATGGTTGTCATGGACAAAGAAAAAGGGGAGTAATAATAATTTTTGTATGACCCTAGCCCAGAGTAGCATCCTACCTAAGCCCAGAATGATACCGCAATACAAGGACAAAATGATTGACTTCAACAATTGGCTAAACGTCTGGTGTCATTCAAAGGGGATCCAGTATTTGCCTGCCTGAGATGACATGGTTGACAGGCCACGATGCTTCACCAGAGATGGCCTGCACCTGTCACCGCTGAGATTCTGGATCCTGGCTAAGGCTCTTGTCGTCCCTATAGTGCCTTTTTTAGGCAAAGCTCAGAAAACAAAACCGCCACCGTAACTGATGCAGGCAAGCAAAAACTGAGGGTAATGTTACTCAACGCTAGAAGTCTAAACCTCAAAATGCACGCAACTCACTTGAGGCACTCCTTAAAATGGAGAATATCGATATCTGTGCAGTGACTGAAACCTGGTTCAAGGCTCCAGAGAGCACTCCTACATTACCAGTATATAACTCATACCATACCTTTCAGCCATCAAACCAGGACTGCAATGCTAAGGGCAGAGGTGTGCCCATATTCATTAAGGACAACCACACCTCCAGGCTAGTTGCCCAACATAATTCATTTGAAATTATCCAAGTGCAACTAACTCTGGGCAAAACTGCAATCCATATTGTAGCTTGCTACAGATCCCCCACCATGCCCCAGGATTCCCCCCACCTCTTTTCTTGATATAATAGAGAATATCAGGGTCCAACCTAACACCCTAATACTGGGGGATTTCAACTACCCCACCATTAACTGGGACAACTACTCTTGTACCAACTCCTTTCCTCAACACTTCCTAGAATTCATAAACTCCAATGCCCTGGCTCAACTTGTCCACACCCCTGCCAGGGACAATAATATCCTAGACACAG
Source organism: Protopterus annectens (assembly GCF_019279795.1). Lineage (NCBI taxonomy): Eukaryota > Metazoa > Chordata > Ceratodontiformes > Protopteridae > Protopterus > Protopterus annectens. The sequence continues at coordinate 43,736,237 of NC_056747.1, read as the reverse complement.
TAATTACCAACATGAGTGACAGGTGCTCCACACCCAAAGTCAACTCCTTGTTGGTCATATCCAATCATAAACTAAATAAATATCCACCCCCCCCCACTAAGGAAACCACAGTAAAAAAACTACTCCAAAGCCATTCATGCTTAAGGCAGAATTGGCCAATATCACAGCACCCACGTAGATGGACAATACAGTTACCACTGCCAAATCTTATACAAATGCCCTCTATAAGTACCTACACGGATACATGAATCATGCTATCCCTAATAGAACTAAGATGCAGTCTTCTAAAAAGGAAACTAATCTGGTGGTCCCCTGCTATTAACAAACTCTACAACAGAAGGAAGAAACTGTTGCAAAAGAGAATGAAATCCCAAGAGTGGAGGAGCTCCCTGGTCAGCCTCAGCAAGAAGCTGAGATCCCTCATAAAATCCTCCAAAGTGAACTATGAAAACAAGATTGCCACTGAATCTAAGGTCAACCACAAAGCATTCTACAGCTATGTCAAGAATCTCAATGGCAACTCCCAGATCTGCTCTGAATTACAGCACAATGGCATAAACTTCACGGAACCAACTGATATCACCAACATCCTGGTGGATAGGTTCAGTGCCAACTTTATCCACCCACACCTCCTAAAGGGCCCATATCCATACCGGATGAATGCAGTGTCCCTGCAGTCACAATTGCACAGGTGAAAACTGTGCTATCAAAAGCCAAGAACACGTCATCCATGGGATGGGACAGTATCCCTGGATGTGTTCTACATGAACTCCAGAATGAACTAGTCCCCCACCTAAGCATCATATTCAATCATAGCCTCTCAACAGGCTTTGTACCCACTGAGTGGCACAAGGCAACAGTTGTGCCATTCCACAAATGGTGAGTCACCACAGACCCCAAGAACTATCGCCCTATTAGTCTGATGAGCCTGGTCTGCAAGGCCATGGAGCATATTATCATGGAACTCATAAACAAGGATATTGGTACCCTCCAAACTCTGAACCCCACCCAGTTCAGATTTGTGAAGGGCTGATCATGTCTCCTGAACCTGTTTAACTTCTTTGAAACAGTCACCAAAGTTGTGGATGAGGGTAAGGCAGTCCACACAGCCTATCTTGACCTCGCCAAGGCTTTCAACACCATCCCCCATTCTGTATCATAGATAAACTCACCAAGCTCGGTATAAATCCATACGTCACAAGATGGTTCACCAACTGGCTCACAGACAGAACCCACACTGTAAAAATCGTGGACTTCAAATTTGACTCCAAACCTGTAACAAGTGGAGTACCACAAGGTTCAGTCTTGGGTCCTCTCCTGTTTGGGATCTACTTCTCTGAAGTACAGGCCAACACAGAGGGCCCCTGGCTGACAATGTTCGCAGATGACTGCAAATTGGGTGCCATAGTCGAGTCCCCAAACGATGTGGACATCCTGCTAAAGGGCCTCACTGAGACTGATGCCTGGTGTTAGAGCCATGGCCTCAAGCTCAATGCCAAAAAAATCCATTGTCATCCCCTTTGGTAAAAACCCTGTACCCATGGATTACCACATCGGCAGCAGCCCGCTTTATGCTGAAGGCGTAATAAGAGACCTCAGGACTCTAGTGAACAGTAGCCCCTCCTTTGATAATCACATTGCCACAGTAGTCAGGAAATCCTTCTACATGGCACACCTCATCATGAAAGGGTTCTCATCAAGGAAAAAAGAAGTTATTGTCGCCGTCTACTTGGCTCTCATCAGACCCATTATGGAGTACAATGCCCCATTTGGAATGTACCTTACAAGACATCTGCAGCAGCTGGAAAGGCCACAAAAATACCTCACAAAGAGGATTATGGGGCTCAAACAGTTACCCTATGCTGACCGCCTCAAAAAACTCTGGCTTTACTCCATAGCATATCGCCTACTCCGAGGTGATCTCTGCCTGACATACAAAGCTATGTCAAACCCTGAGTTGCTGGACATGCTACACCTAAATAAATTGCAATCCCTCAGAGCCACACGCTCTAGAGACCTAAACTTCATCACCACAATTAGCAGAACATGTTGGAGGGATAGAGTCCTGTCCCAGAGACTTCCCATACTCTGGAACAAGCTACCTATCTATGTCAAGCAGAGTTTGTCACTAGCACTCTTCAAGAAAAATCTCAATGAGTGGATGGGTAATAGGAAATTCACTCCAGGAATCTCTTCAGTGGCCCTGCTAGACAGGGGCACAGGTAAATAGTATCCATGGGTGGCAAACGCCAGGGAACCTTGTTGACTAGGCTTACATAGGCCCTAGGGCCATAGCCTAGTACCTACCTATGAGCCAGGGCTCCAATAGTGATACAAGAGGAAAAAAGACAACAATGGTAGATTTGTGGTAGTAAGGGACTATTGGCAAGTGAGAAGAATTATGCTGGCATATATTTATATTCCTCTAAATACTCCTATTATGGAGCTTAAGAAAATTTTGGGAAGAGTAATCATCTTTCAGCAGGGAATATTACTTATAGGCAGAGACTGGAACCTGACTTGAAATAGTGAGGCTGTATAAGGGAGATCTAGAAGTCAAAATATAAGAAAATAGGGTAGGTTTCTGAAAGCAAATTATGAAAAGACATTAATTCCATAGTAGGAACTCTGACAGAATTTACATATTACTCCTAAATGTACAATAACTGGGCTAGACTGGATAGAGATTATATTTCACAGGAACGTGTGTTAAATTGAAAGGTTTGATACACATCCAATAACTATTTCAGATTATGCACTGATAAAAACTAAAATAAAATTGCAGGATAATGAAGTAAAAATGAGACAGTGTTGCTTTCCCACCTACTTGTTAAAACAAAGGAAATTAAGGAATGGGTAGTGGAAATTATTCAAGAGTTATTAGGGCAGATAAACATTTCTTCAAAAGTGATAGCTAATGTTGTGTCTTTTGGCTTTTCCCGGTTAGGGGTCACCACAGCGGAACTCCGGCCCGCTAATGATTGGCAGTAGATTTTTACGTGCCGACTTGCTGGGCCTGACGCACAACCTTCAATGAAGGAATGCCCATTCACGCATGTCGCCACACAGAAGACACTCTAACTGAGAATTGAATGGGACAACGTCTTACTGTGAGGCGACAACGCTACCGCAGCACCACCACCGCAGTTCAAAAGTGATAGCTAATGACGGTGATAAATGAAAATGGAGTTTAAAAATAGGGTAAAAATAAAAGAGAAAGAGGTATGGTTAAGAAATAATAGGAATTAATTAGTGGCGCTGACAAAGGTTAAACTATTGCAGAACAAGGGAAATCTCATGGAATAAGAAGACGAACAACTCTCTCTCTCTCTTTCGGCTTTTCCCAGTTAGGGGTCACCACGGCGGATCACCTTGTCCGCTTATGATTGGCAGTGGAGTTTTACGGTGTCAAGTTGCCTTCCATGGAAGGCACACACATGCACCCACTCACGCCTAAGGCCAATTTTAGCATGTCCAATCCACTTGCAGCATGTCTTTGGGGATGTGGAAGGAAACCGGAGCACCCGGAGGAAACCCACATGACCACAGGGAGGGCATACAGACTCCACACAGAAGACACCCCAGCTGAGCAACTACAGAGTGCTAAAGAGAAAATAAGGGAGTATTTGGGTATATGTTTAACAAGATTGCTTTTAAGCAATTTTTTTATAGCAACTGCAGAGCACAAAACTTTTAGCGCAATGACTTAGGCAACAGAGAGTAGTAAGAGTTGTCATCAAACAAAATAATAAAAATAAATAAATAACCACAAATTCTGTAGAGGTGTTAGAGATATTTTAGAAATTTTATGAAAATTTGTATAAAGTAGAGAAATGTAGAAATTAAATAAGAAATATTTATGGAAGACTTCATTATGACAGTCATTTTCTCTGAAAACCACTTGGCATAATGGTTCAGGTCTTCACCTCCCATGCACAAGGAACAAGGTTTGATCTTGACCAGAGTGTTTCCACCTCAAATTCACCCAAGACTGGAGTTGTGAGAAGCACTACAGACTCGTTTGTGCCTATAAGGTGAAGAGTTGTGTAAACTAACCTGTTTGGACATCAACTGTGGTACTCAGTATGCTGAATATAGGAAAACATTGATCACAGACTGCACACTGTGTCAGGCCTAGCCACTGGATGGTGTGAAAATTTTCTGTAGGTAATTCAGTCTTGTTGATTAATGTCACCAAAAATGGTCATGAGTATTTGCTGGTGATCATAGGATCATAGGAGATTACTAGGCTATCGACCTGGAAGTCATTTTAAGACTAGCTATTTCAACCCAATGTAATACCATAGAAGTACTAGTCAGGAGCCAAGATTGCATTTAGTGATGAATGCCTGTGTCATGGAGGATTGTGGGTGCTATCCCCGGTAAGAATTTATGGTGCCCCATCCACTCGTCCAGGTCACTCTTGAACAGTGTCATAGATGTGCCCTGTTTCACATGAATTTGTAGCCTGTTCCAAAGACATGGCAGTCACTTGGAGATAAATCTGTCCCTCCAGCAAGTCCTGTTTATGTCACAGGTCATATTTAAGTCCCTGGAACGGGTAGCCCTAGACCCATTTGATTTACAGATATGCACTAAATTCATTAGGATAAGTGTGTTGAGGACCCCGCCTACACTGAACTATGCCAGTGACCCATGCTAATGGTGGGAGGGGTGTACATACCCCTATTGGCCAGTGTATGCCCACTATTAAGCCAAGCAGTCCTAGGTCATTAAGCTACTGGCCAGCTGGTGTCCAGTTGCCCAACTTGGGTTTCCTGGGTTAGCTGTGTTGAGCGAAAGTTGGATGTGAAACCAATAAACCTGCCAAACATGAACGAAGGACTGGTACAGTAGTTATAGATTCATTGACAGAACTCAGATTGGAAGTGGAGGCTGGACATCCTATGTATCCAGGAGACAAGATTGAAGTGCAGTGCAGTGCAGCAAAGCCCCTTGGCTCTGGATCCAGAGTCTGCTACTCAAGGGGAGGACACATGGTGTAGGAATTATGCTGAGGGAGAGGCTTCAGAAGTCAGTGAGGGATGTCATCACAATTAGTGACAGACTCATGGCAATCACACTCCAGTATAAGGATAGGGCAGTATTCATAAACTGAGCCTATGCCCCACAGCAGGGCTATGATTAGTGAGGAAAAGGGTCCATTCAGGTATCAGTTGCAGGACTTACTAGATAAAGCAGGACAGCAGGAACTGGTGTTAATGAAGGAGCTGAATGCATATATTAGGAATGACAGAACAGGGAATGAGAACTACCGGGTTCCACAAGGGTGGAGTAACAGGAATACAGAAGAGGCCATTCTAGATTTTTTTGTCCAGCAAATGGCTTGATGGTGGCTAAGACATGGTTTAGCAAATGAGAGACATTGTCACAATATCACATATATGTTTGGGCAACACACATATAGACGTCTTCCTTGTATGGAAAGAGCAGTGTGGCAAAATCAGCAATTTCAAAGTCATCCCCAGGGAAACAGTTGGCTCCACAGCATTAACGATTAATTGTCACAATCAGCTGCAAGCAGTAGTCAGATAAGGCTCTAAGGTCAACAGAGAGTATAGTGAAGACCTAGAAATTTACAGGAGAGAAAGCACAGGAATTCAGGAATAACTCAGGACTGCAACACCCCAGGAAGAAGAGGAAAAAGGTGGAAATGAAGAATGCCAGTACCTCAAAACAGCATGTGTGAAGACTTTAAAACAGATGTGTGGCTGAGCCAGGCATGGAAATAAGGCAGATAAGGAAACTGGTGTTAGAACTGAAAAGTCCAGGAAGTCATCAAAAGAAAGGAGGAGTGCAGGAAAAAGTGGGAGATAGAAAAGATGGACCAGGCTAAAAAGGAATGCTGGCTGGCTAAAAAAGCAGCTAAGAGAGGAGGTACAATAGCTAAGAAAATGGCATCAGAGGTACTCTACCAACATTTGGAAAGTGACTCAAATGACACAAAGGCAGTTTGCAAGGCAAAGACAGAAAGATAAAAATATTGTTGGTTGCAAGGCAAAGACAGACGGATAAAGAAGATTGTCAAACACCTTTCATAAGGGATGCCAGAACAACCTGCTTCACCAGTCCACAAGACGTAGGAGTATTTCCAATAGATTCTGAATGAATAAAACCCCACATAGGCTGTACTGCTCCAGGCATAGCCTATGATGAAAGAAGTGGAGGAGCTCACTCTAGAAGAAGTAAGAACAGCACTAAGGGAATTGAAGTCAAGGAAAGCAGCAGGTTTAGATGATGATACAACAGATGTGATCAACATGATGGCTGGAGCAGAGGGTTGGGGCCATGGTAGGCCATCCTTCTCCATGATTTTTCTCTCTTTAGTACAATACCATCTTTTAAAAGTTAGTATTGCATTTGCAGTAACTGAAGACTGAGTGCTGCAGTGCTCCATGTGTGGTTTAAATTGTTGCAACTGTTTGCTACATTTGTAGCAAGCAGTTTGCTACAGTTTAATAGAAAAAGTGTTTTTTTATATATATATTTAACTAAGACATGAGCACCAGAGCACTTTGTGCAGGCAGTGTATAAACTGTAGCAACTGTATGCTACATTTATAGCAAGTAGTGTGCTACAGTTTAACAGCAAATATTTTTTTATAGATACAGTTACATGTACGGAGCAGAAAGAGGATTGAGGGCAGGGAGCAGAAATGGGCCCTGAATAGCTGGGGCAGGAAGGGGCATAAGTATGTCATGATCTGGCCACCTGGTTGGTGTGTCAGTATAGGGAATGGCAGTAGTATTTTTTTTGCTCTTGAATGGAAAATCTGTTGTGAGTGTGTGGATCTAATTGTAATAAGCCAATCTCTAAAATGTAGAGATTGGCTAAATACAGTGATAAGTACTTTTTTTGTTCAGGCTGAAGAGGGGGCGTGGATCTGACTTTAATAAGATGATATCTAAAATGTAGAGATCAGCTTAATAATATGCTGAAGTATGGTGAAGTGCTAAGTGTTTTTTTTTTTTTTGGTCTGAAAGAGCCAGTAACATGTCTACATTTCTGCTCAAACTAACAAATTTTTGTTTTCTCATCTAAAATCAGACCTAACTGCCATTTCTACCTTTTGCCAGCTGGAAACAGATTGTTTCTTGATCAGTACACACACTTCACCTCTGGATAAAGAAGGCAAGGTACTAGACAGATTTGATACGAACATTTTCTGTTCTTCCTTCCACTTTAGTATTCGGAATTCTTAACTACCAACATATAAGTGGAATTTTATTCTGAGCTGTGAAGGCCGTTTGAGGAAATAGTCTACCACACTTACTTTAGAAGGTAGCTCCTTTCTGAATCCCACTGCTGCCAATCTCTCACAAGTATTTAAACATGCTTTGAAGAGACTTCTCAGTTGTGAAGATACTATTTTTTGGGCCAATGACACTGCTACAGTTTTGATGATATATGCCTGGGTACATGACCAGAGGTTTGCTGATGAGATCAAGTCTGAAATTTTAAATTACTCTTATTAGAGTTTTATCTGGCCCATCTGCTACTTAGGTGCTCAAACAATTTCATGACAGGGCAGGTTTAATTCAGGGCATGTCTTAAGATTTTCAGGATCTCCAAGTCTACCAAATTCTCTACTCCTTTTAAAAAGCAAAACAAACAATCCCTGTCACCTTCAATCAAACGGAGAAAAAAAATAAATAAATGGCAAGAGGGAAACAGGGATCTTTTCAAAAAGGGACAGTCTAACAATTCAGAATGACTATGCCAGTATTCTGTCACTCCTCGCCTCCTTCTTCTATTCTCTCTAAATTTGTTCTGCAAACTGGCTCTCCACATTACCCTTTGGTAAAGGAGTGTATCTGACTCTTGGATGATAAAAGTAGTTCAAGATGGTTACACTTGATATTGGATATAAATACTTCCTTTCTGTGGAATTCCTTCCCATCCTCCTACCCAAACAAAAATTATTCCTCAGATTTTTCAGCATTTGTGTGCCCTAAGTATCATAGAAATAGTACCTTTAGATCCAAGGGGTAATGGCTTTAACTATAGAATGTGTCTGGTTCCAGAGGAAGAGCTTTCATGGAGATTAGTTCTAGATCTTTCCCTTCTCAATCTGTATGTGAAAATACCAAAATTCAAAATGCTTGAACCTATCAGAGTCTTTTACCTTACATCCCTTATCTGAGTTTCATGGTAACATGAGATCTGAAGGATGCTTATCATTCCATCCCCATACCCACAGGCTTCAAGAAATTTCTCAGGTTCTTTATGTCTCTGTCACATTATCAGTTCTCTGCATTATCCTTTTGGTTATGTAAAGTTCCCAGGGTGTTTTTGAAGTGTCTAGCTCCAGAGATAGCTCGTTGCGAATTGCGTAGCATTCACATATTTCCTTATTTAGATGGCTTACTTAACTTTGCGGAGTTTTTTCCCAGATGTCATTCCTTAACGTGGATTTTGTCTCTTCTTACCAATCTAGGATTTTCAGATAATTTTACAAAAAGCTTCCTCAACTCCATTACAGAGAATTGTGTTTCTGGGCTGCTTTTTACTTTGCAATAAACACAAAAAGTTGCTATCCAAGAAAACAAAGGCAAGGCCCTAACAATGGAAAAACACCCTCCTCAGCCTCAACAGACAAATAAGACAACTTGTCAAATCATCCAAGGGCTCTTTTGAGAGAAACTTAGCAAGTACAGCCAAAGATGACCATAAAGCCTTTTACAGCTACGTATGTAACCTAAAGGGTAGAACCCAAGCATGTGCAGAAGTTGTGGCCAATGTTATTGCACACACTGACCACACATAGATAGCAATTGCTAGTGGGCAGGTTTGGTGAAAATTTCACTCCCTTATCCCCTCCTAACTTATAACAAGCCTTCCCCCACCCCACTTCTCTGAAGAGCAGGCTCTCAAAGCCTTGTTTTCTTCTCTTTCGGCTGTTCCCGTTAGGGGTCGCCACAGTGGATCATCTGTTTCCATTTCTTCCTGTCCACTGCATCTTGCCCTGTCACACCAACCACCTGCATGTCCTCTCTCACCTCATCCATAAATCTTATCTTAGGCCTTCCTCATTTCCTCTTACCTGGCAGCTCCATCCTTAGCATCCTTTTCCCAATATACCCAGCATCCCTCCTCAGCACATGTCCAAACCAACGCAATCCCGCCTCTCTGACTTTGTCTCCAAACCGTCCAACCTGAGCTGACCCTCTAATATACTGATTCCTAATCCTGTCCATCCTTGTCACACCCAGTGCAAATCTTAACATCTTTAACTCTGCCACTTCCAGCTCTGACTCCTGCCTTTTTGTCAATGCCACCAAAGCCTTGTCCAAGGCAAAAAACACAGCCTCTATGGGACCAGACAACATCCCAGGCTGTCTTCTGAATAGGCTAAAACATGAACTAGCATCACCACTAAGTACCTTTTTCAATCATAACATAACCACAGGCTTTGTTCCTGTGGAATGGAAAACAGAAACAGTTATCCCCTACACAAAGGTGGCCTATCAACAGACCCAGGGATTTACAGACCCATAAGCCTGACCAACCTTATTTGTAAGGTCATGGAATGTATCATTATGGACCTCATAAACAAAGACATAGGTGACCTCCAAATCCTGAATTCTACCCAATTTAGCTTAGTGAAGGGCAGATCCTACATGTTAAATCTGGTGGATTTCTTTGAAAATGCAACCAAGACCATTGATGATTGCAAATCTGTGTACACAGCATACTTCGACCTGGCAAAGGCTTTCAACACAATCTCACATTCAGGCATTGCTGATAAACTTAGCAAACTGAATGTAAACCCCTTTATTGTAAGATGAGTTGCCAGCCGACATATAAACCGGACACACACTATCAAAGTGGGTGACTCCACATCAGCCAGCAGACCTGTTACCAGTGGGGTGCTACAGGGGTCAGTGGTGGGACCCCTACTGTTTGGTATACACTTCTCAGAAGTTCAGGTCAAAATCAAGGGGTTGTGACTGGCGAAGTTTGCAGACAACTGCAAACTCGATGCATTCATTGAATCCCCAAATGTTGTCAGTATACTCCAGGAGGGTCTCATGCAGACCAATGACTGGTGTATTAGTCATGGTCTCAAACTGTATCATCATTAATGATGAAATGCATCATCATTCCATTTGGCACAGACAATGCCACCTCAGACTATCAACTCATCTACAATATCTTAATTACCCATGATGTGGTAAGGGACCTGAGATCACAAGGTGACCATGGCCTTAACTTCAACCATCATGTGTCTACTGTAGAAAGGAAAGCTTTTTACGTAGCACACTTGATTAGTAAAGGCATCGCCTTAAGAGCAAAAGAAGTTATAACTGCTATACTCAGCACTTATCCATCCCATAATTGAGTATAACACCCCATTTAGCATGTGCCATACTAAGCACCTGCAGCAATTAGAGAGACCTCAGAGGTTTCTAACAAAGAAGTTCAAGGTGCTCTAGCATGTGCTTTACTCGGACTGAATGAAGTCCCTGTCACTATGTTCCTTATCATATAGACTTCTTAGGGGAGACTTATGCCTGGCCTACAGAGCAATCCAAGACCCAAACCTAATGGGCTTGCTGCATATCTGTAAATCAAACAAGACTAGGGCTACCCATTCCAGGGACCCAAATATGGCCCACGACTTAAATAGGACATGCTGGAGGGACATATTTATCTGCCAGCGACTGCCATACCTTTGGAACAGGCTACTAATTCATGTGAAACAGAGCACCTCTATGGCACTGTTCAAGAGGAACCTGGATGAGTGGATGGGGCACCATAAATTCTTATTGGGAATAGAGACCACAACCTTCCTGGACATGGGCAGTCATCACTAAATGCAATCTTGAGTACTGACTAGCATTTCTGATATTACATTGGGATGAAACTGCTAGACTTAAAATGACCTCTGGGTTGATAGCCTAGTAATCTTCTATGATCCCAGGCAAAATGTTTTTCTTACACATGAGAAGGTGGATTTTTATCTGAAAACTTTTCTGAGTTTCTGTAATCAGTTTCAGAGTTCAGCAAGAAAATAACTCAGGATTCTAGAGTTTGTGGCCTTTATGTTGTGTCTTTCGGCTTTTCCCGGTTAGGGGTCGCCACAGCGGAACTCCGGTCCGCTAATGATTGGCAGTAGATTTTTATGTGCTGACTTGCTGGGCTTGACCCACAGCCTTCAACGAAGGAACGCCCATTCACGCATGTCGCCACACAGAAGATGCTCTAACTGAGAATCAAACGGGCCAATGTCTTACTGTGTGGCGACAACGCTACCGCAGTACCACCACTAGTTTGTGGCCTTTATGATTCTCTTAATTCCCCTTGTCAGAGTATGCATGAGCAAAATCAGTGCTTTTTAAAAAAACACATAGATCCAACATCTTCATTCTATGTAATTTCAGATTCCAATTCTGAGCTTTGTCAGAGAGGAATTGCATTGGCGGAGACTGCAAATGGTTCTAAATTCTGGTGTCCCTTTTCTTCTCAGATTGCAGGTCAGTTGTAATACAGACACTTCAGAATTTACTTGGGGAACAGTTTTTATGAGGGTAAAGGTGCAAGGCCTGTAGAGCTCCTAAGATAATCCAAAGCACATAAGCATTAGAGATGTTTGGTTTGGTGTGATCCAGTGATCCATGCCTTAAAATCTCTTCATCATCTATGGTCCCTAATATCTCTTCAAGTGATTTCAGACAACACCACAGTGATGCAGTACAGAAAAGGGGGGGGGGCATCAGGTGGTAACCTCTGTGCAAGCTAGCTATGATAACTTGCAAGATAGCTCTACAGTACCCCTTAAGCCTTCAAGCATTATACATTTTAGCATAGCAGGACCAAGGCAGACCTTCATGACTGGAAACTGAATGAGAGTTCTTCCAGGAATTGCTCCATTTGTGAAGAACACATCAAATAGATCTATTTGCTTCCTTTCAAAACAGACAACTGAGCAAATTCTGCACCAGGACACCTTGCAAACAATCTGGAAAACAGATGCATTTTCATTCCTTGGGTTCGGGAATGTACCTCTGTGCATTTCCATCCTTCTAATATCTAGGATAATTCTGAAGATTCAGAAAGTCTTTTCAAAAATCACTGTGGCAACTCCCTTTTGGCCCAGGCAACACTGGTTCTCCCTTCTTACTGAACTGGCCAAGGGCAATTACTACAAGCTTCTTTTCAAATTGGACATATTTACACAAGACAGGGGGAGATTAATGCACCCCAGTGTCAAATAACTCCAACTAACTGTCTGGATAATTCACTTTTGATGCTTTTTAGGCATGTCTTTCATGAGGATGTTGTGCTGCAGGTACTGAAGGGCAGAAAGAAAACCTGCTATGAGGAAATCTTATTTTAGCAAGTGGAAAAGATTTTCTAGTCAGTGCCTGCCAACCTAATAACTCAAGGCCCCATCAGGGATTATGTATCACTGGTTCTGAAATATTTGTGAGAGTTATTTTCCTTGAGCCTTTCTTATTCTTCAGTTAAGGTACATCTTGGAACCTTTTCAGCATCTCTCTCCATGGATCCTTCCCTTTCTTTTATGTTATTTGGTAAAACAGTTATTGAAGGAGGAAAAAAGCATGACAGCACTTTCCACACAGACATTTTATCTTGGTGCCTCAGCAAAAAGTCTTTCAGGAAGGATAAAAAACATAACATTACAAACCATGTCAGTAGTTCAAGAAAAGGACACTATAATGAGCACAATTAATTAATTAAGAAATGCTTTTTAATTATAGCTTTGATTTATGCCATTGTGTACCAGTGTATTCAAATTCAAAATAAAAACACTTACTTTAAATTGCTGTTTCTGTTTTATAATTAGCTCGTTGTTAAAATTACAATGAATTTGTCATCTTTTTTTTCTATTTGCAGTGTGGTTTGGTTTAGTTTCTGAAGGAAGTTGTGCATCTTAGGCCTTCTAGAAAACAGGTGACCTCTTCCTCGGATCTTAACCTTGTGCTGGAAAAGTTAACTGTTTCCCCTTTGAACCAGGTCATCTGGCTGACTTAAAGTGCATTACATGGAAGTCTGCACTTGTTATTACTCTGACTTCTGTAAGAATCTGAGTTGCAAGCTGTCATGGTGGGTATCCCTATCAGGTCTGTCATAGAGATAGATTCACATTAGAACAAATCCCATATTTATGCCCATTGTTGATTCAGAGTTTACTTTGAAACAAGCCATCAGTCTCCCAGTATTCTGACCATATCCTCAGAATCAAAGAAAATGGTTTCTGCATTCTTTGTGCAAGCATAGGCAGCTCAGGTACTTTCTTGACCGAACAAAGTTCTTTAGAAAAAATAGATCAGCTGTGTTTTTTTATGGTGGGACAAAGAAAGGACAACCTATGTAAAAACGGACTGTTTTAAGGTGGTTGTCCTCAGCTATTGTTTTTGTTATTCCCACCATGGTAAATCAGTTCCAGTAAGTACTGAGGCACATTCTACTAGATGGCTTGCTGGAAAAGGGGTGGACTCTAGAAGCATTCTAGTGCAGCAACATGGTCCTCTGTACAAACTTTTACAAAGCATTACAAACTGGGTCCCTTTTTCAGGTCCAGGACTGGCCTTGCTGGAACATAATTCCAAGGGCTCCTGGATCTTTTACCCTTTCTCCTTCCTGGTTAGAGAAGCATTGGTAATCAATCCACATAGCCAAAAGGCTACTGCAGCAGTAGGAATGATGAACATATTATAGTTGTGTAAGTTACGCTGACTTCATAAAAGTAGATGTTTGAATTACTCACTGCTGCAATAAATGCACCCGCTTACCATTCCCTTACTTCTGTATATAGTAAGTTGCTGTGACATAAAGTTTTGTTTACTCTTACATTTTTAGTGGTTCAGGATGACTAAGTCCTGTAGTTTTTTACACTCTTGACTGCTGATTTCCCCTTCAAGATGTCAGCCAATCAGCAGAGTACAGGTATGGGAGGGAGCCAGAGCTTTGTGAAGTTGGTTGGTTGTTGTATTCTAGGTAGGAAAACGTCTACTGCTGCAGTGAGAAACTCAAACATCTACTGTTATGATAATTGCAGCTTACATAGCTGTATTTTCCTGAGTTTTTGAAATGAAAGCCATGAATCTGCAAGGAAATTTCTCCTGATTTTATGATACATGGCATCTATGATATGTTTTTAAACTAAATGGGTTATACCCTACCCTATGTAGGATATAACCCTTACAGCTCAGGCTGCTGCAGAAGTGGTCATTCGAACATCTACTGTTATGGTAAGTTTACTTAACCACCAGTACCATTCTTGCTTCCTCTGGCTAGACTCTCAGATAAGTTTGGATTTAACATCTACACTCTTTGATGTTTATCATATTGATCACTGATGCAGTATCCTTTGCTATATGGGATACCCCTGCCAAGGATATAACAGCCTGACAGTTTCCAATGATTCAGGACACCTTGCACAGGCCCAAACTGTCTGGCAGGTCAGAGTGAGCTAACCAAAAGACTAATATGATCACCAAGCCCTTCAGATTTTTACTACTGCCAAATATTGCACTCCTCTGATGCTTTCAAGAGTCAGCAATCAGCTTATGCTTTTCCTTTCCTGGGCAGATAAGTTCCCTTTGGGGAGAAAAACGTCCATTCAGTCTTTTTTGCTTATTATTAATACACTCCTGTTCAAGAAAGTTATTTTAAAACTAGGAGTTTGTGTTTTAATGCACTGCCACAAGGCTGTACAGTATTTTTAAATGGGGGTGCTCTTTTTCCCTGTTGGTAACAAGTTGTTTATAGAAACTGAAAACCATTTTTCTGTGGTTCATGTGTTTTTATTTTACTTTGTAGGGTTGACAAAATGTTTTAAAAGTGTTTTTTTTTTTTACTGTAGTTGGCTTGAAAAAAAGTGACTTTTAGTTTTTATCAGCATTTGTTGCTTGTTTTCCCTGGGAAGAAGGCACCATATTTGGCTTGACCATGGGACAAAGTAACAGTCCCACAGTCAGTCCTTCTTCCAGCCAAAAAATGAAAAGGTTAAGCAAATAGCTTTTGCCATCACTAAGTGACTTCACTGTGGCCATTAGTTGTACCTCAGGCCACTCATCTTTTACCCTTGATCCCTCTATCTCTCTGGTTTAACACCTACAGCCACTCTGGACCGGGGGGGGGGGGTAGCTGGCTACCTATTGAAATTCTGTCACTCAAAATTCCAAGTGCTGACAAGCTGAAAAAAAAAAAACTCTGAGATAAGCGAATCTCAAAAATCGCTCTTCTCCTTTAAACTTATATATACTAATTCCAAGATCACCATACCTCAGACAAAAAAAGCAATATTGAGAGAAATGTCACCTCGGACTTAGTATGTGTAAGTCCGATCTTTCGGCCATTCAGTCTCTGTGTTTTAGGACTCACTGTAACAGGTCCCAACATTTCAAATGGTTACCAGGTTAGCCATTTCCTCTGTGGCTGTTGGGGTCCACATAGTGGGCAAGGAAGAGCCACTCTTGTTGGTCCTGGGAGAAGGGACAAGAAAGATTTTCCTATTTTGTCAAAATGCTGTGCCCATCCCTGGGGAAGATACTGCTGCCATTAATAACACAATTGGTCCCATTTTTCATGTCAAAAAAGAAACAGAAAGCTAAGCATGTATCTACTCACCCTCAAATTTCCTCAGACTTGAGTAGATTACTATGTCTGGCTCAGGGTTTAATCCAGGATATTAATCCTTCTTATAGTTTCTGGTAAAAGAAAGAGGGATACCACTTTTTTTCTGAAGAGATTCAAAATTCTGAATCTGGACAGGTGGAGGGAGGAACAGATACAGGGTTTTGGGTTTCTTGTTCTGAGTTTTGATTTCACCTCAGAGTAGAGTTCAGTTTCTGACTCTCCCTGTGCAAGGTTCTCTTTCTCTGATACTGTTTCTAGGATGTGCCAATGTTTTCAGTGGGACAACAGTGAGGTTTCTCAGTCCCTCAGAAAATACTATGAGGTGTTACAGAAGGAATTTCCAGAACCTGCACCTATTCCTCCAATTCTGTCAAATTGGGAGGAGTTGTGTGTTAAAGTTTGCAGTTTTAGTGATAGACAGCTGCATCTGAAAAGGAAGATAGGATATATAAATTTCCTCAGTCATTTAGGCTTTTATACACTCGTCCCAAACCTGATTCAGCAGTTATATCTTTAGATAATCCCTATGCTGCGAAACACTTAATTCCAATCCTGCTCTGTCTGGTAAGGATGTGAAGATTATTGATAAATATGGGAAAAGTGTATATTTCTGCAACTGTGATTTTTAGAATTTTGAATTATCAGGCTAATATGTTTGTTCTGAGAAGTTGTGAAAGTGTGAGGAGTGTTTTATCTGCAGTTTCTTCTTGTTGAAGTCACTACTCATTGTATACAGTGTGTATATGACTCTCTTGATACTTCTTCCAGGTTATGACCACTGGTACTGTTTTGAAGAAGTTTATGTGCCTGCATTCTTAGAACCCCCCCCCACACACACACACACACACACACACACCCAGGTGATATTAAAAATGAGGATGTTAAGTTGTCAATCTCGCCTTCATTCTTGCTGGATGGGTTCGGAGCCAAACCTCGGCTCCGACTCGGCCACTTACTAAAGCTCGAGAGCTAATTTTACCGGCTCGAGGCTACCCTATATCCCATGATGCTAGGCGATAACTACCCAGATCTCGTTTGCCGCTTTCGCTGACGAGGTGCGTTTTACCGGCTCTTGGTAAGTGTTGGGATTTTATAACTTTAAAGTTACCTTTATACTTAGCTTTCCCACCCCTTTCTTTGTTTAACTTAGCTTAACGGTTATATTACACCCTTTTCCCGTTAGTGCTATTTTTTTTTCCCTTTTATCCAATTTAATTTCCCCTTCCCCCTAGGTTACGCCTTAGGCCTGCTCCTTTCCTAGTTCCTGACAGGGATTCTGTGCTGTGTCAGTGGTGCGCTTGTGTATCCCTGTTTTACCAGTTTGTGTGGATTGGGCGTGTGTGTGTTTTTCTTTACTTTTGTGCCTTTTACTTCGACAGCGTTATGTCGAAGGACACAAAGGTCTCAGGCTTCAAGATGTGTGACTCATGCTGTCAGAAGATGTCTCTGACAGACGGTCACACTTCTTGTGTTTACTGCCTGGGACCCCTGCACCTGCAGGACTCTTGGTCTCTGTGCCCTGCGTTCAGCCCAAGAGTCCTGCAGGAGCACAGGAACAAATTGATCTTAAGGGGCTTATTAAAGCCCGAGGGCTCCCCGTCTAAGTCTGTGCCGGGGAAGCCCTCGAAGCCAGCCAAACCGTCGGCTCTGAGTCCTAAGCCTTCGGCTGCTGGCTCTCCATATGTGGCAAGATCGGCTCCGGCTGGAGCCGATACTTCTGTGCCACAGCTTCCAGCATCGGCTCCACTCGGCACCGATACCGCTGAGCCTCTACACTCATGGTCGGTTCCGACTGGAGCCGACGTATCTTCGGCTCCTTCGGCTCCATCCATCTCCAGGAAAAGGTCCAGATCCCCATCTTTGGAGTCGATCCATTCGGCTCCGGGATCACCCTTGCTCTTGGAGCGGAGCCGTTCTTCTTGGTCGTCCAGGCTTTCTGACCACGACCTTGAGAGAGTGGTCAGTAGACTGTTAAAGTCTCAGGCACTGGCCCAAATACTTCATAGCCCATCTCATCAGACAGTGGCAATTTCAACTCCACCTACCATTCCTCCTTGACTCTCCCTCAGAGTTCGGAGCCGGAGCTCCTTGGAGCCATGACTGTTGTGGCATCGGAGCCGATACCTCCCCCTTTGGCTCTGTCATCCTCCACTCCGATCTCCTCCTTGATGCCTCCATTAAACACAAAATGCAGCGAGTACTTCGCAATACTTCCC
Source organism: Protopterus annectens (assembly GCF_019279795.1). NCBI lineage: Eukaryota > Metazoa > Chordata > Ceratodontiformes > Protopteridae > Protopterus > Protopterus annectens. The sequence goes on along the minus strand of NC_056747.1, from coordinate 43,718,391 downwards.
CCCAAGGGGGAGACTCCCAGAGATGCTCTAGTTCATGCTTGGCCTCCCGGTCTTCTTTATGCTTACCCTCCCCTTCCGCTTATGACCGAGTTCATGCAGAAAGCCTCTCGGTTGGGGAGCAAAGTTATCCTCATAGCCCCATTCTGGCCTCGCCAGATCTTGTTCCCATACCTGCGGTCTCACAGTTTAACTCCCCCTTGGATACTGGAACCCATTCCAGACCTGATTTCACATCCCGCAGGATGTCAAACCCTGAACCTGGTAAACTTCAAGCTTGCGGCTTGGTTGATCTAGTTCATAAGCCAGCTACCAGAAAAATATATAATAGCAAGTTGAACCGCTTCTCCATCTGGGCAACAGACAAGGGCCTGGATCCTTTTACAGTTCCTATTCTGACAATCTTGGCCTTCCTTTCACTGATTTTTTGGCAGGGAGCAAGTGCTTCTACGGTTAAGGTGCAGTTAGCAGCCATTTCTCATTGTCATGTGGGAGATGGATTAGGGTCATTGGCATCCACAAAGTTATGCAAAACTTTCTTGCGAGGCATCTTTCTCTTGAAGCCTCCTGTGAAAACGGTGGTGCCTCCATGGGATTTGACACTAGTCTTGCAAGCCCTGACGAGTCCACCCTTTGAGCCTGCAGCCTCGATTCCTTTAAAATTCTTGTCCTGGAAAATGGCTTTTTTGGTAGCTATTACTTCTGCCAAGAGGGTTTCGGAATTCCAGGCACTGTGTATGAAACCCCCTTATCTCATTTTTCACAGGAATAGAGTGTCTCTCAGGACTAACCCGTCTTTCTTACCTAAGGTGGCTTCGGAATCTGATATCAATCAATCAATCAATTTGCCCGTGTTCTTTCCAAATTTTCAGAATAAGGGGGAATACATATTGCACAAACTGGACGTACACAGGCAACTATGTTTTTACTTGCACAGAACTAAGGATTTTAGCAAGTCTGATCAGTTGTTTGTGTCCTTTGCAAAATCAGCCAGGGGAAGGGCCATTTCTAAAGTGACCCTAGCAAATTGGATTTGTCAATGTATAGTTCAAGGGTATGTATCTTCGGGCAAACCTGCTCCTATAGGAATACATGCTCATTCTACCTGGTCCATCGCCACCTCAGCAGCTTTCTGGTCCAGGGTTCCCTTGGACGACATATGTTCAGCAGCTACCTGGTCCACTTCTCATACGTTCATTTCTCATTATAAACTGGATATGATATCGAGAAGTAGTTCTTTTGGCTCCATGGTGCTTCAGAATATCCTTCCATAAGGCCACCCAGGTTTATTGTCTAGGTAGCTGGGGACTCTGTCCCACAGGTTGCAGTGCAAATGAAGTAACTACTTCAGATATAAGAAGTTATGTACTCACCATAACGTTCCATCTGAGTAAGTACTTCATTTGCCTGCATCCATCTCTCCCTGCCATCCCCCTAACCTTTTCTCGTGTTTTCTACTGGTCACCTGAAATTTTGCTATCTTGAGGTTAAGTCTTCAGTATACCTCTGTCGAGGTTATGACTTAAATTGGGCAAAATCGATCTGAGGTAATACAGTTAGTGGCAGGGGATTATGGGTAAGGGGAGGAGTTAGGAGCTCGGATCTTGTAGCTTGTAAAGCTGCCGGCTCGGATCCGATACCCACAGATTGCAGACAAATGAAGTACCTACTCAGATGGAATGTTATGGTGAGTACATAACTTCTTTTTATTCAGAAAGCCAGGAGGTGCTAGTCCAAGGTAATCCACATTATTCCCTTTTGGTCGTGGCAGGTTTGGTTTCCTTTTCTCTGGCCTCATCTAGTACATCTTCAAAGGATGCTGGGATTCTGCTCAGATCTTTTGAGTCACTCATCCAAGCATCCTCACCTGGATATGAACATCTTGAAGCTGACCGCCTGGTTTCTCCAATTCTAACTATGGCCAAAGATACCAGGCTGTCCTCTTCTGTAATCCACATCTTGACTGCTTCACAAAAAACAAATATGAGAAAGGTTTATCTTAGCAAGTGGAAGAGATTTTTTTATGTTGGCATCTTAAAAGGATTCGATCCTTTTCAACATTTCTTCTGTCTGTTTTGGATTTCTTGTCAGATCTATTCCAAAAAGGCTCTAGTTTTCCAACTATCAAAGTCCAGTTAACAGCCATTTCCAATGTTCATGTTGGCATAATCAAATACTCATCTCTTCCCTAAAAATCTTAAAAGCCTTTCTAAAGGGGACTTTTCTGTTGTGGCCTCCAATAAGAGATCCTGCCCCTCTACGGGATATTACCATTATGCTACAGGCATTACATTGGGCTCATTTTGAACCTACAGAAGAGTGGATTTAAAATATCTTACTTGGAAAACCATTTTTCTTGTGGCTGCTATTTCAGCAAAGAGGATTTCAGAATTCCAAACACTGTCCTGTAAACTCCCTTTTGCCATCTTCCATAAGGACAGTGTCTTTAAGACTAAATCCCAATTTCCTTCTGAAGGTGGCATCTGAAGTAGACCTTAACCAGTTTAGCGATCTGCCAGTATTCCAAAATTTTCCAATAAAAATGGCATAATTTGTATTTATTGGATGTTCACAGACACTTTAGCTTGACTGATAATATTAACATTCTGATCAGCTTTTTGTTGCCTTCTCTAAAGTGAAAGACGGCAAAAGTGTATCAAAAGTCACTTTGTCTCATTTGTTTATAAAAATATGGGTTTGCCTCTACATAATAAAACAAAGGCTCATTCTACAAGAGCAGTAACTACTTTTACTGCCTTTCTACACAGAGTTCCTACTGATGAAATTTGTGTGGCAGCAACTTAGTCAACTCTTCATACCTTTGTGTCTCACTACTGGGGATACATTCTTTGCCACTAAAGAAGGCTCACAATTTTCCTCAGCTACAGTTGTGGCCATTTGTTGTACCTCAGACCACCCATCTTTTATCCTGGGTTCCTCTGGTGTAGCACCTTCACCCAGTTTTGACTGGGGGTTAGCCACATCCTCTGCAGCTGTTGAGGTCCCATCAGTGGGCAAGAGAGGGCCACTCAGGTCAATCCTGCGAGAGGAAAAGATTCCCTGTTTTGCTGGAATGTTGTTCCCATCCCTGGTGAAGCTGCTGCTGCCATTAGTAACAGAGCTGGCTCCACTTTTCCTGTCAGAAAGGAACAGAAAGCCAAGCATGTATCTATTCCTTCCCAAACTTCTTGGGATAGAAGTAGTTTACTGGGTCTGGCTCGGGGTTTAATTCAGGCTACTCATCCATCTTGTGAATTAGTTTCTGGTAAAAAAAGAGGGATTCCTCTTTTCCTGAAGAGATTCTGATTCTCCTTGTGGAAGTTTCTCTTTCTCCAAAACTATTGCTAGAATGAGCCAGTGTTTTCAGTGGGAGAACACTGAGTTTTTGCAGCCCCTCAGAAAATACTATGAGTTGTAACAGAAAGATTTTCCAGAAGCTAAACCCATTCCTCCTGTTTTATCTGTTTAAAGGGTGTGTGTGTTACTACCTGCAGTTATTTTCCTGATAGCCAGCTGCCCTTAAAAAACAAATAGGATGTATAACGTTTCTCAGTCTTAAATTTTATACACCACTCATAAACCTGATGCAATGCCTTTAGTAACAGTTGATCCCACTGCTGTTAAGCACTAAGTTAATTCCAATCCTAATCTTTTTGATACGCATAAAAAAGTATGGGTAGGTTTGGGGGAAATTGTATACCTCTGCAACTCTAATTTTCAGAAATTTAAATTGTCAAGCTAATATGTTAAAGTTTGTTCTGACAAATTGTGAAAGTATGATGAATGTTTCTGCAGTTTCTTCTTGTGAGGAAAAACCTGCTTTAAATAACTTAGTTTTTTTCTATTACACAGGTCTCTCTCTCTCTCTTCATTGTTTGCACAGTCTGTGTGTATGACTCTGATGATATTTCTTCCAGGGCTATGGCCACTGGTACTGTTTTGAGGAGCCAAGGACAGCACAACAAATCTGAATGACTACTCAAAAGACCATGTGAACTCCTTCCACTCTGGCCCCTTTTTTTTCCATAAAGTCTGAAAATTCAGTTTTCTGTTTAGCAGCAGATAGTTTCAAACAAATAGGTTTTGAAAATTATTCATCAGGGTTACAGATGATAGTGGGAGGAAGTTCCTCCTTTCCAGGGGGTCATTCCTCATCCTCCATATCCAACTCTCTTGTTTCCACCAGTTTGTCATCACATGTTGTCCCAGGGAGTTGCTTCTTCACAGGTGGGGAAAAGTTTTTATTCAAGGATGTTCCTAGTACCAAAGAAAGAAAAATCTTGGTGACCTGTTCTGGGTCTTTCTTTTCTAAACCTGTCTGTGACAGTGCTCAAATTCAAAATGATGTTACTTCACAACCTGTTATCTCTTCCTCCTCTTTCAAGTTTCTTGGTAACACTAAGCTTATAAGATGCTTATCATTGCATTCATATTCATCCAGACTTCAGACATTTCTGAGGGTTATTTGTGTCTGGATCACGTTATCAGTTCTCTGACTTAAACTTTGGACTATCCACTGCACCAATAGTGTTCAAAAAGTGTCTAGCTCCAGTTATAGCTAATTGTAGGCTACAGGATATCCATATTGTGATGTACCTGCACTGGCTCAGTAATCAAGGAGCCTCAATCCTCACCACTGGCAACAGTAGGGGAATGTACACATTGGGAGGATGACAAGTACATGCACAGTAAAATACAGTTTCCCTTAAGAGCACACAGAGACCACAGTCAGTCTGGGGCTGGTTTCTCCCTCTTTCTTCAGATCCCCAATAAGACTCCCCACTGGCACAGCTATAGGGTTGAGATTTCAGTTGAGTGGCCATGCTGAGACCTCCAGCACCCTCTCTGTTTAACCAGTGTTTCCTGTCCCTGCCCAGTTAACTCACACACACACACACACACACACACACACACACACACACACACACACACACACACACACACACACACACACACTTTGAGATTTGATTTATATACAAACACATACATACACCTGGGGAAGGCTGGCATAGGTTTACTAGCTATGCCCCCTTCTGCCCAGACTATAAGGTAGTATGAGCTGCCACCAGCCACCCTTACTTATCAGCTACTATAAGCCCTTACAGAGGGTGTCCATTCCTACTGTGTAATGTTACTATTATCCAACTAGTAGTTCTGACCAAGACGTGCAAGGCTATTTATGAGTGGCCTGTACAGTGTCACCATATACGTACGCAAATTCTCTAAGAGCTTAAATATGTCTCACAAATATCAGCCACAAATATAGGTTTAAATATATTTAATAATAAATAATAAAAGAACAAGACCATACTCAGAAAACAAACACAGTTACTTCAGAGTTTAAAATCACAAGAAATATTTTAAAACAACATTGCAGGACAGTCTCAAATAAATACAGAAAACATCTAAACTAATCTTTACTATATTCGTATCTATATCTAAGAGAAATTACTGTACCCTGGTTACTTACTATTAGCAAGGCAAGTGCAGATGATGAAGATGAATGTTTCCAGATCAAAGACAAAATACAAAATGCATAGTCTATCTCTCAGAGAGTTCTTAAATTAATATCAGACATTACTGCTGGGTTATCTTAGATGACATCACTCTTTGTCACCTGACTTTAGTTCCCAGGCTAAACAGAAACTTACAGAATTTTAACATCTCCGTATGAGAAGTACATATCTCTCAGATGTACAGCTGCTAGAAAGTCATAAAACAATCACACTTTACATTTTAAACCTAGCAATTATTTTTATTTTCAGACAACAGAAAAACTTCTAGCTCTAGACATTGTGTCTGCTTGCTGCATTGAAGCTAACTTTTATAGCACATCATAAAGCAGTTAATTTCAATGTATTTTCTTGAAGTTTTGTAAGTTAATCTTCTATGTTCCAGCAGGGTATGCTATGGTTACATTCTTGAAGCTCAGTACATAACATACAGCTCTGTATAAATCATATCAGTATTCACAAATGACGTATAATTATTTACAAAATTCCAGATAGCTGGGCTGGTAGTATTACACACATTTTTTCCATATTTAGATGACTTGCTTATCTTTGCAAAGTGTCTGGAATATCTTGGGTGAAAAATCTCTTACACAAGCTGGGATTCCAAGAGAACATTCAAAAAATGTTTCTGGGATATCAGCTAGACACCACAGTTCAAAGAGTTTTTCTTCCACAGGAAAAATAGAGCTTTATCCAGATCTATTTCTAATGTTTTCCACTCAGACTTCAGTCACTGTGAGGGAATACCTCAGGATGTTGTAGACTGTGGTATCTATAATTCTCATGATACCCCTGGCAAGACTCCACATGACAAAGATACAGTGGTATCTGAAATATTTTTGGTCCATGCATCAAAACCCTTCATCTTTTGAAATACCAGTGCTGGGATTTGTCAGAAAAAAATATTTTGGTCAAGATAAGACTTATCCATAAATCCAGGTCTCCTGTTCTCCTTCCCTGATTCTAAGTAGTCAGTCACCACAGATGCTTCAGATTTTGCTTGGGAAGCATTTTCGGGGGGATAAAACTGCCAGGGGGTTTGGGACACCAAGGACATACTCAAACACATAAACATCAAGGGGGTGCTTGCTCTGATCAAGGGACTCAACTCTCTGAACCATCTGTGTTCCCTGAGACCTCTTCAAGTGGTTACAGACAATAACTACAGTCATATGGTACATCAACAAGGCAGTGGGAACCATGTCAAACCAGCTTTGGAGACTAGCCATGTTAGTTTGGGATATAGCTTCACAGCATAGTCTCACTCAGCAACATCAAAGCAACTTTGTGTGGCAGACTGGCAGACAAGCTAAGCAGGAGCAGGGCAGACTCTCATGAATGGAAACTAGATCATGGGGTCTTCCAAGATTTGATCCATCTGTGGGAGTTCCTCAAGTAGACCTCTTTGCTTTCTCTTTGAACAATTAACTGGAAAGATTCTGTTCCAGGACTCCATGCAAGAAGGCCTGAAAGACAGATGCCTTTTATTTTCCTTGGACAGAATGTTTATGTATGCTTTTACACCCTTACCACTAATATCCGGGGTACTTCTGAAGATTCAGAAGAAATCCCCCAGTATCCTTATTGTGACTTCCTTCTGGCCCATGCAACTATGGTTCTCCCTTCTTTTGTAAATGGCCAGAGGCAATTACCACAAGCTTCCTCACAGACTGGATCTACTCACTCAAGAACAGGAGTATTTGATACTTGCCAACACTAATCAACTTCATCTGACTGCCTGGATGATGGGGCCTTAACTTCTTTCAGGCACCTCTTTACTGAATATGTGCAGCAGGTATTAATAGAGGCAGGGAAAGCCTGCTAATAAAAAAAATCATATATTAGCAAATGGAAAAGGTTTTCTAGTTGTTGTCAACAACATGATCAGCACCTTTCCAGGGTTAGTTGTTCTTTGGTTTCACAATATGTGTGCAAACTACTATCCTACGCCTTTTCTAATTCCTGTATCAAGGTTCATTCATCAGCCATTTCAACATGTTTGCCCATGGATCCTCCTCTTTCAATGCAGTCTGAAATCAAATTGCTCCTGAAAGGGGTTTTGCATAAGAGGCCTCCATGAAAACTAGTGGTTTGTCCTTAAGATCTTAATTTTGTGTTAGAGAAGCTAATACTTGCTCCTGGCTGACTTGATGATCTTAACATAGAAAACAGTTTTACTGATTGCTCTGACTTCTGCAACAAGGGTATCTGAGCTTCAAGCTGTTATTGTGAGTCAACCCTATCACGTGTTCCATAGGGACAGGATTTCTTTGAGATCTAATTTTTCTTTTATGCGTAAAGTGGTATCTATGTTACTTTAATTCAAACAATCCATCTCCCCATTTTCATTCCTGAACCTAAACATAAGGGTTTTGAAAGGATGCTCCATGCCTTGGATTTCCACAGACGACTCCGGTACTATCTTGACAGAAGTAAATCTTTCAGATTTTCAGATCAATTGTTTATTTCTTGTGAAAGTAAGAAGAAAGGACAGTCTTTGTCAAAACAGATTATTTTCAAAGGGTTGTCTAAGACTTTTACCTTTTGTCATTCTCATAGCATTATTATTCCAAGAAGAGTCAAGGCCCATTCTACCAGGGCCTTGGCTTAAACTATGGCTTTTTGGAATGTGTTGGCTTCTAGAAGTATTCTAGAAGGTGCTTCTTAGTCCTCTGTACATACTTTTACAAAGCACTATAGCTTGATTCCTTCTGTAGGTCCACAGTAGGTTTGCTAGGACCATTCTCCAGGGGCTTCTGGAACCTTCCCCTTCCACTTCCCAAATGTAGTTAGCTAAGGTAATCTGCACATATAGTAAATCCTACTGCAGCAGTGATCAATATGGTGAACATAGTACAACTGTATAAATAAAACTTATTGTAACAGTAGATTTTCAAATTACCACTGCTGTAATAACTGCTGCCTCCTTCCACTCCCTTGTTTTTGGTGTATTTTTTATGTCTGTGTGAGGATATTTATTTTTTGTTGTTTTTACTTTTGTCCTTTTAAGTGCTCAGCTTCCCACTCTCTGTTGGCATGAAAGCTCTAAAGGATTTGGCAGTCAAACTTCTCTTTCAGTCAGTTCAGTTGATTTTACAAGGTGCCTGCTGAGTGTAAGTTTCTCTACAAATGTCCTCCTCATGACCCTTCTGTAGCATGTCTCCTCTCTTCTGACAAACCCTCTAAGCTTTTGCCTTATACTAAATGTCCTTCAGGAAGGACAGTAAAGCTAAGAACCAGTTGGGCAAGAAGGGGTATACTGCTGATACCTTGGCCTTTCGGACTATTAATTTCCAGACCTAAATGACCAGGTATCTTTTAGCTCTTCTTTCTCAAGCTTCCCAGGCTATCTCAGACTTTCCTTTTTCTAAAGGGAAGCCCTCGGACCACTCTTTACTGGGCTCTACTTTTCAAGTAGCCTGCCACTCTATTAAATGTAGTTATACAGCTGATGCTTCATCTAGAGCTGCTGCTTTTGGCTCTGTTTGAGACGTTACTCTTGGATTCAGGATTCCTCCCCTGAAACCTTGCTTCAGCATCTCCACTATACTGTTTGTCTCTTGCAAAGCCTGGGGTTTGCAATAAACTTCCAGAAATCAGTCCTGGTTCCTTCTCATGTGTTTCTTGGTTGCAGGCTCCAGACTATCCCTATGCTGACTTCCTTGCCTCCTTCCAAGGCTGTATCTCTACTCACCTTTTTTCAATCCTTCTTCCTTGGGTTTCAGTTGCAGCCAAGGAGTTTCTAAGGACACTAGGATTCATGGCTTCCATCATCACTATGCTAACTCTAGCCACGCCTCATATGAGAAAACTACAGTGGTTCCTAAAGTCAATATAGCTCCAACACTGTCAATCTCTAGATTTTCTAGTTTCTCTTTTTCCAAGCCTCAAGATCAAGCTTCAGTGATGGATCCATCAGCTGTCTCTCAATCTGGGACTTTCTCCTCAGCTTCCAAGTCCCCTCTCAGGAACCTTTTTCAGATACCTTAGATGCAGGGTGGGGAGCCTCTTTCAGTCCACTGAGAGGTCAGACCACATCAATATCAAGGAGATAAGAACTCTCCTTTTCATCCTTCAGACCTTTCATTCCCTTTTTCTTCCAGGGTCTCTCAAAATCGTTACAGACAATACCACAGTGACGTGGTACTTTAGCAAGCCAGGGTGGACACAGGCCTACCTTTCTTGCAGGTTAGCTGTTCAAGTTTGGGATCTAGCTGTCCAGTATTAAGTGATCTACAGGCTGTTACATTCCTTTAGAGCAAAACATAGTGGCAGAGATGTGTTTTTGGACATTGTCCATCACTGGGGTACTCCTCAGGAAGATCTTTTTGACATCCCTTTCAGCAGACAACATCTTCTTTTTTTGTACTAGAATCTCAAGTCCTCTGGCTTAGAAGGTGGACACCCTATCCTTTTCTTGGAATGGGATGTTTCTGTATGCCTTCCCTCCCCTTCCTTTAATTCTGAGAGTCCTGCTTAGGATAGAGAAGGACTCTCCCCAAATCTTGTTGGTAACTCCCTTTTGGCCCAGACAGCATTGGTTACATCTCGTTCTTCACCTAGCCAAGGGCAATCACCAAAAGTTACCTCACAGGGTGGACCTATTCACACAAGACAAGGGGTCTCTCATTCATCCTCACTTGTCCTCTCTTCAACTGACATTGTGGGTGATAGGGTTTGATCCCTTTTAGGCACCTTTTTCTGAGGACATGCTTAGGAGTGCTGCAGGAAGCAAGGAAACCCACTACCAGGAATTCTATTTGTCTGAATGGAAGAGATTTTCTGCTTGGTTTCTTACTTGTAACCAGGATCTACTTTCTCTGGAATTCCCTCTTGTTCTCTCTTATTTGTGTGAATTGCTTCATGCTGGGTTAACATATTCTTCTGTTAAAGCTCACCTTTCTATTTTTGCTTGTCTGCCATTAACTGTTCCTCTGACCTTTAGGTTTGAGGTTAAGCAATTTCTTTAAGGCATCCTTCATATCAGACCTCCCAGGATGCCTATTCCACCTTCCTGGGAGCTTAATTTGGTCTTGAAAAATTAACTCTTGCTTGTTTTAAGCCTGCAGTTTCAGCTTCCTTACAATATTATACATAGACTGTTCTTCTTTTGGCCCATATTTCAGCTAGGAGAGTTTCTGAACTCCAAGCTCTAATGGCTGTTCCTCTTTTTTAGTTTTTCATAGGGACAGGGTGTCTCTTTGTACTAATCCTTCTTTTATGCCCAAGGTGATTAATCAACTTTTTGCACACATTGTTGCAGGGGATTTCAACCAGTGCAGATCTGAAGTCAGTATTACCCAACTACCACCAACATGTGACATTTGCAACATGGGGTAGGAACACCCTAGACAAGGTATACACCAATAACAAGATGGCATATAAAGCAGTGCAATACTCACACTTGGGTAACTCAGACCACCTCACCATCATGCTAATGCCAGCATACAAATCTCCACTAATCAGGGAAAAACCCACTGTGAAGCAAATCAGGGTATGGACAAATGCAGCAATCACAGCACTCCAAGATTGCTTCAACAATGCACACTGGAGCACATTCAAAGAGGCTGCAACAGCTGATCTACACATTAACTTGGATGAATACACAGAAACTGGTAATAGCATGTATATATCTAAATGTGTAGATGACATGACCATCAACAGAAACATCATCATAAGAGCCAACCAAAACCCCTGGCTCACCAGCAAAGTATACGAGCTTCTGAAGGAATGCAATGAGGCATTCAAATCAAAGGACAAGGAAGCTCCCGGTGTGGCAAGATCAAACCTGAAAAGAGGGATAAAGGAAGCGAAAAGGGCCTATAGAAAGAAAGTCCAGAACCACTTCACTGACATGAGAGACCCCAGGCACATGTGGCAGGGCATAAAAGCCATAACTGAATACAAACCCCTGTCAGCCCAATACGAGGACAACACAGAATTCTTGGATAGGCTGAATACCTTTTTCTGCAGGTTTGAGGAGAGGAACAGCTCCAAGGCAGTGAAATTAACTACAGACCCAGGAGATGAAGTGCTCAGCCTAAACTCAATACAGGTAAAGAAGACCGTACAGAAGGTGAACCCTTGGAAGGCTGCAGGACCAGATAACATCGTGGGAAAGATATTAAAGGACTGTGCTAAACAACTAAGCACTGTACTCACATATGTATTTAACACTCCCTTAGTCAAGCGAAGGTACCCAAATACTTCAAAAACAGAAATATTATTCCACTGCCGAATAAATCATCTCCCTCAAGCCTCAATGACTATAAACCAGTAGCTCTCATGTCCTCTGTTATGAAAAGTTTTGAAAGGTTAGTCAAAATACACCTGACAGCAAGCCTTCCAGTGTCACTAGATCCATTCCAGTTCGCATATTGTGCCAATCGCTCCATGGCAGATGCCATTTTGATTGCACTGCATCTCTCATTGGCACACCGTGAGAACAAGGACATCTATATTAGAATGCTGTTTATTTACTTCAGTTCAGCATTCAGTACTGTCATCCCACAACTGCTAATTGAAAAACTTGTTCATCTAGGTATCAATGCCCATATGTGCAACTGGATACTGGACTTTTTGACTGAAAGACCGCAAAGGGTATGTGTGGACAATATCTCATCGAAAAGCATCACAATCACACAGTAGTACCTCAAGGCTGTGTAGTGAGTCCACCACTGTTTACTGAACTAACCCACTACTGTAAAGCTAGATTCAACACCAACCACATCATCAAGTTTGCAGATGACACTACACTCATGGGCCTCATCAGTAAAGGAGATTTAAAAGACTACAGGGAGGAAGGTCCACCACTGTTTACTGAACTAACCCACGACTATAAAGCTAGATTCAACACCAACCACATCATCAAGTTTGCAGATGACACTACACTCATGGGCCTCATCAGTAAAGGAGATTTAAAAGACTACAGGGAGGAAGTGAGCTCACTGGCTGACTGGTGTGCCAAGTACAACCGTGACCTTAATGTCAACAAAACAAAGATCATCATGGACTTTAAGAAAACACAACCAGCTCATTCTCCTCTCACGATTAATGGTGAGATGGTGGAAAGAGTAAAGAGAACAAAATTCCTGGGGGTTCACATGGTGGAGGATCTGTCTTGGGCAATAAACACCAGGCATAAGAAGGCTCATCAACATCTGCATTTCCTGAGCAGACAGAGGAAAACGAGCCTATCACCCCCTATCCTCTCCACCTTCTATAGGGGTACCGTAGAAAGTATCCTAATGTGAAACTTTTCAGTGTGGTGCAGGATCTGCTCAGTTGCAGACCAAAAGGTCCTAGAAAGGATAGTGAAAGTGGCAGAGAAGATAACGGGCTCGAAACTTTCCAGCACTACAGGAGTTATACACAGCACAATGTCACAGCAGAGCTACAAAACTAATCAGGAATCCTACATACCTTTCTTATGATCTGTTCACATGCTTGTCATCTGGTGGAAGATACTGCAGTGTGCACTATAAAATGTCCAGGTTTACAAACAGGTTCTTCCCTCAGGCGGTGAGACTCTTGACCTCTGGCAATAATCTCAGGGAAGCTGGATACTGACAAGATATGAGACAGCCAACTCTTTTGGTGCAAATAAATGAGACAGTTCAGATTCTAAACTTTAACAATATATAGATGGCAATGAATGTGCAATATTACACTAACTAGATGATCTTATTCATGTGAGAATCACACAGTGCAATAGGAACTTGTGCAATAAGAAATTGTTCAACTGCTGAAAGTTATAGATAAGGTAAACTGTGGTAATATGTACGTAGAATAACCTGTCTAATGTGAAATGATGAATATATGTCTGTTGTATGTGTTATCGTATATATATATATATATATATATATATATATATATATATATATATATAAAATGTCTTCTCAATTCAAGCCTGATGTACACAATTTCCTTTAGACTACACTTGTATAGGCTAAATGACAATAAAGCTTACTTTGACTTTGTAACAAAACAAATATGACCTACAGACACAGTCTTAATCACTTTCGTTCATTTAATACAGAACTTCCTCAGAAACTTTACTTTGACTTTGTCTTTGACTAAATTGTCTCTTAATCAGTCTATTATTTGCCCTCTTTTTTCCTTCTCTGCACTCTGCTAGTGAGACGGTACTTCACACCTAGGATTTACATAGAGAGCTCAGATACCAATTAGATAAGACTAAGGCCATTCACAAGCTTGAGCAGCTTTTTGTTTCCTTTCATCCAAGATCTCTAGGTTTGTCTGTTTCTAAACAAATCATTTCTTTGTGGATCTCGAAGTCTATTTCTTTTTGTTACTCCTTTCATAAGAAAAGCCTTTCTTCCTCTGTAAAAGCTCATTCTACCTTGGCACTGGCTTCCTCTGGTGCATTTTTGAAAGGATTGGATACCAACTCTGTCCTTGAAGCTGCTACTTAGACCTGTGTCCATATTTTACTAGGCATTGCAAATTGCATGTGGTTTCCAGGACAAGAGCTGGTTTTGCCAGAGATATCCTACATGGGTTTCTTGAGGGCTCTCCTGGGCCTTCTTCCTCCCACATTTCCTCTTGAGCTTTTGTGCTCTCCCTTTAGTAAAGAATACTGCAACATTGACATGGAAGGACATAGTACAGTTATGTAGAATCTCTTCACTCTCACTAATGTAATGAATACTGCAACGTTGACATGGAAGGACATAGTACAGTTATGTAGAATCTCTTCACTCTCCCTAATGTAATGAATACTGCAACATTGACATGGAAGGACATAGTACAGTTATGTAGAATCTCTTCACTCTCCCTAATGTAATGAATACTGCAACGTTGACATGGAAGGACATAGTACAGTTATGTAGAATCTCTTCACTCTCCCTAATGTAATGAATACTGCAACATTGACATGGAAGGACATAGTACAGTTATGTAGAATCTCTTCACTCTCCCTAATGTAATGAATACTGCAGCGTTGACATGGAAGGACATAGTACAGTTATGTAGAATCTCTTCACTCTCCCTAATGTAATGAATACTGCAACATTGACATGGAAGGACATAGTACAGTTATGTAGAATCTCTTCACTCTCCCTAATGTAATGAATACTGCAACGTTGACATGGAAGGACATAGTACAGTTATGTAGAATCTCTTCACTCTCCCTAATGTAATGAATACTGCAACATTGACATGGAAGGACATAGTACAGTTATGTAGAATCTCTTCACTCTCCTAATGTAATGAATACTGCAACACTGACATGGAAGGACATAGTACAGTTATGTAGAATCTCTTCACTCTCCCTAATGTAATGAATACTGCAACAGTGACATGGAAGGACATAGTACAGTTATGCAGAATCTCTTCACTCTCCTAATGTAATGAATACTGCAGCGTTGACATGGAAGGACATAGTACAGTTATGTAGAATCTCTTCACTCTCCCTAATGTAATGAATACTGCAACGTTGACATGGAAGGACATAGTACAGTTATGTAGAATCTCTTCACTCTCCTAATGTAATGAATACTGCAACGTTGACATGGAAGGACATAGTACAGTTATGTAGAATCTCTTCACTCTCCCTAATGTAATGAATACTGCAACATTGACATGGAAGGACATAGTACAGTTATGTAGAATCTCTTCACTCTCCTAATGTAATGAATACTGCAACATTGACATGGAAGGACATAGTACAGTTATGTAGAATCTCTTCACTCTCCCTAATGTAATGAATACTGCAACGTTGACATGGAAGGACATAATACAGTTATGTAGAATCTCTTCACTCTCCCTAATGTAATGAATACTGCAACGTTGACATGGAAGGACATAGTACAGTTATGTAGAATCTCTTCACTCTCCCTAATGAAATGAATACTGCAACGTTGACATGGAAGGACATAGTACAGTTATGTAGAATCTCTTCACTCTCCCTAATGTAATGAATACTGCAACATTGACATGGAAGGACATAGTACAGTTATGTAGAATCTCTTCACTCTCCGTAATGTAATGAATACTGCAACATTGACATGGAAGGACATAGTACAGTTATGTAGAATCTCTTCACTCTCCTAATGTAATGAATACTGCAACGTTGACATGGAAGGACATAGTACAGTTATGTAGAATCTCTTCACTCTCCCTAATGTAATGAATACTGCAACATTGACATGGAAGGACATAGTACAGTTATGTAGAATCTCTTCACTCTCCCTAATGTAATGAATACTGCAACATTGACATGGAAGGACATAGTACAGTTATGTAGAATCTCTTCACTCTCCCTAATGTAATGAATACTGCAACGTTGACATGGAAGGACATAGTACAGTTATGTAGAATCTCTTCACTCTCCCTAATGTAATGAATACTGCAACGTTGACATGGAAGGACATAGTACAGTTATGTAGAATCTCTTCACTCTCCCTAATGTAATGAATACTGCAACGTTGACATGGAAGGACATAGTACAGTTATGTAGAATCTCTTCACTCTCCTAATGTAATGAATACTGCAACGTTGACATGGAAGGACATAGTACAGTTATGTAGAATCTCTTCACTCTCCCTAATGTAATGAATACTGCAATACTGACATGGAAGGACATAGTACAGTTATGTAGAATCTCTTCACTCTCCCTAATGTAATGAATACTGCAACGTTGACATGGAAGGACATAGTACAGTTATGTAGAATCTCTTCACTCTCCTAATGTAATGAATACTGCAACGTTGACATGGAAGGACATAGTACAGTTATGTAGAATCTCTTCACTCTCCCTAATGTAATGAATACTGCAACGTTGGCATGGAAGGACATAGTACAGTTATGTAGAATCTCTTCACTCTCCCTAATGTAATGAATACTGCAACGTTGACATGGAAGGACATAGTACAGTTATGTAGAATCTCTTCACTCTCCCTAATGTAATGAATACTGCAACGTTGACATGGAAGGACATAGTACAGTTATGTAGAATCTCTTCACTCTCCCTAATGTAATGAATACTGCAACGTTGACATGGAAGGATATAGTACAGTTATGTAGAATCTCTTCACTCTCCCTAATGTAATGAATACTGCAACGTTGACATGGAAGGACATAGTACGGTTATGTAGAATCTCTTCACTCTCCCTAATGTAATGAATACTGCAACGTTGACATGGAAGGACATAGTACAGTTATGTAGAATCTCTTCACTCTCCCTAATGTAATGAATACTGCAACATTGACATGGAAGGACATAGTACAGTTATGTAGAATCTCTTCACTCTCCCTAATGTAATGAATACTGCAACGTTGACATGGAAGGACATAGTACAGTTATGTAGAATCTCTTCACTCTCCTAATGTAATGAATACTGCAACGTTGACATGGAAGGACATAGTACAGTTATGTAGAATCTCTTCACTCTCCCTAATGTAATGAATACTGCAACATTGACATGGAAGGACATAGTACAGTTATGTAGAATCTCTTCACTCTCCCTAATGTAATGAATACTGCAACATTGACATGGAAGGACATAGTACAGTTATGTAGAATCTCTTCACTCTCCCTAATGTAATGAATACTGCAACATTGACATGGAAGGACATAGTACAGTTATGTAGAATCTCTTCACTCTCCCTAATGTAATGAATACTGCAACATTGACATGGAAGGACATAGTACAGTTATGTAGAATCTCTTCACTCTCCCTAATGTAATGAATACTGCAACGTTGACATGGAAGGACATAGTACAGTTATGTAGAATCTCTTCACTCTCCCTAATGTAATGAATACTGCAACACTGACATGGAAGGACATAGTACAGTTATGTAGAATCTCTTCACTCTCCCTAATGTAATGAATACTGCAACATTGACATGGAAGGACATAGTACAGTTATGTAGAATCTCTTCACTCTCCCTAATGTAATGAATACTGCAACGTTGACATGGAAGGACATAGTACAGTTATGTAGAATCTCTTCACTCTCCCTAATGTAATGAATACTGCAACGTTGACATGGAAGGACATAGTACTCCTTTCATAAGAAAAGCCTTTCTTCCTCTGTAAAAGCTCATTCTACCTTGGCACTGGCTTCCTCTGGTGCATTTTTGAAAGGATTGGATACCAACTCTGTCCTTGAAGCTGCTACTTAGACCTGTGTCCATATTTTACTAGGCATTGCAAATTGCATGTGGTTTCCAGGACAAGAGCTGGTTTTGCCAGAGATATCCTACATGGGTTTCTTGAGGGCTCTCCTGGGCCTTCTTCCTCCCACATTTCCTCTTGAGCTTTTGTGCTCTCCCTTTAGTAAAGAATACTGCAACATTGACATGGAAGGACATAGTACAGTTATGTAGAATCTCTTCACTCTCACTAATGTAATGAATACTGCAACGTTGACATGGAAGGACATAGTACAGTTATGTAGAATCTCTTCACTCTCCTAATGTAATGAATACTGCAACGTTGACATGGAAGGACATAGTACAGTTATGTAGAATCTCTTCACTCTCCCTAATGTAATGAATACTGCAACATTGACATGGAAGGACATAGTACAGTTATGTAGAATCTCTTCACTCTCCCTAATGTAATGAATACTGCAACGTTGACATGGAAGGACATAGTACAGTTATGTAGAATCTCTTCACTCTCCCTAATGTAATGAATACTGCAACGTTGACATGGAAGGACATAGTACAGTTATGTAGAATCTCATCACTCTCCCTAATGTAATGAATACTGCAACGTTGACATGGAAGGACATAGTACAGTTATGTAGAATCTCTTCACTCTCCCTAATGTAATGAATACTGCAACATTGACATGGAAGGACATAGTACAGTTATGTAGAATCTCTTCACTCTCCCTAATGTAATGAATACTGCAACACTGACATGGAAGGACATAGTACAGTTATGTAGAATCTCTTCACTCTCCCTAATGTAATGAATACTGCAACAGTGACATGGAAGGACATAGTACAGTTATGCAGAATCTCTTCACTCTCCCTAATGTAATGAATACTGCAACGTTGACATGGAAGGACATAGTACAGTTATGTAGAATCTCTTCACTCTCCCTAATGTAATGAATACTGCAACATTGACATGGAAGGACATAGTACAGTTATGTAGAATCTCTTCACTCTCCCTAATGTAATGAATACTGCAACGTTGACATGGAAGGACATAGTACAGTTATGTAGAATCTCTTCACTCTCCCTAATGTAATGAATACTGCAACATTGACATGGAAGGACATAGTACAGTTATGTAGAATCTCTTCACTCTCCCTAATGTAATGAATACTGCAACGTTGACATGGAAGGACATAGTACAGTTATGTAGAATCTCTTCACTCTCCCTAATGTAATGAATACTGCAACGTTGACATGGAAGGACATAGTACAGTTATGTAGAATCTCTTCACTCTCCCTAATGTAATGAATACTGCAACGTTGACATGGAAGGACATAGTACAGTTATGTAGAATCTCTTCACTCTCCCTAATGTAATGAATACTGCAACGTTGACATGGAAGGACATAGTACAGTTATGTAGAATCTCTTCACTCTCCCTAATGTAATGAATACTGCAACATTGACATGGAAGGACATAGTACAGTTATGTAGAATCTCTTCACTCTCCCTAATGTAATGAATACTGCAACATTGACATGGAAGGACATAGTACAGTTATGTAGAATCTCTTCACTCTCCTAATGTAATGAATACTGCAACGTTGACATGGAAGGACATAATACAGTTATGTAGAATCTCTTCACTCTCCCTAATGTAATGAATACTGCAACGTTGACATGGAAGGACATAGTACAGTTATGTAGAATCTCTTCACTCTCCTAATGTAATGAATACTGCAACGTTGACATGGAAGGACATAGTACAGTTATGTAGAATCTCTTCACTCTCCCTAATGTAATGAATACTGCAACGTTGACATGGAAGGACATAGTACAGTTATGTAGAATCTCTTCACTCTCCTAATGTAATGAATACTGCAACGTTGACATGGAAGGACATAGTACAGTTATGTAGAATCTCTTCACTCTCCCTAATGTAATGAATACTGCAGCGTTGACATGGAAGGACATAGTACAGTTATGTAGAATCTCTTCACTCTCCCTAATGTAATGAATACTGCAACATTGACATGGAAGGACATAGTACAGTTATGTAGAATCTCTTCACTCCCTAATGTAATGAATACTGCAACGTTGACATGGAAGGACATAATACAGTTATGTAGAATCTCTTCACTCTCCCTAATGTAATGAATACTGCAACGTTGACATGGAAGGACATAGTACAGTTATGTAGAATCTCTTCACTCTCCTAATGTAATGAATACTGCAACGTTGACATGGAAGGACATAGTACAGTTATGTAGAATCTCTTCACTCTCCTAATGTAATGAATACTGCAACATTGACATGGAAGGACATAGTACAGTTATGTAGAATCTCTTCACTCTCCCTAATGTAATGAATACTGCAACATTGACATGGAAGGACATAGTACAGTTATGTAGAATCTCTTCACTCTCCCTAATGTAATGAATACTGCAACGTTGACATGGAAGGACATAGTACAGTTATGTAGAATCTCTTCACTCTCCCTAATGTAATGAATACTGCAACATTGACATGGAAGGACATAGTACAGTTATGTAGAATCTCTTCACTCTCCCTAATGTAATGAATACTGCAACATTGACATGGAAGGACATAGTACAGTTATGTAGAATCTCTTCACTCTCCCTAATGTAATGAATACTGCAACGTTGACATGGAAGGACATAGTACAGTTATGTAGAATCTCTTCACTCTCCCTAATGTAATGAATACTGCAACGTTGGCATGGAAGGACATAGTACAGTTATGTAGAATCTCTTCACTCTCCCTAATGTAATGAATACTGCAACATTGACATGGAAGGACATAGTACAGTTGTGTAGATCGTACCATAACAGTAGCTGTCCTCTTCACTGTTGCAGTATTCACTCCCTTCCTCCTCCTCCTTTTGATCTGTTCTTTTTCTTTTTCCACTTCTGAGGCATTTACATCTGTTCATTACCTTTATGCCTATGCTTTGAGCAGGGAGCATATGTGTGATGTATGATGTCTATAAAATCTTAAGGCTTTAGTATACTGGCTGGACATTGGGGTACCATCTGCAGGGAATCCCTTTGGTAAAGAATGCTGCAAAAGTATAGAGAAGGTCATCTGTGTTAGGGTAAGATTTTACACAAATGTACTTTCTTGATGAAAGCTCCATTAGGTCTCAGTCTACTGTATGCTGCTGTTTTATTTTGTTCTTAACAGTCATTACATTTTTTATGAATTTCATGCTGTTTGTCTAATGTATGGCATGAAGCTCACTTGCTCAAGATGATGGATCAGAGACATCCATGGCTTGCTTACTAGTATAGTCAACCTTGTGAAGTGATGACATTGGGATTGTTCAGTGTGTTAATGCCAGAATCATTGAATCATACGAGGTCAAACTTGACAAACTCAAAGTACAACCCACCAAAATGCCCTTGAAATTATTCATATTAGTTAGGCTGAACACAAGGGAGAAGTTGGCTCCTATGTTAGGTATGTGGGAAGCTTTGTCCCATTATAAAAATAGTAAATGAGTTGCCCTTTCAGATTATTAAGTTTGACCAATGGAGTTTCAGTACATTAAGGATTTATATACTGAACAATATTTGATGACATTTTAATGTGGTAAAATGGATGTGATATTGTGCATCATCCAGAAATTACTGCAGTTAAATAAAACAAAATGCTGTAGACTGGATAATTATGCTGTTTAATAAGTACTGCAGTGAACAAAAAACGCCACCACAGTGGGGCCAGTGATTAACATTGTTCTCCATTTTGATTCTCAGTACTAATCCCTTATTTGGAGAGTCTGCATTCCCTCTGTGTAGCTGTGACATGTCACTAGGCTGAATTTTGGGATTTTTCAGATTATTTGTACGTGTATGTGTGTGTGTTCATGCATCCTGCAATGAAATGGCATCCCATCTAGGACTGATGCTGTGATTTGCACACTTTGCTTTTTGTTGTAGAGTATAGAATTCATATATAATCCCCAAATAGGATAGTGATTAACACAATATAAATAAATTAACTTTGTCTGTTTATAGATTTTGAAATGATTACTATGTACAGGAAACTGAATTAAAATATTAGCAAGTGGTTAATTCTGAACTGTGAATTTTAGTGATTAAGGCTTATGGTTCATAATTTCTGTTTTCCTTAAAGTTCAGCTTTGCATATTCTCCTTTTGGCTCTTTCCATTAGGGGTTACCACAGTGGAACAACGGTCTGCAGAATGATTGGCAGTGGAGTTTTACTTGTTGAGTTGCCAGCCCAGCATCCAACATTCCACAGAAGCCACACACACGTGCACTCACACCTAGGGCTGATTTAGAGTGTCCAATCCACCTGCAGCATGTCTTTGGTATGTGGGAGAAAACCCACATGACCACAGGGAGGACACAAAGACTCTGCACAGAAGGCACCCCAAACGATAGTCAAACTGGAGAACTTGCTATGAGGCGGCAACAGTAACCCCTGCACCACTACTGCCACCCATGAGCTTTGCAGAACATAGTTTCCATTATTCTTTGGAAAATAGTAGTAATAATAAACTGAGTCATTCCTTGCAAAAATATTCCGTGTTTACTAATTGCTGTTTGTTCATAATTTCAGGTGGGAAGGCAACTCGTTTGTGAAATTTCTTAATGTGGATTTTGTGTTATTTGAAATACATGGGGTATATGGTTATAACTACACAATGACAGTTGCTAATGCAAGCTGCACAGTAGATGCACAGAACTGGACTTCTATGATTAGTAAGCAAAGCGAGACAGATCTTAACACTGCATGGACACGAAAGGTAAAACGGTATTCCTTTTGTCTCTGTATTTATTTGCTTATGTACTTATTATATTCTGATGATTGTTTCGACTAGACAGAACATACTTAGATGAGGAATGAAGGCAGTGCATGCTACAAATTGGGCAGAAATACTGAGTGGGTTCTTTCTCTATACTTACTCATGAGATCCAAAAAAAAGCCACACTGGAACCATGGATGAATGTTATACATAGCAATTTTGTTATAATTCCTAATTAAAATGTACCGTATTACTCAAAACTATTTTGTAGAGCTTTGGATTTGATATGTATGCACATATCCAGAACTGCACCATTCTCTATATTGTTTCATTTACTGTCTGTTCTCATGATGTGTATCCCAGTCTCAGAGTGAAATTGGTCAGTTGTGATCAGTGCTCTACCCCAGTTAAATTCAAACAAGAATAAAAAATTAAAAAAAGAAACTTTTGCAATAAATGTTCTTTCAACTTGAAGAGGCATTTATTACAAAGCTTGTTGTTATTATAAATTATTTATCTGTGGTTTATGAGTGGCCTTTTCTTCGATCATTTTGTGTACTATCAGCTCAGGATTTACTACTGGCTGTTCATTTTTATTGACTTACACAGGACATGGAAACCAGGGCACCAGTAAGCGTATGTAGGATAGGCTAGGATAGGTAATGTTCATAGTCATGTGGGTAAATGAATAAGAAGAAATTGAAGGGATTTTCGGAAGGTGACAGTCAACTGCCTGAACTGGTTAGTTGTGATGTTCATTATTCTCTATTCTGCAGTAGCCTGCGAGTGGTATTCTGCCAAGGATACAGCAACTGACCAGATTCCAAAAGCTTTTATCCCCTCCTACACTGCCACTTTAGATAAACCTGTTTTAAAGGGAGCTCTATAAGAAGCCAGAGTGACTAAAAGTCTTCAGCACTTTCTTGCCCCCTTATGCAGATGCATCTGTGAGGCTCTTCAGTATCAGTAGACAAACTAAAGCTTCCTATCAGACAGATAAGACCCCTTTGTGGAGCCCTTCATCACTATCTTTTATTAGTTTCAGATAAGACCCCTTTGGGGAGCCCTTCATCACTATCTTTTATTAGTTTCAGATAAGACCCCTTTGGGGAGCCCTTCATCACTATCTTTTATTAGTTTCAGATAAGACCCTTTGGGGAGCCCTTTGTCACTATCTTTTATTAGTTTCAGATAAGACCCCTTTGGGGAGCCCTTTGTCACTATCTTTTATTAGTTTCAGATAAGACCCCTTTGGGGAGCCCTTCATCACTATCTTTTATTAGTTTCAGATAAGACCCCTTTGGGGAGCCCTTTGTCACTATCTTTTATTAGTTTCAGATAAGACCCCTTTGGGGAGCCCTTTGTCACTATCTTTTATTAGTTTCAGATAAGACCCTTTGGGGAGCCCTTCATCACTATCTTTTATTAGTTTCAGATAAGACCCCTTTGGGGAGCCCTTCATCACTATCTTTTATTAGTTTCAGATAAGACCCTTTGGGGAGCCCTTTGTCACTATCTTTTATTAGTTTCAGATAAGACCCCTTTGGGGAGCCCTTTGTCACTATCTTTTATTAGTTTCAGATAAGACCCCTTTGGGGAGCCCTTCATCACTATCTTTTATTAGTTTCAGATAAGACCCCTTTGGGGAGCCCTTCATCACTATCTTTTATTAGTTTCAGATAAGACCCCTTTGGGGAGCCCTTCATCACTATCTTTTATTAGTTTCAGATAAGACCCCTTTGGGGAGCCCTTCATCACTATCTTTTATTAGTTTCAGATAAGACCCCTTTGGGGAGCCCTTCATCACTATCTTTTATTAGTTTCAGATAAGACCCCTTTGGGGAGCCCTTCATCACTATCTTTTATTAGTTTCAGATAAGACCCCTTTGGGGAGCCCTTCATCACTATCTTTTATTAGTTTCAGATAAGACCGCTTTGGGGAGCCCTTCATCACTATCTTTTATTAGTTTCAGATAAGACCCCTTTGGGGAGCCCTTCATCACTATCTTTTATTAGTTTCAGATAAGACCCCTTTGGGGAGCCCTTCATCACTATCTTTTATTAGTTTCAGATAAGACCCCTTTGGGGAGCCCTTCATCACTATCTTTTATTAGTTTCAGATAAGACCCTTTTGGGGAGCCCTTCGTCACTATCTTTTATTAGTTTCAGATAAGACCCCTTTGGGGAGCCCTTCGTCACTATCTTTTATTAGTTTCAGATAAGACCCCTTTGGGGAGCCCTTCGTCACTATCTTTTATTAGTTTCAGATAAGACCCCTTTGGGGAGCCCTTCATCACTATCTTTTATTAGTTTCAGATAAGACCCCTTTGGGGAGCCCTTTGTCACTATCTTTTATTAGTTTTAAGAACACTGGGTTTTCAAAAACATTAGCAGATCGTTGAATACCACTGTTTTACTCTAGGAATTGCTTTCTGAGTTTTAGGTGTATGGGGCTTTTTTTACACTGTTTGTTCGGCTAATTTGAATGTGTTTTTTATTAATCAAAATATGTACTTTTGGACAGAATCTGTGTTGTTGTGGAAATGCTTATGTGCACTTCATGATGTCCTGCTTCTTTTTTTTTTTTTTTTTTACTGGCAGTTCACTTTGAGAAAAAATATCTTTGTAGTTTGACAAGACTTGCTTGTGTAAAAGTGTTGGGGAACTGAAGTTTGGGGAAGGATTGTCTGCTGCAAAGATGAACTAAGTGACAGCTTCTGTCAACCACTTTTTATATAGCTTACTGGCAGTAAGAGATATTTCCCAGCTACGGCATGGATACTTTCCCCAGTCCTGCTGTTCCTTCCTCCAGTGTACTTAAAAAGAAAAAAAAAACAGTTAAAGAATGAGTCCATGCATTCATTGTGGCCTCAGTCAATTGTAGATGACCCTCACACCATTTCCTGGTTTCCTGAAATCCCACTAGTGTGACCTTGCTGGCCACTAGAGACCAGGAATCAGGCATGTCCTGTTCTGCTGTACAATGTCCAATGTGGGCATGGTAAAACTGTCCACTTTAGTTGCTGGAGACATCCTGGGAAGGTCTTCTCAGGATGGCCAGGGAAAGAGACCTCTTGCCTTCCCCTTCATGGTTTTCTAAAGAATACTCCTAGAAAAAAGAAACAAAAAGTTAATCATTCTGATAACAAGAGATTTTGTTTCTGACTGTAAAAATAATGTTCTTACCTCAGCCAGGAGGAGTTTGCTGCAGACTGTCAGTAATGGGTGTCATGCCCCTCCTGTTTCTTATTCCTCTATTCCAAAAGATGAGGATTTTTTTTTTTGTGTGTTATTTTTTTTTCGCAGATGATTCTGATGTGGACAGAGACAGAGTTATGTAATCTGTGGGTTCCATAGCCCAAGACTCTGATAATGAGCCTGAATCTGTACAGAGACTTTTTCCTCTTTTGAAACTGTCTCTAGACTAAATAATGCATTTGCCTGAAAACAGGAGGATTCTCTCCCTGGATTGGGCAAATATTATGATTTATTGGAACTAGAATACTTACCCATTTCTTCCATTCTGTCAGCCTTGGAGGATGTTTTTAAGCCTGCCTGTAACACACCTGCTTCTCAGCCATCGGTACCAAAAACAGGTAGACAAAAATTATAAAGTCTCTCAATCTAATAAATATCTTTTTTCTCCTCTTAGAGCAGATCCAGCAGCTATCTTACTCACTGCTCCTTATAAAAACAGATTCCTTACTACCCCTGCAATAAAGATGCAAACTGCTGAGCAGATTGGGTAAGAGATTATTTTCTTCCTTTAATTTAGTCTTTAGAATTCTTAACTCCGAGGAGAAATAAAGTCTACCAAAGCCAAATTTGAGATGAGTTTGGCCTCCCAGGCCAAGGTCAACCACAAAGCATTCTTTAGCTAAGTCCACAACCTCAAAGGCAATACACAATTGTGTGAAGAGCTAATTGTAAACGGAGCCACCTATACTGAGCCAGAAGACATAGCAAACCTCCTGGCTGATAAATTCAGCTCCAACTTTACCCCTCTCTCCTCCTCAACCTCCCCTTAGGAAATATCAAATATAACTACCCCTACTATCACTAGGGAACAGGTCTTAATGCTCTCTCTTAAGATCAAGAACACTGCATCAATGGGCCCAGACAGTATCCCAAGATGCCTTCTAAATAGCATGAAACATGACCTATCAGGGCCTCTGGAATTACTATTTAACTGTAGCCGCCAAACAGGTTTCGTGTCTCATGAATGGAGAAAGGCTACAGTCACCCCTCTGCACAAAGGTCTACATCTACATACCCTGGAAACTACAGACCTATAAGTATCACTAGTCTTATATTTAAAGCCAGGGAAAGAATTATCATGGAGATGATCAACAGAGATATAGTAAACCTCCAGACACTGGACCCAACCCAGTTTGGTTTCATCAAGGGCAGATCATGCCTACTCATCCTGGTGGACTTCTTTGAGAAGGTCACCAAAGCAATGAATGAGGGCAAAATTATTCACACTGCCTACCTTGGCCTGTCCAAGGCATTTCACACAATAACCCACTCGGGCATTGTTGACAAACTCAAGAGGTTAAGTACAAACCCGTATCTCACCCGGTGGATAGCCAACTGGCTTACAGACAGGGTACAGGAAGTTAGAATTGTGGAGTCCACCTCTACAAAGAGGCCAGTCACAAGTGGAGTGCCTCAGGAATCAGTCCTTGGACTGCTCCTTTTTGGCATTTACTTCTTAGAAGTCAAGGCCAACGTCAGTGGTCTCTGGCTGACTAAATTTGCAGATGATTGCAAATTAGGAGCTGTCATTGAATCTCACACTGACACAAATGTTCTCCAGGAGAGGCTGACACAGACAGACAAATGGTGTCAGAGCTATGGACTAAAACTAAATGCCAAGAAATGCATAATAGTATCCTTTGGGAAGTCATTCATCCCTGGTAACTATCATAGTGACAACACACACCTTAGAGTTGACCCAGTAGTCAGGGACTTAGGGACACATGTAGATAGTAATCTAGTCTTTGACCATCATGTGTCTACAGTGGTGAGGAAATCATTCTATATTGCACAACTTATAAACAAAGGTATAGCATCTAAGTCCAAGGTGGTCATTGTTCCACTGCATTCGGCAGTCATCAGACCTATCACTGAATACAGTGCCCCCTTTGGCATGTACCTAACCAGGCATATCCAACAATTTGAATGTCCACAGAGGTTCCTCACTAAAATAATACAGGGCATAAGTAAAATGTTCTATGTAGACCACCTGAAGTCCTATCCCTGTTTTCGGTCTCCTACAGGCTTTTGAGGGGAGTTTTATGCCTGGCATATAGGGCATTGTCAGACCCCACTCTGATGGACCTCCTGCATATCCACAAAACAAAGACCACCAGAATTACCCATTCTAAAGACTTAAACCTTTCCTGTGATACAAATAGGTCCTGCTGGAGAGATAGGTATGTATCCCAGAGACTATCGCATCTATGGAACAGGCTCCCCATCCATGTGAAGTACAGTTCCTCCCTAATTGAATTCAAGTGCAGTTTGAACAATTGGATGAGAAAACGGAAATTCATCCCTGGTTTGACACCTATGTCTCTAATGGACACAGGTAACCTGTAAATGGTTCATTTCCCAAACCTCTGCTTATACTTGTCAGAGATTTGGGATGCATGGCTAGGCTCAAAAAGGCCCTTGTTGTCGTTAGCCTAGTAAACACCTATGAACCCCTATGAACCTATATGTGGAAGTTTGTGCTGAAATATGCCTATAGTTTGAGAGAATTTTCTGCTGGACACCCTCCAGAAAGTAGGTCTTACTTGAATCAGATTGCTGCTAACTTGTATGATTGCACTGATTTTTTTCCCAGGGCTCCTGCCTCAGCTACAGTCTTGAGAAAATTTGTCTGTGTACATAATAAAAAGTTTTCAGATTATTTAAAGTCAGACATTTTGAATTCTGTTCTGGATAGGGAGTTTGTATTTGAGTCTTCTGATACATAGCTCCTCAAATAATGAAATGCGTGAGGTAAATTAATGCGGGGAGTTTCTAGGTCGCCAGTTTCTTTCCCTCCAAATCCCCTACTCCTTTTAAAAAACAAAACAAATAAACAGTGCCTCCTGCTAACAGACTGACAGACACCAAAGAAGAGATGGCAGGAAGGCACCTAATGAAAATCCCAAAAAGAAAGGAGCTATTCCAAAAAAAGGTCAGAATGATTGTGCCAAAAAACAGGTCATCTCTCTTCCCCCTCCTGCCTCAGTATTTCTTCCTCTTTCATAGAAACATGATGCTAAATGCCGCATTTTGGCAACAAAGTGTTTCATGCAAAAGGTTTTGAAGGTGATTTAGGAGGGTTACAATTGACTATGGATAAAAAAGTCCCTCCTTTCGGGGTAATCCCATTCACCATCCCAGTCAAACAGAATTACAGAATTGTTTTTACAGTGCTCCAAAAATTTAGAAGGAGGAGCCATAGAGCATGTTCCTGCAGATCAAATAGAAAAGTGATTTTGTTCTAGAATGTTTCTAGTTCCAAAGAAGGAACTGTTTTGTACACCACTTTTTGATCTTTCTTCTCTCAGCCCTTTTTCAAAGATTCCAACATTTAAGATATTGAGCCTTCAATCAGTATTAGCTCTGATCCCATATCAGAGTCTTATAGCAACTTTAGATCTCAAAGATGCTTGCCATCATATTCCAGCAGCAAGCAACTTCAATACATTACTAAAAGTTTGTCTTAATCACATGATCAGTTTTCTGTATTACCTTTTGAATTGTCCACTGCACTAAGCGTTTACATCTAGCCCCAGTGATGGCCCACTGCATATTGCAGGGAATCCACATTTTCCTTATTTAGAGGACTTGCCTATTTGTGCAGTCTTTTCCCAGTTGTCAAGACTCTTTAATAAAGATATCTTTCTTCCTAGAACATCTGGGATTTGAGGTAAATATGCAAAAATCCTTCCTCACTCCATCACACAATATTGTTTTTCTAGGTTGTATTGCAGACGCTGTGTCTCAAATGGCTTTCCTTGCTCAAGAGAAGGTGGATTTTGCATATGGAGGTCTTCCTGAAGTTTTCTTGCTAGTCTCAAGCTACTGGCAGATAATTTCTCAGGATATTAGACCTTATGGTTTCTATGATTGTCATGATTCCCTTTGCCAGGTTACATATGAGAAAGACTCAGTGGTTCCACAAAAACATGTAGGTTCATAGATAGGTATTAGGCTATTGGCCCTAGGACCTATATAAGCCTAGCCAAAAGGTACCCTGGCTTTCGCCACCCAAGAAAATTATTTTCCTGTGCCACTGTCAAGCAGAGCCACAGAAGTGATCCCCAGGGTGAATTTCCTATCTCCCATCCAATCATCAAGATTTTTCTTGAAGAGTGCTAATGAGGAGCTTTGTTTGATATAGATAGGTAGTTTGTTCCAGAGTATGGGAAGTCTCTGGCACAGGAATCTATCCGACCAGCATGTTCTATTTATTGTGGTGACAAGGTTTAGGTCTCTAGAGCATGTAGCTCGGTGGGATTGGGATTTCTTTAAGTGGAGCATGTCCAAAAGCTCTGGGTTTGACATAGCTTTGTATGTTAGGCAGAGATCACCTCTGAGCAGGTGATATGAGACGGAGTAAAGCTGCAGTTTTTTTGAGACGGTCTGCTTAGGGTATCTGTTTGAGGCCGGTAATCATCTTTGTGAGGTATTTCTGTGGCCTTTCCAGTTGTTGTAGATGCCTTGTGAGGTACCTACCAAAAGGGGCATTGTACTCTATAATGGGTCTAATGAGTGACGAGTAGAGGGGAACAATGACCTCTTTTTTCCTGGATGAGAAACCTTTTTTGATGCGGTGTGCAGCGTAGAAGGATTTCCTGACTACTGCAGTGATGTGATTATCAAAGGAGATACTACTGTCCACCTGTGTCCCAAGGTCTCTTATCACACTTTCAGTGTTAAGTAGACTACCACCTATGTGGTAGTTCATGGGTACATAGTTTTTACCAAAAGGGATGACAATGCACTTTTTGGCATTGAGCTTGAGGCCATGGTTTTGACACCAGGCATCTGTCTCAGCAAGGCCCTTTTGTAGGATGTCCACATCTTTTGGAGTTTTGATTATGGCTCCTAGTTTGCAGTCATCTGCGAACTTCATTAGCCAAAGACCGTCTGTGTTAGCCTGTACTTCAGAGAAGTAGATACCAAACAGGAGAGGAACCAGGACTGAACCCTGTGGTACTCCAGTTGTCACTGGTCTGAAGTTGGATTTGGAGTCTGCTACTTTCACAGTGTGGGTTCTGTCAGTGAGCCAGTTGGCAACCCATCTTGTGACATAGGGAATTATACCTAGTTTATTGAGTTTATCTATAATTCCAGAGTGGGGGATGGTGTCGAAAGCCTTGGCAAGATCTAAATAGGCTGTGTGAACCACCTTGCCCTCATCTAAGGCTTTGGTGACCGCTTCAAAGAAGTCTATCAGGTTTAGGAGACATGATCTGCCTTTTACAAACCCAAACTGGGTGGGGTCCAGAGTTTGGAGATTACCAATGTGAGCAGATCTGAATGTTGCTTTAAGATTCTTGACATAGCTATAGAATACTTTGTGGTTGTCTTAAGAGTCAGTGGCAATTTTGTTTTCATAACTAGCTTTGGTGGATTTTATGAGGGATCCCAGCTTCTTACTTAGGCTGACCAGGGAGTTCCTCCAATCATGGGATTTTACTGTTTTTGCAACAGTTTCTTTCTTCTGTTGTAGAGTTTGTTTATGGCAGGAGACCACCAGATTGGCTTCCTTTTTTTGGAGGATAGCATCTTGGTTCTGTTAGGGATTGCACAATCCATGCACTCATGTAAGTGCTTATAAAGTGCATTTGTGTAGGATTCAGCAGTCATACCTCTATTGTCTGTCAGCATGGGTGTTGTGAAGTTTGCCACTTCTGTCTTAAGAAGCGTGAAGTTGGCTTTTGAGAAATTTTTACGGTGGTTTCCCTAATGGGGGTGGGGTAGGGATGTGGATGTCTAGGATGATTAGCTCATGGTCGGATCTGACCAACGAGAAATTGACCTCTGGTGTGGAGCACCGGTTGCCCATGTTGGTAATGACCAGGTCTAGGATATTGCTGCCCCTGGTGGGGGTGTGGATAAGTTGATCCAAGGCATTGGAATTTATGAATTCCAAAAAACGTTGAGCACAAGAGTTTGTACATGAGTAGTTTTCCCAGTTAATGGTGGGGTAGTTGAAATCGCCCATTATTAGGGTGTTAGGTTGTACCCTAATATTTTCCAGAGTATCAAGAAATGAGGAATGGGAATCCTGGGGCATGGTGGGGGATCTGTAGAAAGCTACAATTTGGATTGTGGTCTTGCCCAGAGTTAGTTGCACTTGGATAATCTCGGATGCATTATGCTGAGCAACTAGCCTGGAGGTGTGGATATCCTTAATGAATATGGACATGCCTCCGCCTTTAGTGTTTCGGTCCAGGTTAGGTGGTGAAAGGTGTGGTATGAATTATATCCTGGTAATGCAGGGGTACTCTCTGGAGCCTTGAACCAGGTCTCTGTCACTGCACAAATGTTGATGTTCTTCATTTTAAGGAGTGCCTCGAGTGAGTGCATTTTGAGGTTTAGACTTCTAGCATTGAGTAGCAATACCCTCAGATTTTGCTTGCTTGTACCTGTTACAGTGGTGAATTTGTCATTTGAACCTTGCCTAAAAAAAGGCACTATAGGGGTGGCTAGAGCCTTAGCCAGTATCTGGAATCCCAGGGGCAACAGGTGCAGGCCATCTCAGGCAAAGCATCGTGGTTTGTCGATCATGTCATCCCAAGCAGACAGATACTGGATCTCCTTAGAATGACACCAAAAGCTTAGCCAATTTATAAAGTCATTCATTTTGTCCTTGTACTGTGGTATCATTCTGGGTGAGGGCAGGATGCTACTCATTGTTAGGGTCATACCTGCCTGGACTACAAGATCAGACAGCTCCTCCATGTCCCTTTTCATGTAGTCCAGGGAGGTACGTCTCAGGTCATTCACACCAATATGGACAATGATAGAGTCATATTTGTACTTGTTGTGGAGTGACCTGTGGGCATGCATTATGTGGTGGATCCTGGCACCTGACAGGCAGCTGACAGTAACTTTCTCCTTGTTTAGCCTAGTGAGTGGAACATCAGTGTGCCTGACTATAGAGTCACCTATGACTAGAGTGTTGGGTACGTTGTTATGCCTTATGGGCTGTGGTTGAGTGGCACACTGAGTTTGTGGGCTATGTGTTATTTGGGTTGTGTTGGAGGTTGGAGGTTCCTTGTGTTTCTGCTTTGGAGGTCCCTGTTGCTTGGGCAGATTTTTACTGAGAGCCTCCGCAAATGTAGGTGTGTGTTTTGTGTTTCTATGTGTGTGTTTTGGTGGTGTAGGTTTTGAGGGACTATGTGATGAGTGTGGTGTGGTGCAAGTGTTTACCTTCTCCTCTTGACTGTCTAGTCCAAGATCGGACAGCTCCTCCATGTGCCTGTGAAGAGATCTTTGCTTCCAGTTTGTCTGTATAAGTGCATCTCTCACAGGTTGTAGTGTTGGGTGGTAGGAGGAGAGGGTTGTCTGTGTACATGAGGCAATTGCTGCATTGCCCCAAGATGTCCAGCATTCTCATCCCCTGGAGTTTTAGATTCCAGTCTCGGGGCTTCACTAAGTCAGAACTGCATTGGTGGAGAGATCAAATGGCTTACAAGTAAGGTCCTTTTATTTGCCCATCCCAACACAATCTGTTCTTATCCTAATCTTGCTTAATGAGTGTAAAAGAAAACGCAAAGATCAATGCACGTTAGGTTCAAGCAAGGCACCCTTTATTACTTACAGCAAGGAGACAAAGCATGTAGGTACAAGGTTTGTCTGATTTTCCATAGTTCAGCCTACAGTTTTTATACAGTTTTCTGCAAGTTCACAGAAAGATGCTATTATTAGATTTGCTGCTGACATGGTCAGGTAATTGCTGTCTTGCAAAAACATATTTGAGGAAAACAACCTGGCCTTGGGCTTGTTTCAGCTTTCCTTAGTTTCTCACAATTCTTTTTCTAGTTCTGATATGATACATTCAAGGTACAGTCCTGGCCTCAATACACATTCTGCTGACCATGGTGGATTTACAGACATCCATTGTTCTTTTCAGAGCTTCTAGCAGCTGCATATTTTCACACAGAATAAGCAGAATAAATGTATTAACTCCTTTTAACCCTTAATGCACTAAACCTGCATATTGCAGTTATATATTTCAATACACTAAGCCTACATATTGCATTGCAGTTATACATTTTCCTAACATTTCCCCCCTTTTAATACTTTATTCTACTTTCAAAACAAGCATAAACAGTTTTTCTTCCCTTAACCATTTCCCACTCAGAATTTGCAGTTAGAGAATCATTCAGTTCAAGCTTGTGAAAGTATTTCTTCAGCTTTTAATCAGTACCTCTAACTCAACATTCTGATATAAAGTATTTGAAATTGAAGCATCTATGAAATTTTCAACTAGTCATTTTATACAGGGGATGCAGCAGCATCCATACACCATCAGTAAGGCTGCCCCTACACAGATGGTAATCAGAATGTTCATCAAGATGCTGCCCCAACCACCGAACCATTTTTGGAAAAAGTCTGTCAATGGATTCGGTCCTGGTTTGGTCATAGCCAACACTTGCTGAATTATTTTGAGATGGCTGTCTATTTCATGTTTGTTGTCAGGAATAAACGAACAGCACTCCTCCTGGATTAAAGCACACAAACCTCCTTTCGCCACTAGGGTGAAGTCGAGAGCCATGTGATTTTGAAGCACCACTGTCCTCATGGCTGTAAGTTCATCAGTCACCAATTCTAGGGCAGAAAAAGTCCCATTACGCATTGTTTCAAAAAAGTTTGGATAGTTTTCTCAGCTTCCAGATCGATTTCACTGCTCCGTATGCTGGTATTATGCCTGCCCAAGATATGACATCATCACCCAGATCCATGTGCGACAGTCCTTTGTCATTCATATGGGCTCAATCATGGTGATATATCCAGGATGCATCAACTTGTCCCACCGGATTAGCGGGTTTCTTGATTTCTCAAACATTTCAAATTTTCCCCTGGGGTAGTGTTGATACATGTCATATTGCTGGAATCAGATATGCCAGAAAACAGCTTCCAGACCAATTGCCTGGTAGCCATTTATATGCTCTATCACCACACATGAAGTAGCAGTCAGGAATTGCGACTGAGATGTTGCTGAATTTATATTTGCCGGGCTTTTGTTGGGTCATAGCTAAGAACATTTTACTATACACAACTTGATTTTCATCAACCATTTTCTTTCTTTCAATGGAGTCATTGCTATTGCCAACTTGCAATTGTTGGCCCTCGTTTGTCATGGTGCAGGAATTTTCAGTACAGTAATGTATCACTGTCATGTTACAGGTGCTATTTCCAACCTCTGTTTTTCCGTAGTTTTGAAAGCACACTGTTCCTCTTTTTGCCTTGGGTAAGAATAGGGTCACTCTTTTAACTGATGTCACATTCAGTGCATCTTTCAGCAGTGCTTGCCAGGTTTGCTTCATATTTAAGGGAATCTGTATTAAGGGTATCCCTCCATGTGCAGTAGGAATAGCTGCACAGACCCAGCAATTGGAGATATTGAGGGTGTCTGCATAAGCGTGCTTAATAGTCTGATAATTATTGAAATTTGGGTGCCACTTTGCACGTTTACTTCATTCTACTAGTGTGGCAGAGAACAGAAATGGCCAAAATAAAAAGACTATTGCTACCAGTGCAGTTAACAGGATGGTCATGCAATATTTCTGCGGGAATGATTGCTCTGCATTCCTGTTTTCTCCGGTTCCTCCAAACAGATGTATTTGGATCTTTCTTGCTTCCGTCATCTTCGCCTAGGACACGTGATCTTACTCTCTGCCCTATAGGATCTTAGCACTGGTGATTGCTTCACTGGGTTTGAGATGGATCAGTTCCTATTGATCTGACCCCCCTTTGTAGCCAGACTTTTGTGCTTAGGGTCCCGATGGAGAGGTAAGGTCTTTGTCCAGCTCGAAGTTCTTCACCAACTTGCAGTGCATTAGATGTATCCACGAAGCTCGTTCTGCTATTTTGACTGCAGTAGGTGTTGAAAGAAGCACCTGGTAGGGACCTTCCCACTTTGGCGATTCCCAGTTCCTTCGCTTCACGATTTTAATACACACCCAGTCTCCTGGGGTCACTGCCACTTCCGATGTTTCGGTTTGTTTTTGACCTGAAACAGAATTAAACTGCAACAGATGTTTAGAACTCAACAACTTTTTCATATATTCAGCTAACATAAAATCAGCTTCCTGGTCTGATGACATGAGAGGTTTCCACTGGGGTGTATAATAAGCCCTCCCATACAGCTTCTCGAAAGGAGTCAGTCCTTTTGCTGTAGGGACGGTTCTCATGTTCAACAGTGCCAGGGGTAAACAGTACAGCCAGGTTTTCCCTGTCTCAGCTATCAATTTCCTCAGTTTGCTTTTCAGTATACCATTATGTCTTTCAACCAGCCCTGCAGACTGCGGATGATATGCACAATGATTTTTAAAAGAAATACCAAAAAACTTACTCAGCTGTTGTATGGTTTGATTTACAAAGTGCGTACCATTGTCACTATAGATTCTTCTCGGAATGCCGAACCTAGGAATAATTTCCTTAACAAGTACTTTTGCCACTGTAGCTGCATCTGGGTTTTTGGATGGAAAGGCTTCCACCCATCTGGAAAACATATCTATAATGACAAGGCAATACTTCTTATTCTCACATTTGTTCAATTCTATGAAATCCATACAGATAGTGTGAAACGGATATGGTGGTGAGGGAAAACTCCCTTGCTTGGGCTTTATCGCCCCCTCTGCATGGTGTTTATTACAAATCTGACACATTAAACAAAATTTTTTATTTATTTATTTATTTATTTATTTTATTTTACATTTGTTGACCGGGATGGTCCGACTGGATACATGTCCATTTTCAGCGGAGGCCCGGGGAGAAAAGCTCCAATATTGCAAAAAATTTCATATAAGTTTATACATTACATATGTTGCAGAAAAAATATACTCGTTAATGTATTGTCTACATAGCAGAATGACAGTTAAAATACATTTCTAAAGAGAGAAAAAACTAGTAAAAACTAGTACAGTTCAAGGGACTTTAAAGTACTATTGCGAGATTCCAGTTCATTGTTTATCTAGAGCTCTGAGGGTAGATAGAGAAACTACGAACTTTATTACAGTTGAGTAGGATTAATAGTCAGTTGGAGTAAAAAATTGAGAAGATATCCAAATAGTTCAAGTAATGTAGGATGAGTTATAGTTGACAGGGACCTAGCCTGGGTTTCTGCGAGAGCATACCCAATGTTCCTTAAAGAATTGGGTAAGATTTTTCTTGAATTGAGAAAGGGAATTGGAGAGTCTTAGGTTGTTAGGTAGGGAGTTCCATACCTTGCCTATAGAATTGGCATAGAGAGCATCCCCTCCCATATTGTTGGTTTTGATGGTTTGGACCAGTAATCTGTTAGAGGAGCGAAGACTACTTAGGTTGAGGTAGGGGGTCAGTAGGTTGTCTAGTGAGGGAGTTTTTCAGGTTCTTTGATAATTTTATATGCTTCGGAGAGTTGGTTAAGTTTGAGAATATTTGGAAGTTCTAACCAGTCAAGTTTCTTTAGGTTAAGGCAGTGATGCGTTCTATAAGGGGCACCTGTAATGAATCTAGCAATGTGGTTGTAAGTCACGGAAAGTTTATTGATGTCCCCTATGTTGAGGAGAGAGAAAACAGGGGTAGCATACAGTAGTGTGGAGAGAAGATGGTATGGTAAGTTTGGCAATGGGGGTAAGGAAGTTCTTAATTCTATACAGCGATCCGAGTTTCTTATTTACAGTCTTTATGGTTTGACTGATGTGTAAGTTAAATTTAAGTTTATTGTCAATAATGACCCCTAGTAGTTTAGTGTTAGTATCAGGGTTAATTATGGTGCCATTATTAGATTGAACGAAGAAGGTGCTATTGTTATCTAGTGGGGGGTATTGCACTGGAGAAGGAGCTGAGGTGGGAAAGAATAGTAATAGCTTGGTTTTTTTGGGATTTAAGATGAGATTCCTTTCTGATAGCCATTTTTCAATTGTACTAAAGCACTGTTGGGTCATTACCTGTAGGTCAGGGAGAGCTGCATTAGAGCAGATGAGGGTGGAGTCATATTGGATGCATGTGGCTTGAGGTATAACTGAGTGGAGTTCATTTATAAACACGGAGAAGAGAAGGGGACCTAGAATGGAGCCTTGTGGAACTCCTATGGTATTGGGTAAGGGTTGAGAGAGCTTATTTTGCCATTGGACTGCCTGTTGCCTTCCGGAGAGATAGGCATGGAACCAATTGAGGGCTGAATTATCGAAGTGGAAGGTTTTAGCGTCTGTAGCAGTAGTTGGTGATTGACCATGTCAAAGGCTTTTGACAGGTCAAGAAATAGGGCAGAGGATATTTTTGTTGTTACGATTTTTATTAATTGAGTCAGTAAAGGATAGGAGGGCAGTGGTCGTACTATGGTAGGGTCTAAAGCCGTGTTGAGATTTGGTCAAAAGATTATTAAGAGAGAGGTGATTAAGAAATTGTTTATGAACACATCTTTCCATGATCTTAGCTAATGGGGATAGAATTGCTATGGGTCTATAATTCGATGTCTCAGTAGAGGGACCACCTTTATGTAGTGGTATTACGTAGGATATTTTCCAGATATTGGGTATTGTGGCCTCAGTAAAGGTTCTGTTTATCAGGATGGAGATGGGGTAGGCTATAGCATCAGCTGAATAGTTTTAAATAATTTAGAATAGTTTGTAAATCCGTACGTTGTGAACACCTGGTTTACCAACTGTATCATCCCCCCTGTTGAGACATGGCACTGCCCATGGCTCAACAATGCCGCATAGTGGAACAAATTAGAGGGTAGTATTGGTTTCCCTTCCTTAGAGATGTACAACCCCTTTTCGAGGATTGCTCCTCATTTTATCCATTGCTGTTTTTCAGCTTGCGTAGTGAGTGTCTGCATTGTTTTTAACATATCCAGATTCAGAATTTCAGAGGGTTGTAATTTCTCGTTTAAAAGAAATACTTCTGTAGCTACTTGTTTTGCAGCTGTATCAGCTCTTGCATTACATTTGAAATCCTATCTTGTTGCTTGGTGTGAGCTGCACATTTGCAAATGGCCACCTTCTGAGGTAACTGAATAGATTCTAAAAGATATAAAATAAAATGCGCATGATTTATAGTTTTGCCAGTAGATGCTATCATTCCCCGGTTTTTCCACTGTTGTGCAAACACATGTACAGTGGAAAAAGCGTACTGGCTATCAGTAAAAATGTTTACACATTTACCCCTTGCTAAGGTACATGCCCATGTCAGGGCAATCAATTCTGCTGCCTGTGCAGATAAATTGTGTGGTAAGGATTTTGCTTCTACAACCTCAGTATCAGAGACTACTGCATATCCTACTAGGTTATGTCCTGCAGGACCCCTTTTGCATGAGCCATCCATGTAGTATGTCACCTCGGCATCCTCCAAGGGGACATCTGTGAGATATTTTCTAGGTAAAGTCTTTTGCTCGATTACCTGCAGACAGCGATGTGGTGTGCCGTCTGCAGGGGTCGGGAGCAGAGTAGAATGGTTCAAAGTCGTGCGTCGTTCAATTGTCATATGAGGTTGGCTCAACAATATAGTCATGCAGGAGAGATGCCTAGCAGGGGAAAGATATGCCACATTTTCTTGTAGCAAAATAATCACGACTGCGTGGGGTACCCTCAGAGTGAGGGGGTGGAACAAGACTACCGAGGCCGAAGCTTGCACTGCCATCGCTGCTGAAACTACTGCCTGCACACAGTGGGGTAAGGACCGTGCCACTGGGTCTAATTGTGATGAATAGTAAGCAATGGGGCTTTGCTTATCCCCATGTTGTTGTGTTAGTACTGATGTCATATAACCCTGCTTGCAATCTACAGTCTGGAAAAATCGTTTATGATAATTTGGTAATCCCAGAACTAGAGAGGATGCTATTAATTGTTTCAGTTTACAAAAGGCAGATTCTGCCTCTGATGTCCATTGTAACAACTCCTGCACTGCCATAGGCTTCTTATATATAAGATCAGTTAGGGGTGCAGTTTCCAAGGCATAGTTTGGAATCCAGCTTCGACAGAAGAAGTTATTTAACAGAGTGTGTGGATCTAGCACTATAGGCACCCTTGGTACTACTGCGTCATTCACAGCTTGCAAATCCTGGACCATACGCCATTCTCCACTGACTTTTTTAACTGGAAATAGAGGTATATTACACGGAGAATCGGGAGATTCCACTAGCACCCCTCTCTTAAGTAATGCTGCTATAATAGGTTTTATCCCTGCCTCTGCATCTTTCCTTAAGGGATATTGTCTTTTCTGTGGTCTAAATGCTGATTTCGGTGTGATATTAACTGGCCCTGCCGTACGGATAAGTCCTACATCTGATTTCCCTGTTGACCAGAGAGTCTCTGGTATATCTCGCAAGGCGTTTTCTTCCTCCTTCAGTAGGAGCATCCATCAGCTGTCTTCGAGAGAATGCAGGTGCACAGCTGGGTTGGTCTGTGTCACCCAATTCAATTTCTGTACTTGTATTCCCTGTCCTGACACTTCCAGTTCTGTTTGTTTCTCCCATCTTGTGGCTTTCTCCCCTAGGTCTGCCCACTGTATATTTTTATTCTTGGTCAAGCTAACATGTGGTAATTGATTAGATTTATAAAGTGTTAAAAATTCCTGGGGCAGCGAACAGCTGACTGCACTATTCCCTTCTGTGTCCCAGTACAGGTTACGCAGTGCCAATCTATTTGCATGATTCTTAAATAATCTTTCTTTATATTCCTTATTGGGTCCTGGTGTATTACAAAAATATAGGGTACAATGTAACAGGTGTTGTTTATCAATGTCGAGGGAGGGAAACTTACTGATGGCTACGTTCATCAGCTCCTTGGTCACAGTCCCTGGACCAGTTGTGACCAAGTCCTGACTATACCAATAAAATATTTCAACCCCCGATTGCATCGTAAAGGTGTCAGTTTGCCACTGTGCTTCCATTCCCTGCATGGTTGGGACTACTGCTATGCCAAATAACTGCATGAGATCCCTGCCCAAGAGATTCACTGAGCACTTTGCAGAAACTACAATCTTACTTTTCTGTGTCAATCCCGAAACAGGATCAGTTATTGTAATATTGCGGGAGAGGGGCTCCTGATATAGCTGCCCATTAGCTGCTTTAACTAATATGTAGTCAGATGATTCTGAGTTTTATGGCAATTTGGAGGGGTGTATCAGGGTTCATGATGCCCCTGAGTCGCACAAAAATTTGACTTCCCTGCCTTCCACTGAAAGTATAACTTCTGGTTTAGTATCTACTAAGTAGAGCTCCAAGCTCAATAAAGCCAAGTCTAGTACTTCATCTTCTACTTCACCGTCATCAATTCCCCTGTACTTCCTCTATTTCCCTTTTCACATTCTCATTTGTCCTTTCTGCACTAGCCCCTTCTAATGATTCCTGACTATCATATAGTCAATCTTCACCTTCCTTGTCTTCCGTTGTTGCTTTCTTATTTTTCCTGCAATCCCTTGCCAAATGTCCCTTTTTACCACATTTGAAACATTCACCCCTTTGTTTACATCCTTCAAAGTCTTCTGATCGTTGATCAGACTGCCTACCTCCCTGTGCATTTTTCCTGCCCTTCTTTCTGGGGTGTACTGCATAAACTTCTGCTCCGTCCTCTACAGAAAATACTTGAGCCTTCTTTTTCTTTTTGCTATTGAAATGCCTTTCAGCATGCCTAGCATATTCAAGTAGTGGTTGTAGCCTGCTAGTTCGATGATCAACCATATGTTTTGTAATAAAACTGCTTATAGGTGCACTGCTACCTTTTAAAAATGCATTTTTCAACTGCTGTTCATATGGGGAATCTTGTTTTTGGTCTTCGGGGACCTGCATCCCACAGTGGTTGTTAAAACATTCCAGCAGCATAGCGAAATATCGGTCAACTGTCTCACCCTCCTGTTGGATGCATTGATTAATGCATGTCCAGTCTGCCCTAGGTTTCCATTTTCCAGCATCTAAATCTGCACTGCTATGAGGAAGGGTTTTTTGTTCAGCATCACGAGGATTCCAATTGCCACAAATCATGTACCAATCTGGCCCTACAATTTGTCAAACTACCCTTTTTATTTCTTCCTCGTTTAAATGATAACTTAGCGTCATTCCTTGTAAATCATCTGAAAACTTTCTAAAATTAATTTTCAGATGGGGAATCCCTTCTGTAGCTTTCCGGATATCTTCTGGAGTCCAGGGTCTATATTCTAAGATGGTTGGATCCTGATTATCCTGCCCTGCCTGAGGGTTCGGTACTTCTATGAGTGGACATATTTCCTCTTCTTCTTCTCCCACAGGTTGTGTGTCTTTAGATTTCTGCCATGACTCTCGATTACCTGCTTTTGTTCGGGACCTAGTTTCAATGGGATCCCTTATTTTAGCTAGTTTCAGTTTTATAGCGTCCCTATCCTCAGTGACCACAGGATATAGTGGGGGTGGATCAACTTGTCTACTCACTCCATATTCTGGTAAGGGAGGGGGAGGCGGAGGTGCTGATGCTATTACTAGGTTGTTATCCTCCCTATCTAAAAACATTGTCTTTGAATCCTTGTTCTTTTGGTCCCTACGGTTTACTTCCTCCAGCCATCTGTCTGCCTGGGGAATTCCTAACTGTCGTTGCTTTTTTATCTGACCTTTAGAATCAGTTTTAAGTTGTTTAATAAGTTTGATGAGTGAGGATTTTTCTAATTTTCCATCAAATTCGTATTTAATAACCCATTTTGAAAAGTATTGAATGTTTTCTGTGCGCTGTGACTGCATATATTTTGCATCTTCCGTTAATGGTGGGTCTCGGGGTGTTTTTGTACAGTTATTACCCATTTTCCTTTATCTTTGATTGTTACGTAACTTCACCTTGATTCTCTAGTTTTAATGTGTATCACGGATTTTGTTATAGTCTCTTCAGAATGACTGCCTAAAGTCTTCTTATTCTGTTTTTCCTGATCTATGACAAGACAGTACCTTTTCTATCCCTGACTGTAAGAAAAATACAATCTGACAAAAAAACAATACACATCTAGTCCCTGATCCTGAAACAGAAAAAAAAGTAGATTCACCTTACCTGAGCCCACGTGATTGATCGCCAATTTGCAGAAAACCCATCCTTCAGTCACAGATCAGAAAGTGGCTGGCCTCTTTTGATGACAATTCAGTCGGAGGACTTTACATATAAGAAGAACCGATTTGGTTTCTTCCCCGTACGGTTTCAACCACCTGGCCGTCTGATCCGAGGTGAAGAGAGGGTTTCTGGTCCGAAGGGCCAATCTGTAAAAGAAAACACAAAGATCAATGCACGTTAGGTTCAAGCAAGGCACCCTTTATTACTTGCAGCAAGGAGACAAAGCATGTAGATACAAGGTTTGTCTGATTTTCCATATTTCAGCCTACAGTTTTTATACAGTTTTCTGCAAGTTCACAGAAAGATGCTATTATTAGATTTTCTGCTGACATGGTCAGGTAATTGCTGTCTTGCAAAAACTTATTTGAGGAAAACAACCTGGCCTTGGGCTTGTTTCAGCTTTCCTTAGTTTCTCACAATTCTTTCTCTAGTTCTGATATGATACATTCAAGGTACAGTC
This sequence comes from Protopterus annectens, assembly GCF_019279795.1. Taxonomy (NCBI): domain Eukaryota; kingdom Metazoa; phylum Chordata; order Ceratodontiformes; family Protopteridae; genus Protopterus; species Protopterus annectens. The sequence continues at coordinate 43,675,206 of NC_056747.1, read as the reverse complement.
CTGGCCTCAATACACATTCTGCTGACCATGGTGGATTTACAGACATCCATTGTTCTTTTTTCAGAGCTTCTAGCAGCTGCATATTTTCACACAGAATAAGCAGAATAAATGTATTAACTCCTTTTAACCCTTAATGCACTAAACCTGCATATTGCAGTTATATATTTCAATACACTAAGCCTACATATTGCATTGCAGTTATACATTTTCCTAACAATGAGCATTTTCAGTAGAGTAAAAGTGCAATTATTGTGAGACAGTTTAGGAGGATAGAAGAACATCAATATCAAAGAAATGTTGGCTGTCATTCATGCCATGATGTCTCTGCATCATCTCTAGGACTAATGTGGTACATAAACAGGGGAGGCAGCAGGGCATACTCTGTGTGCCAGCTGGGAGTGATACATGTTCATCATATTGATCACTGCTGCAGTAGCCTTAGTTGTATAGGTTATATCCTTCCAAGGATATAACAGTCAGACAGCTTTCAAAGCTTCAGGGCACTTTCCACATGCTCAAATTGTCAAACAGCTCGAGTTGAACTGACTAAAAGACAAGTATGAGTTCAAAGCCCTTCAGAGCCGTTTTGCTCCCGAAGCAGTACACTTATCTGAGGTTTTACAGGTCCGACCATCATGTACTTCCATTTGCTGGGCAGATAAATTCCCTTTGAGAAAAAAAGCTTCCATTTTCTTAATTTTATTGATGTTGCATTACTTTATTCTTCAGGAAGGTTATATTAAAGCTAGAAGTGTTGTTTTAATAAACTGTCTCAAGACTGTGACATACTTTTAAATGAAGCAAGCAATTTTTCTGTCAGATTAAAAGCAGTGTAAACTAACTGAAAACATATTTTCTCTGGAGAAAATATGTTTATTTTCCTTTGTGAGGCTGTGATAGGGTTTTAAAGTGCTTGTTGCTATGTTTTTTTTTTCTATCAAAAAGTTTGACTTTTGTGGGCTGGTAGCTTTAGTGACATTTACTGATCGTCTTTGCTGGGAAAGATGCCCCATTTTTGGCTTGACCATAGAACAGACTACCAGACCCATGGGCAGTCCTTCTTCCAGCCACAAAAAGAAAAAAGTTAAGCAAACAGTATTTGCCACCACAGCAAGCTAGCTTTTTGCTTCAGCTGCAAGTGGATAACTTTGATATTACTATTTGTTCTTTTTCAGACCTTTCAAATTTTTCTTTGATCCCTCTGAAGTAGCACCTATGGCCACTATGGAGTGGTGGTTACTCACACCCTCTGTGGCTATTGGACTACCGACAATGAGCAAGGGAAAGCTATTCTTGTCAGTCCTGGGGCAGGGAACAGAGAAGATTTTTCTGTTGTGTCAGAATGCTGTGCCCATCCCTGGAGAAGCAGCCTCTGCTATTAGTAACACAGTTGCCTCCATTTTCCCATCAAAAAGAAACAGAAAACCAAGCATGTATCTACTCATTCTCAAATCTTTTTGGATAAAACTGGTTTACTGGGTCTGGCTCAGGATTTAATTCAGGCTATTGATCTTTTTTAGTAAAAGAAGAACAGATTCAAGATTCTAAATCTGAATAGGAAGATGTAGAGACTGATTCTCCCTGTTGGGTGGGGGGAGACTCTTTTTCTCTGACACTTGCTAGACTGTGCCATTGTTTTCAGTGGGAGAAAACTGAGGTTTCCAAGTCCCTAAGAAAATACTGAGTTGCTACAGAAGGATTTTCCAGAACCCACAGCCACTCCTTCTGTTCTACCTACTTTAGAGGATGTGTGTACCTGCATTTTTCCTAGTAGTCAGCCAGTTAAAATTTTATATACTATACCCAAACTTGACCCAGCAACTAAAGCTTTAATTGATCCCATTGATTAAGCAATTGGTTAATTCCAATCCTACTCTTTTTTTATAATGATGGGAAAATTACTGATAGGTGTGGGGAAAAGTGTATATTTCTGCAACTTTTATTTTCAGAATTTTGAATTGTCAGTCTCATATGTTAAAGTTTGTTCTGACAAGTTGTGAAAGTATATGGAATGTTTTATCTGCAGATCCAGTTTTTTTCTATTTTCATCTGATTCAACCCCCCATTAATAATTCATTTACTTGTATTTCAAAAGTTGTGTGAGGTGGAATTTAGAAGTTTATTACTTTAAAAATCCTTTAAGTATTCCAATTTAACATGGGCTGAAGTTCTTTTGGTACAGAAATTAAGAAAGGAAAGGATAGAAGTATTAGAATTATGAAGCCCGACAAGGGGGAGGGTTGTTTTTATGTATTACTCAGACTATTTAACTCAAATGGTTGAACATGTTAGCGACTGTGATTTTTATGAGACAAGTGTCTTTAAATGTGAACAGAATTTACAAAATTATTGACTAACTTTTAAAGGATAGGGTTATACAAGGCCAAATTATCCCTGAGTTATATTATTTTTTTAACTGTAAAATACATTACCATTCCAAAGATTTTTGGCATTCCGAAGCTACATAAGAATATAAAAGACCTCCCATGAGATCTATTGTTGATGCTGCTAAATCAATTTTGGCTAAATATGTAGATATAAAACTTAAAAATAGTTTGTATATTTAGCCATTTATGTCAAGACGCGTAGGATTTTTTAATGAAACTTAGAGAAGTGAATTATTCTGACAGCATGCTATTTTTGACCATCAATGTTAATTTATTTAATGTAATACCTCATGATGTTGGTCTAGAATTTTTAGTGGATCATACAAGTTTTAATAATAATGATATTAATGTTATAGCCAACTTAATGGACATTACTTTACAGAATAACTGTCTTTTTCAGATAGGAACTATTATGTTCAGAAACAAGGGGTTGCTAAGGTGGGCATCCTGTGCCCGCATTTTTGCTAACATCATTCTTCTTCAATGGGAAAAGAAGTTTTTATTTAATGCATTTCAAGTGCCTCCTTGGTTGATTTATGTCTGGTTTTTGGAGGATATATTCATCATTTGGAATGGTTCTGAGAAGAAGTATTTGTACCAAAAAGTACACAATGAGGAACCTTGTTTGCAGACATTTTGAACAAACCAAAACAGACTACTGCAGCTTCTTCAGAGAAACAAGTTAGACAAAAACACTCACTTTAAAAATACTACATCAGGAAATGACATATTCCTGTTTCCTGTTACCGAACAGTTGTATTTAAAAACACATACAAAGTGCTAAAAAGTTAAAGGCATCCCACATTTAGAATCATTTTTAAAAGTAGCACACAACAATAAGAAATGGATTCAATTATATGAAAAAGATCTCAGCGACTTAACAATAATATAGATGACAAAAAACAGATGTCATTACTATTTACAATAAACTACTGTACAAAATATGTAAGTAGATCTATCGAAAAGTATACTCTGATACTCACTTAAAACATTAAAAACAAATTTGCCTTGTATGAGGTGTGTATAAGGGATAAATACTGCTCATATTTGCTCAGGCTTAGTTTATTAAACATTCTGTTTGTGCTGTAACCATGCAGGACTAAGGAAAAAGAAGAAGGGGGAGGGAAAGAAAAGGAAAGGGAAAAATATCCTTGATTCAGCACGTGAGAATCCATTGTCCATTCTGAAGAAGCTGCAGTAGTCTGGGTTTGTTCAAAGTCTGCAAACAAGGTTCCTCATTGTGTACTTTTTGGTCTGACTTGTTTGAAAGCAGTTTTGTGGTTTAGGAGGATTCCTGTTGGTTTGCAGCTTTGCAGCCTTCGTGTTTTACCTTGTTTTACCGGTAGTTGTTAGCAGTTGACTAACAGTTGAGTTAATGGCAACTGGCAGCACTGCTATGGACACTGACTTAACTTCACTGATAGCAGGTCTATCAGCTAGACTGGATGACATGAACTCGAGGATGGATACGATTCAAGCTTCCTTCCATGCACTGAGAAATGGTCCGAGCCGGAATGGTTTGACAATAGAGCACAGCCAGGGCCCAAATGAAGATTGGATCCCAGCAGCCTAACCCTCGGACTATGTCACCTGCCGATGTTCTTGGCACAGGAATGAGCCAAGGACCTGGATTACAGCTTTCGGTTTAAGTCCGAGTGGCCTGGAAGCAATAAGACGGACTGGTCGCTGCAGTGGCCAAACAACTGCTCGGAATGGAGCAGTTGCTGGTTCCAGTAATGACAATATACCTACAGGGTCTAATAATAGAATTCCAGACCTCGGTGGCTGGCTTTTGACACTACTAACTTGCTTTTCACCGAGCAAGGAATAAATACAGGTACTGTTGCAAATAATGATGGCTTATGCTTATCAGAAAAGCTTAAGATTTTTGACTCTAAATTATTAAAATTAAAAAAACTGCAGCTTGAGTCTGCTTACTTCAAGCAATGCATTAATGAAAATATTGTACCAAAGGAATAATTTTACGCCTTCTGGTTTAATTTCAGACCATGACTTCTTGATTGACCTGGAGGCTCTTTTTCAAAAACATGGTGCTGAGTTAATGAATGTTATTATTAAGCACTATGGTGCAAATGTTGATGTTGTATTAAAAGAAATTAATGATTTAGACAATGAAATTAAGCAACATTTAGATTTTAATAGATACCAGTTCGACACGGACGGATTTTGTCCAGTATTGATACTCTGCTACTTAAACTAAAGGGAAACAAGAGTAAAAAACTGAGTAGGGACAGAGAGGCTTATGGTAAAAATGCTGCTTACCCTAACCTTAAAGGGACCAGACATGTTCGTATAAGTAGTAATAATGAATATCCGGTCCAAACACTAGGTGAGGATGAGGACGGGGTAGAAGACCTTGATGAAGAAGACTCTGGGAATGTTCATGCCACCCCAACACCTAGAAGGAGTAACAGAATTAAGGGCTTTGCTAAAGATAAGGGAAGCCACGAGAGAAGTGACAAAGGTTACAATGACAACAGGGGCACAACACTTACAATGCAGGGAATAGTAACAACAAAAATTTTGCAAGAAGTCTTACAGGAACAGAACGAAGTAACAAACTTGCCCTTGCTTGACCCCATACCTAACTTCTTGGTGGCAGATAGTTCTAGTATAGTCGACGCTGATGCCTCTAGCTCACCTTCTTATGGTGGGCCCCCTGTCATTCTCACTAACACGAATGGCGACTTTACCATTTACAATTTTTCTGACATTATTTTGGACCAACAATTGATAGAATTGTTAGCTTTTGGTAACACTTTTGTTCCAACTTCCTATGGGAATGTTGCTAAAGAAATTATTGAACTAAAGTGTTTTGTAAGAAAAATGAATCTTAAGTTACTGTTCAATCATGAAACAGAGGCTGTGAATCATGGTGAAGTAATCCCCAATGTAGGATTTCCAAAACTGTCCAGTGTTTTAATCCTCCATTACATTCTACGTTGGAATTGTTTGAGAACATGTGTGAATTTGATTTTAGATTTTTGGGTAACAAATATAATGAATACAATAGGCCTACAACTCCCAATATTTCTAAAGAACAACGCTTATTACTGGATGAACTTAGTCAGTTACCTATACGGGTGTTAAAACCGGACAAGGGAGGAGGCTTGGTGATTTTTCATGATGTCACCTATAATGAGAAAATGACTTCCCTCCTTGATAGTGATGCCTACACAAAAGCTTCAAGAAATGAAGTCAACGGTACCACACAAAGGATCAGGGATATTTTAGGACCTTTTCTTAACGGGAAAATTGATATCAAGACATATAATTATATTGACAACATGTCTTCTAAGATCCCGTTATGTTTGGGATCCCTAAAATCCATAAAAGTGTTACTGACCCCCCTATGAGAGCTTTAATTGACAGTAGATCCTCTATTACTTACCCATGTTCCAAACTAATCACACACATCTTGGACAAATACGTTAAGTACATCCCAAGTGTGTGTAAGGACTCATGGACATTTTTGGACAACATAAACAAACTGCCATTCAATGAAGATGACAACTTGTTAACTATTGATGTCATTGACCTCTATACGTGCATACCGCACTTAGAGGCGTTGAATGGACAGGGTCAATGTTACAAAATTTTGGGGCCCAGATTGGAGGTCGAACTGGTTATGGAATTACTTGAAATAGTACTAACCAGTAACTACTTCCTATTTGACGGTGACTTCTATTTACAGAAACGGGGTGGCGATGGGCTCCCCATGTGGAGCAGGTGTGGCAAACTATGTAATGGGGTACTGGGAAGCAAACATCTTGGCTGATCTCCCTGGTATTATGGCCCCTGTTACCTTCTACACCCGCTACCTTGACGACATGTTCCTCCTGTTCAGGTGGTCAGAATTGGAAGCGAAAAACTTAGTGGATAATATCAGTAATTCCACTGAGTTCCTGAAGTTCACTTTTAAATTTTCTACCACCGAGCTGGATTATTTAGATGTCAAACTTACGAAGGATATTTGTCATCAGTGCTTCAGGTCCACCGTCTTTAGAAAGTTACATACTGCAATTCTTTCCTGCACTTCACCAGCTTTCACCCTCACAAACAGAAAAGATCTATAGTGAAGGGACAGCTGGTGAGGGCAGGAAGAATGGTGGATTTTGTTAAGGAATGTTCATTTCTGAAGGAAATGTTCACTAACCGTGGCTATCCTGAGAAAATGGTTTGTGAACTTATTGAGGAAGTTACTCTTAAAAGAACTAGAGGCTTCTACACCCCTTTATTGACTAAACAAAAGGTCTCCTCCAGTGTAGTTAGTAGTTTCACAGATGAGGTGCCTATAAGTGGTCTAATAGGTAGCAATGTTGACCGCAGAGAATCAAACACAGATTTATCTTTGAGCTCACTATTTTTAGTACTAATTCAGAAGCAATTCTGGACATCATCCGTAAGAATTGGAGGTTGATATCCTCAAACCCATCACTAGCAGGAAAATTGGGAGACGAACCCAGTTTTATTTTTAAACGATCTAAAAATTTGAAGGAACTATTACAAAGGGATATCCAACAGCATAGTTTTTATAAAAGGAAAGGAATGTCCAGATGTGGATTCTGTAACTTCTGTAACAATGTCCGAACAGGGGAGACATTCCTTGTTAGGGACAGGAAGTTTGTCATCAAGCATGCACTTAATTGTGAGAGCAAATCAGTTATATACATTGCTATGTGCAACTGCTGCTCTGGGTTCTACATCGGAAAAACCGACAGGAGACTGCGAGATAGGATGTATGAGCACTTGTATGCAATTAGGACATGTAAAGATGACAACGCAAACATATTGCATTGTTCCCAGGACATAGTTTTAGCTTTATGGCTATAGACCATGTACCCTTAAAAATCAGAGGGGCCGGTATCTTTAATACTAGAAAATTGTGAGCTGGATTGGCAGTTGCGCTTGGACGCTTTCTGTCTCCCTGGCCTTAACACTAACTGCAACATTGCCCCAGTTCTTAAATTAAAAAGTTATTTTAGGTAAAACCTACTGTTACTATATAGTTTTCTCTGACTTTAGGTCTGACCCGTATATCAGGCAACACATATTGGATGACTTGGCAGTCTTGTTTGTTTTCAACACCTTGCACTAACACATTGGGTCTAGCTAGTTGACTTGACCGTCTACTATTCAGGGCTTGCTTAACCTAACAGTCAGGTTTATAACCTAGTCTTAGTGGTCTTAGTAGGAAGACACAATGGATTCTCACGTGCTGAATCTTTGACGTGTTTTCCGCAGGGCAAAGGATATTTTTCCCTTTCCTTTTCTTTCCCCTCCCCCCCCTTCTTCTTTTTTCCTTAGTCCTGCATGGTTACAGCACAAACAGAATGTTTAATAAACTAAGCCTGAGCAAATATGAGCAGTATTTATCCCTTATACACACCTCATACAAGGCAAATTTGTTTTTAATGTTTTAAGTGAGTATCAGAGTATACTTTTCGATAGATCTACTTACATATTTTGTACAGTAGTTTATTGTAAATAGTAATGACATCTGTTTTTTGTCATCTATATTATTGTTAAGTCGCTGAGATCTTTTTTCATATAATTGAATCCATTTCTTATTGTTGTGTGCTACTTTTAAAAATGATTCTAAATGTGGGATGCCTTTAACTTTTTAGCACTTTGTATGTGTTTTTAAATACAACTGTTCGGTAACAGGAAACAGGAATATGTCATTTCCTGATGTAGTATTTTTAAAGTGAGTGTTTTTTGTCTAACTTGTTTCTCTGAAGAAGCTGCAGTAGTCTGTCTTTGGTTTGTTCAAAATAAAAGGCGAAGCTTTTTGACTCGGAGGCGTTTCTGTCTGCAAACAAGGTTCCTCATTGTGTACTTTTTGGTCTGACTTGTTTGAAAGCAGTTTAAGAAGTATTTGTATTTTATTTGAATATGACCACCCCATTTTTCAAGCTTATTTTTTCTTATATTTTTTCTTATAACACTTCTCATATACCTTATCTAGATGTGCTTATTAGTAAAGATAGAGAAAATCAAAGATTAGTGAGCAATATTTATAGACACCAACTTATTCAAATAGCTTGCTTCATTATTCAAGTTGTCATCTAGAACATCATAAGAAAGTCATAGTTAAGAGACAATCTTAGATTAGCCTGTATGGTGTCAGAGGATGACGTATTCTTACTAGAAGAGCAGAAACTGCATTCCATATTTTCTACTAGAGAATATCCAATACAGGTGATTATGGCCATTTTTGATGAGGTGGTAAGAAAAAAGAAGGAGTGTTTTTTACCAACCTTTGTTGAAAAAGAATAGTCTTAGTATATGTATTCCTGGCACTGCAAATTCTAAAGGTGATTTTTCTAATGCATTTATTACTGAATATAATGACGTCCATGAAAGTATTATGCAGATACTTGGGAAAAATTGGAGTATATTCTCGTGTTTTGAGAGTATAGTTGATATAATTGGTGAAACTCCAAATATAGTTTAGAAGAAGGCTAAATCTTTCAAGCAGTATTTTTATAGATCAGATGGTGATTTTTTTCTATACAATAAATAAAAAAGTGGCATGTTTAAATGTGGCTTTTGCCCACAATGAAAATATATATTGAAGAAAGATAAAGTGATAATTAACAATATTAGTAAAAAATCAAGCTGTCACTCTAACTGTAATTCAGTTGGAGTTATTTATAGAGCTGAAAGCTGAGCTTTCTGGTGCTGAAATGTTTGCTGCCACCTTCCTCTTCTACTTCAGGAGCTCAACCCCCTGCTAACTCAACCAGAGTCTCTTTTGAGGTGAACAACTCATGCAAGCAGTCCCCACCAGCTCTCTGAAGGCTGATTCTTCTTTGGAGCCTCTGCAAAAGATTCAGCAAGTATTAGGTCTGACCTCTTTGGATCGAAAATGAAGCACTCTGATCCCATGCCCTCAAATCCAACTACTGTTCATTCCTAGTCTCCAAGAACCCAATATCCAGGGTTCACCAAAGAACCTGTTTCTCCTCAGCTCCATTCCCCTTTTTTCAGGAGACTCCAAGGACAGAGTCTCAGTCCTAGTACACTATGTCTTCCATTAGGTCCTCCAGCAGCTTTTCAGAAGCTGAGGTGGATAGGAGGATGAGGAAGTTCCTCAAAACTCAGATTTAGACTGGGGTTATTCCAGCTATGTCTCCCATCCTATATGGGTTTCTGAGACTCCTTTTCAGATAAATCCTTTCAGCACTCTTGAAAAGTTGCCCAATTGTCCACATCTAGAAGCAGTCATGGGGTGCTTGTGTTTGCATCCAGATGGGCATCAATAAGAAAAGATTCCTGGGTGCTAAAAATTATATCTGGAGGCTATTTCATACCATTTTCCCAGATTCTCCCAACCAAAAAAAAGGGCTTCCAGTCATCCCACCCAGTCAAAGAGAGGCTGCATCCCAGGAAATTCAAAAGTTGTTAGACAAAAGAGTCATCCTGGAGGTCCCGCCAGACCAGAAAGGATTTAGAACATACTCAAAGTCCTTTTTAGTACCAAAGAAAAGTGGGACTTGAGACTACATTGTGGATCTAAGCAAGCTGAATCAATTTGTAAAGAAGTCAAAGTTCTGAATAGTCAGGGTTCAGTCCATTCTGCCATTTCTTTGCAAGGACAATTGGATGTGCTCCATCAGTCTTCAGGATGCATGCTATCAAGATGAAAAGATGATCCCTAAGATTTCTACACTTTCAGCTGGGGCCAGTCACTACCAGTTCATATATATGCCCTTTGATCTCACCACAGCCCCCAGGGTATTTATCAAATGTATGGCAGTGGTAACAGCTCACTTGAGACTGCTGGTAATGTGAGCATTTCTGTATCTAGACAACTGGCTCTTCACCACCCTAACCAAGCATTTCCTAGAGGAGTCCAGGGACTACTTGCTCCAGTTATACCAATCACTAGGCATCTCTGTCAAAACCCACAAATCTCACCTTCTACCTGTTCAGAGCTTGGAGTTCACAGGTGCCCAGATGCACACACGTTAAGTCAGATAGCCTCTCTTCCACCACATCATATAATGATAACCAGGTTTGAGGTGGAATAAATTATTGCACACCCTTCTCCTTGGTCAGACTTGTTCTTCAGGCCCTAGGATCAGTGAAAGAGGCCATAACCTTAGTTCCTATGGCCCAGTTTTATATCCACATTCAACAACGGATACTAGCTGTTCAGTGGTCAGTTCTGTGCCACCCTCTGTTTTTTCCAGTCACCTTCATTTGGGTTTGCAAGAAAGTGTGACAATGGGCAATCTCATCCAACCGCTTTCTTTTGGCAACACACATACCGGGGAAGTCCAACATTTTAACAGGCAGACTCAGCAGATCTTCTCATGCTTCATGAGTGGTCTCTCAATCAGTCAGTGGCAGAGAGGATTTTCTGTCATTGGTGCCAACCTTGCTGCAACCTCTTTGCTTCTCCCCACAACAACAAAAGCAGCAGTTTCTTTACCCTAACCCCCCAACCTCAGGTGGCATCACCAAGAGATGCTCTAACACATGTTTTGCCCTCCAGTTTCTTTTCTGCTTATCCAGCCATTACTTCTAATTTTGAAATTCTTACAGAAAGCACTTCAGTTGAAGAACACCGTTATCCTTATTGCTTCCTTTTGGCCTTGCCAAATGTGGTTTCCCCTTCATTTGGTCTCATCTCCATTATTCACCATGGATACTGGACCCCAGTCCAGACCTTCTCTTGCATCTTTCTGGGATGGATCTTCCCAGTATTCCAGGCTGTAAATTGCCCACATGGTTTCTCCAATTCCACTGATAGCTAGACAGCCCAGACTTTCCTCCCCAGTCCAACAAATACTTCTGTCTTCCCAGAAGGCCTATATGAGGAAGATCTATGAAAGTTAATGGAAGATATTCTCTATTAGGGTCTTAAGAGGGAATGGGACCCTTTCCGCTGCTCGTGTATCTGTGGTTCTAAAATTTTTAACATCTATTTTTCAGGAAAGTGCTGTTTTTTTCCCTAACAAATTGCAATTGGCAGCTATAAAATATTTCTTCATTAGCTTCTTCAGAGGTGTAAAGGCCTTTCTAGAAGGTACCTTCTTGCTTAGACTTCCAGTGAAGCACCGGTCACCCCCCTGGGATTTGACAGTTGCTCTGTAGGGATTAAACCAGAAACCCTTTAAACTATCAGCTAAGTCTGATTTAAATTTTTTGTCACGAAAAACAACTTTTCTTGGTAGCCATTATGTCTGCAAGATGAGTTTCTGAACTCTAAGCTCTCTCTTTCAAATCTCCTTATCTTATTTTCCACAAAGACAGAGTTACGCTACAAATCAATCCTTTTTTCCCCCAAGGAAGTGTCCAAAACAAATATCAATCAAGCCATTAACCTGGTTTTCTTCTTTCCCAGTTTTGCTAACAAAGGAGAGCACATGGATGGATTTCCAAAATAGCTGCACATTGAGTAACAGCTTAATTCGCGTCTATATTACCTTATCGAATGATGAAAAGAGCAAACCCTCTTTCTTCGATCCAAAATGGTCATAACCCCTAAAGAGCAAAGACATGGAACAACGATTTTTTTTCCAGGGAAAAAAAATGCTCCACAAAAAAAAAAAAAAAAAGTTCAAACATAAAATGAAATGGGGGGCTTCACCCCCCACACACCCAATGTGGGGCCTGTATCCCTAAACCCCCCCTACTTAAGTATACCAACTCCAAGATCACACAATAGTGGAGGAAATGGCAAAGTCCCAAAGACGGACCACTGATTTTTTTCCCTGGGAAAAAAAATTGATGGTCCGTGTCTTCGCTCTTTAGGGGTTTTGACCTTTTCAGATCGATGAAAGAGCATTCACTCTTTTCATTGTTTGATAAGGTGATATAGACCCTTAATTCTAGCTCTTCCAGTGTGAAAACAGAGACTCAGTAGAGAAGGCCAGTGGACTTTAAAGTTTCTGGGTAAATTTCAGTAACTGACTAGTAAGTGCACTGCCTGGATACCAGATGGAAAAAATAAAGAGGACCTGAAAAAAAAATCCGCTACAAAATGTGAGGAAAATACACTGACTGGAAAAAGTACTGCAGCTGTTCAGTAAAATGCAGTGCAAGCACCAGGCATGACATCCAGTAACCTAGATGAAAGGATAAAACAACAACGCACAGACCTTGTTAAAATAATTGAAACGCTGATGGAATATATCAACTCAAAATACAAAAGGTTGGAAAAAATGGAAGATGCTTTAAACAGATATTCAGATGAGGTAAAAAAAACTGCAAAAATCAGAAGTCAAAATGAAGAAAAGGCTGGTTGAATACAAGAATGCTCAAGAAGAGATATTTCAAATATCAGACACTTACTACACGAGCTGAGAAACAAAAGTGGGAAAGGCGAGAAGCACTCCTCAAGGAAGGACTGTACATCTCCAAAGAGGGAAAACCAATATTGCCATCTAATTTATTTAAATATGCAGCTTTGTTGAGCCATGGGCAATGCCATGTCTCAACAGGGGGGATGGTACAGTTAGTCAACCAGGTATTCACTGCATACGGATTTAAAAATTATACTAAAACATCTTTTTGCAGTTTTCTGTTTCAGGTAAAGAGTTGAATCAACTGTTGGAAGCGACAGTAGTCCCAGAAAACTGAATCTGGATAAAGACTACAAAACGTAAACATTGGAGTTTGCCAAAGTGGGAGGGACCATACCAGGTCCTCTTGTCAACACCCACGGCAGTCAAGATTGATGAAAAATCCTCTTGGATCCATTTGATACACTGTAAACTTTGAAAAAACTTTGAGCTAGATAAAAATCTTGCTGTTCCACAAAAAGACTAAACATGACAAAATCTAGAACAAACAGGAATGCAGAACAACCCCAGAAGTATTGCATGGTTATCCTGTTGATTGTACTGATGACAATAATCTTTTTGCTGTGGCCTACCCTTTTTTCGGCCACATCAGCTGAATTGAATAAACGTGATGAGTCACCCATAGACTGGCACACGAACTTTATCAGGCGATTACACGTGTGTATGCTGAGACTTTTAATGTTTCAAATTGCTGGATTCGTACAGCCATACCAACAGCATATGGGGGGTTATTAATGACTGCGGTCCCCCTAGGGGTCAATGAGACCTGGGAAGACTTGGGTTATGAGACTGTACATTATAAATGTTATACCAAAGCAAACAAAATGGGTACAGTTTGTAATTCAAATTATGACTCATTTCTTGAGTCCATGCAAAAGACTGTTAAGAATATACATCATAATCCTATTCTTTTTAAGCAGCTGTCTTAGATAGGAAAATGTTTCATGCAGGGCAGCCATATCTCAGTAAAGTAACTACTAAGGTAGAGGATTGTTATTTTGTGTGTAATAAGAAAGCATATAAATGGTTACCTGAGAATTGGTCCAGCAGTTGTTTTTTGGGGTACCTGGTTCTGGCCATGCGACACACTGCAGTTTTGCCTCAGGGAAATATTTGAAACACCCGAGATGTAGCCAAGAAACCTGTCAGAAAGCCAGAGAATCCAGTGGGACGAATCGAGGCAGGCTGGAAGGACCATCATACCATGGGTACCAAGCTGATGCACATGGACTTGAGTGATGCTGTCATATCGTGGGCAGGCATATTACCAGCATATGGAGTGGAAAAATTGATTTGGGAGCTGTAAAAACTGTCCAAACTTCTCGAAGTAACGAGTAATGCAACTTTTTCTGCTCTTGAATTGATAACTGATGAACTGAATGCTATGAGAACTCTAGTACTCCAAAATCGTATGGCTCTCAACTTCACCCTAGCGGCGAGAGGTGGTGCACTTTAATCAAAAAAGAATGTTGTACCAGCACGAGATTAACGACCACCTTGAGGTGATACAGCAAGTGTCAACTATGACCAAACCAGGCCCCAACCCACTGACGGACTTTTTCCAGAATCTGTTTGGGGGGTGGGGTACCTTCATAATAAACATATTAATAGCTGTCTGTGTGGGAATACTCCTGTTGGCAGTGTGTGCATTGTGGCATACCCTGCATGAAAAAAACTGATTAAAGAATTGATAGACATGTCAGTATCTGAAACCTTTTATCAAAACACTGAAGTTGATAAATCACTGGAAAATGAAATGTTTTCAGAAACTTAAACTATATGACTTAACTAACCGCAAGTCCCAAGTGGAAGAGGTTAGGAGAAGAAATAAAAATCGTTTATACTTCTGAGAATAGAATAAAAAGTATTAACAGGGGGGAAAATGTTAGAAAAATATGTATTAATGTATATGTTTAGTGCTTATTGAGAAGCAAGAATGGATTAATGCATTTTATTCTATTAATGAGATGACAAGAAAAATGAATTCATATGAAACTGCAAAAAGCTTTTGGAAACTGCAGTGTGCCTTTTGCAAGTTGGCCTCTGACCCCAGCAGCTGCTAGCTCAGCAAGAATTAATGTTTATGCTTTTCACAAGTGATTATCTGCTGGGTCAGGAAATTAAATGTATGAAATAATGAGAATCTTCTGCTCTTTCCTGCATGAGCGATCGACCTTGTATATGTTACTAGATAATGCACCAGATGCAAGGAAGAAGTGATAACATGTAACAAGAGAAATGTATTGAGAACTGTATCTACTATTATGTTCAAATTAGCTTAGAACCTTGAATAACAACTTCTGTAAAAGGGTTAACACATTTACTCTGCTACAGGCTGGAAAATAATTGCATGTACTTTCTGACTTTGCTTCTTGTCAGCTCAGTGAATGACCTTGTTCATACACTGAGAAACAGATGATTTTGCTAACGTTAGGAAAAGGAACAATACAGTATTCTGAAATGATTACTAGACTTAAGCAAATAACCTTGTTCATACTGCAGCTGTAGATAAGATTATAGGCTGAAATCAGAATATGCTTTATGCTCAAAGCAGGAAAGAATCACTAATTGCAACACTGAAATATGAGTGAATTGTTACAGACCAGCAGTTAGCGAGGCCACGTTGATATCTTGGGAAATTTTCACATGGGAAGTTTATACTTGCTATATTAGCAGAAAAACTTAGTAAACACCTGGCTTAGAACAATGCTAAGAGTTGTATTTTATTACGTCAGCTTAGAGGGCAATGGCTTACAAAACAGTATAATAATGAAGTATCTCCTGTATAATGTCAGACAAACTTCTGAACTGCATTTTTGTCTCCTTGTACAAGAATAAAGGAACCTTAACTGAACCTTGGCTGCATTGATCTTTGATTTTTCCTTTGACAGGGACTAAAGCATATGCCTTACTTCATGTCATTAATTTTCTAAAGGGGTATCGGAAGAGGAGGGTGAAAGTTAAATAAGTAAAACAATTTTTTTTCTTAATAGAACTATTTTTATAGTGCATAATTTTCTTTGCATGCTATAAAGTAAAGTTTTTTCAGTTAATTTTAAGAGTAATGGGGACACTATTGTAAACAGCTGCTCCTGTTTATTTCCTTTTTTCTCCCTTCTGTCTTTTCCTTGTTCAGTTTTAAGAAATGTAGGCACTGTAATGTATTAAAAAAGAAGAGAAGTCTAGTTGAAAAAGGATAACAAAAGCAAAATGAATGTGCCTTTTCTCATTCTTGCATTGGGGAATTACTGGATTAAGGCCCTTAGCTTGACCTAGTAAAATGTTTTAAGAGAAAGCAGGTAAATGAAAAAGAATACTGAATTTGAAGCACCCACCAAGAGGAGAAAACGCTGAGAGAAGAAAGGAGCCACTTTTGAGATTTTAAGTATTTTTCTTCAGATTATTTGATAAGATTTCTGCATTGCCGCCTACTTTTTGGTGTTTTCCAGCTTGCTAAACTTGATATCTGTGTTAGGAACTGTATTTAGAACACATCTAGAGCCTGTTTACTGCATTTCCTGTGTTGCACTTATTTTAAAATCGTTTTTTTCTTAAAACTTGCATTTTACCTGTCTGTGGCCTAGCACTCAAGTGTGGGGTCATTTATTGCACTGTTCTAACTTGTTGCTACTTGTGTATCTCTGCTATCTTTAAACAAAACAAACAAAAAAATCTTGCTTTTTTCCCACTTTCTGAAATTATAAAAAAAAGTTCAGTTACAGATTTGCTGTTCTGAACTGTTTGTATGTTTCTTGGAGGCCATTGCTTGCTTGGGCTAAAGGGAAGTCTCTGTGTTCATCAGTGGCAGTGGTAAACACTGAACAGCCTGCCTGCCCCTGTGGGAGTGATTACTGCCTAGAAACTGTAGTTTTATTGGCCATTTTGGGTCAATTCCAAACTCCTTGATCCACCTCTCTTAAAACCCTCTTTTGCACGTTTTTGCACATAGAGCAGTGTCGGGCAGCACCGCTTAATCAGGTTTAAAGTATTCCCGGCTCCACAAAGTCTGCTCTTCACTTTTTCCCCTTAGAACTGTTCCAAATCTCAAAGTAAGCACTCTATTTTCCTTCTAAAACCCAGCAGTAGCTAGGATAAGTGTCTTATAAGTAAGCACTAATAAACTAAAGCACTACACCCTCTTATACTCCCTTTAAGTACTTGGCTCCCTATTGGTCCTTTTTGATAAAGTCAAAAATTAATTCCTTATACTATTCTGGCATGTCCAAAAGTCAGTTTCAGGTTTACTCTCCAGTCCAGCTGGTGAATATGGGAATCTTGAGGCAATGTTACAACTGCCTTATGTACACAGACCACCCTCTCCTCTTCCCAACAAGCTCAAATATATGTGAGAGATGCAACTATATAGCCAAACTGGAGGCTGAGCTCTCTCAACATAGTACTGGCACGGTCAGTCTGGAGGAGAAGGTAATCACACACACCACAAATCCAGTCTCACATAGACCTATCGCAACAGCAAACCAAACACATAAACACACTAAAACATACTCGGAGGCTCTAAATAAAAATCTTCCCAAGCAACAGAGACCTCCAAAGCAGACATCCAAGCAACTGCTACCCCACAACAATACCCACGTATCACATAGTTCACAAAGTCAGTGTGCCACACAGTCACAGCCCTTAAGGCTAAACAACACACCTAATACACTTGTAATAGGTGACTCTATTGTCAGACAAACTGACGTCCCTCTCACCAGGCTGAACAAGGAGAAGGTCACTGTAAGCTGCCTGTCGGGTGCCAGGATCCACCACATAACACAAGCACTCAGGTCACTCCAAAGCAAGTACAAATATGACTCTGTCATTGTCCATGCTGGTGTGAATGACCTGAGACCTACCTCCATGGATTACATGAAAAGAGACATAGAGGAGCTCTCTGATCATGTGGCCCAGGCCGGTATGACCCTGACCTTGAGTAGCATCTTACCCTCACCAAGAATGATACCACAGTATAAAGACAAAATGATCAATTTCAACAATTGGCTAAAGTATTGGTGTCACTCAAAGGGGATCCAGTGTCTGTCAGCCTGGGATGACATGCTTGACAAGCCACGTTGCTTCGCTAGGGATGGCTTGCACCTGTCACCCCTGGGTTTTCAAATACTGGCCAAGGCTCTTGCCACCCCCATAGTGCCTTTTTTAGGCAAGGCTCAAAAGACAAACCTACCTCCTTAGACAACACAAAGAAAAAGAAACTAAAGGTAATGCTGCTCAACGCCAGAAGTCTAAACCTCAAGATGCATGCACTTGAGGCTCTCCTCAGTATGGAGAATATCAATATCTGTGCAGTAAGAGAAACCTGGTTCAAGGCTCCTGATAGCACCCCAGCACTACCAGGCTATACCTCATACCATGCTTTTCGGCCCAAAAACTCGGACCGAACCACAAGAGGAGGGGGAGTATCCATATTCATCAAAGATACCCATACCTCCAGGCTAGTGGCACTGCACGAAGCATCTGAGACCATCCATGTGCAACTAACAGTGGGCAAAACTGCCTTCCAGTTTGTAGCCTGCTACAGACCACCCTCCCAAACTCAGGAACCCCACTCGGCTTTCCTGAAGACACTGGAGAATATGAAGGTCTCTCCAAACACCATTTTATTGAGTGACTTTAACTACCCAAACATAGACTGGGAGCACTACTCAAGCCCCAACACCCTAGCCCAATGGTTCCTAGAATTTATAAACACAAATGCTATGGAACAACTGGTCACCACTCACAAGAGGGGAAAACATATTGGACCTGATCATCACCAACATGAGGACTCTATGTTCCATACCAGAGTTATACCCCTCATTGGTAAGATCTGACCATAAATTAATTACTATGGACATCCATATCCCATCCCCACCCCCAGCAAAGGAAACCACAGTCAAAAACTTCTCAAAAGCAAACTTCCCACTTCTCAAAACCGAGGTGGAATCCTTCAAAGCCCCAGGGCCAGTGGAAAATATGGTCCAAACCACAGAATCCTTTACAAACGCATTCTATGGATACCTACAGGAATACATGGATCGTGCTATCCCAAATAAAACCAAGACACACTCCTCCAAAGGCAGTAGACCTGTCTGGTGGACCCCAGCCATAAATAAGCTGTACAACAGAAGGAGGAAGCTACTACATGATAGAGCAAAATCCCTGAAAGGGAAGGTAACTCTGATCAGTACTAGCAAGAAACTACGATCCCTCATAAAATCAAAGGCTAGCTTCGAAAGCAAAATTGCACAAGACGCTAAAGATAATCACAAGGCTTTCTTTAGTTATGTCAGAAACCTGGGTGGAAACTCCCAGATATGCTCTGAGTTAGTGCAAAATGACAAAAAAAAACACTGAACCCACAGACATTGCCAACATCCTGGCAGACAGGTTCAGTGCAAACTCCCCCCCTCCCCCCCAAATGATCAAATGACTATCCCAACAGAGTGTAGCCTTCCTGACATCTCAGATGCACAGGTGAGAGCTGCTCTCTCCAAAGCAAAAAACATAGCATCAATGGGACCGGACGATATCCCGGGCTGCATTTTACATGAGCACCAAGAAGAACTGAACCCTCACTTAAAATCACTGTTCAGTCTCAGCCTTACAACAGGATATATACCCAAAGAATGGCATACAGCAACAGTGGCCCCACTCCATAAAGGTGGTGCCACAACGGACCCCGGAAACTATCGCCCTATAAGTCTAACTAGCCTGGTCTGCAAAGCTATGGAGGGTATCATCATGGAACTCATAAACAAAGACATTGGGAACCTCCAAACACTGGATCCTACCCAATTCGGCTTTGGTAAGGGCAGATCTTGCCTCTTGATCCTGGTCAATTTCTTTGAAACAGTCAACAAGGCCATAGATAAAGGGAAGGTAGTCCACACAGCCTACCATGACCTTGCAAAAGCCTTCGACACAATACCCCACTTGGGCATCATAAATAAGCTCACCAGCTTAAATATCAACCCCTATGTCACAAGATGGGTTGCAAACTGGCTTAGGGATAGAACCCACATAGTCAGAATTGCAGGTGCCATGTCAGACTCTAAACCAGTTACAAGTAGCATCCCACAAGGCTCAGTCCTGGGACCTCTCTTGTTCGGTATATATTTCTCTGAGGTACAGGCTAACACAGGAGGACTATGGCTGACAAAGTTTGCAGATGACTGCAAACTGGGGGCCATAATCAACTCACCGGATGACACAAGCATCCTCCAAAAAGATCTCACAGAGATGGATAACTGGTGCCAGAGCCATGGCCTAAAGCTAAATGCCAAAAAGTGCATAGTCATCCCCTTTGGGAAAAACAAAGTGCCCACAAATTACCACATAGGTGGTAATCCATTAAGTACGGAAGAAGTAATTAGGTATTTGGGGACCCAAGTAGATTGCAATCTCTCCTTTGACAATCACATTGCCAAAGTGGTTAGAAAGACATTCTATACAGTCCACCTTATCACGAAGGGGTTCACATCTAGATCAAGAGAGGTCATTGTGCCCCTCTACTCATCACTCATCAGGCCCATAATTGAATACAATGCCCCATTTGGGATGTACCTTACCCGACACCTGCTACAACTAGGAAGACCCCAAAAGTACCTCACCAAGAGGATCAAGGGCTCAGATGCCCTACGCAGTTAGGCTAAAGAAACTCCAGCTCTACTCAGTTGCTTACCACTTACTCAGAGGCGTTCTGTGCCTGACGTATAAAGCCATGTCCAACCCCAGAATTAATGGACATGCTCCACCTCAAGAAATCCAAATCCATCAGAATTACATGCTCCAGTGACTTAAACCTCAGCACAGAAATAAATAGAACATGCTGGAGGGACAGATTCATATCCCCGAGGCTCCCCTCACTCTGGAACAAAATCCCAATCCATGTCAGACAGAGCCCCTCAATTACCCTCTTCAAGAAGAATCTTGACGTTTGGATGGGAGATCGTAAATTTACCCCTGGGATCTCTTCTGTGTCACTGCTAGACAGAGGCATGATAAACTAACCTTAAATGGGCTATCTTCTGTGACCTACTATACAGAGGCACAGTCAACTAATCTAAGAAGGGTGGTGAAAGCCAAACACACTCTGGCTAAGCTTGTAAATGCCCTAGGGCAGATAGCCTAGTATCAACCTATGAACCTATAATATTATAAGGTTGGCTTTTTCTCTATCAAATAAATGTCTGCTTGGTAGCAATTCTGTATCTGGTCATCTTGTCTCCATGGAAACAACTTGATAAAAGAGAAATTGGCTAGTAGATAATGTTCTCTGAAAATATGCAGATATTTTCCCAGCTGGGAGGCCTATAAAGATAAAGCAAAACCAGACAGCACTTAGTAGAATTAGTAGCAATTTTGTATCATGTCCTCATGTCTCCATGTAGACAATATGATAAAAAGAAATTGGCAAAGAGATAATGTTTGCTGAAAGCATTCAAATGTCTTACCAGCTGGGAGAGCTATAAAGATAAAACAATACCAGGCATTGCTTAGTAGAAGCACAGGCTGCACCATGCATCTTAGCATTTATAACATTTCTTTTAGGTTAATTCAAATCTGTGAGTGTGGCTGTCAGTTTTGGACATTTGTTTCTATTAAGAGGATAAAACTTCCATATTTGAATATGTACATAGTTTTGTGGGTTAGTATTAAGTTAATAGGTTTAGGGGTGTATCGGTGTGATTTTTTTTGAGGGCTTCCAATAAAACAAAAAGTTTTGTAAGATGTGACATAGGCCGAAATGGATATGACAAGAAACAGCTGTATAAAGGATAAACCTGCAAAACAGTATATGCATGTAACACAAAAGTTGAAACTAGACATTAACAAAAAAATTATGTTATACTTAAAAGGTGGGAATAATAATATTTTAATACAGTGATGCTTTCTGTAATATCTTTAAATGTCAATGGTCTCAGAGATAAATGCAAAAAAAAGTAGTGAACTATATTTAAAAAATGCAATTGTAAATAGATGTGCTACGGAAGACAGACATGGAAAGAAATGAACATGTGAATTTGATAAAGGAAGGTTTTCAGGATAGTTATTCAGCAAAATACTAGGACAAAGGAAAAGAGGAGTACCTGTATTAATTGCAAGAGGAGCTCTGAAAGTGATAGAAGAGAATAAAAAAGATAATAATGGTAGATTTGTAAGGGGCTACTGGCATGGGAGGAGGATTGCATTGGCATGTATTTATATTCTCCCTAAAACTGCTATAATGAAGCTTAAGAAAATTAAAATAATCAGCTTTCAGAAAGGAATATTACTTATAGATGGGGACTGTAATTTTATTTGCAACAGTGAAGATGTGTCTGGGAGCCCCAGAAGGGAAAGTATAACAAAGGAGGGTAGCACTTTGAAGAAATTTATGAAAATATTTGGCATGGAAGTTGTGAATTCAGTACTAGGAGTTTGGAGTAAATGTACATATTATTCCCCAAGATACAAAAACTGGGCTAGCCTAGACAGAATTTACATTTCACAGGAACATGTGCATTTAACTGATATACTAGCCCTTTCCCACCTATCTGTTGAAAAGAGAGTAATTTACAGAATGGGCAGTTGAAAATATTCAGGATCTATTAGAGAAGATAGACATTTCTTCAGAAAATTTAGCTAGGGAGTGGGATAAAATTAAAGTGGAGTTTAAAAATAGAATGCAAATAAAAAAAGGAGATATGGTTAAGAAGTAACAAGAATTATTTAGAGGGACTGACAAATGTTAAAGTATTGCAGAATAGGGGGAATCTCATAGATCAAGAAGAGGAGCAACTGCAGAATGCTAAACAGAAAATAAGGGATTACCTCGATAATATGCATGAGTTTATAAAGATTGCTGTTAAGTAACTGTTTTCTGATAACTCTAGAGCACAAACATTTTTAGTGCAATGACTCTGGCAACAAAAAGTAGAAAGGGCTGTTGCCAAACTTAGAGAGCCTATAACAAGGACGATAACAAGAGACCCTATAGAGGTATTAGAAATATTTCAGAAGTTCTATGAAAGTCTGTATAAAGCAGAGAAATATGAAAATCAAGAAAAGGTACAAATGGAAATTTTTATGAAGAATTAAATATGCCAAGGTTAGAGGTAGATGAGGCTCAATTATTAACGATTTGGAGAGGAGGAGATGAAATAAAAATGGTGATGTATAATCAATCTACAAGAAAGTCCCCATGAATAGATGGTATTCCAGTGGCAGCTTGGAAGCTAGGAGAAAAAAAATGATGAAGATATAGAAAGTTTTGTTTAACAATATTTTAAGAAAAGGAGAAGTTCCAACATCCTGGAAGAAAGCATGGTAGCTGTAATACCTAAAGAGGGTAAAGATCCATCAGATCCAGCTTCATACAGGCCCATTTCAATACTAAACCAAGATTACAAAGTGTTTGTCTATAATGGCTAAAAGAATGGCAAAATGTGGCACCAAAATTGAAAGACATGGATCAGTGTGCTTTTGTGGGGGGGGAGGCAAACATTTGACAACATTAACAGAACATTGATGATCCAGAGGAAGTAGAATATAAGAAAATATCACTGTTGGTTGGTCTTGATGCAGAGTAAGTATTTAATAGATTAAGCTGGGGGGTTTATGAGCAGGGCAGTGGAAGCATTTGTATTCCCTGCTAAGATTCCAAGGTTGAGTAGGAGGATATATGAGGGATCTAAGTCAAAAATAAAAGTGGGTTGGTTCCAGTCTGATCATTTCTGCTTGAGCACAGGATCCAGGCAGGGCTATACTCTTTCCCCTTTGTTATTTGCATTATATTTAAAACCACTGGCAAAGAAAATAAGGGACTCAGAAATTCAAGGATATGATTAGTTTGGTAGTCATGAAGAGCTATTTCCAGATGATATTATTTTATACCTGATAAAACCAGAAAAGGACATTACAGTACTGTGAAACATTTTGAGACAGTTTCAGATCTTTTCAGGATACAAAATTAATGAAGCTAAAGCAAAGTCAATAGTGATAAATTATTTACCCAGACATGAATTGGTTCAGCAATATCCATATTTATGGGGACATGATAAAATGAAGTATTGAGGAGCATGAATTAAAAATGATTTCAGTGTGGCAGCTAAGGATATGTGGGAAGAGACTAAACAAAATAATATAAAAACTGGGAAATTGGGAGAGCTGATATATGGATATGGGTAGTAAGAGATAAGCAGTTAAAATGTTTTAGTCCCTTTAGTCTTATACATTGGTCAGGCATCTTTTTATTAACCAGAGATGTTGTGGATAGCAATTAATAAAGAGCTGAAGGATTCTGTCTGGGAGGGGAAGATGGGAAGAGTCAATTGGGATAAGCTGATTCTTCCAGTAGAGCAATGGAGAGCGGGATTACCTGATTTGAAAGGGTATTTCAGAGATACACAATTCAGGCTCCTAGATATAGCACACGCAGAAACCTATAATTCAAAGGGAAAAGAGATGATGATGGAAAGGGGAAGCTCAAGAAACATGAAGAGACTGGGATTTTTTATGCAGATCTTTGAGAATAACAGTAATCAAACAGAATATTATATTCATAAAGTAGCAGAAAGTAGTCTAAGAACTAAGTGAACACGGGAATGGAGAAAGCAGATTCTGCTTATAGGAATGATTGTAATTAGGGATACAGACAATAGGCAAGAGGCAGATGGAATTTATTGGAGAAAACTGGCAAAGGAACCAAAGTACTGAGAGCAAATAGCTAGAGAGGGAAAGGTAATAGAATGGGAAGATGACAAAAATTAATTTGGACTTCAGGTTAGAGATTGCTTTTGCTGCCAAGGACTGATATCAGAGTACAGGCAAAGAAAAAGAAATGGGGGGTCCTAAATTAAAGATCAGCACTGGTAGAGTTTGAAGTAGAATCTAGAACAGAAGCTGCCATTAAAAAAAGAATAATTAGTAAAGCATATAAAGTATTGCACAATAACTATAAGAATCAATCAACAGAGTCATCAAAGGATTGGGAAGATAGACTGGATAAGCAATTCACAAAGAAATAATGGAGGGTTATATGTATGTATGTCTCCTAGATATCCAACAAAAATTAGAAGGTTTAGGAATTTTGCTTGGAAATGTTTACACAGATATTTTTATACCCGAAGTAGATGCTAGATAATTTTTCCTCAGATATATAGAAAATGCTAGGAAGCTGATGGGGAAGAAAGAGGTAATTGTGAACATATTTATGGGATTGTAATGAGTTGGCAGACATTAAAGATTCCCTGCATATTACTCTATCTAAGATACTGGGTGAGCAAACCGGTGTAAATAGGGGAATGCTTTTTTGAGCTATGATACAGAACTGGAATTGCCTAGACATAGTAAGGCCTTGCTGAGTCTAATTATGGTGGCTGCCAAAAAAAACAGTTACTAGAAAATGTAAATCAAAGTCTAAATCAACTGTACTAGAAGTAGTGAATATAGTAACAGAGATAAAACAACTGGAATTGGGATCTTTAGAAAAGGGTAAAAGCAAATGACATAGGAAACATGTGAATTGTTGGAACAATACATACAGGGGAGAAATGAGATTTAAAAGAAGCCAGAATCTGAATTAGCTATGTAATGCCTGACAATGATTGGGTGGATTATAAGTGATGTATATTGTTTGCAACTAGAATTGTGTCAGTATGGTTTGTGATGTAAAATGCTTACAACTAGAATTAAGTCAATGTGGTTTTGTTTTCATTTATATAAATGTAAGAATACCTATGTCATAAGTGATAATTTAATAAAGATGTTGCTTGTTAAAAAAAGAAAGGCGGGTACATGCTATACCTTTTAGATGTACCTAGGCAACTATGTTTTATCTCCACAGAGCAAAAAATTTCAAGAAGTCAGCACAGCTCTTTCTCTCCAACCAAATCGGGATCACCAGTTTCTAAAATTACCCTGGCCAAATGGATTACTGATTGCATTTCCTTTATTTTTACTCAGTAAGGTATGTCCCTAGACCTCCTAGAGCACATTTTACTAGGCCCATGGCTGCTGCTACTGCTTTTTGGTCTAGAACATCTGTTGATGACATTTGCACAGCAGCTACCTGGTCTAATCCTCATAACTTTATTGGTCATTACAAATTAGATTTGATATCCAGGAGCAGAGCTGCTTTGGGTTCTGCTGTACTGTATAACTCATTATTAAGTCCCATAGGGACTAATGTATTATACTTTAAAATATAAATGTAAATTGGAAATGTTTGCTTTAGGAAAGGACTTTTTTAATTACTTAATTGGTGAATTGTATATGTGTTTATCTGGACTGAAGGCTTATGATGTTGCTAAGCCATGGTGATTCATTGGAGGAGTGTTGGTGATTACTGCTGTGGCATATAAGGCAGGAAACTTGATCTAAGGTATAGCAGGTTGCTGGGGCATTATGGGTAGAGGGAGGAGCTCATGAGTTCAATCCGAGAGTTTCTTATATGTGGCCAAGTTGGATCTGAGGTGGGATCCAATACCCAATAGTTGAGGAAGAATAAAAATGGACAACCCTTACATAGTTATGGTGAGTACATAACTTAAGTTTATACTCAACATAACATATCTGTTCCAGCCTTGGCTTCATCTATGTTTTTTTGGAAAGGGCTGGATTCTAGAAGTATTCAAGAAGCTGCTGCATGGTCCTGTCTACATACTTTTACAAAGCGCTATAAGCTTGATTCCTTCTCTAGGTCCAGATCAAGCTTTGATAGGACCATTCTGTAGTGGCTCCTGTACTCTTCTCCTCCCTTCTCCTAAATGTAGTTAGCTGTTTTAAGTATGATGAACATAGTACAATGTGTAAGCTGAACTTACAGTAGATGTTCGAATGATCACTGTTGTAGTAGACAAACCCTCCCTGCATCCCTCCATCCCTCCTATTTTTGGTGTTTTTTATGACATGGTGTGAACATTTTTTTCCTAGCATTGTCCTTTCAGGGCTCATCTTCCCTTTCTCTACTAGTAGGAAATCTATAAAGGGCTTTGTGCCAACCTTGTATTTTAGTCTGCTGAGCTCAAGCTGCTTGACATTATGGGTACATAGAAGATACCATGTAGTTTGGAAGCTAGCTAGCTGTTATATCCTTGGCAAGATATAACACAAGTACCTAAGGCTCCTGCAGCAGTGATCATTTGAAGATCTACTGTTATGATAAGTTCAGCTTATACAACTATACTTTTGGGAGTTAGCTTTACAACACTCCCTTAACTCTTCAAGCTTCTTACATAGTGTCAGTGCAAAGCATAGTGGTAGACAAGCTGATACTAAGCAGACTCTCATAAGTGGAAATGGTGACGAGGTCTTGCAGGAGTTGATCCAGGTGTGGGGGGCACCTCAACTAGATCACTAAACAGATTATTTTCCAGGACTCCTTGAAAACAGGCCTGGAAAAATGAAACTCTCTTTCCCCTTGTCAGGGATGTTCCTATATGTATTTCCACCCTTTCCAATGATTTCCAGTGTAATTTGGTCATTTTGAAGATTCAGAGAGACTCTGACAGCACATTGTGGTGACTCCCTTCTCCTTCTCCTTCCCCTCCTCTGGCTCCTCTTCCACATCTTCATCAACAACCCACTTTT
The DNA here is from genome assembly GCF_019279795.1 of Protopterus annectens. Classification (NCBI taxonomy): domain Eukaryota; kingdom Metazoa; phylum Chordata; order Ceratodontiformes; family Protopteridae; genus Protopterus; species Protopterus annectens. The sequence continues at coordinate 43,647,911 of NC_056747.1, read as the reverse complement.
TCACATTTTCTACATGATGTCAGGTGTCATGTCAACTGTTATCTTACTCAGTTTAGTGCCACTCTCATACCTGTTTCCATGTTCATGACTGACAGTTACAGTTTTTTCTCTAATTTAGTCCACCCATCTCTTTGCTGGATGCCCTTGTTTCCATTCTCCTCCACCACCCTGGTCACCTCTTCCACTGTTTTCAATTCTATCTCAATTTTCAGTTTGTTCTGATTTCCTCCATTTGCTGCCATGACAACTGTCTTGTCAGTACTCAGTTTCATCCCATGTGCCTTCAGTTGTGCATTCCATTCTGCTATCATTTACTGAAGTTCTTGTTCAGAGTCTGTGTGTAAAATGACATCATCTGCATACAGGTGCTTTATTAATCTGTCCCTTCTAGCCTGTTTGTGAATGTAGTCCAACACCAGTATGAACAGCAATAGGCTCAGAGCTCAACCGTGATGCACACACACACTGTCTGTGGAAAACCTCCTCTGAGTCCAAACACTGTTCATACTTGTGTCAATGGGTCCCTTGTACATAGCCTGAGCTAATAGTGTCAGTGTTTCAGGGAATCTGAATGATCTCAGGAATGCCCATATCAGCTTTTTTGGGGGACTTTGTCATATGCTTTTTCCAAATCTGGCAATGCCCAGTTGGACTTTTTCTCATATTTAATGTCTTCTTAACTATCTGTCTCACTGGAAATATCAGGTAGGTTGTACTGCATCCTGATCTGAATCTAGACTGTATCTCCCATCTTACTTTATACTGCTTTGCGTATTCATTTACTAATCTAATCACATTCTCCAGAACTTTCATACAGTTTGATACATCTATACTGCACACAGTTGTGAATATCCCCTTTGTTCTTGTACACCGGAACTAGCATGCTTATTTCCCAGTCATCTGGGATATGCCTTTCTATCCATATTGTTATGAGTAAGCTGTTGAGCCATTTCTCCTAGAACCTGACCAACATGTTGATCATATCTGCTGTGAGCTCATCTGAGTCTGACACTGCCCCTGATTTAACTTTTCTTAGTGCGGTTTTTACTTCTTCTAAGGTGGTTTCTTCTTCCGCTTTCATTGTAAGCTGTATCTGGGTCACTATAGTTTCTGTAGGGTTTTCTTCATTCAGAAGCTACTGGAAGTGCACCTTTAATCTGTTTTGATGTCCTATGGGCTGATAAGCAGGTTGTTGCTGGAATCCATTTTGAAGAGTATCTGATGACTATCTTCTATATCCTTCTGTCTTTGCTTTGGAACCTGATAGATTCTTTATGCCATCTGCCAAGTCACTTTGCAGACGTTGATAGAGTCCCTTTGATGTCTTGTGCTTTGCTATTGTGACTGCTCTCTTAGCCTCTCTGTTAACCCACCAGAATTTCTTCTAAGCCTGGTCTGTCTTTTCTATCTTCTATGCTTTCCTGCACTCTTGCTTTCTTTTGATAACTTCCTGGACTTCTGCATTCTACTACCAGCTTCCCTTATGTACTTGATTTGCATAGTTGGCACTGCCACATATCTGTTCTGTAGTCCTCATATATACTTTTTAGGAAATGTAAGCAGGAAATCTGTGGAGGTCAATGGACAGATTGATTCAACTTGGACCCAAATGCTGGGTATCCAAAGAGAACAAGCCAAAGTATACAATGATTTCCTGGTTCCTGCAATGACCTCGGGCTGGTTCAAACTCTTGCCTTAAAAACACAAGTTAATAGTTAGTAAAAACAAAAAACTAGAAAGTATAAAGAAAAGAAAGAACAACCCATTGGAGACCACAATCTAGGTTTCAGTTCTGCTTATTATCTAACAGGGAGGGATAAGCACTGCACAACTGAAGGATTTTATCTGAGAAGAAAGAGGACAAGAGTAAAGTGAGATAACTTGATCCTTGCAATAAAACGAGCTGGTTTAGGATTACTTGATTTGAAGAGATATTATAGAGCTACACAGTTAAGACTCGTATACAAAACACAAGTAGAAAGCTGTAATTCAAAGCAGAAAGGGATGATGATGAAGCAGGGGGGGAAATTCAAGTAATAAGGAGAGAGTGGAGTTTAGGATGCCGATCCTTAAGAAGAATAACAGCAGCTAATATTATAGTCATAAAGTGGCAGAACAAATTCTAAGAACTAATTCAACAGGAAAAAGGTGAAAGGAGATTTTACTTATAGGGGTGACTGCAGTTGGGTGTACAGAGAATACACAAGAGGGAGCTGGAATTTACTATGGCAAAGAAATCAAGGTGTTGGGAGCTAATAACTTGCAAGGGTAAGGTAACAGATTGGAAGAGGCTAAGAGGACATTTGGACTGCAGGCTAGAGACTGCCTTTCCCATCAGGGAATTATATCAAAGTACAGGCAAAGAGAAAGGGATTGGGGAATCCTGCGTGAAAGACCTACTCTGGTAGAAGTTTAGTTGAATCTAGAACAGAAGCTGCTATTAGAAAGGGGATAATTAGTAGGGCATATAAATATTGCACAGCAATTATAGGAACCAATCTGAGGGGGTTTGAAAAGATATGGAAGACAGGTTGGATAAGCAGTTCACAGGGAAACAATGGGAGGACATATATATGACTTCTAAATATGCAGTATAGTCTAGAAGATTTAGAATTTTTGGTTGGGAAGTGTTGGCATAGTTAGTTTTATACTCCAAGCAGACTCCTAATAATTTTTCCTCTGGTAGACAACAAATGTTGGAAGTGTGAGAGTAAAGAAACAGGTAATTGGGAAGACATGTTTTGGGAGTGTATGAGTGCAGACTTTAAAAATTCTAAACAGAATACTCTGTTAGAAATATTGGGTGAGCAAATGGTTGGAATTAAGGAAATGATTTTATGAGCTGGACATAGGATGTGAATTGCCTAGATATTTTAAGACCTTGATAATAATAATTCTCATGGCCACCAAAAAAAGCAGTTGCTAGAAAATTGAAATTGAATTCTAAAACATCTGTATTTGAAGTATTGAATATTGTAACAAAGATCTTTAAAAAAGAGTAAGAGCAGATTACATAGATAAAAATGTAAATTGAGGGAACAATACATGCAGAATAATGTTTTGGAGAAGGAGGGAGGAATGACTTGATCAATTTATGTAATGTCGTATTAATGATAATTATATGAAACACTATATGTGATGTATGTTTGCTCCCTAATTTCAGGTTGGATGAGACCTCATCAGGGTATCATCCCACTTTTTCAAGGAGCTTACATCTTCATATTTTTGCTTTAGTTTGCAATCTTTATGGGCCGGATTCATGATGGCTTGCATGGAGTCTAAGAGTAGAGTAAGACTCCATGCAGCCATCATGTCTGATGAACGATCCAGGAACAGCCTGCAGGGGCGTGCAAGAGAGCTCCTAAAACGGCTCTTACATGGACAGGGCTGGGATATGCAAATTACCTCAATTGCAGGCGAATGGCATGCAAATGAGGTAGATTTGCGATTCAGGAAACCCGAACCTGTCCAAGTAAGAGCAGTGTTATTTGCAGAAATGTACTCAGTTGACAACTGAGTACCATTCTGCAAATAGCAAAACGGAGCCGTGACAGCTCCAAATAAAGGTTGCTTCCAGTGCAGGAAGCATGCCAATGGCCAAATATACAGCCATTGGAAATGTTTCCTGATGCAATACGAAAATAAAAATAATAATTTTTTTTCTCCGATTTCCGATGTTTAAGCGTAGGGCAGCGCTGCGCAAATGGGCTGCACTCTAAAACCCAGAAAACTAAAAATTAAAACCCACAAATGTGGATCTTATTTAAATTGTTAATGTACAATGCAAGGGAATGGCAGGCTGAAGATAACATGGCCACCGAGTAGAGGTTGCTAAGGGGGGGAAGCTCAGTCTAAGAGATGTAACCAAGCATTAGTAGGCAATCCTATGTAAATGAGGGTTAGGATAGTGAATCGCAAGTTTAAATAGCAAATGAGCACAGTCAGTGGAGTGTAGGAGTAGGATAAGGGGAGTAACAGAGTAGAAGATAGGTGACATCACGAGGGGGGGTATGTATGAAAGAAGTGAAGCTCATTGTAGCAGAGTGGCATGTGTCTGCTGTCATTTACACATCATGGAAAGAGGTGTGTCAACAGGTAGGCTAGGGAAAGGCAAGAAATGGAAGGTGTATGCCGTGGATAACACCAAAGTTTCTTGCTGAGAGTGCATGCGCGCGTGTGCGCGCCTGTAAACCCGAGTAAGACAGAGTGCATGCCTGTAAGTGTGAGTGCATGCATTTAAGCCGGAGTAAGCATGTATATGGCTGTTTAAAGAGTTGTAAGCACGTTTGCGCTGGTGTGCGCACGTTTTAACCCAAATAAGCAAGTTTTAGTCCGTGTAAGCATGTGTGTGCGCATGTTAGCTGCTGTGCGCGGCGCTCTCCCCTGAGGAAACAGAAAGGAAAAAGGAAGCACAACAAATAGTAGGAAGCTACCAGGGAGTACTAGCAGAGCTAGCAGGTGAAAACAGTCAGAATCAGGCAATTACACAGGCAGTACACTAGCCCAGCCCAGCCTAGCACTTAAAACTCTGCAAACAACAGTCCATTATGTTTCTAACAACAGACACTGCAGTAAGCTAATAGAAGTGAAAACTGAAAAAGCTTTACTGAGACAAAGAAATGTTAGGGGCTGCCATTGCTGTTATAAGGTGACATATGCAACATGCTGAGGGTGGTGACAATGGAAATGCTGCTGGACAACCCACAGTGAGGAGACGGAGAAGAGTGTACAGGCCCAGGGTAACCTACCAGGGGCTGCATGAGCTGAAGATAGTGGAGTGCTATAGAGTGGATAGAGACCTCCTGCAGCAAATTGTTGAGCTGTGCAGGCCACGCCTCACACACAGAACCAACAGAGGGGAACCCATCCCAGTGGAAACCAAGGTATGTGTTGGCCTAAGAATATTAGCAACAGGTATCTTCCAGAGACCAACTGGTGATATGATGGGGATATCACAGGCATCAGCATCCAGGGTACTGCACCAGTTCCTGGATGCCATGTCAGCACATGTCAGTGATCATGTATATTTCCCCAGTTCCCATGAGGTATTGGCCAGCAATATGTGTCTCTTCCAGCAAATAGCGGAATACCCTGAGGTAGTGGGTGCAATAGACTGCACGCACATATGCATCAAAGCACCAGCCGGTGAGCGGGGTAGGGTCTACTTCAACTGCAAGGGCTTCCCCTCCATCAACTGCCAGGTCATGTGTGATGCCCAGGGCATAATACTGAATGTGTGTGCAGGCTGCCCTGGAAGCTACCATGATTCCCATATCTGGCATCTGACACAGCTGTACCAGACATTTGCCAATGGGGATATCCCACATGGTCACCTAGTGGGGGATGCTGGCTATGCACTGGAGCCGTGGCTGATGACACCCATCAGAAACGCACACACACCCGAACAGGAATGCCATAATGAGGCATACCCACAAACACGTAATGTAATAGAGTGTGTGTTTGGCCTGCTCAAGTCACGGTTCCAGTGCCTGGACACATCTTGTGTCATGGTATGTGCTATGCTACATAATATGATCCTGTGAAAACAGCTGCAGCAGGACCAGCATAGGCCTGGGCCAAACAGCACCCCACCATTGCCAAGCCATCACAGGCAGAGCGTGACTCGGAGGAGGAACAACCTGAGGCTGCCCCAATAGGCAGAAGGAAGCATGCCTAGTATGCTTTGGCCTTGGCAAAGAGGCAATGCATAGCACATACACTGGCTCAGTAGGAACTCTGGAAAAGATACCTCTCTCTGACTAGCACATATAGTAAAAGGGATGGCTAAGTTGACACTACCTGCTTTCAAACATGTACAGGGAGTGTAGTATGTGCATCCGACATAGGCAGCCCTGCAGCACCACCTAAGACATGATTGCCATGTGTTAAGCAATATAAAACAATGCTAAACAGCATTTATCACTATGTAGTATATGCAAACAAAATTGCACACACCAACTAGCACAACTGTGGTCAATGTTGAGTAATATTGGGCAATGTCCAGCAATGTTGGTGAATATAGAGCAATGTCGGACAAGCCTGGTCTAAGTAGGGCATAGCTGAACAAAAGCCAACATGCTCATATTTGCTTAACTGGCCCTTAAGCAGTCTGGTCTGCTCAGTATGAAAATATAAAGCAGTGATGGGCCTCAAACCCAGGATACTGTGCACTATAGTCAAAGTACTGAACCACTAAACCATGACAGTATTGCGGTGGTCAGCCTGTATGAAGGAATGTTGATAAGTCTATGCAGAGTATATCATGGAAACCCTGCAGGCACAGCATAATCCCTTTCGAGTTATGACACAAAGGTGAGTCCTGCAGTAAGAACAGAACCTGACTTCCAATACACACAGTATAAATGTTAATATTGGTCATGTTCACACACATCAACAAATGTAGTGGACCTCAGATAGCAACATAGTGAAAGGTCACACTGGGCATGCTCACACACTTGAATAAATGAGACAAATGTCAGGCAACAAAACACGGAAAGCCTGAACTGGGCATGCTCACACACTTAGGCCATGGCTGAGTACAGCAGTGGGCCACGCATATCTGGCAGTTGCATGTGTTAACCCAGGAACCTGTCACTATCCAGCAATCTGCCCTGTGCACACAGTTATATGAAAACAGACACATCTATAATATAGTGGAACCCTGTCATAATCAAATATGTTCTGCAGATACCGAAGTTGTTCATAGAAACTGGTAAAGCAAAGACAATAAAGACCTGCAAACAGTATCAGCAATAAACATTGTACATCCTGAACATTAGCATAGGCTCAGAGGTCGATACTAGTCTATCTGCCCTAGGGCATGTACAAGCCTAGCCAGAGTGTGTTTGGCATTCGCAACCCTGTCAGATTACTACACTTTGTGTGTGAATAGTAGGTCACACAAGATAGCCCATGTACGTTTAGGCTAGTGTGCCTCTGTCTAGCAGGGACACAGAAGATATCCCAGGGGTAAACATACGATCACCCATACAGTCGTCGAGATGTCTCCTGTAGGTGGTCAGTGGGTGGCTCTGCCTATGAGAAACTGGGATTACAATCTGGAGTGAGTGGAGCCTCTGAGATAAGAATCTGTCCCTCCAGCATGTCCTATTAACATCTGTGCTGAGGTATACGTCCCTGGAGTGTGTGGCTCCAAGGGAGTCAGATATCCTGAGGTGGAGCATGTCCAGTAATTCTGGGTTGGGTATATCTGTAAACAACAGGCACACATCATATCCGAGTAGGTGGTAAGTGAATGAGTAGAGCTGGAGTTACTGCATCTGAACTGTGCAGGGCATCTGTGTGAGTCCCTAGATCTGCTTGGTGAGGAACCTCTTTGGCCAGTACAGTTGCTGCAGGTGTCGGGTAAGGTACACCCCAAATGTGGCATTGTAACCAAGCATGGTTGTGATGAGTATAGGGGCACAATGACCTCACTCGATCTAGATGTGAAACCATATGGGATAAGGTGGCCCACATAGAAGGTGTGTCCAACCACTTTGGCAACATGAATGTCAAAGGCAACAGTACGAACAAGTCATGTCCCCAAACACCTAACAACTCCTACCATATGTAATGGAGTACTACCTATGTGGTAATGTGTAGGCATGTTGTTATTCCCAAAGGGGATGACTATGCAACTAATGGCATTTAGCTGTAGGCCATGGCTCAGGCACCAGTCATCCATCTCTGTGAGACCCTGTTTGAGTATGCATGTGGCAGCTGGAGAGTTGATCATGGCACCCAGTTTGCAGTCAAGTGCAAACATGTTCAGCCATATTCCCCCTGTGGTAGCCTGTACGTCAGACAAATATATACTGAACAAGAGAGTTCTCAGGACCGAGCCGTGTAGGATGCCACGTGTAACTGGTGTATAGTCAGACATGGCACCTGCTATTCTGACCATGTGGGTGCTGTCCCTGATCCAGGTAGCAATCCATCGTGTGAGATATGTGTCCATATCGATGCTGGCGAGCCTATGCATAATGGCCAGTGGGCTATTGTGTTGAAGGGTTTTGCAAGGTTCACGTAGGCTATGTGGACAACCGTCCCTATGTCGATGGACCTGTTAACCGTTTAAAGAACACAAACAGGTTCAAGAGGCAAGATCTGCCCACAACAATGTTGAAATGTGTAGGACACAGTGTCCGTAGGTTCCCGATGTCTATGTGTATGAGTCCTATGACAATACGCTCAATAGCTTTGCAGAACAGGCTAGTTAGGCTTATAGGGCAATATTGTCTGTGGTCCGTTGTGGCACCAACTCTGTGGAGTGGGACCACTGTCACTGTATGCCATTCCTTCGGTACATATCCTGTAGTAACTCTGATATTGAACAGTAATGTAATGTGAGGGTTACATCTGTCATGAAGCTCATGTAAGATGCAGGCCGGGACACCATATGGTCCCATTGATACTGTGATGTACACTTTGGGGAGGGAAGCATTCACCTGTTACTGTGTGATGCCAGGGAGGTTATACTCTGTTGCGATGGATAGTTGCTCCTTAGGGGGGATGGGGGGGAGACATCTGTGCTGAACCTGTTTGCCAGGATGTTGGCAATGCCAGTGGGTTCAGGGTATGTTTAGTCAGTATGCAGTAACTCACAGCATATCAGTGAGTGTCTACCCAGGTTCCTGACATAACTGAAGAAGGCCGTGTGATAGTCCTACGTGTCTGGTGCAATTGTCCGGTAGAAGCGGCCCTTAGAAAAGTTCATGAGTGATCGTAGCTGTCTGCTAGTACAGATCACAGATGCCTTCCCAGTCTGGGATTGTGCTCTATCATGTAGTAGCATCCTCCTGATGTTGTACAGCTTATTAATGGCTGGAGTCTACCAGACAGGTCCCCTGCCATTAGAGTAGTGAGTCCTGTTGTTATTTGGGATAGCAGAATCCATGCACTCCACTAGGTGTCCATAGAATGTGTATGTAAAGGATTCAGCAGTGTGAGCCATATTTGCCACTGTCTCAGGGTCTCTGAAGGATACCACCTTGCTTTGTTGAAGTGAGATGTTGGCTCATGAGAAGTTCACCAAGATTACCCAGGATGGGTGTGTGGAGGGTATATGTATGTCCAGTGAGATACATGTATGTTCTGATCTTACCAATGAGGGGTATATCACTGGTGTGGAACATAGAGTCCCCATGTTGGTGATGATCAGGTCCAATATGTATTTTCCCTTGTGGCTGTGCTGACTGGTTGTGCCATAGCATATGAGTCTACAAATTGTAGCAACTGTTGGATGAGGGTGTTGGGGCTTGAGTAGTATCCCCAGTCAATATTTGTGTATATGAAGTCACACAATATAATGGTGTTTGTGGAGACCTTCATATTCTCCATAGTTCCCATGAAAGCCGAGTGTGGTTCCTGAGTTTGGGAGGGTGGTCTGTAGCAGGCAACAAACTGAAAGGCAGTTTTGCACAATGGTAGTTTTATATGTATGGTCTGTGATGCTTTGTGCAGTGCTACTAACCCGGAGGTGTGTGTATCTGTGATGTATATGGATACTCGCCCTAGTTGTGTTGTCTGTTCCAAGTCTTGTTGTCAGAAAGCATGGTATGAAACATAACATGGTAGTGCTGGTGTGCATAAGCGAGCCTGAACCAGGCGTCTGTTAGTGCACAGATATCGCTATCCTCCATACTGAGGAGAGTCCTGAGTGGCCGCAATATGAGGGTAGCACATCTGGTGTTGAGCAGCATTACCCTTAGTTTCATTTAACCTGTAATGTCTATGGAGGTGGGTTTGTCTTTTGAGCTCTGCTTAAAAAAGGCACTATGGTGGTAGCAAGAGCCTTAGCCAGCATTTGAAAGTCCAAGGGTGACAGGTGCAAGCTGTCCATAGTGAAGCTACGTGGCATGTTGAGCATGTCACCATAGGCTGACAGACACTGTATCACCTATGAATGAAACAAATTTGTTAGGCAACTGTTAAACGTGATATGTGTGTCTGTATACCGTGACATCATAATTGGTGAGTGTAAGATGCTAGACAAGGTCAGGGTCATACTGGCCTGGGCTGCATGATCAGAGTGTTCCTCCATGTATCATGTCATGTGGTCCAGGGAGTAATGTCTGAGGTTTTACGCACCAGCATGGACAATGATGGTGCCAGTCCTGTACTTGCTTTGGAGTGACCTGACTGCCTGTGTTATGCGGCAGATCCTGGCACCCGACAGACAACCCAAAGTGACTATTCCCTTGTTAGGGCTGGTGAGTGGTACGTCAGTGCATCTGAAAATAAGTGTCGCCTATTACAAGTGCATTAGGTGTGTTGTTTAGCCCGAAGGGCAGTGACTGTGTGCACACTGACATTGTGAACTATGTGATATGTGGGTATTGTAGTGGGGTAGCAGTTGTGTGTGTGTCTGCTTTGGAGGTCTCTGCTGCTTAGGCAGAGTACATTTACAGCATCCAAGTATGTCTATGTGTGATAATGTGGTTTGAGTGCTGTTGCTAGAGGATATGTGAGACTGATATGTGGTGTGTGTGGTTACCTTCACCACCTGATAGACTGTGCCAGTCATGGGTCGAGAGTTCAGCACCCTGTATGTCTATATAGGTGCATCTCACACATATATCTGAGTTTGTCAGGAGGAGGAAAGGGTTGTCTGTGTACATGAGGCAGATGTGACATTGTGTCAATATCACAATATCCACCAGCTGGACTGGAGAGTACACACGAAACCGACCCCTGGACATGCCAGGATATTATGATGACATACTCTGTAGCCTGATCACAAAGGATCAGTAGGGTGTTAAGTGTGTAAAAGAGTGTAACAGAGATTAGTGCTCATATTTGTTGGTGTTTTGTAAAGAGTAGCTGAGAAGGAGTCCAGACTGAATCATGACACCTCCTTCAGCTATGTCATAAATAGCAATGTACACCCATATATGTCCTGAGTCAGGGTCAACTGTACCTGACTGACAATGCTGACATCCTGACAGGCCCATATGTACATACCCACCTCCCACTGACAATAGTCCATATCATCATACCAGGAGATATCACATGTAGAATGGATGAGCAGCTACAATACACTGATTCCCAATATGTGTCATGCACAAACTACAGAACAAACAGACCCTGCACCTGAACAGTCAGCTGAGCCTCACCCCCTACAAAGGATGTGGAACCATTGAATGTGTCACAGCTACATATGGCACTCCCCACAAGTGTTGGTGCACAACACACCGTGGGAAGTCAAGTCCAGTACACCTACGAAGTCTGATCTGCAAGGTCATGGAGTCCATCATGGTTGCAGTCATAAACAGAGCTATTCGAAGCTGACATACACACAACCCTACCAACTGTGGTATGTTCATGTGTGGATCATGGTTCCCAAGCATGCTAGACTGTTTGCAAGGCAGCCACCCAGGACATACATCAATGAACACATCTACACATGTGTCACATAGACTTTGAATAGCCCTTTATCAACATCCCAGACACATGTAGTATCCACAAAACCAACAAGCTGTGCATAAATATGTGTTGACATATGATGGAATGTCAATGTGTCCACAGATAGATCACACAAGGTAAGGATTATGAGGTCTTGTTCAAGCTGTTGACACCTGCTGACCCACATGGACCATTCCTGGAATGGCATAAAACAAAGTGTACACACATCACCTTGTCCAGTCTGATGATGTCACCATCCTATAAATACAGCAGGAGAAGGGAAACCAGCCAGTAAAGCAAATAGTGTGCTGTGTTAATGCATCTCTCTCTCTCTCTCTAGTATCATAGCATAGTTAGGTAGGGGTTTGAATCCTGCAACCCGTGAATGTGTGTGTGTTTGGGGGGTATGTGTGCAGTTTCCTTTGAGAGGTGTTCCCTTTTTGGAGACTGGGAAAACTCACTAAAAGAGGTACATTTCTCTTTGGAAAGTCTGATGATGTCACCATCCTACAAATACAGCAGGAGAAGGAAAACCAGCCAGTAAAGCAAATAGCATGCCATGTTAATGTGTCTTTCTCAAGTATCATAACATACTTAGGTAGCGGTTTGAATCCTGCAAACTGTGCGTGTGTCTGTAGTTTACTTTGAGAAGTGTTCCCTTTTTGGAGACTGGGAAAACTCACTAAAAGAGGTACATTCCTCTTTGGAAAGTCTGATGATGTCACCATTACAGCAGGAGAAGGGAAACCAGCTAGTAAAGCAAATAGCGCGCTGTGTTAATGCGTCTCTCTCTAGTATCAGAACATAGTTAGGTAGCGGTTTGAATCCTGCAAACTGTGTGTGTGCATGCGTGTGTGCAGTTTACTTTGAGAGGTGTTCCCTTTTTGGAGACTGGGAAAACTTACTAAAAGAGGTACATTCCTCTTTGGAAAGTCTGATGATGTCACCATCCTACAAATACAGCAGGAGAAGGGAAACCAGCCAGTAAAGCAAATAGCACGCCATGGTAATGCGTTTCTCTCTTCAGTATCATAACATAGTTAGGGAGGGGTTTGGATCCTACAAACACTGACTGTGTGTGTGTGTGTATTTGTACAATTGTCTTTGAAAGGAGTGCCCTTTTTGGAGACTGGGAAAACACACTAAAAGAGGTACATTCCTCTTTGGAAAGACTGATGATGTCACCATCCTACAAATATAGCCAGAGAAGGGAAACCACCCAGTAAAGCAAATAGCGTGCCGTGTTAATGCATCACTTTCTAGTATCATAACATAGTTAGGTAGAGGTTTGGATCCTGCAAACGCTGACTGTGTATGTGTGCAATTGTCTTTGAAAGGAGTGCCCTTTTTGGAGACTGGGAAAACACACTAAAAGAGGTACATTCCTCTTTGGAAAGACTGATGATGTCACCATTCTACAAATACAGCCGGAGAAGGGAAACCACCCAGTAAAGCAAATAGCGCGCCGTGTTAATGCATCGCTCTCTGATATCATAACATAGTTAGGTAGGGGTTTGGATCCTGCAAATGTGGACTGTGTGTGTGTGGGTGGGGAGGGGGTGTGTATGTGTGCAATTGTCTTTGAAAAAAATGCCTTTTTGGACACTGGGAAAACACACTAAAAGGGGTAATTCCTCTTTGGAAAGACTGATGATGTCACCATCCTACAAATACAGATGGAGAAAGGAAACCACCCAGTGAAGCAAATAGCACGCCATGTTAATGCATCGCTCTCTAGTATCATAACATAGTTAGGTAGGGGTTTAAAGCCTGCAAATGCTGACTGTGTGTGTGTCACTGTTGGTCAATACTGTGTGGGTTTTGCTTTTACTATGGTATGACATATTATGATTAAAACAGTAAGGGCATTGCACACATCAGGTATCTGCATGGCAAATATATATGTGTACATGTCCCCTCAATCAGTACATAGGTGTGAAGCCTGCATGCTGTATGAATACATTTGTTTCCATTGACAGGTTGTGCCACTGCTTCTCAGATCGTAGGTCACATATGTATGTATGTGACAAGGCCATCCACTGTCGTGTTCTGTGGCCAAGGTCATCTGTGGCACACACACCCCATGACAGTTACTTAATAGTAGTGTGAGTGAGGGTATATGCCTGGGGTATATGTCAGACATGTTCATACACAACAAAGACTGCCAATAATGGACAGTCTTTATAGGTGTACAACTGCCTTGTGGATATGCATTCAGGCCTCTAATGTCTTATGTGATACACATTGGGACTCCACAATACCTATGGATATGTGGATACCAAGGGACACATGACATAACATGAGGCTGTATGTACACATTGGTACCCAACATACATGTTGAGGGCTACCTCCTGTGTGGTAAAGATGGGATAGTATGTATAGTACATGAGGATGACTATGCCATAGTCGGCTTACTGCTATACAGCATGTATCAGACAACAGGTATCCATCTGTATGATACCCTTGTGTAGGATATGCTTCCCATCCAGGGAATGCATTGTAGGCCAATGCATGCATTTCCAGATTTGGATGGACACATCCCTAGTGTGTTTGCATGTACCTAAGGGGGCTATATGCCAAACAGGTGTGGTCACAGGAATGGGTGGCGGTCATTACCACTGGATAGTGTTATAGTGTAGCACCGGAAGGATCCAATTGTTACTGAGCTCCCTATGACTGTGTGTCATTTGTCAGGACATCATCCAATGATTGCTTATAGTCATGCTGTTGAGGTTGTGTATACTACCAGACCGCAAATCATTGACAGATATTAATGGTATCACCCACAGCATAGTGTCAACCCATGTCATACACACGTCTACCCATGTTAGTACATAACTGTAGTAGAATGCATACTGGCCATTGAAAGATACTATGAGATGTTAACAATGTGTACGACAGGGTATGCCACACGTCCCATGTGTCCACTATGCACGTACATGCAGACAGAGCACACCCACCATGTTCACAGATGTACACTTGCTAATCTGTACTGCACACATCACACACATACTGTTCACTCACTAACACATGCTGGCAACACATTACACTTCAGCCAAGTGGCACATGGGTGGACAATACATACTCAGACCTAACAGTGGTGTAAACAATGCTACATTGACAATCAGAGCTTTGGTGCATAATGTCTGCTCAGATATACCTACAAGGATGTTGTTACACTTCCTTGTTGACAACTTGCTATTATTGCTACACTGCTATAGTGTCACCCTGTGCATCAGCACCATGTTAGCCTGTTCCTCCGTCAATGTTGCAGATGACAGGAGGCGACACAGGTATCATCATATGCACAGGGTGTTTTGTTTGCCAGAGCCTGACATTGACCCATCCAATTGACATGTCTGTGTGTGTGTGGGGGGGGACAACAGTACAGCATGGGCCAATGTTGATGCAATGTGTGTGTGTATGTTTGAGCCCTAGTTGTTTGGTTAATGTGTGTGTGTCTGCATGCACACAGCTCCACCATGTGGCTGCCATATATGGTAGTTTGTGGGACAACCACAGACTGTACCTGCTAGGCTGTACAGATCACTGTCTCCGGCCACGGACACAGTACCTGTGCCTGGCAGGGGTGCTATGGACAGTATCGGGTACCAACCCTGACTGGGTACTGTCATCAGAGGCAGAGGTATGATGACTGGGCCCATGTCCCTGCTGGGACTGGCCAGAGCCACATGCACGTGGTCTACTGGGACGGTCAATGGACAGGCCAGCCCCAGCATTGCTGGAGCTGGTACTGCCACTACGGGAGCGGCTGTGAACTGTGGGCCATCCGCGACCACTGCCAGCTGTTGCTGTTGCTGGCATGCGTCGACGTCGCAACCTTCCCGCACGGTCCTGGCTCATGGAAGATATGTTGTGGAGGGCATCTAATGTCTCCTCCCAACATCTATCAATGACCTCGGTGTAAGTCCGGATGGCACCGGCAAGGTCAAGGATGCTGTCATTAAAATGAAACTTCAAACCAACAGGAACACGAATTTGAAGAAAAACACCCAGTCACAGATAAATAATGTTAGCTCTTTTGTTTACTTCACATAGGTAAACTTCATCAGACAGTTAAAATTTAATGCCATGGTCTACCCAGGTTTAAATGATTCAATTTCCATAGGTAGCATCTTAAAAATGAGGGCACTTATGAGATAATTTATTATAATAATTTTATTCTTCTATTCTATTTTAATACACACATATATATATATATATATATATATATATATATATATATATATATATATATATATTTTTTTTTTCTCCCTAATTTTTATAGGGTATTGTGATATATTATATTAGTATAAATATGTTTTTTAGATAGTAATTTAATATTTATAGTGGTTTATTTTTGCATTAGTATATTCTAATGTACTGTTTCTTTAAATGTTCTGTCTGTTCAATCAATTTGGTGATGTCAATTATGTAAATCCTATATAAGGAATCTATTCTTAGTACTATTTTGTCTAAGGATGCTGTCATTGATAGCGGTGTAATGTGCCCTCTGCCGTCTGTGCCCTCAGTCTCTGCCTGGTGTACTGTTCCATACATGCCTGAGCCTGCATTATAGCCCAGAACATACAGGACGTTGTAAAATCTGTGAGGGCACGCCTGCCAGGGGCAATATGACCAGCGGAGCTCCCCCGAGAACCCCTGGACCACCGCCTATGTGGTACCATTCCAGGAATATGGCTATGGCTGCTGTGAGGGGATGCAAGTGCCATGGGTACCACACTCTCCTGGTCAATGTCAACTGCATGCTGTCCCTCGCCTATGGCCATTGGTGGTGAGGGATGTATTGACAGTATGAGTGTGCACATAGATGGGGTTGAACACTATGTACTGTTGATTGGCGGACCAACGACAGACCCTGTCAAACCTTCCTGTGCCAAAATACATGTCTCATCATCACCACTATTCATGGCAGTGGCTTCAGGTTGTCTGCTGCTTTCGCCAACCCCTAACTCAGCACCTGTGAGAGGAAGACAGGAAACACACTTTACAGTCTGCACATGAACACATGCACACATGCACACATGCATACACGAACACATGCACACATGAACACATGCACACATGCACACATGCACACATGAACACATGCACACATGCACACATGAACACATGGACACATGCACACATGCACACAAGCACACATGCACACATGAACACATGAACACTAATACACTCCTCACTACAGCACATACACACACATACCAGCAATCCAACACATACTCTATAGTGGGGAAAGGTGGGTGTCAGTATCACAAGGTAAACAGTCACCACACACGTGTCAGCATGCAGAATATGTGTTGCACAAGACCATGCAGTGCAAGTGTAGACACCCCTATTAAATGGCAGTATACATGGCTTTGATGCAACTGTGTAGTTGTTCAGTGATTGGCTACACCCTGGAACACAATGTGTACATGGACACAACATTGCTGTGCAGGTATTATCAGCTCTGCAATGCCCTGTGCACCATCACTCACAAGTATACATGCCATGGCTGCATGTGTTATCTGTGTGACACATAGATATCCATGTCTGAGTACAGTGTCTGTGTCCATAGCAGATAATAGTGGGCACGGGTGTAGCACATGCATGCTATGTACACACACGGGATGTGTGGTGCATGTTGACATGAAGGAATCCCAATGCTCGACATGGCCAGTGTACAGTGGTTATGGTGAGTGTGGGACATATTGCAGATATGTCGGTGCCAGACATGGCATGGCATGCTACATGACTGCAACATTAAACACGACACATACACAATGTGTGTCAAGTGACCTATACACCCACTAGCATTCCAGGACATATATGTGACACTTTGTTTGGATGGTGACTGCTGTGCATATTGTATATACTGGCATATGTAAGCACACACACAACATGCTATGCATATTGTGTATAGGTGCATATGTTTGCACACACACAACATTGAGGTGCAAAGCAATGACTGCTATGAGTAGTACTGTGGTCACTGTAACTGGATGGGGTGTAGTACCCTGTGCCATCATCAACATGCATCTTTTGGTCACTCACAATTACTAATGTGTGCAAGACCACCGCCTAGCATGTTGTACCTGAACTGCAGTGCCGTGGCTACATTCACAATTACACAGCCACCTTGTACATGGGTGTGTGAGGTGCCCAATAGGAAGCATTGCCTAACATGACTGTGTTATGTGTTGCAGAGTGTTGCACAGCCCCATGATAGGCCTCTTCCCCTGAGGTACATCACGTGTGTGTGCGTGACCTTACAGCGGGTGTGTGGTAATGCCAAATGTAGCATGTTTTCGTGTACTGCGTATGATAAATGTGTTCTGTTGTGTACAGCTGTAGCAACTATGCATATCCAATGTGCAGTACAGTGTTGCCACAATTCTGTCTGCTGCACTGTGCATTGCATGTGATTGAGGCAGCTACTGACTTTACTGAGATAATTGATGTCTTACAGCAAACATGCACAGCATGCATTATGCGTAGGTGTGTTACGTGTACATGGCCTACACCTCACCTATGACATGCACATTTCATTACCAATATTAAAGTATTAACACACTCACCAGCATGTATCGTCTGCCCTGCTGTCACACCAGAGGGACCTAGAAGAATATGACACAGTTTGTCAGTGGCCACAACTGTGGCATTGCTACTATGAGTGTGCTAAATGACAGTGAAACAACAGTCAACAGTCACAGTTGTACAGATACTATTCCAAATATCAGTATTGCACACGTTAGGCAGCACAACTGCTAAACACGCAGTACACATCTCACATATGCATATTCTAACAATACAGGTAACGGTAGTCTACAGCTAGGGCGTATTACCTACACGCTCCATGTCATCCTGCTGGGAGGCTCCGGCCTCCATGATGACACATGTGTGATGCTGTTGCTGCTGTAGGCCAGGAGCCACCATGCTTAGGAACAGCTCCTCCACTCTGGTGAGGGGGGGCATATGGCCACCTCACCACCTGTGGCAAGCTGTTGCCTATGGAGGTTGGCATAATGGTTAAGGTATTTGCCTTATAAACCAAAGGTGCAGGGTTTGATTCTCACATGGGGTAATTGGCTAGGCTTAAAAATGGCCCACAAAGGCAGTTAGCCTAGTACTAATCTATGAACCTATGAACCTATGAGTTCCCTACCCCTTACTACATATGTTGTGGAATAAAATCCCGGTCCATGTGAGGCAGAGCACCTCGCTGGCTCTGTTCAAGAGAAATCTTGACCGGTGGATGGGAGATCGTAGGTTTACCCTGGGAATCATCTCTGTGTCACTGCTGGACAGAGGCACAACAAACTAATGGGCACAGTATTTTTTAACATAAGGGGTGGCGTAAGCCACAAAAACTCTGGGCTAGGCTTATAAGTGCCTTAGGGCAGATAGCCTAGTATAAACCTATGAACCTATGAACCTATGATATCAGACGCATGCTGCCAGGCATGTCTAACTAAATCACTGCAGTGATGGCGTACCTGCTCATATGTCCAGTTATGCATGCCTATGTCATTTACCCAGCAAACAAGGTCTTGCCACAGTGCAGTACGCTCATGCTGGTGCTGGTTGGCCCTGGAAAAAAGCAGGTTATAGTGCTGCACTAGGCTGTTCAGAATTTCCTGCTCCTCCGCAGCTGAATACGATGGATTACATTGATGAGCCATAACCCTGGAAGACAATTAAACTATATGTGTGAGCATGTCATGTGGCACACTTAACATTATGAAGTACAGATATCACTTAACTGCCATATATAGCATCTATCTGTCTATCAGAGGATACACACGTTCAATACCACATATCAGTGCTCAGCCCACAACTGGCTGACAGTGCCTGCCACACTCCATATAACAAACCAGTATACACCAGTAGTCGGCGCACTGCTTGGAATACAATGCACAACCTTGCCCTGGGGGTATATATCAAGCTAATGCATGAAGAAATATGTCATCCAATGCAATGAATGTCATGTACATTTACAGTATTACCAGTAAAGCACCCTAATCTTTGATGCCATACCCCTACCTAACATATGTGCACAGTTGTTAATATAGCTGGCATACTGCTGTAACAGAGTATACATGTTGCTAGGTGCACACACATACCCTGTAACACACATGTGATTGCGGGCATGGTACAAGCATCATTACACACACATCAGACATACATACAACACATAGATGTATGCCGACACAGATGAGCATTACCTGTGTACCTTATAGTACTGTGTGCCCCTACTTACAGATACCTATGCCTGAGGTATGTAATCTGTGCAGACTACAGGAAACACACAAGACAGTGTTACCAGGGACTGTGACCATACACCATATTGTGCTGTTTAGGCCTACAGCTTCAGGTAGTACAACAGTTCATATGTGAGCTGGAGTCACCAGCAGTACCACTTACTGAGCATACATGTATTGCTTCAGCCTACAGTGGGACACCACAGTCATACACAAGGAACTATGTCACAATATATGCCATTCTACTATGTCTGCATCCCAATAACTGACACATCTTTCTCTGGCCTCACACCTAGGACACAAACTACCATGACAGACACAACCTCACACTAAGCTATCACACCTTTACAAACCTTGCACACAGTCACTGTCACACTCATTCCACCTCACATAGCAGGTATTGCACTGAGTACATGTGTGTGTGCATTGTGTCATAGGTAGGTAATACGCTATTGGCCCTAGGGCCCAGAGCAGCCTAGCCATATGCTATCCTGCCCTTTGACACACATGTAATGTGATTTCACTTGCTCCTGTCAACCGGATACACAGAGGTGACTCCCAGGGCATATTACCTGTCTCCAAAACAATTATCAGGGGTATATATGACATCTGTTAATGAGAAGCCTTGTTTGTTAATGCTGGGTGGTTTAGTCCCGAGTATGGCATATTTGTGGATAGGAACCTGTACCTCCAGCATGTGCTGTTTAGTGAGGTGACAAGGATTAGGGCCCTAGGTCTTGTAGCCCGGAGGGATTGTGAGGTGTTGTCATGGTGGTTGGCCGACTTCTATGGGTGTGACATACCTCTGCATGTCCGGCAGTGGTAACCTCTGGGTGGGCGGTATGCAACGCATTCTAGCTGTGGTTTTGTGAGTCAGTCTGCATAGGGCATGTGTTTGAGGGCAGTATTACTCATTGTTAGGTATGTCTGTGGCCTGTCCACTTGCTGTAGTTGTCATGTGAGATACATACCAACATGGGGCATTGTGATGTGTAGAGGGGAACACTGACCTATATTTCCCTAGATGATGCACATTTTGTGATGACACGTACCACGTACACAGATTACATGACTACTGTGGCACTGTGATTATCAAAGGGGAGCCTACTGTCCACCTGTGTCCCGTGTTCCCTTCTGACACCTTCAGTGTTAGGCAGGCTACCACCTATGTGGCAGTTACTGCGTAAAGTGTTTTGGAATGGGGTATGGCACTGCAGTATCAACACTGGTGTTCAGTCCATGCCTTGGACAACAGGCACCTGTTGCAGTACATATGACCCCGTGTCTCCCTCTCTCTCTCTCTCTCTATATATATATATATATATATATATATATATATATATATATATATGGGTTCCTATGACTTTGTCGAAATTTCATTTCACCTAACTTTCATTTCGTCGAAAGTTCATTACATCGACAAGCATTTGCCCCCTTCCCCAATGTTGTGCGACCCTGGAGTTGATATATATAGTTAGGGGGTGTGGGGCAGACCCACATTGGGGGTGTGGGAAAGCCCCCTACCTAAAATCGATGTAATGAACTGTTATGACAATTAGGTGAAATGAAATTTTTCTTAAGTCATAGGAACACATATATATATATATATATATATATATATATATATATATATATATATATATATATATTTATATATATATCTATATATATATATATATATATATATCTATATATATCTATATATATATATATATATATATATATATATATATATATATATATCTATATATCTATAATTCTATATATCTATATTTCTATATATCTATATATATCTATATATCTATCTATCTATATATATATATCTATCTATCTATATATATATATATATATATATATATATATATATACACACACACACACACACACACACACACACACACACACACACACACACACATATATACATGTATATATACACATACATCTAAACATCCATTGCTGTACACATATAGCTGCACATATAGGCACATATACTGCCCACCCTTCATGGTGGGGATGTCAATTATGCAACAGTTGTGAGCCATACAGTTATGTAATACTATTGCACAATGTTGTGCAGAATGCATTCTGCTGTCCTCGGGCCATATAGCTGTAGCAGGCCTCACTGCCTGTAGCTCAGTCCCACAGCGTTTAATCACTACATGACATATACCGGCAATGCTTGCTGTCTGCAATGCCACACACTACAACCTACATACATATGTGCACATAGCAGCCTTCAACAACATACATATGTCCAGCCTTCACTAACAGCTGCAGTATGTCCCTTGCCCTATGCAAATGTGCATGTACATATGGATACAGACTGCTGCCACATATGGATGATTCACAGTATGTAGGATACCTTTCAGACACATCTTTCGGATGTCAGCAAATACATATCTGTTAGATACCTTACCTTTGTATTCCTCACCTCCGTTTGTTGTAGGTGTTGTATTTTTTTTTTTTTAGTTTTGGTTTCCTCTGTTGCTGTTTGTTTTCAGTGTCTGTCTCCTACTGCCTGTTTGTATCCATCTGTCTGTCTGTCTGTCTCTGTCTGTCTCTCTTGCTCGCGCTCTCTCTCTCTCTCTCTCCCAGTTGGTGCAATGATATTATTGCATGTGTGGACAGCAGATACAGGCTGCTTTTCTAGGTATCTGCACATGTGCATGTGATGGCCTCTGCACCAATTGGTGCCCACCATTTAATAATTGCATGCAGCCTGCTGTGTGGTAATTGCAGTTCTCAATGTGAATTCAGGACACTGCTATAAAATGATAGGTTAGGTAGGCATAGCCCTTTCATTTTTGCAAGGTGGGGACCATGCTTGTTTGCTCTGGACATTGTTGTCTCAGTCAGAAGGTTGGTATATGTCTCATATGTGAAGCTGGGATGTAATGTAATCCTATCTCGCCTACATTCTCTACAGATGGGTTCGGAGCCGATCCTCGGCTCCGACTCAGCCGCTATACAATAGAACACAGTCTCTTACTGGCTGAGTTACCTCATATCCCAGGATGCACCACTACTGCTTCCCCAGATCTCGTTTGCCGCTTCTGAAGCATAGACGTGGTCTCAGACTTGGCTGAGCTAAGTACCTCTTTGTGACATAAATTTCTGTCAAATTTTCTGCAAAAACTGACCCAAAAGCTGTTTTAACAGCTACTTGTTGTTGTGTGATTGCGTATTTATGATTTTTGTGGTAAAATTGTATTTTTTGTGAGTTGAGTCGGTGGGGCCTTGCCCTATCCTGCGCTTTTGTTAGTGTTGGTAGTTTGTGTAGTTTGTGTAGTTTTTTTGGTGTACTCTTCGAAGTTTAGAGTATCTTAACCATGTCGAAGGAACATAGACCATCAGGGTTCAAAAAATGTTTGAAGTGCAATTATAAAATGTCCATTACGGACGACCATTCCTTCTGTGTTTACTGTTTGGGCCCGAAGCACCTCCAGGAATCCTGTAGCATTTGCAACACTTTTTCCTCTCGCGTGCTTCAAGAGAGGAAAAATAAATTGATTTTGAAAGGGCTCATTACCCCTTCCTTTGAGGAAGCCTTATCTTCTTCTTCTTCCCCTTCGAGGAAGAAAAAATCTTCGGCTCCAACCAGCCCGTCGGATCTGGCAGCTAAAAAGGCAAGGCAGGCTTCTCCGTCGGCTCCACGGACTTCGGAGCCGAGGGTGGAATGGTCTGCCTCGATGTCTCCAGCCTCGACTCCTCTGGCTTTGGAGTCGAGAGCTCGGGCGTCGAGAGGCGAGTCATCTCCATTGGCTCCACTGCCTTCGGAGCTGATGAGGGTTGCCCGCTCAGACTCTTTCCCTTTGGTGCCGAAGTCCCCATCGGCTCCGAGGGAAATTGCAGTGGTAGTGGAATCTCCCTCGGCGCTGATACTTCTCGAAACCATACGGAGCCGGTCCCCCAGTCTTTCAGAGCTGGCGGAGAAGTCGACTCGGACCCGGTCGGTCTCTTCTCGGTCGTCAAGGATGTCTGATTCGGATGTAGACAGGGTGCTTCAAAGGCTTTTTCAGTCTCCGGTCTTTCAAAAGTTGGTCTTGGCTCCAGCCCAGTCGGCTCCGGAGCCGGTTTCCCACCCTGCTATCTCGGTTCCTCCTCCAACAGCTTCGGCGCCGTTGGAGTCGGTGTTGGTGGAGCCGGTGGAGGTTGTCGGGTCGGTTTCGACCCTAACTCCAAACTCACCCTTCGGGTCGGGGTTCGGTACGCGGACCTCCTCTGTCAGCCCTGGGGGACGCTTCGGGACCGATCCTTTCGGTTCCGAGCCTCCCTCTCGGTGCATTGGCAGCGGTTGTTCCCACTGCTGTTGTGGCCTTGGGGGTTGAACCATCCCAGGACTCTGGGGGTCCCGCCTTCAAGGCCATGAGGAGTGCCTTGGCCAAATCCTCTCTGGCCACTTCTACCATCTCACCACCACCTTCCCTTGGCACGGAGACTGGCTCCTTTGCAATCCCCCTGTCTCACGACAGCGGACCCCTTGGGCCAGAGGTTACCCCCATCGAGGGTTCCCTTCTTCCTGGAGGTCCCTCCGAAGTGTCTTCGGAGGAACCTCCGAGGAAGAGACAGTGCAAGAGGAAGCACATCGACTCCCCTGATGAGTCTCTCACCTCAGACACCGACCTCGATGATGCAGAAGGGTCCCCCAAGTCGTCCTCGGATGATGTATCCTTTGCGGACTTCTTGGAGATCCTTAAGCAACGAGGCGACTGGCAGTCCAAACCCCCTTCTGCTGAGGAGTCAGTGTTCCTCAAGGCCTTCGGGGCTCAGCCCTCCGCCTCCTGGGTGTCTCCACCCTTCAATGAGCTTCTGGATTTGATCTCTCGAAGGGTGTGGGAACACCCGGACTCTGTTGAACCGGTGCCAGCTCGCCCCAATAAATTCCTTTTGGCACCCCCTGATAAGGACTTTCTTTCCAAAGGTGTGGCTGTAGATGCCTTGGTGGTGGCATCTGCCACCCAGCAAGATGTGGCAGAGGCTTCAACGTCCGTCCATCCTCCTAATAAGGAGTCTAGGAGCATGGATCGGTACGGGAAGCGCACCCTTACTTCAGCAACCTTTACATTAAGGTCTCTGAACTACTTGACGCATTTCACGAGACTGCAGAGGGATCTGGTCAAGGAGCTTTCGGATACCCTCTCCGGTAACTTACCTGAGCAGTTAGCCCAGACAGTTAACTCCCAGTTGGCTACCCTGTCCTCGTTATCCAACTCATCCATGAGGCTCATTTCATATGCAGCCAAAGGAGCGAGCAGAGCGGCGGGCACAGGTGTTGCTCTACGGAGACAAGCCTGGCTACACCTGTGTCACTTTGTGGAGGCCTTTAAGTCTTCCTTTGCCGATGCCCCCTTCAATGGGTCCTCTCTGTTTGGACCCAAGGTAAAGGACACTTTGACTCGCTGCGAACAGGAGGGTAAGACTTTAACTGCTGTAGGGGCCCGGTTTTCCACTCCCTTCAGACCTTATCCCAAGGCTCGAAGAGGAGGGAAAATGTGGTTCCGTAAGTCTCAAAAGCCTTACTCGTCGCAGCAGAGCGAATCCCCTTCTAGAGGCAGAGGAGGGGGAAATTTTTCAGGGAGACGCCGTCCCAGAGGCGGCAGAGGCCCCCGCAACACTGGAGACCACGAGTCCTTTTGTGGCTCCTCCTCCTTCCAGCATCCCTGAAGGAGTGCCCGACTGTGCAGCTCTGGAGCCAGTTGGGGGTTGTTTTTTGAGGCACCTAAAGGCCTGGGAAAGTATCACTCAGGACCAATGGGTGCTCCGAATCATCGCCGGAGGTTACACCATTCCCTTCTCTCAACCCCCCCACCATCCCAAAGAATCCCGGACCCGCCACCCAGTCAACGGGATCTGGCAGCCAGCGAAATTTCGAAGCTGCTTCAAAAAGGAGTCATCCAACCTGTCCCCGCAGATCAGGCCGGATCAGGAACTTACTCAAGATTCTTTTTGGTACCAAAAAAGACCGGGGACTTGAGGCCCATTTTGGATCTCAGCAGGTTAAACCGATCAGTGAAAAAGTCCAAATTCTGGATGGTCACCTTGCAATCCATTCTCCCGCTTTTGGAGAAGGGTGTTTGGATGTGCTCCATAGATCTCAAAGACACCTATTATCACATTCTGATAGATCAGGTGTCAAGGAGACACTTGCGCTTCAGCCTAGGAGACAGTCATTTCCAGTTCCGTGCACTGCCCTTTGGTCTCACCACAGCCCCCTGGGTGTTCACCAAATGTTTGGCAGTGGTGACTGCTCACCTGAGAAGTCTAGGATTCCAGGTGTTTCCATACCTAGACGACTGGCTCCTAACTGCCACCTCCAGGCATCTACTCTTAAAAACTCTAGCAGCCACTATCTCCCTAGGCAACTCCTTAAGAATCACCTTCAATTGGGCAAAATCCGTATTGCTGCCATCACAGCGTATTCTGCTTATTGGTGCAGAAATAGACTCAAGGCAGATGCGAGTCTATCTTCCTGCGGAAAGGATAGCAACACTGCAGTCTCAGGTTCGGGCGTTACTCCTCCAACGTCGCGCTCCAGCGAGAATGGTCCTGCAGCTGTTGGGTTCCATGTCAGCCACCATTCTTCTCGTCCCCTTGACAAGGTTGCATATGAGGATACTCCAGTGGCTCCTCTCAGTCCAGTGGTCTTATCAAGACTTTCCCCTCAGTCACCACATATTGATCACAGAGACGTGCAAACAGGATCTTCGTTGGTGGCTTCTTTCCTCCAACCTGGATCAGGGGTGACCCTTCGTTCCCCCATCCCCCTCGGCCACGTTGACTACGGACGCCTCCCAGACAGGGGGGGGCATTATCTGGACAGGTCAGTCCAAGGCATGTGGCACTCCGACGAGAGTCTTCTCCACATCAATATCCTGGAAATGAGGGCGGTGCTTTTAACGTTGCAAGCACTGCATGATCACCTCCCCCAGGGTACGATAGCCATTCAGTCCGACAACATGTTGGTAGTCTGGTACTTGAACAAGCAAGGAGGGACCAGGTCTTGCCCCCTTTGCAGAGAGGCCATGAAGGTATGGGATTGGGCAATTGCTACCAAACATTTTCTGGTGGCAACACACATTCCGGGGAGATCTAATGTGATAGCCGACAGACTGAGCAGGACTATTCTCTCTCCTCACGAATGGTCCTTGAACGACAGAGTGGTAACACAGATTTTCACGAGATGGGGAACTCCATGTTGCGATCTTTTCGCAACTCCCTTCAACACAAAATGCCAGCAGTTCTTCTCTCTCACCCCAGTTCTGGGGGAGATCCCCAAAGATGCTCTGGTCCAAGCTTGGCCCCCCAGTCTGCTATACGCCTTTCCACCGGTTCCTCTTCTCCCCAAGATGATTCAGAAGGCGATTCGCTTGGAAAGCAAAATGATTCTAATCGCCCCATACTGGCCTCATCAAATCTGGTTCCCCTTTCTTCACAAATATGCGTTGGAGGGTCCCTGGTTCCTGGACCAAGTTCTGGACCTCTTGACGCATCAGTCAGGACAGCTCCATCAGTCCCTCCATTCATTGAAGCTAGCAGCTTGGCTACTCCTCTTCCGACCATAGTTAGGAGCCATTCTTTCGACCCTGAAGTCATGCATATTTTGTCCTCGGCCCACAAGACTTCTACTAAAAAGATGTATAGCAGTAAATGGAAGAGGTTTGCTATTTGGGCCCAACTCCAAGGATTAGACCCTATGACAGCCTCGGTGTCAGAGGTTCTGAAATTTTTAACTTCCCTGTTCAACCAGGGTTGTTCAGTGTCTACCATCAAAGTTCAATTGGCAGCTATTTCCAATTTTCACAAGAGCGTAGAACCACCTTTAATGAGCAACAAGTTGTGCAAAGCTTTTATTAAAGGAGCTTGGCTTCTACGGCCCCCTATATCTCATCCCGCACCACCGTGGGACCTTAACGTAGTGTTAGGTGCATTAACCGCACCTCCCTTTGAGCCGGCAGCAACCTGTGACTTAAAATTTCTTTCTTGGAAGACTGCCCTTCTAGTCGCTATTACATCAGCCAGGCGAGTTTCAGAACTTCAAGCCTTATGTGTCAAACCACCATACCTGGTATTTCACAAGGATAGAGTATCTCTTAGACCAAACCCATCCTTTATACCAAAGGTTTGTTCTAACTTTTGTTTGCAACAATCACTGGAATTACCGTTTTTTTTCCCTAAGTATTCAAACAGAGCTGAGTATACCTTTCACAGCTTAGATGTGCACAGACAATTATGTTTCTATTTGGATAGGACACACCAAGCACGAAAATCAGATCAACTGTTTGTGTCGTTTTCGGACAGTAAATTGGGCAAAGCCATCACGAAAGTCACTATTGCCAAGTAGATCAGAGGCTGTATCAGTCATATTTATCGCATTTCAAATAAGGAGCTTACAGTTCCAGTGAAAGCTCATTCTACCAGGGCTATGGCCACTTCGGCAGCCTTTCATTCCAAGCTCTCTATTAATGACATCTGTGCGGCTGCTACGTGGTCTTCTCTACACACCTTTATTTCTCACTACAAATTGGATGTGGCATCTAGGGGTCGAGCTTCCTTCGGTTCCACGGTTCTTCGGACTGTTTTCCAGTGAGCCACCCAGGATTTAGGTGCTAGGGACGCTGTCCCATCTGTAGAGAATGTAGGCGAGATAGGATCACATTACATCTTTTAGTTATGTACTTACCATAAATTTAGATGTATGGGATCCATCTCGCCATTCTAATAACCACCCTCCTTCCCCCTGCCTTGTAGGCCAGAAGAGACCGGACGATCCGAATTCAACTGTTTCCTCTCTTGAAACACCTGGCAATGTTATAACAACAGTCTATGTGTGTGTACATGTGTGCGGACAAACAAGGTCTGGGGAAGCAGTAGTGGTGCATCCTGGGATATGAGGTAACTCAGCCAATAAGAGACTGCTTTCTATTGTATAGTGGCCGAGTCGGAGCCAAGGATCGGCTCCGAACCCATCTGTAGAGAATGTAGGCGAGATGGATCCCATACATCTAAAGTTATGGTAAGTACATAACTAAAAGTTGTAGCCAGTGAAATGCATGTTGTACTGAAACCTGACTGTTGCTTCTTCCAGTACACTCTTCTCAGTGTGTAGGTTTACTCACACCTCCTAATGCTAACACTGGATACATGGGAGTATGTACTTTCTTTTCGAATTAGAGAATTAACTGGCATACAACAGTAGGTATTGCAATGTATTCTTATGGTTTTCCTATTTTCCCTTTACATTCATTCATTGTAATGCATGTTATATTTCTTTCAGCACCAAATTACTGCATATCTGCTGTGGCTTAGTGGTACGTCATGCAGACTGGTGAGTCCAAGGTGTGGAGTTTGAGACTGACAAGGGTATTTTATTTTTCTGCTGAGCAGTACAAGGGCCCTGTCATACAGAGTGACTAAGGCACTTTTAAGCAGTTGTAAGTGGGTTTGCGCGGGTTTGTGCGACGTTTAGCGATGCTAAGCTAAGCTTAGCTTAGCTTATTTTATTTTTGCAATGCTAAGCTAAGCTTGGCTTAGCTTATCATATCTTAGCAATGCTAAGGTGAGCACACACATGCGCACACTGGTGCAAACCCACTTACTACTGTTTACAAGTGCTCACTCCCGCTAACCCCTGCGCTCATTTCTTTGACAGAAAAGTAAATGGGGAGATAATAATGTGGTGATAAAGGGTGCACAAAGAGGGGAAGACAGTAGGGAAACCAGCTCGGGATGTACAGGATGGGTGTGGAGAAGGTTCATAGCTGCCCATTTCTTTACCAGCAACAGCTGTGCATATGCAATACATTAGAAGGGATATTTGAAACCTTCCACCCCTGAGAGAGGGGTGAGGAGTAAGTATGTTGTACTACCAATTATGAATATCAGGCATATGCACTGTTTGTGAACTTCTATACTGTCATTAGCACATTACACACTTCTGAACAGTTTGTGGTTTGTTTGTGTTGACATTAGCACAGTCTGCTCAGGACAACTGAACATATTTCATTACTGTGTATGCCTACCTACACCCTTGGTTGTGCCTGACTACATGGGTATATAGTACCTTTGGGTAGGGGTGCAGAACTGCAGAGTGCATTATTTATTATCGTGTGATGTTTATCTTGCTGAACATGCAGAGTTGCAGTGTACCTGTAAGTCTATAAAGGCTAGTAATCTGTCTGAGTAGCTCCCACCTGTGGACATATCCAGATGGTAGACAGAGATTAGCCTAGTATTCATTGACTGTGCACCACACCAGTCTTTTCAGCACCTGAACAATGGCATTGTCACAGGTGGTTGCTAGCAGCACATGGCTACATCCTTTGATATTTCTGTGTTGTACTCCTACATAAGGGCATGCTTGTGGAATTCATTCTACAGCTATTCGCAGAGTGTGTAACAGCAGACAGGCTAATATGCCTGTGTGTTTCTGACTCTTCCAGGCCTCATATACTCTCAGGTATATATTTGAACAGCCTCAGGGAAAGGTACATATCAGTGGGATACACCTGTGATATATTTCAGATATTTTGCAGGTGCGACTTTAGGGGATTCTGAGCATATGTATTACTACACCTTTTCTGACGTGCAAGCAGCGTCTACTCTCACTTATTGACATTTCTCATTAAGTGGGATTCCCCACCTTTCTGCCTACTGTTACTACATTTCACAGGGAGTCTGAGGGGCACAGCGAACATTTGTTTGCAAATCAGGGACATCCCTGTAAACCAGTCACATTTGGGAGGTCTGGCCTCTGACCTATTCAAATATGCCAGTATTTATCCTGCTCTGATACTGTGTGGGGTTTGTAAGGTGCTACTGTAACATTATTCCCTACTAGCATGGCTGGTTCTCTTTTCACAGTCATGTCATGAAATTCCACAACACTTGCTGGTTAAGGGCCACAGAACATGATTTGTGTTATGCCATTCCTATTCTCCCTTTACATTCACTCATTGTAATGCATGATATATTTCTTTCAGCACCAAGTTATTGTATATCTGCTGTGGTGTAGTGGTACTTCATGCAGACTGGTGAGCCCAAGGTCTGGGGTTCGAGACTGACAGGTGTATTTTATTTTGCTGCTGAGCAATACAAGGGCCCTGTCATACAGGGTGATTAAGGCACTTTTAAGCAGTTGTAAGCGGGTTTGCGTGATGCTTAGCGATGCTTAGCTAAGAGCACACATGTGCACACATGCTTAAACCTGCTTACTACTGCTTAAAAGTGTTTACTCCCAATAACCCCCGCGCTAATTTCTTTGAAAGAAAAGAAAATGGGGAGATAGGAAAGTGGTGAAAAAGGGGACACAAAGAGGGAAAGACAGTAGGGAAACCAGCTGGGATGTGCAGGAAGGGTGTAGGGAAGGCCCATAGCTGCCCATTTCTTTACCAGCAACAGTTGTGCATATGTTTGTAATTTGGTGTGAAATTTGCAACCTTCCACCCCTGAGAGAGGGGTGAGGACAACAGAGTATGTTGTACTGCCAATTATAATTATCAGTTTACATGTCCAGTGGACATGTGTGTGAAATGGGCAGCTATGTATGGGACGTAATTTTTTTGTGGGAACAGATCGCCCTTTTTTTTTTTCGGGTGAGAGTGGAATGTGAGGTAGGGGATGTAGGTATATTTAGGGAGGTAGGTTGGGGAGGTAAACAGACAAGACAAACAAGATGCATACAGGGGTGGAATTTGACACATGGGGTGGGTGAACACAATTGACGGGGAAAGTTGTTTGGAAATCGCAAGCCCATGAGCCCACAGATGGTAACAGTGGAACTGAGATCCCCACCCATGGGCAGTCACCACTGCACCTTCACAGCCCCAAGGGTGGCTGTGCTGGGGGCTGAGTAGGACGGGCAGGCTCACCCGAGAGATGCACCACTCTCGCCTCAAGCTGGTGTAGGGGATCAGCGACTGAACACTGGATTTCCCTATGCACCACAGCCCGGACCCTTAGAAGGGTGACAGGTGGCCCTTCTCCGCCCACACTTGCATGGGGGGGCAAGCCCAATCCCCTGCAGTGCTTCCACCCGAAGGTGGCACAGGACCAATGGAGGAGGGGAGTCTGGGCTGGGCACCGGAGCTGCTGGTGCCAGGTGCACTCGCCAACTGAGGAGGGACAGGTGGGTCCGCTGGGACTGGCCTTCCCATACATTCTGTGATTAGATGTGTTTAATTACAACATAAACAGCAGCATTCCAGATTAGTTGTAACAGCATGCAGTAATATTCCCATTAACTCAACACACCAAGGTTCCAACAGTTGAACAGCAAGCATAACACATGCATATATTGAATGACAGTGGATATTCCAACAGCATGCAGGGATGTTTGGTAGCAACAGGCCACCATGAACATGGTGTTTGACCAGGGCACATGCATCAACATGAATGCAAATATTTATAAAACAATAGGGCATATGTCCCAACAAATATTTAAGATTACACATACCCATTGAGGTGTGGAATTGCATGGTTTATGCACAAACAGTAGGGTGTAGAAAAACCTCAGTTAACATCTTATAAACACTTTTACTCTACACTACATTCCTAGTGACTGCAGATGTATATTCCCTACATGTATTATTACACTTGCCAGCATGCATTAGGTTGTGTAGTGAGTTTGGCTAGTTCAGTATATACTTGACCTATATCTGACATACTAACTGTCCAAGATGCAGATGTTACTGCTACAGATTTCATGGTTGCATTTATATTTCTTTATCTACATATCTGGATGTTTTCACATGACATTTTCACTATGATTTGTACAGGACCCTGCATTTATTGAAGCACATTCACATTTCTGGGGAACATATTAGCATGCTACTAGTGTGCCAGATTTACTTATGCATGCCAGCCAGTAACTGACTGTTGAGGACTGTATATATGCTTCACAGCTACTAGCATTTCCATCACCCACTTTAGATGGGACTGCAGAACTCTGGGTTGCCAGCACTTTCTAACACAGTACTATTTGTATAATAACAACATTTCAAACTAAGTGACACACACACACTCCGGGTTTTAAACCTTTATTACTGACATTACACACTTTTCCACAGGCTCACTCCTTTATTTGTTATAACAGTGCATATGGCAGACATATTCAAGACATATTATACCTTTATTAATGGGTTAGAACACACTTTTTCAGGCTCAGTCACTTATTTTATATGACAGTACCTGCAGAGATTTTATTCCAGACATATGTTACCTTTCTTAATGGGTTACTATGCTCTTTTTCTAGCTCTATGCATTTTTGTATAACAGTACATGCAGAGGACTTATTCAGGCCATTTTATTGCTGTATTATTGTACTACAACACTTTATTTCATGCTCTCTCCCCTATTTTATATAACAAAACATGCAAAATAATCACTAACCTGCCTGGTGGCACAGCCTTTGCAGCCTATCAGCATAGGCTTGCTGATTCGCAGCATGGTCACCTGCAGCTGTGAAGTAAATGAAGGGATATTGAGACATACCTATCCATTATGCAAACTCAATTATCAATTCTTACATACTGCATTCCTTGGCTACATACTCAGTCGTGGGGCATCCTGCATCCCACGGGCCTCCTGGATCCATTGGTTTAAGCGGTCCTGCTTCCATCTCTTCAGGTCTGCATGGTGGTGACGGACCTGCTCACCGGTGTGAGGAACACCTTTGACACTGGTGAGGTCATGAGCTAACCGGTTCCAAGCCTCAGCCTTGTATTCCGTCCCTTGGAACTGGCCCTGCAGGAGTCTGGACTCATGATGGTAAACAAGGAGCCAAACCATGTATTTTGACTCCTCAATGCCCCAACGCTGCGCTTGGAAGTGTGAACCCTCTCCTGCACCTGCCATTCTGACTGCAAATGTGAGCTACAATCAGTTATGGTGAGTATTCTTGCCTATGGGGCTTAAATATGCCACATTTCCTGCACTTTTTTGTGATTGGCTGTTTTTGAGTATTCTAAGCTGACTGCAGACCTGCTTAGTAATGGTTAATCTACCATTTCTAAGTATATGTATGCTAATAGTGGCTGTTTCTCCTAAGCTGTCATGGCTTAGTGGTTCTATACTTTGATTATGATGCTCTGGGTTCGAACCTTGTCATTCCTTTATTTTAATACTGTCTAGACAGGCTAGGGGGTGTGGCTGCGTTTAAGCAACTTAGCTCTACGTTGCTCCCCGGTGCCCTGGTTGGCGCAGTGCACACGTCCGTGCAAACACATTGTGCTGGGTAAAGCGCTTTTAAACTTTGGGCAACTCTGTTTAGCTGGGTAAAGAGCTATTAAACTATGGGCACCTCTGTTTAGCTGCATAAAGCGCTATTAAACTATGGGCACCTCTGTTTAGCTGGGTAAAGCGCTGCTTAATGGCAGGCTATTATATATCTGGATCCTTTAAAAATATATATTTTGTTCATTGATACATTGGCCATTTCACTGCTTTTAATAATATTTTAATCATATATGCCTGGTATTATTTCAAATACTGATTTAAAACATAAATAAGAAAGGGAGTGGTGGAACTCGAACCGTGAATGCCTCCTCTTTGTGCATACGCTGTACCATTACGCTATTGCAATTTGGTGTGATTTGCATAAACATTCTTTCTTATGCTCTTCCATGTCAGAATTGCTAACTATAGCTAAGCAATGGGCACACCCACGCACACACATGCAAATACGGGCAGCTATATCGTGGATTTAAAAAAAATAAATAAATAAATATTTTACTTTTTATAACTGTGATGGGGGTTTACAGTGTCAGGGAGTGTGGTGTTGGGTGCAAGTACATTTGAGCGAACTTGCTCTTGTGTGTTGACATTTTGCTTCTACTACACTTGCAGGGGTGTGGACATTTAGACTGCTCAGCAGTCGGACACACCCCCTGCTTTCATACTCGGTCCGTGTAAGAGTTACGGTTGAGTCAGCGTGCCCTCATGAATATTCATGGCACGCTGACGTCATACCGTTCAACTGCAGCCTCCGAGTAAGACTTATTAAGTCTTACATGGAGGATTCGTGAATCCGGGGGCATGTTTATACTTCATGATTATCAAATCTGGGATTTAACTGCTGAATGATATCCTAGTTTATCTCATCCATTCAACCTAATCTATTTACCTGTGCCCTTCACCAACATGCATCTTATTTACTGTTAAAATGGTTGGATTTCTATAGTACTGTTTTGAACAAAGGTTTTGATTCTATTTGAAGTAAAGTATCTAGATTATGCAACTGTTTGTTCAGATTTATATTTTGAAAGACACATTATTTGTCTTTTCCTGACTACCCTTCTGAATTATGGAGGTACCACTTGGGATGCTGATCTTTTGTTATTATTACACTACCAAATTACTTTTCATGTGTTAGTATAGAAAAGAAGATAAGTGAGGTATTCACCATAACAGTAGACCTGTGAGGAGGACATCATGCAGTAAGGAAACCCGGCCACCATCCTCCAATGGATTCTAAGTAAAGCTGATTACTACTGCTCTTACAACACACTGGTGTAGGTCATGGCAATAGGTCTTCATTGTTCCTAGAGTGATAAAGATCATGAAGTCTATTGCATGTGTCTGTTGTCTATTTTTTCTACAAATAATGACTTACAGTCCTGTTTTTTATATGTCATAGTGTTGTTTGTGTTGTTGTCACATCACTTTATTTCATTTGAGTACTGGGTTAGTCCAACCTAGCATAGCATATAACAGCATATAACAGCAGAAACCTGGGGGAAAAGTTCCATCAATAATAGTAGTACAGCAAAAAAAAAAACATAGATATATGTAGTCAAACACACCTGTTTAAACTAAGTTTGTAGCATATTCAACAAAGACAATTTTATCTCTTACCTCTACAAATAAAGATGGAATACCCTAAATCGATGTCCCTAGAAAATGCCATATCTCACTTCAACTCCACATTCCTAACCATGCTAAATGAACTCCATTTAGGAAAAAAAAAAGAATAAAATCTAACCCAGCACCTTGGCTAGCAAAAGGGACCTGGCAACTAATGCTGCAAAAAGAAAAATCCTGGAAACTATATTGTGACAACAAAACTCAGCAAAATTGTCAGAACTTCAAATACCAAAACAAAAACACCTACTACACCAATTTGAAAAATAAGGATCTATATAATACGAAAGCAGTTCTGGTCAGCTATGAATAATCTGTCGTGCCTTAGCCAAATCACAACATCATCTCCTTGCACCAAAGCACATCAGACTCCATACCCACCCAGCTCAACACTTTTTTCACTCAGTCAGCCCAGTCTTTACTCACCGAGAATCCTACCATAAATCTAACTATCCCTCCCGCTCCAGTCAACCACACATTCTCCTTCTCCTTCCAGTCTCCACCTCAGCTATCCAGAAACATCTGCAGAAGCTGAAAACTACAGCCTCAGCAGCCAATAAGCTTTTATCAGATTTTCTTAAGATAGCTGTTGATGACCTTGCAAATGCTGTCTCAGTGCTGATAAACCACTCTTACAGAAAACTATCCCCCCTGCCTGGAAGAAATCGGATATAATCCCACTTCATAATGGAAGTACCTCTATGGATACCTAAGACTACTGCCCCATGACTATTCTATCACAGCTCTCTAAAATATTAGAAAAATGCATTCACTCATTCACTCTTCCATCAAAAACTGCTGTTCGAGCTCTCCTCAGTAGGCCTCTCCCATTCTGTACTCTCATGGTTCCACAGCTTCCTATCAAACACAGTACAAGCTGTTAAGTGGAAACAAAATCTCCCCACTTTCTACCAGTACCTGTCAGGGTCCCAATGGGTTCATTTCTTGGCCCATTGTTATTTAACCTTTTCACCAACAAACTCCAAACATCTACCAAACATAGAACCATTGTTCAATACGCAGATGATGTACACACCACCAAATCTTCCATCAAGACCTGGCTACAAAACTCTAACTTACTGTTAAATACTAACAGAACAAAAATAATGCTTTTCACACCTAAGCATACAATAGCACAGAAATAATCTTTCAAAATCCTTCAGCTAGCTGGTCAGACAGACAAAACATCTTTCTGTATATAACAACCTAAAATACCATTAAAGAAAATGAAAAACTTGTTCTCCTCTACCATGTTAAACCTTTCCTCACTTACTCTGCTAGGAAGACCATTGCATCTGCTACCTCCTCCTGACTCTTCTTTATTCATCCCCCATTCTTACAAATCTACACACTAACCTTAATAAAAAAGACTCTTTCTGCAACTAAATTTCTGAATTCACAGCAGACATTCCATATAGAACCACTGCCAGACAATAATCATCTTCTAGGCTAGAACTAGCTAACTATCTAACCTACAGTCATTTACTCCCTTTGGCATGTAGCTGTCCAAACATATGCAATAACTGGAATGCCCACAGAGATAAAAGGATACAAGTCCTAAACAACATGTCTTATACGGACTTATACGGTGACCTATGTCTGGCATACAGGGCATTCTCTAACCCATTACTGATGGATTTACTGCACATCAGCAAGTCAAATGGCACCAGAAATATTCAGGCAGGGATCTAAACCTCTTCTGCAATATCAACAGAATGATTTGGAGGGACATGCCACTGCAGTGGAACAGACTTCCCATCCACATAAAACAAAGCTCATTCATGTCCGTTTTCAAGTGCAACTTAGATCTATGGATGGAAAACAGAAAATGTCCCCAGGACTGCCCCTGTACTACTAATGAACAGAGGCAGCTCCTATCACATGCATGCATCCCCTCAAAGTATCTATGGTATGGTCCTAGTTATTATTATTAGGGGTGATATATAATTACCAACCATGGGATGGCTAAGGCCAGTGCATAACTAAATGGGCCAGGTTATTTCAAGGACAAAAAGGAAATTGACTAGGCTTGAAATGGTCTGTAATGGCAGCTAGAGTAAGTACCTACTTGTGAACCTATGCAAACTGTCCCACACTATTCAATTCCTTCCAGCTCTACTCTCCACACAAAGATCTCTGTCAAATAACAAATCCTTACTCAGTGTCACCAAATCTAACAACTTTGCTGGAAACTCTCTATACTCAAATTATATAGTGAAACTCTTGTACTCAGTCCCCTCTCACTTACAAACAAATTAAAAAAAATTAACAGTTATAAGCAGGCCCTAAAGCAGTGGTGCACAACCTTTTTATGGGGAGGGCCACTACACGAATTAATGCATCTGTGGGCCACCTCAAAACATAGTAAGTCATTACGAGTTAACAGTAGGTACAGGTGACTGGCATTTTTACTTAAGACAGCAGTCATGAAATTGCCTGTATTCTACATCAACTTTGCATTTAACTTTATTCTGGCTTGCAGCCATGACTTATTACAAACTCTTGCAGAAAGTTACTACTGTTTACAGACTACAAGTTATAAACAACAAAGAATAGTTACTTCCGCAGCTAAAATTAGAAATGTGCACAACTGCAGTCAATTAGGTAAGTAAGCACATGCTGGAAAGTTTGCATGACTGGAGTAAGGCATAGCATTTTTTCACTTTTTTTAAATTTTTGGTTACTCTCTGGGGGCCGGATGGTGTTGAGTCAAGGGCTGGATTTGGCCCCGGGGCTGGATGTTGTGCACCACTGCCGTAAAGCAACAACTAAATGATTCTTGGCTGTGCTTCTGCTCGCACCAACAATAAACACTCTAAATCTGTTTTTCCACTTACATTACCTCCAGACCTACTGTAACATCTCTCTCTTTCTCTTTTCTCCAGTTCTTTCCTATTTACATTTCCTCATGATAATTTAACACTCTCCCTTTCCTCCAAACTCCCTTTCACTACTGTCTCAGCCACATCTCTCTTTTTCCTACTCCCTTTTCTAGTTTCATATCTCTACCACTCTAACTTACTCCCCTTCCTAATCCTAGCTCACCTTCTTTTCATATGATATTCTCCTCTTCTTCCTCCATATAGATTTGCGTAATCCACCCTTCTCCTGATTCTTCACTCTCTTACCTTTCAACAACTCCTAACTGTATACGCCTGATCTCAAAGTAACCATTCCTGAGTAAGTAACTGGCCTTACTCCTCATACAGTAAAACAAGTATTATTACTTTGACTAACATTAAACACCATCTTACAAATTTAAATAATATGTCTTGCTATCTGTAACTTCCTTAAAAAGCATTTCTCTAATTTATGTATAGATATCTGAGTACTGCTGGATTTTATCTGCTTGTAATCTAAATATTTTATTGTTGCAGTTTACTTATATTGTAGTGTGTCTGTTTTGTTAATATATGCATGTGGAGCTTTTCTCCCTGGGCCTCTGCTGAAAAGGGGTTTTGCATAGCCCAGTCAGACTTTTCAGGTCAACAAAGGCAATAAATAAAAATATAAATAAATAACATATTACACAACAGTTTGCAAAACAGCAGTACACTTTAAAATTGCTTAGACGTATTATGATTCCATTAAATATAGGCACATGCCGAATAACTGATGATCTTGATATTTTAAACCAGCAGTATTATTAAATCTGTAGCACAGCACACTGCACAAAGTGACAACAGACTGAGGCAATGTCTCCATGTTATCTGCCCATTTGTTTGCATCTAATTTTGCAGCTACTTCTTCCCATCCAAAGTTCTCTAACAATTTCCAGCTATCTCATTCTCAGTTGAAGGTTCTTATGGATTTACATCCCATCCAGCATTCTCTTCCAGTTGTCCACAGCTATCTCTGTGAAAAACAACTTTCTCAAATCAAAGCTAAAGTGAATAAGCTCCAAGTACATCTGATGGCCACCATTCCTTTTCCTTTCCTTGTAATTCAGTTCCATCTCATTGTTTTTCCTGCAGCATCTTGTAGCTTTATATCACGTCTCCTGTCCTTTTGTCTCAGTGTCTAATAAATGCAAGTTTAGCAGTTACAAATGCTGTTCTTATTCTTTGCCTTCCTTCCCCCATTGACTCTTGTGGCTTTTTCCTAGATGCTTTCTAATAGCTTCACCTCCTTCTCCCTGGAGTGTCTCCAAAACTATACACAATATTATTTATGTTGCCTTGTCAGCATGAGGCAAAGCAGAAATATAATCTCCCAGTCCCTGGTGCCTGTGCCATGTAAAATACTGCCAGCTTGCTGGGTAGTACTACTGCCCTTTCTGATTGGTCCTGATGGTTCAGAGTTACTGTGATGACTACTCCTAAATCCTTTTTAGTCACTTTGTCTAGTTTAGCATTCCCTAACTTATCTGTGACCTTTTAGTAACTGCAACTGAAAGGCAGTACCTCACACCTAAGTATAATTAACCTCAATTGTCACCTGTCTTTTCAGTTTAAAAAGACTTCAAGCTACTTTATCAGGCTTTTTGCTCATCCAGAACTGTAGTCACAGTTTCTGCATCATTTACAAATAGGTTGCCTGTCGTCAGTTCATCTGTATGATGCAAATATGTTGAACAGTGAAGGTGACACTCTTGACCTTTATGCAGTCTACTTGTTGTTTCACTTGCATCTGTACTACAATCTTATCCTAACTATTGAGACCATCCTCTGTATTCAGCCTTACAGCCATTCCATTACTAAGTTTATAAGTTTTGACCTAATCCCAACTGTATTGATTTGGCAAATAGTATTTGACATGTGTGAATCAGAGGCCTTAATGAAGAGCCATTTGAATGTACAGGGATTGTAATTGCAATCTTATGAATAGTGAAACTGAAAAAGCAGATGTAGATGAATATGTATAATATACCAAAGCAGAGGTTGAGGCATCTAAGTACCTCCTCTACACTGAGATACAGCAGGCTTGAAGTTAGTATAAAAGAATGACAGCAAGTTTCGTGATTCAATGTCTTTCATTTGAGTCTGAGATTATTTTTCTGTCTACAATTAGTGCAGAGGATTAAGTTTATGAGCTGTTAACAAGCTGCTTCCTTTAGGTCGTGGTGATTGTGCAAGTCAATTGACCAGAAAGAGCTCTAATGTGATTGGGCTGTGCTTCAAATGCCTAGTAACTACCTGTGAACTTGTAAGTATGGAAATCAGGATCCTTTCCCTTACCCTTCCTGCCTGTTATTGCCTGTATTGGTCTTGAAAGAGAAGAAATGAAGCCTACCTCACTTGAATATGGAGACAACTCAATTTGTTTTCCAATCAGCATGTACTTTCACACTGACTAGAGAACTATGAAAAACTGTTGTGAGTAGTTCTGGCAGGGTATGTGGTAGAATTTTGAGTGCTCTGATTGAGTCTCATTTAAGCTTATTTAGTTTCTTTCCTACTTTCTCACTTATGTAATGTATCATCTATCAACTGCCCCATCTATTTTCTGTTCATCTCTCAACCTACATCTTTCTTTCCTAGCCAGCATGGTGTCTTTCTGTCTTTTCTAGTCAGCAATGTTGCTTTTCCCTTTTACGAACACTTATACAAACTCAAGTCCTTAGTTCCGCATTGTCCTCAGCCTCCCTCCCATTCTTAATTAGCCTGTTTTGACATATGATTTTCAAGGTGGTTTCCGTTGCAGTGTGCCCGTAGTCTTCCTCACCTGATACGTTGCTTCCTTTCTTGCCTTGATATAGGTTTGCGTCCCTTCCTCCTCATTTGTTTTCAACATTTAAATCTTCTTTCCTTATTTCTGAGTACCAGGTTTACCTCCCTGATGAGCCTGTTCAGTCTGTCTCTGAACTTCGTCTTTCTTCTTATGCAAATACCTGTGCATATCCTTCAGAATGCTGTTCCTAAATTGCATCTATATTTTGCCCCCAGTTTTCCCTCGTCTCATACTTTTTCAAATGCCATTATGACCTGCAGTTTTATATATATGTTTCTAGGTTTCTGGCACTGCAGTGCATTAGCTTCCTACCCACATTTGATTTTGCTTCTTCTTCTCCTCTTGCTACCTTTGCTAGTGTTCTTGCTAATCCACTACCCCCAGTTCTGAAGTGTCCTCATGCTTGTCCTTCTTCAGATGTATACTTATTTGCTTCCTTCCTTCCTCTTCCTTGGCTGCATTTAGTCATGTATTACTGCATTTTCCATGAACTGTGTTACTGGTAAATTTCTGCTTAGTCTGGCGATTTAGACTGTAAGTGGGGTTGCAGTAGTGACAGTATTGTAGTTTTTGCTGCAGGATTTGTGCTTCTGTGCTTCTACAGCTGTTTGCATTCCAGTTTTGCTACTAGAGTATTATATTCTGTTAAACATTTGTCTGCTTAAAGTTCCATTCCAGTGCCTTTCAATTTGTTAAATTGCTGTTTTTCCCTTTGTTCTTGTATCTGCCGCAGCCTCCTTTGATACATTAAGTACTGCTTTCGCTGCTGTTCCTTGCTGGTTGTGTGCAATTAGTTTTCCCTGCCCCCAGTATAAAAGCTAAAGTTTCTAACCTAGCTGGGGTCATTGACCTGCAACTCAAGACATAAGGACTAAAATTAAACTTGTAACTTGCTACAGATTCTGAAGTCACAGAGCCCAACTATTGGTTTTATTTGATTGGATCTCTCTCTAGCTAGTCTGCTATAACCAGCTACACCTACCCAATGTCATTTTATTGAAAACTTTGAGAAGTATGGAAAGGCATGAACTGTGAGAAACAAGCTTTTGTTTCAGTTCTGCATAAAT
Organism: Protopterus annectens; assembly: GCF_019279795.1. NCBI lineage: Eukaryota > Metazoa > Chordata > Ceratodontiformes > Protopteridae > Protopterus > Protopterus annectens. The sequence continues at coordinate 43,605,646 of NC_056747.1, read as the reverse complement.
ATTTTCAGTTGCACTAATAGTGACCTGTGATGTAATAGTATTATTTTTTTTTTACTTTTCTGCATTTTTTTGTGTTTTAGGCAAAAAAGTTATCTACTTCATTTTTAGCTTGTTCTGGGACATTAGTCTTATAGCTTTATTTGCAGTTATGGGAAAAAAATGTGAATTACAGCAAGATCTGAGCATTGTTTTACATTACATTGCACTTTTAGCTCCATAAGTAGGATTACTTGCAAAAGATAGCTGTTTGCATTTTGAACTTGGCCTGGGGCCTTTGTCTTGTAGTTTCATTTGCAGTTGTGGAATAATTGTAAACTACTGCTGTATCTTGGCATCATTTAGTCATATATTACTGTATTTCTCCATACATAGTGTTAGTGGTAAATTTCTGTCTAGTCTGGTACCTTAGACTGTAATGGAATTGCAATAGTGGCAGTATTCTAATTTATACTGAAGGATGTATGCTTCTCCAGCTGTTTACATTCTAGTTTTTCTGCTAGAGTCTTATATTCTACTTATCGTTTGCCTGCTTAAAGTTGCATTGCTGTTTTTCCCTGTTCTTTTGTCTAGCCCAGGCCCCACTGATATATTGCCTCTATAAATTTGGCACATTTACATGGCTAATAAACTAATAACCACACTCCGAGGAAATAGCAACAACAAAAGTAAAAACCTTGAATGGCAGGAGACAGCATAAAATCACACACTATGAAAAAAACACAATATTAGCATCCACTCTGTTTAATAACCGCTTTCATCAGAACACAAACTCAAATAAAAAACACTTCTTTAAATATACTTAAATTGCACTCAATTAACACTTATTTGGACAACAATGAAACATTTAAAGTGCCCTACTACAATTTCTTAACATATACCCTCCTATTTTTTAAAAAACATTTGATGTTAACAGCATCAAGTCCAGGGTTTTTATTAGCTCTTAATCTAATCTGCCACAAAGTCTCTCTTTATTCCAAAAAAGTTTTGAAATCTCCCCCTCTTAAATCTAAATATCCCTGTTCAATTGTTACTTTTTAAAGTTGTGACAGTCCAAGGTGTGTCCAAATAAAGCACTCCTAGTATCCTTACTTTTAATGTAGTATTGATGTTCTTTTATTCTTTCTAACAACCGTCTGGTTGTCATGCCTACATAGAAGGCAGAACAACCAGAACAGACACCAATGTAAACTACTTCCCTAGTTTGACAACTAAACCTTTTTGTTAAAGTAATAGTATAAACTGGATCATTCAACATAATAAAGGGTCCTTCTAGACTGTAACGACACATCCAACAGTGTCCACATTTAAGCCTCCCTTTTGGTTTACTGGTATCTATACTAGTGGTGACCTTCAAGTTGTCTTTCTGCAAGAAGTTTTTCAAATTGTAACTGTTAGTGTAAAGAAACTTGTGAAAACTTCCCATTGTATTGTACAATTCTCTATTCCCTTGTAAAACTTTCCAATTGTTCATAATAATAGAATGTATATTACCACCATGGCGTAGGCATTATCCTGAAGGAACAGTATGCTAAGAGTGTTTTGGAGGTGAAAAGAGTGTCGGATAGAGTGATGTTTATGAAGCTGGAAATTGATGGTGTAATGATGAATGCTGTTAGTGCATGTGCTCCACAAGTTGGGTGTGTGATGGATGAGAAACAAAAATTTTGGAGTGAGTTGGATGAAGTGGTGATGACTGTACCCAAGGGTGAGAGACTGGTGACTGGAGCAGATTTCAGTGCGCATGTTTGTGAAGGAACAGAGGAGATTAGGAAGTGATGTGTAGGTATGATGTTAAACAAAGAAATGCAGAAGGTCAGATGGTAGCAGATTTTGCGAAAAGAATGGACATGGCTGTGTCGAATACATATTTTAACAAGAGGGAGGAGCATAGGGTGGCATACAAGAGTGGAGGAAGATGCACACAGGTGGATTGTATCTTATGTAGAAGGGCCAGTCTGAAGGAGATTGGAGACTGTAAAGTGGTGGCAGGGGAAAGTGTAGTTAGGCAGCATAGGATGGTGGTTTGTAGGATGACACTGGTGATCAAGAAGAGGAGGATGAGTGTGAGGGCAGCACCAAGGATCAAATGGTGGAAATTGAAAAATGGTAATTGTAAGGTGATGTTCAGGGAAGAGTTAAGACAGGCACTGGGTGGCAGTGAAGAGTTACAGAATAGCTGGGTAACTACAGCAGAGCTAGTAAGAGAGATGGATAGAAAGGTGCTTGTTATGACATCTGGAAAGAGGAAGGAGGACATGGAGACCTGGTGGTGGAATGAAGAAGTACAGGAGAGTATACAGAGAAAGAGGTTGACGAAGAAGAAGTGGGATTGTCAGAGAGATGAAGAAAGTAGACAAGAGTATAAGGAGATGAGGTGCATGGCAAAGAGAGAGGTGGCGAAGGCTAAGGATAAGGCGTATGATGAGTTGTATAAAAGGTTGGACACTAAGGAGGGAGAAAAGGCCCTGTACTGACTGGCTAGACAGAGGGACTGAGCTAGTAAAGATGTGCAGCAGGTAAGGGTGATAAAGGATAATGAGGGAAATGTACTCACAAGCGAGGAGAGTGTGTTGAGCAGATGGAAAGAGTACTTTGAGGGGCTGATGAATGAAAAGAATGAGAGGGAGAGAAGGTTGGATGATGTGCGGATAGTGAATCATGAAGTGCAGTGGATTAGCAAGCAGGAAGTAAGGATAGCTATGAAGAGGATGAAGAACGGAAAGGCTGTTGGTCCATATGACATACCTGTGGAAGCATGGAGGTGTTTAGGTGAAATGGCAGTGGAGTTTTTAACTAGATTGTTTAATGAAATCTTGGAAAGTGAGAGGATGCCTGAGGAATGGAGAAAAAGTGTTTTGGTACCGATTTTTAAGAATAAGCATGATGTGCAGAGCTGTAGTAACTACAGAGGGATTAAATTGATCAGTCCAGCATGAAATTATGGGAAAGAGTAGTGGAAGCTAGGTTAAGAAGGGAGGTAATGATTAGTGATCAGCAGTATGGTTTCATGTCAGGAAAGAGCACTACAGATGCGATGTTTGCTTTGAGAGTGTTGGTGGAGAAGTACAGAGAATGTTAGAAGGAGTTACATTGTGTCTTTGTGGATTTAGAGAAAGCATATGACAGGGTGCCTAGAGAGGAGTTGTGGTATTGTATGAGGAAGTCGGGAGTGTCAGAGACGTATGTAAGAGTGGTACAGGATATGTACGAGGGTAGTGTGACAGCGGTGAGGTCTGCGGTGGGAGTGATGGATGCGTTTAAGGTGGAGGTGGGATTACATCAAGGTTCAGCTCTGAGCCCTTTCTTATTTGTAATGGTGATGGACAGGTTGACAGACGAGATCAGAGAGGAGTCCCTGTGGACTATGATGTTTGCAGATGACATTGTGATCTGTAGTGAGATAGGGAACAGGTGGAGGAGACCCTGGAGAGGTGGAGATATGCTCTAGAGAGAAGAGGAATGAAGGTCAGCAGGACTTAGAATATATGTGTGTGAATGAGAGGGAGGATAGAGGAATGGTGAGGATGCAGGGAGTAGAGGTGGTGAAGGTGGATGAGTTTAAATACTTGGGATCAACAGTTCAGAGTAATGGTGAGTGTGGAAGAGAGGTGAAGAAGAGAGTACAGGCAGGATGGAGCGGGTGGAGAAGAGTGTCAAGAGTGATTTGTGACAGACAAGTACCAGTAAGACTGAAAGGGAAGGTCTACAAGAGGGTAGTGAGACCAGCTATGTTATATGGGCTGGAGACAGTGGCATTGACAAAAAGGCAGGAGTCAGAGCTTGACGTGGCAGAGTTGAAGATGTTAAGATTTGCACTGGGTGTGACGAAGATGGACAGGATTAGGAATAAGTATATTAGAGGGTCAGCCCAGGTTGGAAGGTTTGGAGACAAAGCCAGAGAGGCCAAGATTACATTGGTTTGGACATGTGCTGAGGAGGGATGTAGAGCATATTGGGAAAAGGATGCTAAGGATGAAGCTGCCAGGTAACAGGAAAAGAGGAAGGCCTAAGATAAGGTTTATGGATGTGGTGAGAGAGGACATGAAGGTGGTTGGTGTGACAGAGCAAGATGCAGAGGACAGGAAGAAATGGAAACAGTTGATCTGCTGTGGCAACCCCTGATGGGAGCAGCCGAAAGAAGAAGAAGATATTACCACCATCAACAGTCATATCTAAACTAAGGGCCATCCTTTTGTCCTGGGATGTATCCGTTTATGAATTTGTGTTCCTATGCTTATTACTAATAAAGGCATGTCTTAAAATAGTGGGAAAAAGGCATTTCTTTTATTCCTAATTTCATCTTCAACCTGTTTCAAAAAATTCTCCTCATATCCTCTACTAATAAATAGCTTGGTAATCAGTTTAAATTCTTCTTCCAACTCTACATTGTCAGTAATCATACGGCTGACTCTAATATATTGTCCCCTAGGCAAATTTATTTTCATAAACGGGGGGTGATCACTGTTGTTATGCAAATAACTGTTGGTAAAAGTAATCTGCTTATGAATTTTACTATCAAATACCAACCTACTGTCATTCCACATTAACGTCCAAACAATTAACCACTTGGCCAAAGTCTCCCAGTGTAATTTTCAAAAAAATAGACCTCTCATTTAGTTTTTTAAACAAGTTTTTACAATCATCTTGACTGCCTTTCACTACAAAAGCACTTGTAAAAACACACCTTGAAATGATTCTGCACATTTTTCAGAACTGTGTACTCCCACCATCCTAAAACAATGTTAGCAAAGGAAGGTGCGGGCTGGAGATCCCATAGCCACACCCCTGAGTTGTTTATAAAATTGCTTATTAAAAATAAAATAATTGTTGTCCAATAAAACATCAATCATCCTATAATAAAAATTAACTTGTTCAGTGCTAATATTGGTAAATCTAGACAAAAACATCCTAACATGCTCTATTCCTTCCTCGTGTGGAATAGATGTAAACAATGAGCACACATCAATTATACACATAGTGTTATTTCCAGAATTATACTGGTAATTCTGATTGAATTCCCAAAATTGATTAAAAAAATCCCAAGAATCTAAAACAAATTAATCCATTTTCTTACTAAAGGATTTAAAACAGAATCAGTAAACAAAGATATCCCTTCGGTGATATAATTGGAAGCTGAAACTGTAGGCCGGAAGGAGGGATTTGTAGCACATTTATGTAATTTCGAAATCCCAAATAATGTACTTAACCTGGGATTTTCAATATTACAAAAACTGTATGTAACTTCATCAATGCTGTTTTCTAACAGGTTGTTAAATAAAAATGCTCGCACCTGCTTATAACAGTTGTTGATGCTGGTATCTCCTACTTGACTATATTCTTTGTCATTTTTCGAAATATTTTCCATACACTCAGCGTACTTGTCCTGGTCTATCAGGACCAACACTCCCCCCTTATTGGCCTTCATAATCCGTAAATTATTATGGTCACTAATTTCCTTAAGAGCTTTTTTTCTCATTAAGAGATAAATTAAAATATTTAGTGTCCATTGGTTTCTCTTCCAACAGCCCCCTAATATCATCTTCACACATAGCTTCATACACCTTTAAAGTGTGACAAAGTGGGGGATTAAAGGTCAAAGGCTTTACTAACTTTGATGTTTTACCTATCTTAACATCACTCAAAATATAGTTCACATTTAATGTCCATACAAACTCTTTTAATTCTACAATTGTTTTACACAAATCTGTCCTACGAGCAGGAACAAACGAAAGTCCTAGTTTAAGTACTTTCTCATGATGCAAGTTGAGTTCAAAAGAAGACAGGTTGAACAATTTAGTTTCATACCTGTCTAATTGTTCAGAGTAGGGTACTTTAAATGTTTCATTGTTGTCCGAATAAGTGTTAATTGAATGCAATTTAAGTGTATTTAAAGGAGTGTTTTTTACTTGAGTTTGTATTCTGATGAAGTCTTTCTGATGAAAGTGGTTATTAAACAGAGTGGATGCTAATATTGTGTTTTTTTTCATATCTTGTGATTTTTTTGCTGATCCTGCCATTCGAGGTTTTTACATTTACATGGCTCTTGGCTTATTCACACACAGCTCAGCAATATTTGACATTCTTGCCTGTGTTCTCAGAGTGTTTTTACTGCATCTAATGCCATCCAGGCTGAGATACATAATTTTACCTCTCTACATTATTTAACTGTACTGCTGCTGTTTTCTTGAATTATTATTGCATTTATCTACATTTTAAGACGGTAAAGTGCATTTGTTTTCCATTGTCCTTGCTGCTGGATTTATTGCTTGAAAATCACTGTAAAAGTATTGTCTTACCTAGTTGTTTAACTGGCTTCTTTTAGCTTTTCTTTTTCAGCTATCCTTTGTGTGTTTTTACATTAAGAAGACTTGAGATTACTCATCTAGCATAGCAGGAGGCAGCCTGGTGTATACAAGTTGAGAAACACACAGGAAAGCTTAAAATAAGGTTGCTTCATTGGCCAGAGGACACAATGTTTAGCAGTGCCTTGTATTGATGGAGACACTTAGATACTAAATTTTCCCCTAATAATTACTTCTGAAACTGTACCCAGTAACTCAGTGGTGCTAAGAGCAACTAGTTTGTCTGCTGAGGAGGACAACCCCACGACTGTACTCCTACATAGCATAGGTTTGGCTTCCAGCCTCAAAACCACCCAAAAGCTCACCATTAAACCCTCTGTAGTACCATATCCTTGTGTTTCACCTAGAAAGACCTGACTTCTTTGATATGCATTTTCCCAATTTATTCACTGCAAGTCTCATAGATATGGCCATCCTGAGACAATGTAGCAATGGTCTCATGTTCACTGACAACCAAGTAATACTTAGAGAAAGCAATACAGTATGCAACAAATCTAATTACACCATGTCACCTGAGGCAAGAGTGTCACATACAAGCACTCAAAACAGCAAGCAGGTCACCAGTAATATACACAATACACCCAACACACACAGATGAACAAATGGTGTGATACTAAAAAGTCATTCTTCCTAAACCCCAGAGAACTCCCACATACTCAACCCACATCAATTATCCCCATCAAATGCCAGAAGCACTTTACAGAAACAATACCCAACACCACATATATAGCCATACACTATCCACGACTCCTTTCATTTGTGAGACATACTGATGTCCAGCTTACCAGGCTGAACAGGGAGAAAATTACATTTGTTGCCTATCAAGGCTAAAAATCTTCCAAGTCACTCATGCATTCAGATCATTGATCCAAAATTACCGGTATAACACTATCATACTCCATGCGGGTGCAAATTACCTGAGATGTACTTCCCTGAACTATATGAAGAGAGACATGATGGAGCAATAGGCTTAGTTTCTGGTGTCATTCAAATGGAGGGACACAATATTTGTCAGCATAGAAGGATATGGTCAACAGGCCACACTGCTTTGCCAATGACATTCTACGCATGTCCTCACTGTGATTGGATAAAACATTGCCCACTCCCACAGTGCCTTTTTTTTCTGGCAATGCCAAGCTGACACACCTTCTAACTTAGTAAAATCAACCCAAGGGAATCTAAAGATGTTAACTGCTCAATGCCAGGAGCCTAAGTAAGAAACTCCACTCCTTCCAAGCTCAGCTCACCTTGAAGAATGTAGACATCTGTGCAGTTAAAGAGACATAGGTTCATAGGTTCATACTAGGCTGTCTGCCCTAGGGCATTTATAAGTCTAGCCAGAGTGTGTTTGGCTTTCGCCACCCATTTTAAATTAATTTTGCTATGCCCTTTTTCGAGGTTAGTATACTGTGCCTCTGTCTAACAGTGACACAGAAGTGATACCCAGGGTAAACCTACGATCTCCCATCCACTCATCAAGATTCCTCTTGAAGAGAGTCAATGAGGGACTCTGCCTAACCTGGACTGGGATTTTATTCCAGAGTGAAGGGAGCCTCTGGGTTATGAATCTGTCCCTCCAGCATGTCCTATTTATTTCAGTGCTGAGGTTCAAGACTCTCGAGCGCGTAGCTCGATGGGTTTGGATTTTCTGAGGTGCAGCATGTCCATTAATTCCAGGTTGGACATGGCTTTATACGTCAGGCACAGATCGCCTCTGAGCAGGCGGTATGCCACTGAGTAGAGCTGGAGTTTCTTTAACCGGGCAGCATATGGCATCTGTTTGAGCCCTTTGATCCGCTTGGTGAGGTACTTTTGGGGTCTTTCCAGTTGCTGCAGGTGTCTGGTAAGGTACACCCCAAAAGGGGCATTGTACTCAATTATGGGCCTGATGAGGGATGAGTAAAGAGGCACGATGACCTCCCCTGATCTAGATGTGAATCCCTTCATGATTAGGTGGGCTATATAAAATGTTTTTCTAACCACTTTGGCCACGTGGTTGTCAAATGAGAGATTGCTATCAACTTGGGTCCCCAGGTCCCTAATTACTTCTTCCATACTTAATGGATTACCACCTTTGTGGTAATTTGTGGGCACTCTGTTTTTGCCAAAGGTTCATAGGTTAGTACTAGGCTAACTGCCCTTGCAAGCCATTTTAAGCCTAGCCAATTATCCCTTGCAAGACTCAAACCCTGTACCTTGTGTTTGTAAGGCAAACACCTTAACCATTAGGCCACCCTCCCAACCCAGACTATACACTTTTTGGCGTTTAGCTTGAGGCCATGACTCTAGCACCAGTTGTCTGTTCCTATGAGACCCTTTTGGAGGATGCTTGTGTTGGCTGGAGAGTCGATTATAGCGCCCAGTTTGCAGTCATCTGCAAACTTAGTCAGCCACAGTCCTTCCGTGTTGGCCTGTACCTCTGAGAAATATATACCGAACAGGAGAGGTCCCAGGACTGAGCCTTGTGGGACGCCACTTGTAACTGGTTTGGAGTCTGACATGGCTCCAGCAATTCTAACCATGTGGGTTCTTTCCTTGAGCCAGTTTGCAACCCATCTAGTGACATAGGGGTTTATATTTAAGCTGGTGAGCTTATCTACTTATCTACATGAGTTAAAGTTGTGGAGAGCACCCCTGGCAGTGCAAGGATAAAGTGCCTTCTACACACTTAGACCAGCAGAAGCACAGGCAGGTACTAAAGGTGGAAGTGTCCTGATCTACATTAAAAACAAACATACCTCAAGGATGATCAAACAGGATGATGCTTCTCCATGTCCAAATTACCACAAGTAGAGTCCCATATCATATCCTTGCAAGCCATAGATCGCCTGCCATGACTCAAGAAATACATACTTAGACCCACTGGAAACACTTAACCATTCAACCCAATACCATATTCATGAGGAACTTATTTATTTACTTTTGTTTACCGGGATAGTCCAATTAGGTGGTAGCCCATTTTCAGAGGAGGCCCGGGGAGAAAAGCTCCAGAATAAGTACATTAATTGTTTCAAAAAATATTTACAGAGAGCAATATTTGGAGATTATGCAATCTTTAGAGGATCTTACAAAGACAAAAATTTAATAGAGATTTACAAAAAAAAATGCAAGTAACAGGCTAATAAATGAGTATTTACAGAATACACAAATTATAGAGCACAAAATAAGGTACTTGCATACAGAAGTTTGTTTTTGTGGCATATAGTAGACAGAGGCTGAAGGTGTAAAAAGTTGAGCCAGAAGAAAGTAGTATATAGCTGTATAGTTTAGTTTTGCAGGTATATGACAAGTTCTGTATGTATGAAGCAGAAGTTGTAAGTTAAGTCTACTGTATGTGACATAGAGGGTTCTGAGGAAGGGGAGACCAGCTAGAGGGGATACAAAGTAGACAGAGAAGTAGGGTACATAGGAAAAGTGGGGAGAGTTGGAGGACAGGGGTGATACTGAAGCTGGAAGGGAAGAAAGCTGCAACTACAGAAGGAAATAGAAGGGAGCGAGAGGAAGGAGAGGAGAATCAATGAGGAGAGGAGAATCAATGAGGAGAGGAGAATCAATAGGGGTGAGTCTGAGCCTGCAGATGGAGGATAAGTAAAAAAGAAGTTCAGATCGTGGGGTAAGGAAGGAAGAAAGGGAGGACGTTGTCAGCCCGGGCTACAGCATGAACAGTTCCAGTTGCTTCCTAGGTAGTCTTTCAGTAGTTTTTTGAAGTGAGATGTGTGAAGACTAATTAAATGGTCTGAGGGATGGAATTCCATTTTTGGCAATGTAGTTTGAATAGAGAGAGTCACCAGCTCTATTGTGGGATTTGGTGACATGTAGGAGAGATTTGGTGGAGGATTGGTGGTTCTTATTGTTATTGTTGGTTGAAGCATGAGATGAAGGGTAGAAGTTTTATCAGGTTGGTGTATGAGTTGATGTGCGAAGGAGAGTTGAGTGTATGTTAGTTGGTGGGGGTAATTCAAGCCAATGTAGTTGCTGTAAGGCAGAGCAGTGATGTGTTTGGTGGGGAGAGTTGGTGGTGAATCTTGTGATTTTATTCTAACAGGTCTCCAGTTTTTCTACACTTGTCTTACTTAGGTTTGTAAAGATGGGGTAGCTATGGAAGCCAGTGAAGAGGAGCTGAGTTTTAGAGATGCTAGTTCATCAAGCAGTTTTTGATGAGTAACCATGTTGAAAGCTTTAAAGAGATCTAAGAAGATAGAAGAAACAAATTGTCCATTATTTCTGTGGTGATTTATGGTATTGGTAAAGCTTAGAAGGGCAGTTGTGGTGCTATGGTGAGGGCAGAACCCGTGCTGTGTGTTAGATAAGAGGCTATTGGATAACAGGTAGTTTAATAGTTGCATGTGGATACACTTTTCTAGAATTTTGGAGAGAGGGTGAGAATAGAAATTGGTCATTCATTAGAAAACTCAGTGGAGCTACCTCCTTTGTGTAAGGGAAGAATGTGAAATATTTTCCAGCTTTTGGGTATGTGCTGTTCAGAGTCAGAACAGTGAATCAAGATAGTTACAGGGTAGGTAATAGCTGGGGAAGCTATACATAAGTATTCAGTAGGTAGATTGTTTGCTGCAGGGATAGTAAGTTGCAGTTTGGAGAAAAGTTTTTTTATGGTGAATATGTCGACAGGTTTAAAGGAAAAGTAGTCACTGGATTTGTTAACTAATGTAAGCAGTGATGGTGGAGTATTGTTAAGTGAGTTGGTCAATGAAAGTATGGTGTTAGTGAAGAAAGAATTGAGTTGTGTAACAATGCTGTCACTACTAGAGGATGTAGAGGGGATGGGGAGGATGTACTGCCAAATTGAAGGAGTTTATTTTTTATTGAGGACCAGAATTTCTTGAGATTGTTGTAGTTTTGTTATTGTGTGGTAGTATAGTAGGCTTTTTAGTCACGCTTGGTTTAGGATTTTGATTTATTGCATAGCTGTTTGTAACTATTGAGACTGGCTTGTTTTTTTGGCAAGCCAGAATGACCAGGCTTTGTCTCTTAGTTTTAATAAATCTTTAGTATCTTTGGACGACCATGTTGTGTAATGAGATTTTATTCTAGCAGTTCTACAGGGAGATAGTGTATTTAGAGCTTCAAGGAAGGTGTTATTAAAATAGTCTACAGCAGAGTCAAGGGGAAGACTTTTAAGTGGGAGCCAATCACAGAGATTAAGAAGTGATAGGAAGGTTTGAGGGTTGGAGTGCTTTTTGTTGCGGATTGGGTGGAAGCAGAATTGTCTGGCAGGATTAATATGGTGTCTCAGTAAGTAGTTGGGAAGGGTCTATATTATAACAACGAACGATCAAATGATTGAACATTGTTATATCAAACTCTAAAGTTCGAATTCACAAAACATCGAACAACCAGAACAGCGATTTTTTTCCCAGGGAAAAAAATCTCTGTTCCCAAAAAAAAAAAAAAAGACATTAAACATTGCCTAAAGTGAGGGGCTTCACCACCCATACCCCCCTGACATGGGAAGCTGTGCCCCCCACACACCCCCTGCTTAAATATACCAACTCCGAGATCGCACTACAGTGCCGAAAATGGCAAAGTGACAGAAGCGGCCAAGTGACTCCTTTCCCAGGGAAATAATTTGCTTATATGCCACTTTGTCATTTTGCCTTTTCGACAAAATGCATCTTCGGTCATCTGATAGGGACCCATTCGGAAGATAGTCACTAATGCCATCAGTGAGACAGCCTGATTGGAAGGCTAGTGAGGGTTTGTTGGTGAGTATTTAGTCAAGAATTGATTCTCTTTTGGTGGCGTTGTCTATTCTAGTGAGAGACTGAATGACCCGAGAGAAACCATGTAAATTGATGAAATTAGTGGGGGGTAATAGAGTTATAAGATAGACAATCAGTGATGAGGTCGCCCATGATTACAGTTTCTTGAGGGAAGGATAGTAAAACCTAGAGGAGGGTGTCCTCAATTGTGTTGTGATTATTGCATGGGTCAATGAATATAGCAACAATTATTATATATTTGTTTGAGTTAACCTTGAGTTTAGAGCATAGTATTTCAGAATTGTTGGCATGAGGATTGAGTGGATTAATAAGTTCCAGATTTAAGTTTTGTTTGAACATAATAGCAACCCCTCCAGCCCACTTATTCTTTTGGTCAGAATTGTGTATATTATAGCTTGGAGGGAGTATTTCACTGCTACGAATTTCTGGTTGTAGCCAAGTTTCAGTTAGTACAGTGATGTCAGGGCTATATAGGGATATGGTGGCATGGGAATCATGGGCTTTGTTGACTAAACTTCTTAGGTTCATGATGAGTAGCAGAAGTTTGGAGGCTTTGGGGTGAGTAGGGACAGACTTGGGGGGAGTGGTGATGGAGTGGTAAGAGATTAGGAAGCGTAATTAGGGCCTGGGTTTAGGTGGATATCTCCACTAAGTTTTAGATGATTAAGGATGCCAATATGGATGATAGTGAGTTTAGAGAAAAGATTGTTAAATCTGAGAGAAATATGGGATTTAGTGTTTAATTGTAGGGATTTGTAACTTATGTAAGTAGTGTTGTAGAGATCAGGGACAATTTTGATGTTGGAGTGTTTTGTTTGTGATAGGAGGGGTTGGGTTGTGGTGTGGAAGGAGTGGTGGCAATGTAGGTGGAATTGGAGAGATGATAGGTAGTTAATGAGTATGAGGAGGGTGAGGCTAAGTGTATGGAGAGATATAAGTTGTGGGTGTGAGATGTGGCTGATAATGGAGGTGTTAATTAAGGTTAGCTTAAAGTGGGATAATTGTGGAAAGAGGTGTAGTGAAGAAGTAGGGTGAGGAGTAAAGTAGAGGTAAGAGGAGAGAAAGGGAGGAAGTCCTATTGTCGGTTAGGAGTCAGTGGTGGGAGTATGGAGATGAGGGAAGCAGATGAGCTGGGAGTGAAAGTGTTAGAACTGGGAAGGATAATCAAGGTGTAGGGAATGTATGGATTTAAATAAAGGATGAAATGATTGAAGACTATATTGTATTGTGGTAAGTAAGGGGTATGTTAGGATTAGTGAAAGGAGGTATTTATAGGCGAAAGATTAAGGGGAGATATAGATGTAAGTTTCAGGTTTATGATGGTAGAGAGTCACTAAGAGAAAGAAGGAGTAGGTGTTGGAGTATAGGGTAGTATGGATTATCAGAGAAGGGACTGTGGGTGGGGTGTGACATGTAATTGGTTGCTGGAGGGTAAGAGTGTGTCTTTGGAACTGGGGGAAGGGTAGGGAAGTGATGAGAGCCCAAGCGGAGTGGGATGAACTGGAGGCTGGCAGGAACCTTAAAGAAAAAAATGAAAGACAAAACCAATCACAGAAGCAGTAAGTATGTACTATAGCTGAATTGTTTCAGAAAAACATAGTGAAAAAGTGAAGGGTAGGGCAGCTGCAACAAGAAGTTATTACAGGAAGATAGCAGGGTAGAAATCTAGCAGGAGGACTAGTTCAGACGTGTCTTAATTTCAATGTACAAAATATATATTTGTTGGAAGAGAAAGTATTACATACATCAATGTTTTCTGAATTTTGTTGGGCTGAATAGCCTGAGATGGGAAGACATTTTAGTGCTTCAGACTTGATGGAGGGTGAGTCTGCTGTTCTTATAGTAGGTATGCAGTCTAAAAACAAAACAAGAAGAAAAGAATAATGTAGGTCAGTTGTTAAGATCCTGGAGGATGTGTAATGTTTAAGAATATCAGGAGAGGTGTTAGTAGCTAGAGGTAGCCAGGAGGGAGAGAGGGAATGGAAAGTGGGAAGAAACAAAGAGAAGTTGTTGCTTGTTGAGGATAGGGACAAGCTATAGATAGAATGATAAATAGATTGAGTCACAGTAAAAGTTTACAATACAATAAATGCAGTGAGTTACAATATTAGCTGCCAACACAATTAAAATGTATTGAGTTACTATAGCTGTTCTGTATCAGAACATGGAATGATTAAAATCAAGAATACTCTAAAGAGCGAAAATGCCAGACCTCAAAGTGCTTTTTTTGACATCTCGGTGTTGGAATATATATTTAGCGGGTGGTGTGGGGGGCACAGCCCCCCATAATAATGAGTTAGAGGTCCAGCATTTTCACTCTTTAGAGCATTCGCAATTTTAATCATTCGATGTTCTGATATAGACCTGTATCATCAGTAACCCCTTTTAAATGCAGCAGGGCATGGTGCGAGAGCAAAAAGAATGGATGAAAGCAAGAAATATGAAGATTCAATCAAGAAGAGATATGAACCGGACACTGGTGGGAAGCTTAAAGAAAAAATGAAAAACAAAACCATTCACAGAAGCAGTACATATGTGCTATAGCTGAATTGTTTCAAGAAAAAAAAAAATCCTACAATACCCCATGTGAAGACTGGTAGAGAGGGTGAAGACTGCCAGCCTAGTCAAATAGAATTTGATACATAATTCTGGCATTTGTAAATATAAATATAAAATACAGGCTTGTTTCTTAAATGAAAGAAAACACTGTAAAATGTGAACTTCAAGATTGTAGCAACATTGCCATCTGTTGTAAGAAAAACGAAGCCAGGCATTTCAAATGTTCTTTGAAATTAAAATTATGTTTTGTATGTCCATTGAAGTTAGAATTTGGAGTCGATGAGAGCAAACAATAGCAGTGTTGAGTCTCAGCAAACTGCATCCTGCCTTTTGTGTTAATGCTAAAGTTAATGACCAGAATTTACATGTGGAATGCCCTTTATTGCTCTAAGTGAAAAAGAATGTAAATGTAGTTTCTGTGGCCTGGGAATCTGGTAAGTGTAAACAAATGATGTAATGTTTTATCAGAACTGCAGTTTCAATTTAAACAGTGAGAACCAGAGATTAAGCATTTTTGTCTTGATATCCAACCTCAGCACTGCCTGTGTCTTAAGTAAGTTATTTCAGACTGGCTTGTTTTTTGTTTTTTCAGAAGTGTGTTTTCTTGTAGTAATAGCTAGGAAATTAGATGAAAGTTAGTCTAAGTGTTTTCTGTTATGTCAGAACTGTACTACTGAATTATTGTAAGTTTCTGTGCGATCTCTGAACTCTTGAATAGCACTGTGGTGTAGTAGTATTGTTTTGTGTTTTTAGTATTTATTATTAAATATTTTAAAAACCTTTTACCTGTGGCTGGTTTGTGTAGAAATAAGTAAGCTCTAGAGTACATTGCATGCTTATAAGTGATCCTGTAATAAGCTCTTCCAAAACCTTAAGATTGCTTAAGTTACACTACTATTGAATAATAATGTTGCACAGTAATTGGACACCCTTTTAAGGGCCTTTTGGTAGCTGATAATTATTAGCTGATGGTGGCAGTGTGTGTGTGTGTGTGTGTGTGTGGGGGTGAGCTACTTGGGCAGGGGCACGAAGCACTGGTTGGACAGAGGGGGTACTGGAGGTTAGCTTGCCAGCTAGGTTGAGATCTGGACCCTATAGCTGTGCCAGTGGGGAGTCTTATTGGGGACCTGGAGAGCAAGGGAGCAACCAGCCCCAGACTGACTGTCATGTATGTGTGCTCTTAAGGGAAATTGCACTTTACTGTGTGTATTTGTTATCCTTTCCTCTTATATGAGACACCCTCTCTGGTGTTAGTGGTGAGGATTGAGGCTCCTTGATTGCTGGGGCAGGGTGTGGGTGTCACACCCCATACTTGCAGAAATTCCTGAACTTTGTAAACACAAACACCCTGGACTAGTTAATCTGTGTGCCCACCATGGGTGGAAACATTCTGGATCAGGTATTCACAAATGTGGGAGAATGCTGCTCTCTCCACAACATAGTGATCTTGCTGGTAAGGTCAAACCATAAAACTTTGTTTTCTTTGAAATAAAAATCAGTGCTGTGACCCCAGCTTACCTGTAACAGTTACAGACTAGTAAGGCAAACTACCTATTTAATAACCAATTACTTGCAAACTTTCAAGCCCAAAAAAAAAGAAAAAGAAAAAAAATCACCGAAACAATGTTGCCGATAGCGGTTTAATGCTCAATAAAATTCACAAGTCCAATAAATCCAATATTGACATCCACCAAAAGAATACGAACAACTAAGCGCTTTTGCCAAGGTTAACAAACCAAAGGCATCATCAAGCCCCTCCAAACTGGAAGAACACAGCTGTCTGTGCAGAATTGTACACATAAACCTTTCACAATCATATTAATATTGTATAGAGACAGCCCAGAACAAACTCAAAAAACAAAGTACCCTAAAAGAGGATAGATTCCTAAGAAATGTATGAAAATATTTGGTATTGAAGACATTAATTCAGTAGAAGGAACTTGGACAGAATTTACATATTATTCCCCAATGTACAGTAACTGGGCTAAAGTAGTTAGAAATTATATTTCAAAGGAACATGTGTATTTAAATTGAAAGCTTCTGCATACATCCAATAGCTATTTCACATCAATCACCAATAAAAACTAAGATAAAAATGCAGGGTAACGTAGTAAAATGAGACACTGACATTTCCCCACCTACTTGTTAAAAGAGGTGAATTGAAAAAAATGGGCAGTGGAAATTATTCAAGAGCTATTAGGGAAGATACAAGTTTCTTCAGAAGTTAGAGCTAGTGTGTGGGATAAAATGAGAATGGAGTTTAAAATAAGGTAGAAATAAAAGAGAAAGAGTGATGGTTAAGAAGCAATAGGAATTATTAAGAGTGTTAAGGTTAAAGTATTGCAGAATAAGTGGAATCTCAAAAAAGAAGATGTGCAACTAAGACTTTCTCCATGGGACCACCCTAGATTGGATTCTAGTTTCACATCCTCACTACTTCACTGATAGTGGTACCATTCCCAACCTACTAGGTGACTATCTTCCCACTTTCATCCACTGCCTCCCCTCCTCCCTACAACAAACCCATGCCTATACCACCATCCGGTGTCTAAAAAACTTCAACCCAGATGATTTCTCAAATGTACTAAAAAGAATAAACTGGAACCCACTAAAAACATTATTCCTTGATAATGCTATTTCCTACTTCAACACAATATTCTTAGACTTGCTAAACTCCTTTTCCCCCTGGAAAACTAAACACACAAAAAGCAATCCCGTCCCATGGTTAACTAAGAATACTTTACTCATTATGAAACTTCGAGATAAAGCTTGGAAACACAACCATAAAACTAAAACTACCACCACCCCCCTCAATGAATACAAAGTTCTCCGCAATAAAGTAAAAAAACATATCATCTCAGAACGCAAAGCCTATTTTACAGCCCTTCAAACTAACCATAACACTAACCCCAAACAATTCTGGGATGGAATTTCCTCTCTCCTTAACCCAGGTAAAAAAGAGAACCCCTGCCCTGATCCTCATGCCTCTGACCTGATCTTAGCATCTGGCTTTAACTCATTCTTCATCAATTCCATAGCCAAACTTACATCATCCTTCACTAACAATAATGTACCCCCATCCACACAAACATATAGTTTCATAGTTTCATAGTTTAGTACTAGGCTATCTGCCCTGGGGCATTTGTAAGCCTAGCCATAGTGATGTGGCTTTCGCCACCCCATAAAATGGTACAAAATGCACAGAATAGATTTAGAATACTGTGCCTCAGTCTAGTAGTGACACAGTGAAGGTCCCCTTATATAATAGAATTAGTTTACTGTGCCCCTGTCTAGTAGTGACACAGATGTGACCCCTGGGGTAAACTTACGATCTCCCATCCACTCATCAAGATTTCTCTTGAAGAGAGTCAGCGAGGCTCTGCCTAACATGAACTGGGATCTTGTTCCAGAGCATGGGAAGCCTCTGGGTTATGAATCTATCCCTCCAGCATGTCCTATTCATACTTGTGCCTAGGTTTAAGTCTTTAGCTCTCGTGGTTCTGATGGATTTGGATTTTTTGAGGTGGAGCATGTCCATCAGATCCTGATTGGACATGGCCTTGTATGTCAGGCAGAGATCACCTCTGAGCAGGTGGTATGCTAGTGAATAGAGCTGGAGTTTCTTTAGTCTGGCAGAATAAGCCATATGTTGGAGACCCTTGATCCTCTTGGTGAGATACTTTTGTGGTCTCTCCAGCTGTTGCAAATGCCGGGTGAGGTACATACCAAATGGGGCATTGTACTCAATCATGGGTCTGATGAGGGAGGTGTATAGGGGTACAATGACATCCTTGTATCTGGATGTGAATCCCTTCATGATAAGGTGTGCAAGGTAGAATGTTTTTCTAACCACTTTGGCAATGTGGGTGTCAAATGAAAGGTCGCTGTCGACTTGGGTCCCTAGGTCTCTGATTACTTTTTCCGTACTCAGTGGGTTGCTGTCTATGTGATAATTTGTGGGTACTTTGTTTTTCCCAAAGGGGATGACTATACATTTTTTGGTATTTAGTTTAAGGCAATGACTCCGGCACCAGTTGTCCGTTTCTGTGAGGCCTTTTTGTAGGCTGTATGTGTCTGCTGGTGTATTGACTATGGCGCCTAGTTTGCAGTCATCTGCAAACTTTGTCAGCCACAACCCTCCCATGTTTGCTTTAACATCTGAGAAATAAATGCCGAACAGGAGGGGTCCCAGGACAGATCCCTGTGGGACACCACTTGTGACTGGCTTTGAGTCTGACATTGCTCCAGCGATTTTAACTTTATGGGTTCTGTCCTTTAGCCAGTTTGCAACCCATCTAGCGACATAAGGGTTTACATTTAAGCTGTTGAGCTTATCTATGATGCCTGCGTGGGGTATTGTGTCGAAGGCCTTAGCCAAGTCCAGGTAGGCTGTATGGACTGCTTTGCCCTCATCAATGGCTCTAGTGACTGTTTCGAAAAAGTCAACCAGGTTCAAAAGGCAGGATCTGCCCTTTACAAAGCTGAACTGGGTGGGGTCAAGTGTCTGTAGGTCCCCAATGTCTCTGTTTATGAGTTCCATAATGATTCTTTCCATAGCTTTGCAGACCAGGCTGGTTAAGCTTATGGAGCGGTAGTTCCCAGGGTCTATAGAGGTACCCCCTTTGTGGAGTGGGACCACTGTTGCTGTACGCCAGTGTTCAGGTACATATCCTGTAGTAAGGCTAAGGTTAAATAGCATTTTTATGTGCGGGTTTAGCTCCTCTTGAAGTTCACGTAGCACACAACCCGGGATACCGTCAGGTCCCATTGATGCTGTGTTTTTAGCTTTGCTGAGGGTGGCTCTCACCTGGACATCTGAGATGACAGGGAGATTACATTCAGCTGTGATAAGTATTTCTTCTTTTGGGGGTGAGGGAGGGGAGAAATTTGCACTGAACCTGTCAGACAGAATGTTGGCAATATCTGTGGATTCAGTGTATTTTTTGTTGTTGTGAACTAACTCTGAGCATATCTGAGGGTTTCCGCCTAGGTTTCTAACATAGCTGAAGAAGGCTTTGTGGTTATCTTTAGTGTCCTTAGCAATTTTTCTCTCAAAGTTGGCCTTGGATGTTTTTATGAGAGAATGTAGTTTTCTGCTAGTGTTGATCAGAGATGCCTTCCGTTTTATGGGATTTTGCTCTGTCGTGCAGTAGCTTCCTTCTTTTGTTATACAGTTTGTTTATGACTGAGGTCCACCAGACAGGACACTTCCCTTTGGTGGAGAGGGACTTGGATTTATTTGGGATTGCATGATCCATGCATTCTTGGAGATGTCCATAGAAAGCATTTGTGAAGGATTCAGCATTGTGGGATGTGGTATCCACTGGCCCAGTGGGCTTAAAGGATACCATCTCAGTCTTAAGAAGAGTGAAGTCTGCTTTTGAGAAGTTTTTCACTGTGGTCTTTTGTGCTGGGGGTGGAGGTGGGATATGTATATCCAGGGTGATTAGTTTGTGGTCAGGTCTCACTAGTGAGGGGTATACCTCCGGTGTGGAGCATTTTGTCCCCATGTTTGTGATGATTAGGTCTAGTATATTATCTCCCCTAGTGGGAGAGGTGACTAGTTGTTCCAGTGCATTTGAATTTATGAATTCCAGGAACCTTTGGGCTAGGGTGTTAGGGCTAGAATAATGTACCCAATCTATGTTAGGGTAGTTGAAGTCTCCCAGTATGATGGTATTTTGTGATACATTCATATCCTCCAATGTCTTCAGGAAGGCTTTGTGGGTTTCCTGAGATTGGGAGGAAACATGTCCCCCCTCCCCTAGTAACTCCAGCCCCCAACCCCCTCCCTTCTCCATGCACCCCATCCCCATCTCTACTATAAAATGACTACTCCTAAAAATGAAACCATGTTCTAATGCTCCTGACGAAATACCCTCCTATTTCCTAAAAATAGCAGCAGAAGCCATTGCCTTCCCTATCTACATTCTAATAAATCAATCAATTTCAGAATGCCATGTTCCCCAACTGTGGAAAAAGGCCTTCATTATTCCAGTCCATAAAGGAGGCAACAACAATGACATCCCAAACTTCCGACCAATTGCTATTCTATCTCCTATTTCTAAACTCCTCGAAAAATGTGTTCACCTTCAACTCCTACCCTACCTCTTAAACAATAACCTCCTTACTCCTACCCAGCATGGATTCTGACCAGGCCATAGTACCACCACTGCCCTTGTCTCCTTCCTAAAGACCATCAATAAAGCCTGTGACACCAGTCATATTGTATCTGCCCTCCTCTTAGAACTGTCTAAGGCTTTTGATACTATCTCTAACAGCCTTCTTATTACCAAACTTTCAGAACTAAACCTATCCCCCTCCTCTATTAACTGGTTCACCAGTTACCTATCTAATAGGCAGCAAGCTGTCAAATGGAAGAAAGCTATTTCACCCTTCCGAGATACACGCACAGGTGTCCCTCAATGCTCAATCCTAGGTCCCCTACTATTCAATATCTTCATAAATGACTTCTATTGTGCCATCCCCAATACCAACCTCATCCAATATATTGACGACTCCACTATAATCTGTTCCACCACCTCAACTTCCTCACTAGCAATATTAACCCAGGAAGCCTTCCACTCCACAGAACAATGGATGCCAGATAATCATCTAGCACTAAATGCAAACAAGACTAAACTAATGATATTTACCCCTTCCAAAAACTTCATCCTTGATAAAAACTCATTCTCCATCACACAACTCTCGAAATAGTTTCTACCGCAAAACTTCTTGGGATTCTCATTGATGATAAGCTCAAGTTTGATAGCCACCTACAAATAAATATTAAAAAAACACATAAAAACTTAGGCATGCTTTATCATCACTACCGCTATATCTCTTCCTCTTCCAGGCTTCTTCTTGCTACTGTCTACCTCATCCCTTCCCTCCTATATGGTGCCTCTATACTTATCAATCTGCAATCTTCCCTCAAAACAAAGCTCTCCTCCTGCTACTATAAAATTTCAAAATTTGCAACTGGCCACAGAGCCAATACCCATCACTGGATTTCCCTACATGAATTAAACTGGCTAGAACTACCTAACTATCTTAACTATATCCAACTAATCCAAGCACATAAACTTATTTGTAACACCTCTCTCTGCCCCTCTCTTGCCTCAGCCTTCAAAATCCATCTTCCTGATAGGTGTCTAAGATCTAATTCCCAGAATCTAATAGAACTGCATAAACCATCCT
This sequence comes from Protopterus annectens, assembly GCF_019279795.1. Taxonomy (NCBI): domain Eukaryota; kingdom Metazoa; phylum Chordata; order Ceratodontiformes; family Protopteridae; genus Protopterus; species Protopterus annectens. The sequence goes on along the minus strand of NC_056747.1, from coordinate 43,583,784 downwards.
GCCCACCAGGCAACCACCTCCTATCTTTCACACTTGCACGCCACTGGAATTAGCTTCCACCTCTCATCTGTACCACAACTAAACTCTCTATCTTTAAAACCCTACTTCATTCGCACCTAACTCTATAATGGGAATGCTCCTGCTCCCATCCTTCATAATTTCCTCACCCATAGTAGTTACTCTCCACTAGCCAGCATATCTATAATAGCCTCCTATAGTCTAATAACTTGCAACAGCAACAGTAGGAATCATGATATTTGTATAGGTATTGTATTGAAGCTAATTCAGCATACTAACTAGGATCTCATAATGCCAATCCAATGGCTTCCCATCACTTTGTTTGATGTTAAATCCCCTCTTAATTGTGTAATTTTTATCTTATATTCTTGTGACTTATTGCATTGATATTGTATATTGTATTTTGTATCCATATATTCTTGTATTTCTGGAGCTTTTCTCCCCAGGACTCCATTGAAAACGGGTTATTCAAGGCCCAATTGGACTATCCTGGCAAACAAACTGAAAATAAAATAAATACATAAATAAAATAACTACATAGTTCCAAAGAGAAAATAAGGGAGAGTCTAGATAATATGCATATTTTTAGAAAGATTGCTGTTAAGCAACTATTTATTGATAATAATACCAGAGCACAAAAAACTTTAGCACAATGATTTAGGAAACAGAAAGCAGAAAGGGTTGCCACCAAACTTAATGAGCCTAAAACAAGAAAAAAAATTAGACATTATGTAGCGGTATTAGAGATATTTCAGAAATGTTATGAAAATTTGTATAAGGAAGAGAAATCTGGTAATCAAGAAAGAGCACAAATGGAAATATTTGTGAAAGCCTTAATTATACCAAGGGCAGAGGTAGATGAGGCTCAAACAATTAACAAGTAGGAAATTAGATAAAAATGGTGATGTATAACCAAATGGCAGGAATGTCTCCAGGACCAGATAATATTCCTGTGGAAGTTTGGAAGTTAGAATGCAAGAAAGTGATAAAAATCTAGAACACTTTGTTTAACAGTATTTTAAAAGGAGGGAAGCACCAACATCTTGGAAGAAAGCGGTGGTGTCTTTATTACCCAAATAGGGTAAAGTCCCATCAGACCCAGGTTAATATAGACCCATTTCAATTTTAAACCATGATTATAAGGTTTTTATATCTATACTAGCTAAAAGAATGAAACAAGCAAAAAGCACAAAATAGTCCAAACAAACCAGGAAACAAACGAGTATGAGCTATAGGGGTCCAAAAAAGCAAGGCTTCACAAACTGTTTGATTAGGTTTAAAAAAAAGGGGTTCCGGTTTTTATAAACCAATTTTAACCACTGCAACAACCTCCTCACACGGTAATGTTAGTCTTGACAAGACTGGTCTAGTTACCAACCAGGACCTTCCTTATGCAACTAGATTTTTGTGCACTTTCAGTTTGGATTATTCTCTTATCCAGAATATGCTAAAAAAGAATTGGTCTTTGGTTATCGAAGATTCCTATCTATTTAGTAAACTGTTACTTTTAGGAGAGGACAGAACTTAAAATTGTTACTAGAGGTTAAACCCAAAGCTTATGGAACTCACATAGTGGGCATGACTAAATGTGGGTCATGTAGGCAGTGCAAATATGTGTGCACAGATGCCAAGATTAGTTTGAGAAATCAAACTTACAAAATTAATGGGCGATTTAATTGTGAGACCAGGGGCGTTGTTTATGTGGCCACCTGTCAGCGATGCTCTGCATTCTATAATGGTAAAACTGACAGACACATCTTCCACTTTCCTGACCATCATTTTAAATTTTCTGTTTTAAACAAAGTGGATGATGGTGTCAGGGGTGGTCCTTGGCAAAATCTCTTAGAAATTTGTGAACTTTTTTGGCAAATTCGCACAGCTGCCTACATGTACCCTGGATTGAATGACTATGTGTCCATTAGTAGCATTTTAAAGCATCTCTCACTGAAAAGATAAATGTTCAGGAAGGTTTTTAGTAGCAGTTTTAAAGGCAAGTACATTTGTACTTTATAATGTAAAGTTCTTGTTAGCTGAATTTCATTTGAGGTGATCGAACTATTAAAGTTTTTTATATATTATGCATTTATATGCACACATATACATTTTAACATACTTTTTTAATTATTCATTTTTAAGGCGAACTTGTTTAGCTCATTTTCGGTGCCAGTAGATTGAACTATCCCCCTTTTAAGGGGTTATTGCTTTAATTGAACATTGCAACTCAACATAATTAATGCGTGTATATAACTCATGGTGATTTTTGTATTCTGTTTTTCTTGTCTGAGGAAGGAGCGCCACAGAGCACTCCGAAAGCGTGTGCTTACTTTATTAAACCTAATCAAACAGTTTGTGAAGCCTTGGTTTTTTGGATCCCTATAGCTCATACTCGTTTGTTTCCTAGCTAAAAGAATGGCAGACGTATTGCCAAAATTGTTAGATATGGATCAGTGCAGTTTTGTGGAGGAGAGGTATACCTTTGACAACATTAATAAAACAATTATGATTGATAGAGAAGTAGGGACTTGATGCAGAGAAAGCATTCAACAGAGTAAGCTGGGATCTTATGGGTAGGGAAATGGAAGCGTTTGCATTCCCTGATACAAAAATAAGATTAATTTGGAGGATATATGAAGGAATAGAAGCACAATTTAAAGTGGGAAGGTTCCTCTCTGACAAGTTATATGTGAACATTGGAGCCAGGCTGGGGTGTCCTCTTTCCCCCTTTATTTGCTTCATCTTTAGAGCCATTGGCCAAGAAAATAGGGGACTCAGAAATTCAAGCATAAAACTGGCATGGTAATCAAAACAAACTTGGCTTAATTTGCACATGATATTATTTTGTACCTAATAAATCAAATAAAAGGACATCTCAGTACTGTCGAACATTTTGAGACAGTTTCACTTCTTTTTGGGATTTAAATTAATGAAGTTAAAACAAAATCTTTAGCTGTAAGTTATATACGCACACATAAACTGGTTCAGCAATACTCATATTTATGGGGAAATGGTAAGGTGAAGTATTTAGAAGTATGGATTAAAAGACTTTGGTTATGGTAGCTAAAGATATGTGGGAAGAGAATAAACAAAGGATAATACAAAAACTGAGAAACTGGAAACTCTTGTTTATGGGCATGGATTGTAAGTAAAAAAGGGGTCTGTATCAAGTGAACGAAAATTTATATAATCAAATGTATTTACATCGACACATAAACGCCAAAGCAAGTAAACGTCGAACACATAAAAGCTTGAAAATCAAAACATCGAAAACCTTTAGTTGGCCAGCAACTGCTCCCTAGTTTAATAAGTGTAACTAACCACCAAAATTAACTTTTCTTACTCTACCAAGCTGTGCTTTATGTGCAAGAAAGGAAATATATTTTACATACAAAACGGGTATTAAACTATACCATATTTTAAGTAAACTACAAACCGAGTGATTACATATTTAAATAACCTCCTCGCCCAAGAAATCAAAATATGCACTTCAATAATACATAGAAAACATATGGTGCACACAGCATATCGATGTTAGTATGGTATTAAATTTTATGTAGCATGCCAACTGCACGTAAGAATTCAAGTACAGTATACTATTCTTTATTTTTCAAAACAGTTTGTAGACGAAAGTCCCTTTCTAAATGTTTTCTCTTCTTTGGAGAAACAGGACATGCAGACATTAACTGTAATCTAATTTCGTCAACCCAATTGTGCAAACAAGTACTGACAGAACAGCTGGTATGTCAGAAATACGTCTGCCTAGCAGACACCTAATCCTGCTATGCCAGCCCTCCACGTAATTTTGTGTTCGTGGTAAAGAAACATCACTCAAACAGGAGACATTCCAGAACGATATAGGGTACACAGGAGCAAACCATAAATGAATTGTAGTTCTAGTGATCTGCTTCCGTAAACGGCCCAACACGTAAATATCAGAGAAATATATGATCAACTCTTTCCCGTCAGCAGGAAATGTTTTACTTAGCTCTCTAAATGTTGGAATCACTTCATCTTGCCTCAAAAATGAAAGTGCTATTAGTTCTTTAACGGAACGCTGAAATTCAAGAGAAGTACCATAAATTCTAGATAAGTTAAGTTGCTGAATTTTGCGCCACACATTCTGTGAGAAATGGAAGAAACAATCTTTACTTTTCACATTGAAAAAGTTTGCTTCTATACTTTTAATTTCAGCTAGTTCAAAGTCACACAATAAGTATTCCACCGAAGGTGTTAGGTCACATCTAGCTAACAGGTTAAACAGACACTCCCACATCAAATTGTATGCCTTAAAAGACTTTTTAGTCATCAAGACATATACTAAAGGAAGACATGTCTGTTTGTCACCACAGTCAACAAATGCATGAACACTATATAACTGCCTACATAGTCTACCTTTTGTAAGGAATACTCCATCCATGAAGCATATATTTGTATTACACAAGTCTTTGACATTTTCTTTTGTTGTAAACAGTAAAACATGTATATTTAACTGCAAATCTACCTTACGTTCCTGGATGAATTCAGATTCTTTTAATTTATAATCATCCAGACATACTGCACCTAAGGTTGTACATTTTTTACAGTTTGTTAACAAAGTTTTTCTCGTAACTCTGTTAACCTGTTGTAATAGTGATCGCCTAGTTGGCAATGCAACAGTAGACTCAAAGGATGTGGTAGCAAGAATGTCATCAACAACTAAACACGGTGTGTTCCTGCAAGTACTAGCCATATCCTTCAATGTACTACATGCTTTGTACTTTTCAACTAACGTTAGATCTGATGGATGGTCATGAATAGTAGACTTCAGGAGAATTTCTTCTCCACCTTTATCAACTGTTATAGCCCTACCCTTACATTTATCTGTTGTTTTCAAATGACAGCACCAATACTTACGGCTTTTTAGAACCTTCTCTAAATTGTACAAATAGCCATCAACAACTAGCATATCTTTCTTTTTTTGGGATTTAACTGTGTAATAGTTATAACCTATTACACCAGGTCCAGCAAGAGTGCTACAAGCCATAGCTACATGTATAACCGCTGCATGCACACGTATTTGCCGGAAATGTTAATTTAAATACTGTGTTGTTACGTTTTATTTTCATTATGTTTTTAAGTATTTCACATGAATTATAAATATTTAATTAATTGATAGTGAAGTTACAAAAGTGAATATATGTACACTTTTTGTTTATTTTATTTACGGATATTGGTGTTATTTCATACATATTCATATTTACTTTTGGATGTCATCATTTAACGTACCTAACAGGCAATATGGCCAACTAAAACAGTTTGATGATATATTTTTTCGCTGAAAGAATATTTCAACATTTAGTTGTTTCGGCATTTATGTGTCAATGTGAATACATTCGATTATATAAATTTTCATTCACTTGATAAAGACCCGAAAAAAAGCAGTGAAAATGTTTTTAGTCCCTTTAGTTCATATACAGCTCAGGCATATTTTTATCCATCAGAGGACAAGTTGTAGACAGTAAGTAATAAAGAGATGAAGGAATTTATCTCGGAGGGGTAAAGAGGAAGAGTTAAGTGGGATAAATTAATCCTTCCAATAGAACAAGGTGGTTTAAGATGACCTGATTTGAAGGGATATTGTAGAGATGCACAGTTAAGGCTCATATACGTAACACAAGCAGTTGTTTATGAGAGACAAGGATTTTGGATGCAGATCCTTAAAGAGAATAATAGCCATATGATGATGAAGTGGAAAGGGGGATTCAAGAAATAAGGAGAGAGCAGGATTTTAGATGCAGTTCCTTAAGGAAAATAATAGCCATACAAAATATAATATTCATAAAGTAGCAGAAAGTATTCTAAGAACTAAGCCAACACGAGAATGGAGAAAGGAGAATTTGCTGATGGGGAAAACTGCAAGTGGGTTACAAAAAATAGGTAAGAGGGGGCTGGAATTTACCAGAGAAAACTGGCAAAGGAACCAAGGTGTTGGGAGCATATAACTACAGAGGGAAAAATAATAGAGTGGCATGAGGCCAAAAAGACATTTGGACTACAGGCTAGACACGACCTTCCCTACTAGTGATTGATATCAGAGTATAAGGAAAGAGAAAGGGACAAGGGGAATCATAAGTCAAAGACCTGCTTTAGTTAAACAGAAGCTGCTGTTAAAAAAAGGATAATTAGTAGGGCATATAAAATATTACACAACAATTATACAAATCAATCAGATGAGGTTGGAAAAGACTGGGAAGAGAGACTGGATAAGCAATTTGCAAGGGAAAATGGAAAGACTCCCAAGTATGCAACAAAGTCCAGAAGGTTTAATTTTTTTTTCCTGGAAGTGTTTCATAGGTTCATAGGTAGGTACTAGGCTATCTGCCCAAGGGCCTACATATGCCTAGGCAACAGGGTTCCGTGGCTTATGCCACCCATTAAGTATTTTTATTCCCAATGCAGACTTCCCCTCTGGTAGATGGCAAATGTTGGAGGTGTGATGGGGAAGAAAAAGGTAACTGCTTCTGTTTCAAATTATTTATCAGCCAAATTTCATAGACTCACTCATATCACATACCACAGCACCAAAGCTAGATAGCCTCTGAACCTTATATGTAAAGCTTTACTTTTTAATCTACCAATACAAGTCCACTCCCTAATTGATGGGGACATACACCCAAACCCTGGCCCAAACCATACAACTACCACACAGCCTACCACACCAACCTCTACTAATGCACATCTGATCACTAAACCTCCTAACTCTCTCCTAATAGCTCACCTCAATATTCGAAGAATTAATAATAAAGTTGCCCACCTACATGCCCTCATGGATGTACATTCATTCGACATCCTCTGTTTCTCTGAAACATGGCTAAAGCCAACAATACAAGACACAACTGTCATCCCCCAGGTTATAGTATCCTCAGACTGGACCGTAACTACAAGAAAGGAGGAGGAGTAGCTATTTTATATAAATCTGAATTACAAGTTACTACCATAAACTCTAAACCTCCTCTGACTAGTAATGCCGAAATTCTCATCTCCAAAATTCAACTCAACAAATGTAAATCCATTTACATCATCTGTATCTACCTTCCCCCAGGCAACAATATTAACACCTTAGAGGCTATCTTAAGTTGGATATCCTCCACCTACCCACAAGAAACCATAATTCTTGGGGACTTTAACATAAACTGGTGGAGTTGCACATCTGATCAGCCTACTACCCATATCAACCTACATGGTTTCAAGCAAACCATTACATCCACCACTAGAACCAACAAATATAATAGCAATGACAGCACCCTAGATTGGATTCTTACAAATAGTCATAACCAATCTTATGAAGTAGGGACACTCCCTGAAGATATAAGTGATCACTCTCTCATCTATTTAATCAGATATAAGACTGACATTTCAAACCCAGCCATTTATAAGAAAATAAGGTCCACCAAACATTTCAACTCTGACAACCTTCAAAAAGAACTCAAAGCTTGTGACTGGTCACCCTTGAAAAACCTGCCATTAGATGATGCCATTCAATACTTCAACACCAAATTTTTAACCATACTGGATTGTCATGCCCCAACACGAACAATACGAACTAGGGCCAAACCAGCCCCCTGGCTCTCCAAAACTACCAAACAAAAAATCCTCCAGAGAAACAATCTCTGGGCTATCTGGTGTACAACCAAAAACCCAATGGATCAAATTAAGTTCCGACAACTAAGAAATTAAACTAAAAAAGCAATATTGTCAGATAAAAGAAACTTTTACTGCCAGCTCCAACAAACCCACCAAAATAAACCTCAAAAATTCTGGTCCAGCATAAATAAACTATTGCACCCAGGTCGCACTATTACTCCCACCCCCTCAGGTTCCAATCTCAACAGCCCTATCCAAATTGCCAATTCCTTTAACACTTTCTTCACAGACACCATTCAATCTTTAGCCAAACAGTTATTTCCTGACACTACATCTGCTGCTAACTCCATCCCTAACAACCCCCCACTATTTCAATTCAAACCAGTTCCAACATCCCTTATCTGCACCCTCATTCAGAAACTCAAGCCCACAACCCTTGCTGCAGATCTACTACCTGCAGAATACGTACAAAAAACCTCCAAAGCCATAGCCTACCCCATATCCATTCTCATTAATAGAACTATTTCAGAAGGTACTATTCCATCAATCTGGAAAATCTCACATATCATCCCCCTGCACAAAGGTGGGAATTCCAAAGAGCTTTCTAACTACAGGCCTATAGAAATTCTATCCCCACTAGCAAAAATCATGGAGAAGTGCATTCACAAACAACTATTAAAGAACCTATTGGAAAACAACCTACTGGCTACCTGCCAACATGGTTTCAGACCATTTCATAGCACCTCTTCTGCTCTCTTATCCTTCACTGACTGCATTAATAAATATCGTAATAATACTCTATCCTCAGCCCTCTTCATTGATCTTTCAAAAGCCTTTGACATGGTTAATCACTAACTACTCATAAACACACTAAGAAACTTCTCACTGGATCCACTTGCCATACAATGGTTCCAGTCTTATTTAAATAACAGGCAACAGGCTGTATTATGGGAGAATAACCTATCTTCCCATCTCCCAATTACCCTTGGCGTTCCTCAAGGCTCCATATTGGGTCCTCTCCTCTTTTCTATTTTTATTAATAATCTACACTCTGTATTACCTCAAGCTACCTGTATCCAATATGCCGATGATTCAACACTCATATGTTCAGCCTCTTCTGTATCACAACTTCAATCCCTAACCCAAGATGTGTTTAGCACAGTTGAAAACTGGCTTCTTCACCGCTGTCTCATCCTCAACCCAAACAAAACAAAAATGCTACTATTTACTCCCACACGCAGAGCCACTCCACTGCATTTCACTGTTACATCTAGCAATGGTACTATAATTACTCCTGATTCCACCACAAAACTACTTGGAGTACTAATTGATAACAACCTCACCTTTGAACCCCACATTAACAACACTATGAAAACAGTAAACAAGAAACTAGGTTCCCTCTACAGGATCAAACCATTTCTAACTCCACTAGCCAGGACCACCATTGCCCGTACCCACTTAATCTCAACCCTACTATATGCTTGCCCTATCTACACAAGACTATGCAAAAGCAATCTGAACAAGCTAGCCAGTTCATACAACAACATTGCTAGATTTGCAACTAGTTCCACCTGTAGAACCCATCATTGCAATAATCTGAATCAACTAGGATGGTTAGAATTGTCAAATCTTATTCTGTTCAACCAACTAACTATTGCCCATAAGATACTGCATCATCCTACAAATACTCCTATACTTACTAACTTAATCTCCCCCTACTTTAACCTGAAGACCCTGCGCTCATCTAATAAAATACTGGTAAACACAAGTAAAACCAATAATCTAGCTGGAGACTCTCTGTTCTCTAACACAGTGTGCAAAATCTGGAACTCTCTCCCAAATGACCTAACCTCCCTACCCTCAACTACCTTATTTAAAACCAAACTCAAGCCATACCTTAAATCACAATGGCTGTGTCCCTGTGTTAACCCAGACTAACTAACTCCCTTGTCACTGGACACTAATCTCCTCATCCACTTTAACTCAATGATCTTTTACTAACAATATAGTGTGTTAACTCTTTTAGTGTAATATTGACCTAGTTCACATACCTCATATATTATTGTCAGTATATCTATACCCAATTTGCAAGTAAGATTGTGTTTCTTAATTACTCAGAAGCTAAAAATGTAATTTACTAATATGTACTTGACATTTTCCTTATTGTCTTTTATCCCTTACTAATAGGCTTTGATGTAATGTAATGTACTATTTGTACTTGCCAAATCATGGTAATGTACCTATGAATTTGTATTTTGTTTTTTTCTATTCTAATGTGTGGAGCTTTTCTCCCCGGGCCTCCACTGAAAATGGACATAAATCCAGTTGGACCAGCCCGGTCAACAAATGTAAAATAAATAAAATAAATAAATAAACTGTTTCATATGTTTTGGGAGTGTAATGAATTGACAGATTAAAATAAATCCCTAAAGAGTACGCTGTCAGAAATATTAGGTAAGCAAATAGTTGTAACTGAGGAAAGGATTCTTTTGAGCTGAGACACAGGCTCTGAATGGCCTTTGTTAAGTTTAATTCTGGGGGCTGCCAAAAAAACAATTACTAGAAAATGGAAATCAAACTTCAACTCATTTGTATTTCATGTTTTGAATACTGTAACAGAGCTAAAAGAAATGGAAGTGGGATGATTTTTGAAAAAGAGAAGAGCAAATTGAATAGAAATAAATGGAAATTGTGGGAACAAACCATGTAGAATAATGTTCAGGAGAAGGAGTGAGGTTTGAGGGAAGGCAAGAATCGATCAACTGATGTAATGCTGTACTCATAACAGTCATAAAAGCTATATACTATATGTAAATGGAAATTGTTAATATGTTTGTTTTCTTTTATATTAATGTATGTTTGCCAATGTCTTAAGTGATAATTTAATAAAGGTGTTAAAAAACACCCTAGACTATCCAAATGTAAACAGATTATACAACAAAAGAAAAAAAGGTCATAGCTGAAATTAAGAACGGCAATCCCAGCAGGATAAAAATGCAATCATCAATCTAAACAAATAACTAAGAATGAAAAATAAGTCTACCAAAGCCACTTGTGAGGTAATGATAGCCTTGAAGGTCAGTACAACCACATGGCTTTCTTTTTTTTTTTTTAAACAAGAAACATATTTATTAAATTATCACATATTATTTATTTTATTTATTTACATTTGTTTACTGGGATATTCCACGGGGCTAAGATAAACCCATTTTTAGTAGAGACATGGGAAGAAAAGCTCCAGAAAAGTAAGTATTACACAGTACATATATAGTATATTATGCGACAAACAATAAACATAAGCATAGTACAAATCCGATACAGCACCATACAGTGGAGAACTAAAAGACAGCACAATATGATCAATATACAGTAATGCCCTGTCAGACCACAGTTGTGTACAGCATAGTACAAAGTACCATATATGGAGAACCAAAAGGTAGTACCTTCTGATTACCAATTGTAGCAAAAAGGGCTACCAAAGCTAAGCAATACAGACTAATGTGCACTACATAAATCATAAGAGTTGTTTGCTACTAAAAACAATACAAGCTAAAGACAGTATATTTTGAAGAGGTCAGTTTATAAGAGTTGTTAAAAAATAAATATTAGTATTGTGTGAGAGAATGAAGACGAAAGTCAATCAAGGCTGATAACATACATGTGATGGGATATATAGAGCAAGCTAGAAATGTGACAGGGAAGAGAGGAGGGTCACTTTACAGGAACTACAGCCCTGGTACAGATGGATTACCATAGTGACGCAAGATATTGTTTCAGTGACTTCTTAAAGAGAAGGGTACTGCTGATAGACCTAATTGAAGATGGAAGACTATTCCATAGTTTAGCTACATCGAAGGAGTAGCACATTTGTCCAACTCTGAGGGTAGGTCTCACTACATTTAGGAACAGTTGGTTATGGGATGTGAGAGGTCTATTTGGATCATCTTGTGTGAGTAGAGAGGACAAGGAAGGACAGTTCTAAATAAACTTGCGTGCAGTGGTGAGCTTAATGAATGTTAGATGATGTAGTAATTCCAGCCAGTTTAGTAGGAGTAGTAAAGAGTAGTGCGGAGACAAATAGTTAGTATTTGTTACAAATTTTCTGACTTTGTTGTAGCAAGAGGGTAGTTTGTGAATATTGTTAAATTTGTTGAATATTGGTCAGGAGAGTTGCACCATAAAGAAGCAATGGCATAAGAAAGGAAGAGGCAAGAGATAGTTTAGTGGAGTAGTTGAGGAAGTATTTCTAGACTTTGCACTAAAGATGAAGAATTTGAACATGAGATTAAGGTACTGGAAAATAACCTCTCAAAGAGAGGATATAAAGAGAGAATTGTAAAGAAAGAGATAGCCCATGTTAAACAAAAAAGGGCTACCAGTGCTAAGCCTTGGTATCACCGTAATAGAACATCTGCAACAGGAACAGCAACACAGGATGTGAATAGGAATCAGCCACATATGCACCTTACATATAGTAATGACATAGGAGGCATTTGCCAGATTATCAGGAACAACTGGGGGATTTTGTCATCAGATGACAAGATCTCTAAAGTGGTGGGAGCACAACCCAGATTCACTTTTAAAAGGAACAAGAATCTGAAGGACATTTTACATCATGAACCTTTAGTGGAAGTTAATAAAGCTGTTAAGATACATAGGAAGAGTATGTATCCTTGTCAGAGCTGTAAAGCCTGTACACATATAAAGAAGGCCAACCTTTTTGTACATCCAAGAACTAGAAAATCCTATTTTTTGAACTGATATGCAGACTGCAATACACAGACTGTCATCTATTTAGCGATGCGTCAATCTTGCACAGCATATTATGTGGGCAAGATGAACTGTAGACTGAAGGATAGGATCCTTAAACATATGTCAGAAATCAGGCTAAGTAATAAGCATAATGCACTATACACTCACATTCAACAGAATCATGGCCATACTTTTGTTTTATGGTGTTACAGGTTGTGAATCAAAAAGCCAGAATGGGTGATATTCAGAATTTAACAGAATATATGGATGAGATGGGTTATAAAATTAGGGGGCTGATAAAGCACCAGGAGTAAATGCAGTCTTACCTTTAAAGCCAGCCTTGAAAAAAAGCGGACTAAGTACTGATTTTGATTGGTCATGTGTCTTATAAAATGCTAAGCTGTTTTTAATGATGTACCATCTGATGAAGGGGCAACACCTGAAAGTGCTTATGGAGCATTTTATTTGTTTGTACGATTGTTTTAATAAACATTGGATTATTACACAGCCTAGTGGTTCCAGCTTTCTTTTTGCTATTTGCTGTACTTGGAGTGTCAGGTGGAACCTTTGGTGAACATTTTCTACTTCTTTGTTTGAGGAACTATTTATGTCTATTAAGAGAGCCCAGTTTTTTGTGTTTTTTAAATATTGGTTTGAATGTGCATGTCAGATGTCAAACTTTTCATCTATGATGATGCCTAACAGTTCAGTATATGGTACTACTTCAATTATAGTTCTGTTTTGGCATTGGATGGTGAAATTTTCCTTGTTTAATGTAATAGATTTCTTGGGTTGAAACAGAACAAGTTTAGTTTTATTTGGGTTTAGGGCGAGATGGTTATTGGACATCCATAATTCTGTGGTAGTGAGGACATCTTGTCTGAGTAAGATAAGGTCCGATTGATAGTGAGTTGGCAGTATAGATGATTGTAGAATATTGGATGACATATTGGATAACAGTACTTTGGGTAAGAGAGTTGTGAAAGTTATTGATAATGATGTTGAAAAAAAGTGGCCCTAATATGGATCCTTGTAGAACACCTGTTGTTGTGTTCAGGAAAGGAGAAAAATAATTTTGCCATTTGGTTGTTTCCTGTTAGAGAGGTAATTTGAGAACCACTCTAGGAATAGGGGTGAGATGCCCATGCCAGCCAGTGTGGTGATAAGAAAAGAGTGGAAGACCATATCGAATGCCTTAGAGAGATCTAGAAAGAGAGAGGAGACAATTTTTCCCTCGTCTCAGGCCTGGTTGACTATGTCAGAGAAGGATATGAGAGCTGTAGTAGTGCTATGACCTGGTCAAAATCCTTGCTGACTGGGAGAAAGGATGTGGTTGTGAAGCATATAGTGAAGAAGTTGGGTGTGGATGCATTTTTTTAGAATCTTAGAGATAGGGGAAAAGATAACGAGGGGTTGGAAGTTGGAGAAGTCTGCATTAGTGCCACCTTTATGTAAAAGCAGAATGTAGGCCTTTTTCCAAATAGTAGGTATGTAGGATTCCAGAATGGATCTGTTAAGTATACTGATGGGATAGGCTATGGAATTGGCAGCAATCTGTAGGAACCTGGGAGGTAGGTTGTCTGGGGTGTTAGAGCAAGATTTGAGTTTTTGAAGCAGTTTTTTATTGTGTTGGTGGGGACAGGTGGAAGAGAGACGTTGGTGGATGGGGGAGTATGGGTTTGGAGAGAGGGTGGTTATGGAGGAAATGTCACAGTTAGATTGGTGATAGTGTTAATGAAGTAAGAGTTAAAGAGTGTAATATGGGTGTTTTATCAGGGTTTGGGCATGGGTTGTTGTTTGACCCTGCATTTATTAGGGAATTAATGGAGCTCCAGAACTTTTTAGTATTTGGTTATGGTGGTTTCGTAGTGTAAGATAGTGATATTTTTTTCTTTTATGACTACCCATTTCACTTGATTACATAGCTGTTTGTATGTTGTCAGGTCGGAGATGTTTTTGCTTTTTTGCCAGTGTTTCCAAGCTTTATCATAAGGTGTTTGGTGGGTTTTGTGAGCCAGGTTGCATGATTAGTTTTCGCCCTCTGTAGAATGAGTGGTGCTTGGTTGTTTAAGAACTTAAGAAATGTTGAGTTAAAGAATTTAACAGCGTCATCTAGGGGAAGGGATTTCAATATGTTCCAACTGATACATTGAAGGCAGTCATTAAATGTTGTGGGGCAGAAATGGGAAAGGTATCTAGCATGTTTGTAGTGGTGCCTACTAAGTGATGGAGTGTTTTTTTTTGAAGTATGAAGTCAGGAAAGTGATCACTTATGCTACTTGAGGAACGTTCCCGTATATGCAGTTTTATTTAGGTCAGAAACTAAAATCCAATCCAATATAGAGCCGCTGCTGTTGTTTTTGTTTGGTCTAGTTATGTCATTGATTAGTTGTGTGAAGGCATATAGGTTGATATTGGTGGAAGGATTTTGGTGGGAGAAGTCTAGCCAATTAATACTGACATCTAAATGATAGTTTCATTTTCCATATTGTTTGATGCCCATGCATGTATTTCCTCTAAGATAGGAATGTTGTTGCCAGGTGGAATGTATAACTCAATAATACATATGCTTTTGCAATTGTTCACTCTAAGGAAGGATATTAATATTTCACCTGATGAAAATTGTGGGATTGGTTTGGTGTATGGTATTATGGAGAAGGAGATATGATATACCAGATAGAATTCACCTTTTTTACATGGTCGGTTAGATCTAAGAAATGCAAAGTCTGCAGGAAAGAATTCTTTAACATAAGGCTTTAGCCATGTCTCAGTGGCGGCTATGATGTCGGGTTTGTTATGGGCTATCCAGGAATGGAATTCAGGTATTTTATTCCAAATGCTTTGGAAGTTAATGGTTGTGAAATTTAGTGATATGTAGGGGTTGGGGGACAGGAGAGGTAGGGTTTAGGACAGGGAATGGGGTGTATGTCCCCACATTGGGGATAGCATAGAGTTTGGGGCTGGAAGAGGATTGGGTACCTGTTTTCTTTTTGTTCTTGTAGGATAATATACAGCTAAGCTTGGATTGTTATATAGGCAATCATACATTTATATAAATGAAAACAAACCATATTGACAATTTTAGTTGCAAACATTATACATCACTTATAATCTATCCAGCCATTTTCATTCAAGCATTACATAGCTCATTCAAGTCCTGCCTTCTCTTAAACCTTGTTCCCCCTCTGGATGTATTGTTCCCACAATTCCCATTTTTTCAATGTAATTTTTTCCTACCCTTTTCTAAAGATCCCAATTCCAGTTGTCTTATTTATGATACTATATTCACTACTTCTAATAAAGATGGCTTAGACT
Source organism: Protopterus annectens (assembly GCF_019279795.1). NCBI lineage: Eukaryota > Metazoa > Chordata > Ceratodontiformes > Protopteridae > Protopterus > Protopterus annectens. The sequence goes on along the minus strand of NC_056747.1, from coordinate 43,568,079 downwards.
TTGATTTCCATTTTCTAGTAATTGCTTTTTTGGCAGTCACCATAATTAGACTCAGCAAGGCTTTACTATATCTAGGCAATTCCGATTCTGTATCATAGCTCAAAAAAATAATTTCCTTAGTTACACCAATTTGCTCACCCAGTATCTCTGACAGAGCAGTCTGAAGGAATCTTTAAAGTCTGCCAACTCATTACATTCCCAGAAGATATGTTCCAAACTATCTCTTTCTTTCCCATCACACCTCTAACATTTGCTGTCTACCTGAGAAAAAAATCTTTGGAGTTTACTTGAGGTATAACAATCCCTATGTAAACATGTCCAGGCAAAGATCCAGAATCTTCTACACTTGGTTGCATATTGGGGAGACATACATATAACCCTCCATTGTTTTTTCTTTGTGAATTTTTATTCAGTCTGTTTTCCCAATCCTTTCTAATCTCCTCTGATTGATTCTTATAGTTATGCATTATTTTTTATGCTCTACTAATTTTTACTTTTTTAACAGCAGCTTCTGTTCTAGATTCTACCAAAAACTCACTTAGGATTCCTGTATTTCTTTCTATTTCCCTATACTCTGATATCAATCCTTGATAGGGGAAGGCAAACTCTAGCCTGCAGTCCAAATAAATTCTTGGCCTCTTCCCATTCTATTTCCTTTCCTTCTCTAATTATTTTCTCCCAATACCTTGGTTCTTCTGCCATTTTTCTCCGATAAATTCCAGCCTCTCTTACTTTTTTTCTGTATCCCAAATTGCAGTCATTCCTATTGGCTGAATCTCCTTTCTCCATTTCCGTGTCGGCTTAGTTCTTAGAATACATTCTGCTACTTTATGAACATAACATTCTGTGTGGTTATTGTTATTCTCCTTAAGGATCTGCATCTAAAATCCCAGATCTTCCTTGTTTCTTGAGCTTCCCCCATTTCATCATCCTCACTTTCCACTTTGAATTATAGCTGTCTGATTGTGCTATATATAAGAGCCTTAACTGTGTAGCTCTGAAGTACCCCTTCAAATTGGGTAATCCCAAACTACCTTGTTCAGTTGGAAGAATTGGCTTATCCCACTTGATTCCTGCTGTCTTGCCTCAAAGATAAAAATCTTTCAGCTCCATATTAATTACTATCCACACTTTCTCCTCTGATTGATAAAAATATGCCTGACTTGTGTATAAAAGTAATGGGACTAAAAACACTTAGTATATTGCTGAACGAGTTTGTGCGTAAGTACATAATTTACAGCTATTGTTTGCCTTTGTTTTAACTTCATTAATTTTTGTGTCCAGAAAAGATTTGAAACTGCATCAAAATGTTCCACAACACTAAAACGTCCTTTTCTGGTTTTACCAGGTATTAAATAATATGGTCTGCAAATAGAGACAGCTGTTCTTCACTACCATACCAGTTATATCCCTGAATTAATTTCTGAGTCTCTTATTTTCTTTGCCAGTGGTTCTAAATATAGTGCAAATAGAGGGGGAAGAGTCTTGTCTAGCTGGTCAAACAGAAATTATCTGAGAGGAACCCACCCACTTTAATTTTCATCTCCTTTCTCTCATATATTCTCCTAAACAACCTTACAATTTTATCAGGGAATGCAGACATATTTTTTATCAACCAGAAGAGAAGTTGTGGATGATAATTAATAAAGAGTTCAAGGATTTTTGTTGGGAGGGGACGAAGCCAAACGTTAAGTTTGATAAATTGGTTCTCTCCATAGAACAAGATGGTTTAGTACTGCATGATTTGAAGGGATACTTTAGCACTATGCTGTAAAATAACACAATCACAAGGTCATAAATCAAAGTGGAAAGGGATGATGATGAAACAGGGAAGCATTCATGAAATAAGTAGAGAGTAGAATTTTGTATGCAGATCCTTAAGGAAAATTGACAAAAGACATAAGAACATCATATTCATGAAGTAGCAGAAAGAGTTCTAAGAAAAAAATAGATTGTTAACAATAGGGATGACTCCAACCTGGGGTACAGAAAATAGTCAAGAGGGGATGGAATTTACTAGAGAAAATTAGCAAATGAACTAAGGTTGTGGAGTAAATAACTAGATAGGAAAAGGTAATAGAGTGAGGTGAAACCTAGAAGAAATTTAGACTGCAGGTTAAAGACAGCCTTCCCTAGCAGGGCTTGATAATGGAGTACAGACAAAGAGAAATGGATATGGAGTGCTAAGTGAAAGATCATCATTTAGAGTTTTTAGTTGTCTAGAATAAAATCTGCTTTTAAAAAGGGGTACTTATTAGGGAATATAGGTTATTGCATAATAACTATAAGAATTAATCAGGGAGCTTAGAAAGGGTTGGAAAGAGAGATGGGAAGATGGGAAAGGCAATTTACAAAGACGTAATGGGGGGACATCTGTATGTGAACCTGTAAATGGTTCATCTCCCAGGCCCCTGCTTGTAAATGTTTCATCTCCCAAGCTCCTGCTTACACTTATCAAGGGTATTAGAACTTGTCAGAGATTTCGGATGCATGTCTAGGCTTAAAAAAACCCTTATGGTCATTAGCGTAGTAAACACCTATGAACCTATGAAGTATGAATCTAAGCCCAGAATGATTAAGACTTTTGCTTGGAAGTATTTGCATAGTTTTTATACCCAAAGCAGACTTCAGAGAATTTTTCCTCATATAGACTGTAATACTGGAGATGTGATGGGAAAAACACTGGTAATTGTGAACATGTTTTTTGGGAGTTTGAGATGTAAAAAAAAAATCCTAACAGAGTACTTTGTCAGACATACTGGGGGAACAAATTGATGTAAATAAGGAAATTATGCTTTTGACCTGGGACAAAGAATGTGACATTACAGGTTCATAGGTAAGTATTAGGCTAGCTGCCCTTGTGGGCCATTTCAAGCCTAGCTAGCTTCCCTTATGGTGCTTGAAATAACCTATCCCATTTGCTGTTAGATTGGCCTTACCCATCACATGGTCAGTAATTATATATTACCTTCAATGATAATAATTGGTATTATACCATAGATAATTTGAGGTGGCCCACACATGAGATAAAGCATTTAGGAGCTCCCTCTGTCTATTACTAGTACAGGACAGTCCTGTGGTAAGTTTTGTGTTTTTCATCCATAGATCTAAGTTGCACTTGAATATGGACTGGGATGAACTTTGTTTTATGTGGATGGGGAGTCTGTTCCAGAACAGCAGTATCCTCTGGATAATAAACCTTTGCCTTCAAACCATTCTGTTGTCATTGCAGAAGAGGTTTAAATCCCTAGATCTAGTATTTCTGATGCCATTTTACTTGTTTATGTGGAGTAAATCCATCAGCATTTGAGTGGAGGAAGTCTTTTATGCCAGATGCAGGTAACCTCTTAGCAGTCTGTAGGATACCGAGTAGAGTAAAAAGGCTTAGTCCATCTAGGACATATTGATTAGGCCTTGTATCCTTTTACTAAGGTACTCTGTGGTTGTTCCAATTGTTGCATCTGCCTGGAAGATTCATGCCAAAGGAGGCATTATATTCAATAATTGGCTAAGTAAGTTCTATAGAAATACTAAGGCTTTGCTTAATTTAATGCTGTTGGTTGCCAAAAATAATTATTAGAAAACAGAATTCAAAATCTAAATCAACTGTAATTGAACTACTTAATTTTGATGTTGTTGTTTGTCTTTTGGCTTTTCCTGGTCATGGGTCGCCACAGCGGAACTCTGGTTCGCTAATGATTGGCAGTAGATTTTCACGAACGTCGAGATGCCAGCTTGACGTTCAACCAAGGCACGCCCATTTATGCATGTCTTTCGAACGCCCACCCAACCGCGGGGAGGACATGCAGACTCCACACAGATGGCACTCCCCGCACTCTAGCTGAGAAATGAACGGGAGAACCTCTTGCTGTGAGGCAACAATGCTACCACTGCACCACCGCAGATACTTAATGTTGATAAGGATACAGAATAACTGGAGGTGGAATCTTTAGAAAATGGGATAGTAGATTGTGTATACATGGAATTTGTATGAGCAGTACATGCAAAATAATGTTCAGTAAGAGGAATGAGGTTTAAGAGGAAGGCAGGAATTGAGCAATTTATGTAATGTTGGAGTAAATTATAACTGTTAAAAAGAAAACACATATACTGAGTGAAAATCAAAAATGACACTATGATTTGTTGTCTTTTCTATTAATATATGTCTACCTATGTCATTATTTAAATTGTGACTTCATAAGTATGTTTAAAAGTATTAAAGTGTTGCATTTTGCTTCCTGTTAATCATTTTAGCAAGGCTACTTTTTTACAGATATCTGTATTAGAAAATGTCCACCTGTACATCCTGATCTGACAAAGAAGAATGAGGTACTACATCTGCTAATAAACTAAAAGTACATTCTAGGACTGGTGTACCCTTACTTAATTAGCTACCAAACCAAAGTAGCTGCTCTACATTATAAAACATAAAAATTCACAAAATTAATTCAAAATGGTGACTGTTAGGGAAAATGACATATTCTGTTCTGTTGTATCCATGTTTATGGCACTATCAGTTAGTAGTCAAACTGAACGTACAGGCCAGCCAGAATCTAATATTTCAACACAAAAGGCTCTCAAACTCTTTTTAAGTCAAGCAAGCTATCTAGATTGCCAAAGGTTTCACTACTAAATGTTTGCACATGAGATGCTGAGTGCCAACACACCAAAAAAGGCTGAAAATCCAGGAGAAGAGGAAATCGCTAACATATTTCTTCTCTTTTAAACTTTTTTTGCAGGGTGTGCAAGCCCCCACACCCAGAAACATATATACACCAGCACTAAGATTGCCATACCTCAGAGAAATGGGAATGTTCTAGGAAATGGCCAACTCGAACTTAGTATATATACGTCTGCTTTCATAACCATTCAGTCTCACTGTTTCAAGACTTGCTTAAACAGGTCCCAGTATTTCAAATTCTTACTTTATGAGATATTTCCTCATTAAAGTAAAGGTAATCCTTAACTCCTAATTTTAAGACCCAGGGGATCTATGTAATTTTATGTTTTGGAGTAATCCGCTGCTTTTTCACATTTCTCTCTATTTCAGAAATCTTGATTCACTGTGTTCACTTTATTGAGTTGTAAAGGGTGCGGTTGCTTCCATAATGTTGTTATGGCTGTCTTTGCCATCAACAGGCAAATGTACAATAAAGCAGTCTATTGTTGAATGATTGTATTACTGCTTCTTGTGTCATTTTTGAGTGCACATCTTAAGTCACTAATGCTTTAGTTTAAGCCCTTGTAATAAACCAGCGTACAATTCAATACTACTTGCACTTCCTTACTTCTTTTGCTAGGGTTCCTGTCAGAAGAACGAAGATGCATTATGTCAAATGTGTCTTCATCGAACTATAAATGTCGAAAACGCAAAATGATAAAGCAGCTTTTAAGCAAATTCCTTCCCTGGGAAAGAAGCCGCTTGGCCACTTCCGTCACTTTGCTGTTTTTGGCACTGTAGTGCGATCTTGGAGTTGGTATATTTAAGTGGGAGGGGTGTGGGGGGCAAAGCCCCCCACTTAAAATAATGTTTAGTGTTTTTTTTTTTGTTTGTTTGTTTTTTGGGGAACAGCGAATTTTCGCTGTTCTGGCTGTTCGCTCTTTTTGTTTTCGTTCTTTTATGGTCGATATAACAGCGTTCGATCTTTTGATCGTTTGCTGTTATAACTTAGACCCTTTTGCTATAGAGATGAACTTTCTATTATTAAAAATCTCCTACTTGTACAGCCTTATTGTTAGATACAATGTGTTTTACTTGGTCTTCAAAATAAGATCATTTATTTGAATATTCCCTTCTCCACTGGTTCTGAAAGCAATTTCATTTTTTTACTTGACAGCAAAATGCTGTGTGTTGATATTTTATTGAGGATTAATATGCTATATATATTGCTTCCCCCAATATTTTTGACTTTACATTTTTAACTAACAATGTTCCACTACACTTCCATTGTGACCAAAAATTACTCAACTGGCAGTGCAACTGTTAGCTTTGGAGAAAACAGTACTGAAAGCAAGCAACTTTTTTATAAATATTGTAAGGGTATAACTGTATGGTCAGAGATGACAGACTGCCTCAGATTAACTGATGAAAAGTACAGTTTTTACATCAGATGCAGTCATCTCACAGAAGATTACCACAGTCTAGGGCCTCTGAACTCTAGCAGTCCTTGATTCGATTATATTATTTAATGAGATGTGGAGGGTTTCACAGTGGGAGGTGGCAAAAATTCTCTCAGATATCACAGTTGTTGGCATTGGGTGAAGGGTAATGCCCGTTTAATCATTTAGTTGGACAGTGCCTTGTGTGCTGGCTGTAATCAGTTGGCTTCACAATCCCAGGCTTTGGTCAGCCATGCCGGGACTATTTCTAAAGGCCATTTTTGAGTCAGTGTACCAGTTGCATAGTTGAACTCATTGATTATTTGCCATTTATGTTATTATACCACTATCTTTAAGTTATTTGGAATACCTGTTTTCTTAATAAATTGTTTTACTTTCTCCAGTTCTTTATTGGATTTAAATGCTCTTAAGCCAACCAGGATTTAAATCTGTGAAGTCTATTTACAATGCTGTTACTAGTATGTTTTAAACTGTGTTTTAGTAACGTGTTTTGCTTATGTGAAAATGATATGCATGTAATAATTTTCTCTTTTATATATTAAGAATTACAAAAGCTGTCATAAGCCTGGTGAACCCAATGTGACCAATCCATCAGCCCAGTATCAAGTTCTTGGTGGTGGATTAAATAACTTGCTGAGTTTCCCAAACTACAATGGATTCTACATTTTTACAGCCATTGTAACAGACCCTAGTATCAGGTATGTTTGTTTTTATTTTGTTTTTTAATGCAGAAATGTAAGGGTGACAGGACTAATTTTCATTCTTGGATGTTGCCAGGTTGTGTCAGGAGCTACTGACAAAAGGTGGAGGTTTCATACCTTCCCAGACTTATAGAGTAGGTGGAAGTAATAGGGCTATAGCCCTAGATGCCAGCTCGAAGGTGGCACTGACACCAACAGCTGCTTTGCTGTGCTAGTGTTATGATAGTCATGCTTGTTTTGGTGTCTATATTTAACTTCTGATATAACTACTCATAATGACATTTGTCAGTGTCCATAACAGTTATTCATACAAGATTCTGCTGACTATAATTAGAACATGTTTATGTGTAATGTTTAGTTAATTATTACATTTAGTTTTTTTAATTTTTCTTAGTTTACTGGCCAGAAAGACTTTTTTCTCTGACTGGAGTACTTTCACTTTAGAAATGTTACCTATTTGGTTAAACTGAGATACTGTACCTTTTAAGGCTGGTCACACCTATATAAATGCTATCAGTTCCTATCTTATAAGTGGACCTGAAAGTGGTATGTATCATTGTAATTCATTATATGTATATTTTGTTTTAGAAAAGATCATAGACACAACCTTTTTTTTACCATAACAGGAACTGCAGGACTGATTTAAAAGTGCAAAGTCCATTTTAGTGGGTGAGAAACTTTTCAAGACTTACAAACGGGCCAGCTCACAAATCCTTGCCAACATTAACTTTTAATAGAATCTTTTGGCATTAAACAAGCATTCAAATGATCATGGTGAGCAAAAGAATCACTTATGGGTCAACAGAAAACAGTCACATAATTCATTTCACATATCATTTGGGAAACCTTCATATGCTCAACATTTAGATCACTGTTGCAGTAGCCTGAACCATTTGGATGATTTGGGTGCCTAAAGCTTCAGAACTTTCTTGCCACTGAATTGCTCTGCATCTTTGGGCTTTCTGAAACTGATGGTCAGCTATCGATCCTTTACTGGCTGGGCAGGTAAGTTTCTCTGTGTGGAAAACCTTCCACTATATCATTTTTGGTTGACATTTTTATTTTATGCTAGAAATTTTGGTTAAAAGGAGTTTTGTGAGGATAACTGCATAAAAATCTGTTTTTATTAAGTTTGACTGCATTTTACTGTAGAATGTACATTACTTTACTCCTCCCTCAGTAGGCCACTCATTGAATAAAATAAATCCTTTGGCATGTGTCTGTCCAGACGCATGCAACAACCGGAATGCACACAGAGGCACCTTACTAAAAGGATACAAGATCTAAACAGCTTGTCCTACATGCACCTGGTCAAAATTCTATCACTAAACTTGGTATCCTACATACTGATAAGAGGAGACCTGTGTCTGGCATACAAGGCATCCTCTGACCCATTACTGATGGATTTGCTGCAGATCAGCTAGTCAAGTGGCATCAGAAATACTCGGCCTAGAGATCTAAACCTGTTCTGCAACATCAACAGGATGGTTTGGAGGGACAGGTATATCTCATAGAGGATACTGCTGCTGTGGAACAGACTCCCCATCCACGTAAAACAAAGTTAATTGCTGTACATATTCAAACACAACTTAGATATTAGATCTTGGGATGGGAAACAAAAAATATACCCCAGGACTGCCCCCTGTACTACTTATTGACAGAGGCAGCTCCTAAATCCTTTATCATATACATGAGTCCCCTAAAATTATTTATGGTATGATCCCAGTTATTCTCATTAGGGTAATATATAATTATCGACCATGCGATGGGTAAGGCCAATCTTTAACCAAATGGGGTATGTCATTTCAAGCACAAAAAGGGAATTGGCAAGGTTTAAAATGGCCTGTAAGGGCAGCTAGCATTGTACTTACCTATGAATCAATGTACATCAGGGCAGTATCTGGTGCTTTTGAAGACCATCATGAAAAATTTTACTTTACAACCTGCATTTTCCTGCCAGAAGATTTATCAAATCATTCAGGCTTTGTTACCTGGTTGTGAGGTCTCCTTACTGGCTTGAAAATGAAGTAGTTATCAGTCTCTGCAGATGTTCATCTTTTTCCACTGCTGCAGTACCCCTTAGGCTACATGGATTGTTTCTTGCCTAGGAAACAACAAACAGCCAGCTTAAAATTCTTTCACACTGACTCCTGATTGGCTAATGAACACATACAGTAAACTCTCAGTTAACCAGCATTCATGGGATTGGTAGATGCTGGATAACTGTAGATGTTATGTTGTCCTATCTCGCCTTCATTCTTGCTGGTTGAGGTTTGGAACTGAGCATCGGTTATGACTCGGCCTATTAGTAAAGCTCGAGAGCTTCCACTGACTCGAGGCTATGCCCTATCCTATCATGCTTAGGGAAGATTACCCAGATCTCGTTTGCCGCTAAACTAGATCAGATGCTTCCTACTAGGCTCCAGGCTAAGTAGAAAGATATTTTTGTATTCCTGTTACTGATAAATTGCTTTTTTGGTATACCAGTTGATAATATTTAGTGTTAGTATAGTTTTGCTGTGAAAACTGCTTCATCTTTTGGCTATTTGTTTGCATACAGGTCTTCGTCCCCGCTAGGCTCTGTTTTTTCCCTATCCCACGTTGTCATATTCCTTTGTTGTTTAAGGCTTTTATTGTATTGAGTAGTCAGTGTTATCCCTTTAGTTTTTTACGCTAAGGAGTTTGTTTAAGTTAGAGAACTCCTTACTCAGCTCATTTAAATTAGAGGGATTCCCCTCCCCTTGGTTGTTGTTTTTTTTCAGGGAGTGTCATTTTACTTAGAGACCTCTCCTCTTACCAGAGGAGATTGTCATTTAAGTTAGAGGCCTCCCCACTGGTCCCTTATTCCTTTGCTGTTGTTCTTCTCCTATTTAGTGTTTCCTTGTAAAAAAAAAAAAAAAAAAAACTTTTTGTTTTTGTTGACCTTTCTTGTCAAGCCTTTCTCTGTACCACTGGTAAGGTCATTAGTTAGCTAAAGTTGTTGGTTAGTGAAAGCCGTTGGTTAGATAAAGCTTTGTTGCATTATGTCAAAGGATACTAAAGAGGCAAAGCCTTCCAGCTTCAAAAAAATGTGACAATTGTAATCAGAAAATGTCCCTGACAGATGAACACACCAGTTGTGTTTACTGCTTGGGTGCGGTCCATCTGCAGGAATCATGCGCTATTTGTCATGGTTTTAGTTCTAGGGTTTTACTAGAACGTAAAAACAAATTGATAGTTAGGGGTTTACTTAAGGTTCTCGTTTCAGAGGCAGTCGAAGGGAAACAGAGTTCTCCTAAATTGACCCATTCACTGAGATCGAACAAGTCTTCCAAAAGAGCATCTTCCTCGGCGCTAGCTTTGGAGCCATTGAGGAAGCAGCCAAAGGAATCGACCTCAGACCCAAAGGCTTTCGGGCCCAAAAAGTCTATCTCATCGATTACATTTGTACTTTCGGAACCGATAGAGATCCATAGCCATAGCTGGTTCCCTGTCTTGGAGCCAATCTCATCGGTGCTGCACTCACCTATTTTCCAATCAGCCAAGTCTTCAGTCCACTTCTCTCGATCTTCCAGGAGTTCATCAGATGATGATGTGGAGTGGGTGGTAAGGAGGCTCCCTTGGACACCGGCTCTGACCAAAATCCTTTTGAGACCTCCCACTGTGGAGTCTGCTCCAACAGTCATTAACACTCTTGTACCAATTCCTCCTCTGATCCAACTGTCGGCTTCGGAGCCAGAGTGTTTGGAATTGATAGTGGAACCATTGGAGCCGAGACCTGTTCCAGCCTCAGCACAGGTCAACCTGATGCTTACATCGGCCTCAGAGCCTATGGCTTTGGTTCAGGGGCAGTCTCCTGGTTCTTTGGAGCTCCCTTGGTGCAGAGTTGTGGTGCTTTAGCGGTCATGAGGAGAGTGCTGTCACTCCAGACAGCTCCACTGTTGGATCCGAACATTCCTCCCCAGAAAGTGCCAGAGTCTGCATCCTTATCACACCCTCCCCCCAGGCATAGAGACCTTATGTCACAGGACACCTCATTGGGTGAGACTGTTTCTTCTGAAACCTTCCCTGCATTACTTGCCCTTTTATCTCTCACATGGCCAATATGTCTACAACTTCTGTCCCAAAAACTGTTCCTTAACATTCCCCTTGGACAAAATACAGTTTCAGACTCCTGGGTGTTAAATGTGGTGCAGGTGTGTTACAGATGGCACTGGATACAGAAACCTAATTTCAGGGGAATTCCTTCCCACCCTCTGAACTAAACAGAATATTTTCCTCAGGCTCTTCAGTCTTTATACACTTAGGGAGTCAAAGAATCAGTGCCTTTAAGTCAACAAGGCCAAGGCTTCTACTCCATAATTTTTCTAATACCAAAGAAAGAGGCATCTTGAAGACAAATGTTAGATCTTTCATTTCTAAATCTGTACACAAAAGTTCCAAAGTTCAAAATGCTGACCTTACAGAACCTGCTACCCGTCATTCCTCACACGAGTTATTTGGTGACTCTACATCTATTAAGATGGCTATTAACACATTCCCATAGCCAGCAGCTTCAGGAAATGTCTAAGGTTCCCTGTTTCTGGGTCACATTATCAATTCTGTGCATTACCCTTTTGATTATCTACAGCTCAAAGGATATTCACAAAATGCCTTGCTTCAGTCATAGCTTATTGCAGACTGAGAGGCATTCACATCTTTCCTTTTTTAGATGAATTGCTTATTTTTGCAGAACCTTTATCCAGAGATCATGAGTCATTAACATGGGATCTGATGTCCTTTTCATTCTTCCTCACCAATGGGTTTCGGATCCGATACTTGGATCTGACTTAGCCGCATATAATAGACTTCAGATCCAGCTCTCAAGCTCCTCCAGCTACCCATAATTCCCGATTCCATCCCCAACTCCTCAGATCTTGTTTGTCGCCATTGTGGTTAGACGGAGGTTCTGCTCAAAAACTTGCAAGTGACTGTGTTTTTTGGCTATATACTCTCTGGCTTATTCTCTTTACTTCTTTCTCCTCCCCCTTAGCTTTTGCTGGGGATTAGGAGTAGTCTTTTTGTATTCCCTATCACTTTCCCTCCTACTTCGATGGTTCTCCCATACCATTGTTTGCATTTTCTTTCCTTACCTATTTGGGTAGTTTTTAAATTAGCATAGCTGGTATTTCTACTTTTCTTCATTTATTTGTGTTTTTCCTTGTGTAGTTTACTCTGCCCTTGCTTTCCTCCATTATGTCAGAGAAACCGACAGGGTTCTAGAAATGCACTTCTTGTGAGCACACAATCCCAACTTTGAATGTCCACAAGAAGTGTGTATATTGCTTGGGACCTGATCACCTCAATACGACCTGTTCAGTATGCTCAACCTTCCACCATAGAACATTAGCTGACAGGTGAAATAAACTTATTCTTAGAGGTCTCTTGTCTGCCTCTTCTGGAGCTGAAACCCCCACCAAATTGACAAAGTCTGTTTCTTTGGAAACAAAAAAAAAGGTCTGCACCGAAGCCCCCTAGGGCTTCTTCTGAGCCATTGGAGAAGATCTGAAAAATTTCAGACCCTACCATGTCAGATTCTAAACCTGGCAGCCATCAGTCAGATCCTAAATGCTTTTTGGATCCCATAGTCTTGGCTCTGATAGTAATCTCTGCACTCCCCAAGGCCTCGAATCTGAGAACCGGCACTGCCCACAGGGGCCATACTCCAGAGTATACCATTAAACTGCTATCTCCTTCCTTACCAGAAGAAATTTTCCAGACTCAAAAGAAACACTCCAGACCCTCATCCACAGTGTTTTCCAGGTCTTTTAGGAGTTTGTCAGAGGCGGATGTGGCTAGGATGATGTGGAAATTTCTCAGGGCTCAGATCCAGCTCCATCCCCTCCTGGATCCATGAGTGCACCTTCTAAGTCCATTCTCTCGCCTTCTACGATCCGACCAGTGGTTTCAGAGTCCCATGATATGAGATCCCTGAGAAGTTCAGCGTCGGATCTGAAGAAAATATATTCCTCGACCCTGATGGTTTCCCTGACCGGTTATACTCTGATACCCTCAGATCAGAGTGGGTTTCAGATCTAAAGGGGGTGAGTTCAGCTCCAGTTTTTTCAGATCTATCCCTTCCTCTCAGCACCTTGACACTGGAGAGTTCAGATCCAATTCTCCCCTTGGGACTTGGATCCAGTGGTGGCCCCAACCTACCTTCTTCGGAGGCTTTGGCTCCGAGGAGGGGGTGGGAGTTTCCCCTGGCCCTTTGGCTTTCAAGGTGGGAGAAAGACCTTTCTCCCTTCACAGAGAATCGTTTTCTCTTTTCTTGGATCCTACTCCTCTTCCCTCTTTGGTTCCGAGCTCTGAGCCCATCAGACCTATTCCACAGGGACAGCCATTTCTGGGAAGCTTCTAGACAGTTTCTCAAGAGGAATTTCTCACCTCTTCTGATACCTCTCCTGAACATCCTATGAAGGAAGTTCTTCAGAAGAGGACATATAAGAGGAGACAGACTCGCCCATGAAGTCCTTCACAGAAGACACCGATTTTGATGAGGGAGAGGTATCCCCCAGATCGCCACCTGATGACATCCTCAAACAGAAAGGTGGTTGGTCTTCCCAATCTCCATCTTCAGAAGAATCAGTGTTTCTGGAGGCTTCTGGATCTGGACCATCTATGACCCCCCCCCCTCCGGTGGATGAAATGATTGACTTGGTTTTCTTCTGGGCTTGAAAGGAACCGGATACTGTTGAACCTATTCCCAAATGCCTGAACAAATTTTTGGCTCATCCTGCTGATAGACCCCACTGGTGCAAGGGAGTACCAGTTGATGCTATGGTGCTGGCATCAGCCACCAACAAGGAGCTAGTTAAGCAGAGCTTCTCCTTCCATCCACCGAACAGGAAGAACAGACCAATGGACAGATTTGGAAAGCGAGTGTTCACCTCATCTACCTTTGCTCTGATGTCTTTAAACTTTTTGGCACATTTCACTTGACTACAGAGAGATTTGAATAAGGAGTTATCGAATACTCCCTATGAGTTCATGTCTGTTGAGGATTTCAAAAGACTGTTCCAGTCCCCAGTCTTCCAAAAATTTGTTTCGGTTCCACCCAGTTGGCTTCGGAGCCGATGACCCTGGCCCACCCCACTGCCATTCCTCCTCCGACTGCTTCGGCTCCGGAGCAGGTGCTGTTGGAGCCGGTGGAGATCTTAGGGTCGGCTCCGACCCTTACTCCAACCCGGGCCTTCGGGTCCGAGTTTGGTACACGGACTTCTTCGGCTGGACCCGGGTGATGTTTGGGACCTATGCCTTCGGTTCCGAGCCTCCCTCGGTGCTTCGCTGCGGGACTTCCGCCGCTATCATGGCTCGGGACCGGACACTCCCAGGATTCTGGGGTCCGGCTTTCAGAGCCATGAGGAGTGCCTTGGCCAAGTCCTCTTCGCCATCTCTCCGCTTTACCGCACCTTCCCTGGGCGTGGAGACTGGGTCTTTGGCAGTTCCCCTGTCCGCAGTCAGCGGAGCCCCTGGGCCTGAGGTTACCCCATTGGGGGTTCCCTCCTCCTGAGGGTTCTTCGGAGTTGTCTTCGGAGGAACCCCAAGGAAGAGATCGTGCAAGAAGAAGCACGTGGACTCCCCGAGTCTATTACATCGGACACTGATCTTGATGATGCAGAGGGGTCCCTGTCGCCCTCGGATGATGTCTCATTTGCAGACATCTTAGAGATCCTCAAACAACGAGGTGGCTGGATATCCAAACCCCCCTCTGCTGATGAGTCAGTGCTCCTCAAGGCCTTTGGGGCTCAGCCCTCCGCCTCCTGGGTGTCTCCGCCTTCAACGAGCTTCTGGATTTAGTTTGTCGAAGGGCGGGAACATCCAGATACCGTGGAACCAGTCCCTTCTCGCCCAAATAAATTTTTGTCTGCTCCCCCCGAGAAGGAGTTCCTCACTAAAGGCGTGGCTGTAGATGCCATGGTGGTGGCATCTGCTACACAACAGGACGTGGCAGAGGCTTCAACGTCCGTCCATCCTCCTAATAAGGAGTCTAGGAGCATGGACAGGTACGGGAAGCGCATCCTGACTTCAGCGGCCTTTACTTTAAGGTCTCTGAATTATTTGGCACATTTTACCAGGCTTCAGAGGGATCTGGTCAAGGAGTTGTCAGATTCCTCTCGGTAACCTACCTGAGCAGCTAGCCCAGTCGGTTAGCTCTCAGTTGGCTATCCTTACGCCAATTTCTAACTCGTCCATGAGGCTCATTTCCTATGCGCAAGGGGCGGTAGAGCTGCAGGCACAGGCGTGGCTCTACGGAGACAAGCTTGGCTCCGCTTGTGTCAGTTTGGAGGCCTTCAAGTCTTCCTTCCGACGCCCTTTGATGGGTCCTCTTTGTTTGGACCGAAGGTTAAAGACACCCTTACCCGCTGTGAGCAAGAGGGAAAACTTTATCTGCCGTGAGGTGCCCGTTATTCCACTCCCTTCGGCCTTATCCCAAGGCTAAAGGAGGGGAAGATGTGGTTCCGCAAATCTCGCAAGTTTTTCCCCAACAGCAGGAAGATTCCCTTCCAGAGGCAGAGGACGGGAAATTTTTCTGGGAGATGCCGCCCCAGAGGCGGCAGAGGGCCCCGCAATTCTGGAGACCGCGAGTCCTTTCGTGGCTCTTCAGCCTCCCACACATCATGAGGGATTGCCCGGCTGTGCTGCTCCGGAGCCAGTCGGGTGTCGTTTTGCCAAGCACCTAAAAGCCTGGGAGTCAATCACTCAGGACAGATGGGTGCTTCGGATCATTGCCGGAGGTTACACCATCCCATTCACATACTCACCCCCACCGTCCAAAAAAATCCCAGACCCTCCACCCAGTCAAAGGGAAATGGCAGCCGCAGAAGCTTTAAAGCTGCTAGAAAAAGGAGTCATCCAACCAGTCCCCACAGACCAGATCGGATCAGGAAATTACTCCAGGTTCTTTTTAGTGCCAAAAAAGACAGGGGACCTGAGACCAATATTGGATCTCAGCAGACTGAACCAATCCATCACGAAATCCAAATTCCGAATGGTCACGTTACAATCCATTCTCCCATTGTTGGAGAAGGATGTTTGGATGTGCTCCATAGACCTCAAGGACGCCTATTATCACATACCAATACATCAGGCGTCCAGGAGGTATCTGCGTTTCAGCCTGGGAGTCAGTCATTACCAATTTTGTGCTCTGCCCTTTGGTCTCACCACAGCCCCCAGGGTGTTCACCAAGTGTTTGGCAGTAGTGACGGCTCACCTCAGAAGTCTTGGATTCCAAGTGTTTCCCTATCTGGACGACTGGCTCCTGACTGCCACCACCAGGCATCTACTAATGGACAACCTCAAAGCCACCATCTCCCTGGGTGCTACCCTGGGGATTACATTCAATTGGTCAAAGTCTGTCTTGCTGCCCTCTCAATGCATAAGGTTCATAGGAGCAGAGATAGACTCAAAATTGATGTGCGTCTTTCTTCCTGCCGAAAGGATCCAAACTTTACAGGGCCAAGTTCAAGCTCTGATCTCGAGATCCAAAGCCCCAGCCAGGATGGTTCTACAAGTTTTAGGCTCAATGTCTGCCACGGTTCCTTTAGTTCCTCTGGCAAGATTGCACATGAGGATTCTTCAGTGGCTATTGTCAACTCAATGGTCCTTTCAGGATCTTCCCCTCAATCATCACATCATGATTACGGAAACATGCAAACGGGACCTTCGCTGGTGGCTTCAGACATCCAATCTGAATCAAGGAAGCCCCTTTGTTATTCCCTCTCCGGTGGTTACCCTGACGACAGATGCCTCCCAGATAGGGTGGGGGGGGCATTGTCTGGGCAGGCTAGTTCAGGGCTCCTGGCTTCCAGACGAAGCTCTTCTCCACATCAATGTGTTGGAGATGAGGGCTGTACTTCTATCCCTACAAGCCTTACACAAGTTTCTTCCTCAGGGCATCATCGCCATCCACACAGACAACATGTCGGTGGTCTGGTATCTGAACAAACAAGGAGGGACCAGATCTTACCCCCTTTGCAGAGAGGCCATGAGAGTGTGGGAATGGGCTGTAGCTACCAACCGCTTCTTGGTAGCGACCCACATTCCGGGAAAATCAAATATATTGGCAGACAAATTGAGCAGGACAATTCTCTCTCCTCACGAGTGGTCTCTAAACCAAACAGTAGCAGCTCAGGTTTTCAGGAGATGGGGGACGCCATGCTGCGACCTATTTGCAACTCCACTAAACAAGTGCAAAAGGTTCTTCTCCTTGATTCCACATCAGGGAGTACCAGCTATGGATGCTCTAGCACAACCTTGGCCAACAGGGCTACTTTATGCCTTTCCTCCGATTCCACTTCTCTCCAAAGTCATTCAAAAAGCTTCTCAATTGGGGCCCGCAATGATACTGATTGCCCCATACTGGCCTCGTCAGGTATGGTTTCCTTACCTGAAGAAGCATGCGGTGGACGATCCGTGGACTTTAGACCTAATTCCGGACCTGCTAATTCATCAGTCGGGACATCAGCATCAGTCCCTTCGATCTTTGAAGTTGACAGCTTGGCTCCTCCACTTCCGACTTTAGTCAGAAGTCACACATTAGACCCGAAGTTGTTCACATTTTATCTTCGCCCACAAACCCACCACTAACAAATTGTACCTCAGTAAGTGGAAGAGGTTTGCTATCTGGCTCAACTCAAGGGCTTAGACCCTATCACTGCTCCTATCCCAGAGGTTTTGAAATTCTTAACATCCCTGTTTAATCAAGGATCTTCTGTCTCTACTATTAAAGTCCAACTAGCGGCTATCTCTAAATTCCACGAATCCATGGATCCTCCATTGATGAGCAGCAGACTATGCAAAACTTTCATTAAAGGTGCAGGCCTGTTAAGACCCCCAGTTTTTCATCCTGCGCCTCCGTGGGATCTTGATTTGGTGCTTCGCGCATTAACATCTTCCCCTTTCGAACCGGCTGCTACATGTGAGTTAAAATATCTGTCTTGGAAAACTGCCTTCTTAGTTGCAATTACTTCTGCAAGAAGAGTTTCAGAGCTTCAAGCCCTGTCTATTAAACCACCGTACTTGATTTTCCACAAGGATAGAATATCACTTAGGCCTAATCCATCCTTTGTCCCAAAGGTCTGTTCTAGTTTCTGTCTCCAACAATCTCTAGAGCTACCAGTTTTCTTCCCAAAATTCTCCAATGAAGCAGAATACACTCTCCATAAATTGGATGTTCACAGGCAATTGCGCTTCTATTTAGACAGGACTCAGCAATTTCGTAAGTCAGACCAGTTGTTTGTGTCCTTCTCAGACAATAAATTGGGTAAAACCATCACAAAAGCTACTATCTCCAAATGGATTAGAGATTGTATAACTCAGGCTTATTCTTCTTCGAATAAGCAACTTACAACATCTATCAAAGCTCACTCTACCAGAGCTATGGCGACTTCTATAGCTTTTCATTCCAAGCTCGCTATATCGGAGATTTGTGCTGCGGCTACTTGGTCCAATCCGCACACTTTCATTTCCCACTATAAATTGGATGTGGCATCTAAAGGGCGAGCATCATTTGGTTCCACGGTACTCAGGAGTGTTTTCCAGTGAGCCACCCAGGATTCAGGTGCTAGTTACGCTGTACCATCAGTCAGAATGTAGGCTAGATAGGATCACATAACATCTTTTAGTTATGTACTCACCATAACTTCAGATGTTTGGGATCCATCTCGCCTACATTCCTAATACCCACCCTCCTTCCCCCTGCCTTGGAGATCAGAAGAGATTGAACGGTTTTGAGTTCTACTGTTTTATCTTGTTTCATCTGACGATGTTATATAAGCAGGGCGTGCATGTGTGCATGTATGCGGACAAACTAGATCTGGGGGACTGGTAGTGGTGCATCCTGGGATATAGTAAGCTCAGCCAATAAGAGACTTCGCTCTTTGGCATAAGCGTGCCGAGTCGGAGCCGAGGGATCGGCTCCGAACCCATCAGTCAGAATGTAGGCGAGATGGATCCCAAACATCTGAAGTTATGGTGAGTACATAACTAAAAGATCTGATGTCCTTTTCATTCTTCCTCACCAATGGGTTTCAGATCCGATACTTGGATCTGACTTAGCCGCATATAATAGACTTCAGATCCAGCTCTCAAGCTCCTCCAGCTACCCATAATTCCCGATTCCATCCCCAACTCCTCAGATCTTGTTTGTCGCCATTGTGGTTAGACGGAGGTTCTGCTCAAAAACTTGCAAGTGACTGTGTTTTTTGGCTATATACTCTCTGGCTTATTCTCTTTACTTCTTTCTCCTCCCTCTTAGCTTTTGCTGGGGATTAGGAGTAGTCTTTTTGTATTCCCTATCACTTTCCCTCCTACTTCGATGGTTCTCCCATACCATTGTTTGCATTTTTCTTTCCTTACCTATTTGGGTAGTTTTTAAATTAGCATAGCTGGTATTTCTACTTTTCTTCATTTATTTGTGTTTTTCCTTGTGTAGTTTACTCTGCCCTTGCTTTCCTCCATTATGTCAGAGAAACCGACAGGGTTCTAGAAATGCACTTCTTGTGAGCACACAATCCCAACTTTGAATGTCCACAAGAAGTGTGTATATTGCTTGGGACCTGATCACCTCAATACGACCTGTTCAGTATGCTCAACCTTCCACCATAGAACATTAGCTGACAGGTGAAATAAACTTATTCTTAGAGGTCTCTTGTCTGCCTCTTCTGGAGCTGAAACCCCCACCAAATTGACAAAGTCTGTTTCTTTGGAAACAAAAAAAAAGGTCTGCACCGAAGCCCCCTAGGGCTTCTTCTGAGCCATTGGAGAAGATCTGAAAAATTTCAGACCCTACCATGTCAGATTCTAAACCTGGCAGCCATCAGTCAGATCCTAAATGCTTTTTGGATCCCATAGTCTTGGCTCTGATAGTAATCTCTGCACTCCCCAAGGCCTCGAATCTGAGAACCGGCACTGCCCACAGGGGCCATACTCCAGAGTATACCATTAAACTGCTATCTCCTTCCTTACCAGAAGAAATTTTCCAGACTCAAAAGAAACACTCCAGACCCTCATCCACAGTGTTTTCCAGGTCTTTTAGGAGTTTGTCAGAGGCGGATGTGGCTAGGATGATGTGGAAATTTCTCAGGGCTCAGATCCAGCTCCATCCCCTCCTGGATTCATGAGTGCACCTTCTAAGTACATTCTCTCGCCTTCTACGATCCGACCAGTGGTTTCAGAGTCCCATGATATGAGATCCCTGAGAAGTTCAGCGTCGGATCTGAAGAAAATATATTCCTCGACCCTGATGGTTTCCCTGACCGGTTATACTCTGATACCCTCAGATCAGAGTGGGTTTCAGATCTAAAGGGGGTGAGTTCAGCTCCAGTTTTTTCAGATCTATCCCTTCCTCTCAGCACCTTGACACTGGAGAGTTCAGATCCAATTCTCCCCTTGGGACTTGGATCCAGTGGTGGCCCCAACCTACCTTCTTCGGAGGCTTTGGCTCCGAGGAGGGGGTGGGAGTTTCCCCTGGCCCTTTGGCTTTCAAGGTGGGAGAAAGACCTTTCTCCCTTCACAGAGAATCGTTTTCTCTTTTCTTGGATCCTACTCCTCTTCCCTCTTTGGTTCCGAGCTCTGAGCCCATCAGACCTATTCCACAGGGACAGCCATTTCTGGGAAGCTTCTAGACAGTTTCTCAAGAGGAATTTCTCACCTCTTCTGATACCTCTCCTGAACATCCTATGAAGGAAGTTCTTCAGAAGAGGACATATAAGAGGAGACAGACTCGCCCATGAAGTCCTTCACAGAAGACACCGATTTTGATGAGGGAGAGGTATCCCCCAGATCGCCACCTGATGACATCCTCAAACAAAAAGGTGGTTGGTCTTCCCAATCTCCATCTTCAGAAGAATCAGTGTTTCTGGAGGCTTCTGGATCTGGACCATCTATGACCCCCCCCTCCGGTGGATGAAATGATTGACTTGGTTTTCTTCTGGGCTTGAAAGGAACCGGACACTGTTGAACCTATTCCCAAATGCCTGAACAAATTTTTGGCTCATCCTGCTGATAGACCCCACTGGTGCAAGGGAGTACCAGTTGATGCTATGGTGCTGGCATCAGCCACCAACAAGGAGCTAGTTAAGCAGAGCTTCTCCTTCCATCCACCGAACAGGAAGAACAGACCAATGGACAGATTTGGAAAGCGAGTGTTCACCTCATCTACCTTTGCTCTGATGTCTTTAAACTTTTTGGCACATTTCACTTGACTACAGAGAGATTTGAATAAGGAGTTATCGAATACTCCCTATGAGTTCATGTCTGTTGAGGATTTCAAAAAGACTTCTTCTCAACTGGCTACTCTATTGTCCATTTCAAATGCATTGATGAGACTGATCTCCCATGCAGCAGAAGGTACTTCATGAGCAGCCAGTTCAGGTATAGCCATAAGAAGTTATACCTGGATGCGGCTATGCAAATTTGCAGAGCCCTTTAAAATGTCCTTTGTTGCTGCACCTTTGATGGCACTTCTTTGTTTGGGCCATCAGTTAAGGGCACACTGACCCGCAATGAACAAAAGGCTGTAGGAATCAAATTTTTTACCCCTCAATGAACCTTCTCTAGAAACCAGTGAGGTGGTAAGAAGATGTGGTTCCGTAAATCTCAAGGGCCTTTGCATGATTCACATGGGGATGATTCCTCCAGAGGCAGAGGAGGAAGTTTTAATGGTAGACATCCTAGGAGCATAGAGGGCCCACAGAAAATGAGCTTTTGAGATTCCTTTTCTGATAGACCCTATCAGTGCTCCTGAAGTTCTGCCTGACTGTCCAACTCCAGAAGCAGTCGGGGGTCATTTCTCTTTGGACCTAGATGCCTGGACAGATATCAGAAAATATTCATGTGTGCTAAGAATCATATCCGGAGGTTGCTACATACCATTTTCCCTTCCTCCTCCTCCCCAAAAGAAGAGACTTCCTGACATTCCACCCAGTCAGAGGATGGATGCAGCACAAGAAATACAGAAAAGAATCCTCCAAGAGGTCCCACCTGATCAGATAGGATATGGAACATACTCATTTGTATGTCAAAGAAAATAGGGGACCTAAGATCTATTTTGGATCAAGCAAGTTAAACCAGTATGTAAAGAAGATAAAGTTCTGTATTGTCACGGTTCAGTCCATTTTCTGCACAAGGACGATTGGATGTGCTCTGTAGATCTCCAAGATGCATACTATCACATAAAAATAGCTGATCTAGGAGGCATCTACACTTTCGGCTGGGAGCCAATCATTACCAATTCAGGGCACTGTCCTTTGAACTTACCACAGCCTCCAGGCTGTTTAAGAAATGCATGGCAGTTCACTTGAGACTCAAGGAATTCCAGGTGTTTCCATATCTCGATGATTGGCTACTCACTGCCACATCCAACTGTTACAAACCAGAGATTACTTGCTCCAAGTTTCCAACACCTTAGTCATTTCAATAAACCATGCCAAGTCAAATCTAGTCCTGGTACAGAATTCATAGGGACTCTTTTGAGTACTACAACTCAGGTGGCTTCCTTATCTCTCCACAGCATCACATCCTTAAAACATCAGGTTCGGTCTATACTTTCTCACCTGTTTCCTCAAGCAAGATTAGGGCTACAAGTTCTGGCATCCATGTCTGCTGCCATACTACTAGTCCCTTTAGCACAATTCTTTATGCAATTCTTCAGGCAGTTCAGTGGTCCATTATTTATCAGCCCCTGTCATTTTCTATAAGCCTTACTCCAATCTACAAGCATGAGACTCATTCGTGGATGATCTTTTTCTGGGCAGACCATTCATTCTAACATCCCCAGTTGCCACAGTGATGCTTCTCAACTGGGGTGGGGGGGGGGCATTTCTTGGGAAAGATGGTCCAAGGCATGTGGTCCCCTCTAGAGACCAATTTGCATATCAACGTCCTAGAGATGAGAGCAGTCCTTCTAGTGTTGTAAGCATTTCAAGACAGTCTTCCACTGGGGACTATTTGATTCAAACAAACAGTATGTCAATAGTCTGGTACATCACCAAGCAAGGAGGAACCTGTTCTTACCCACTGTGCAAAGAGGCCATGAGGATTTGGGAATGGACGATCACTTCATATCACTTTCTCACTGCAATGCATAGCCCAGGGAAAAACAACACATTAGCAGACAGGCTCAGCAGATCTATTCTGAGGCCTCAAGAGTAGTCTCTCAATCAATTGGTAGTGAATATGATCTTCAGCTGCTGGGGCCAGTTTTGCTGTGACCAATTTGCCTCACCTCAGCATCAAGTGCTGCATGCAGTTTGCTATGATTCCCACCCCTCAGGGGGAGTCACTGAGAGACAATCTGATTTGTGATTGGCCTCTGTGTCTCCTGTATGCCTACCCTCCTCTTATTCTCATTCCAAAGTTCTTACAGAAAGCAGACAGGCTGAAGAACTCAGTCATCCTCATTGCCCCTTTTTAGCATCTGCAGGTATGGTTCCCCTTCCTACAGTCTCACTTGCAATATCCTTCTTGGATTCTGGAACCCACTCAGGATCTCCTGTGTCACCTGTTGGGAATTCAATATTCCAATGTCCACATCCTCAAGCTAAATTCATGCTTTTTCCACTACCGGTAATAGTTACACAGTCCAGGCTTTCTTCACCAGTTTGCTATATTATCTTGGCATCCCAGAAAACTACTACTAAGCAAGTCTACAGAAGCAAATGGAAACAATTTTCTATTTGGGCTTCTAGCCAGAATATCGATCCTTTTTCAGCACCAACTTCAGCCATTCTTCTTTTTCTAAGAATTCTTTTTAAGGAAGGAGCTAATTTCTCCACAATTAAGCTTCAGTTGTCAGTGATTTCAAATTTCTGCTCTGGAAACAAATCTTTCTCTGGCTTCGCCCAGATTGTGTAAGGCCTTCATGAAAGGCATTTTTCTCCTCAGACCCCTGATGAAGGACCCTTCTCCTCCTTGGGACCTTAGAGTAGTCCTTCAGGGTTTAACTCAGAAACCCTTTGAACTATCAGCCAATTGTGAGTGACCTGAAGTATATTTAATGGTAAATGGTCTCCTTAGTAGCTATTACTTCAGCAAAAAGAATTTCTGAGCTCCAGGCCCTAAGCCTCCTTGCACTGTTTTCCATAAAGACAGGATGTTTCTGCAGCTCAACCCTTCCTTTCTTCCTAAAGTGGTCTCTGAAAATAACATTAACCAGTTCATACAATTACCAGTCTTTCAAATGTTTATGAATAAGGGAGAATATAAGCTTCATCTCCTTGATGTGCACAGACAATCAAGTTTTTATCTTCACAGAACAAAACAGTTCAGGAAGGCTGATCAGCCTTTTGTATCCTTTTACCCAAACTGCTTGGGTAAGGCAGTATCTAAAGTTACTCTAGCCAAATGGATTACTAATTACATTTCACTGGTTTATTTTCAAAACAATCTAAATTTACCGTGGCCTCTTTGAGCTCATGCCACTTGGTCCATGGCTACTTCATCTGCCTTTTGGTCAAGGACTTTCACTGATAACATCTGTACTGCAGCTACTTGGTCAAAGACTCATACTTTTGTTATGCATTACAAAATGGACATCATTTCCAGAAAAAAGAGCTTCTTTTGGTTTGACAGAGGGCCTCCCAAGGGCTCAGTAGCTGGGAACTCTGTCCCATTGGTCAGGAAGAATGAAAACCACAACATCAGATTAGTAAGTTATGTACTCACCATAACTTGGCATCTGTGATGTCCATTTTCATTCTTCCTCACCTTCATCCCATCTATCCCCCATCCTTGTCAATTCTGGAAGCACCTGTTAGACTGAATTGGAACCATTTAGTTCCAGATTTGAGCCCTGACTTTCTTCTGTCTGTGCCTATCTCTGTTATAGAAATAAGAGATTAAGCAGCAAACTCAATCTGAGGTATTGGGGATGGAATAGGGCATTGTGGGTAGGAGGAGGAGCTTGAGAGCTGGATCCAAAATCTATTGTATGCGGCAGAGTTGGATCCGAGTATTGGCTTTGAAACCCATTGGTGAGGAAGAATGAAAATGGACAACACAGATGCCAAGTTATGATGAGTACATAATTTACAGTTAAGGCTCTCTTGACCAATCCAGATTTCCAGATAAATACTGCAAAATCCTCCTTGTCTCCATATCACAGAATGGTGTTTTTGGTATGCCTTATAGATTCTTCTCTTTAAAAGGCTTTTGAATACAGAACAAGCTGAATCTTCATCTGGAATTGTTCCCAAACTTCTCCAATCAGTCTTAGACTTCTGCAAGATAATTTCTGAGGATCCTAGGATTCATGGCATCCATTAATCTCATGATTACCCTACACTAATTACACATGAGAAAGAAACAATGGTTTACTTAAAAAAATGGACCCTGCATTTGCACTGTCTAGAATATCAAATTTCAGTTCTGTGCTTTATAAAAAGGGGACTGCATTGGTGGAGACAACAAATCCAGTAGAACCAAGGTCTCCCCTTCTCCCCTCATACCCCATACCAATCTCTCACCATAGACATATCAAATTTTCCTTTGGGAGCAGTTTTCAGAGAGGCCTATAGTAACTTGCAGAAAGACCAAAGCACATTAGTGTAAAGGAGAGTTTGGCTGTATTCCATGCTTTGAAGTCTCTCTGTCACCTACAGTCCCCAGGACCTCTTCAATTGATTACCGACAATACCACAGTCATTTTGTCCATAAATAACCAGGGAGGTACAAGATCATATCCCCTATGCAGGTTGAGAAAATGTGCTTGGGAGGTAGCACTTCAGTATTCATTAACCATCCAAGCATCCTGCATTTTGTCAGAGCAAACCTTAGTGGCAGACAAGCTGAACAGAACCAGAACAGACTCTTGTGAATACAAATTGAACAACTGTGTCTTCAGGATCTCATCCAGTTGTGGGGAACATTTAAAATAGGCCTGTTTGCCTCCTCTCAAAACAGACACTAGATATGTTTTGTTCCAGGGCTCCGTGCAAGCAAGCCTGGAAATCAGATGTGTTTTCATTCCCTTGGAAGGGAATGTTCCTTTATGCGTTTCCACCCTTTCCACTGATATTCAGGGTAATGCTGAAGATTCAGAAGTATTCCCCAAAAATCATTACAGTGACCCCTTTTGGCCCAGGCTACATTAGTTCTTCCTCCTTCATGGAATTGGCCAAGGGCATTTACCACAAAACTCTTCACAGACTAGATTTACTCACATAAGTCAGGGGGAGTTTGATACACCCCATTGTCAATCAATCTGCCTTCAACTGACTGCCTGGATGATTCAGTGTTAATAGCGTTTAGGCATTTATGTCATGAGGACATGCAGCAGGTACTAGAGAAGGCAAGAAAGTCTGCTCCAAGAAAATCCTATATTAGTAAGTGGAAACAGTTTTCTAGTTGATGTCTAACCAATAACCAGGGATTTGGGCCATTGATGTTGAAATATTTGAGAGTTACTTTCCTCTGACCTTACTTATTTTTCTGTTTTTCTATTAAAGTTTATCTTGCTGCCATTTCACTGTCTGCCCATGGATCCTCCTCTTCCTTCTCTGTTTGTTGTCAAAACAGTTTCTGAATGGAGTTTTACACCTGGGATCTCCTTATAAATAGGTTGCTCTTCCTTGTGATCTCAGCTATGTGCTGGAAGAAATTGACTGTGTTACCTTTTGAACCTGCCCATCAGGCTGATTTAAGATTCTTGACTTGTATAACTGTACTCATCTTGCTATGACATCTACAAGAAGAGTGTATGAGTTGCAAGCTCTGAAATAACTATTTGTTAAGAAATCTTGGGACCAAGTGACAATGCTGGGACTAACTCCGATTTCCTGGACAGAGTGAAGGAGATGGCAGATAAGATAAAAAGCTTTTGTACGGTGAGTGAAGCTTGCTCCTGAAAGGTTTTCTTTATCCATATTAAGAAGGATCTCATCTATAAGTGACCATAGTGTTGCCATTATGCTCCATGCAGCGCAAAATCCGTGCTGTTTGACTGAGGAGGTGTTGCTGTTAGATATAAATAGATAGTTGTAGATTAGTTTTTCAAGCATTTTCCCAAGTGTAGGGAAGATGGAGATAGGATAACTGTACAAATGCCAATCAGTCAAAAAGAACAGCACACTGTATCAAACCCCAGAGTTTAACACTGAAAACCATCAGTACTAGACTGTGTTTTGGCATAAACTACTATTTCACATTCATCAAAGCCCTGAATAGCATTACTAGAGTTTGAAGTATCTCCAATTGTGTAAAAGTGCTTATATTGTGTGCTTATTACTGTGAATTTATTCCAAAGAGTTTATTTGTGTGCAAAGTGCAACTATTTCTTAAATTGCGGTCGAAATACAACCATTTCAAAAAGTTTCTTGTGCTGGGTGTATCTATTCGCAAAGTGCCGCCATTACAGAGTGTTTCTTGTACTGTAAAGAGTTATTTAGCATAGTACCGCCATTTTGGGGAAGTTTCAGTGTGCTGTGTACTGTTTATTCGCAAAGTAGAATTACTTCAAAATGTTTCTTACTTCGAGCTTTTCTGCCCAATTCATTTGCAAAGTGCAGTTATTTTGAGATGTTTCTTATACTGATAAGAGGTGATTTCGTACAGTACAGTAATTTCAAGAGTTTTATAGTGCCTGAGAGACTTATTTTGCAAAGTTCAGTTGTTCAGGGGCTTGTTGTGCATTTGGGCAAAGTTACAGGTGCAGGCATAAATTTCTGGCATATGTGTATACGTGTATGTTCGTGCACATTTGCAAAAGCCTTCACTGGTATGTGTTAATATGGCAGATTGATTTCAAAAGCCCTCGCCACTTGTGTTTGATCAGAATATTGGAGAGAATTCGAGAATATATGAGCAAGAGTATGGTATTTTTATACAAGCAGCTTATTCTGACAAAGATGGACACACTAGGGCATTCATTTTGCTAAACCTAGCTAGGTCAGAGGCCATTGAAAGAGAGAGTTCATTTGTGTACGCACCAGCAGCATATGAGGGAGAAGGAGAAAACCATCAAATTGTTGTACAGACTGAATCAAGGGAAGACCCTGAGTGTTTGAAGTGAAAATTCAGGAAATGTGTAACCCCCAGACAAATATTACATTAAAGAGGCATTTGTTTTATACAAGAGATCAGAAACCAGGGGAAACCTTTGCAGCTTATATAACTGACCTGAGAAACAAAGCTAAAATGTGTCGGTTTGGTGACCTAAAAGATGAGATGATAAAGGACAAGCTTGTGTGTGCTATTATTGGTGGTGCTGTGAGAAAGATTTTGCTTTGTGACAGTGATTTAATGTTCAGCAAAGCTATTGAGATTTACAGAAAGGCACACAAGTATGCTTGCAAGTGATAGGATTATGGTTTCAGCAAGCTCCAGAGCAAATGTAGACAGCATGCAGACCACTCAACCATTCCAAATTCCTTGGTATTTACCATTTTTGAGGGCAAAATAATGGAGTGCCACGAATTCCCGAGTGGCCCCTTTAATTCCTGATTTTTTTTAATTTTATTTATTTTTTTTTGTATTGCCACTTTAAATGTTTGGCTGACGTCACATCGTATCATCAGCCTACAGGGGTGTGCATGATGACATCAGCTACTGCCCATTGGACTGCATCAGATATTTATTTTGAACTATTTGGAGGGAAATGAGAGGAGTACGGGCAATATAGCAGCAATGGCAGATGTGCATGATTTAAGTTTTGCAGAGTCTGGCTGCCCTCACATTCCAGCCTCCAGGCTCAAGGTAAGAAAAAAAGAATTATCTTTTAATCCTGTTGCTGCTTAGCATAGCTTTTACCCAAGAACTGAGGTGTGTTATCTGCTGTGGTATTTTTTTATCTGCTGTGCTGCAAGTCAATCCGCTCAGGCATGCATGAAGTCTGTTTATTTCTGCAAGGCCAAAAGATGTGTGTGTGTGTAAAATTGGGGTGTGTGTGCATATGCTGTGGTATTTTTTTTTTTGTCTGCTTAGTCTGAAAGTCAGTATACAAAGACATATAATTCAGCATACGGCCAAAGAGAAGTGTGTAATACCTGCAAGTCATTCAGTTTAACTCTGCAAGTCAGCATAGTATACAGCTGCAAGTCCATTCAGTGTCAGCATATGGCCGAAAGAAGTGTGTGTGTGTGTGTGTGTGTGTGTGTGTGTGTGTGTGTGTGTGTGTGTGTGTGTGTGTGTGTGTGTGTGTGTGTACATGTGTATGTGTATGTGTATGTAGTCCTGGATGAGTACCTACAATACCTTTTTTTGCAGGATTGTAAAGGAGTTAGGAGAATGACGCACAAAGCTGTGCTCATTTAATTGAAGAATTCAACAGTGAAACATAAAGTAGATGTTCAGGCAGAGAGTGACACTCAGATATCAAATAACACATTAATATGGTGAGGGATGTCATCCGGAGTAATTGGCATATCTTACACACAGATGAAAGGATGAGTGGGCTGGTTGGTGAAAGACCAAGATTCACTTATAAGAATAGGAGAATACTGAAACAATAGCTATGTTATCCAAGAATGTACACTACCCCTTGTGAAAGTGCATTTGGTACCCGCAAATGTAAGGCCTGTACCTTTTGTGATTTTATTGATGAATCTAAATTTTTTAAGCACCCTGAATCAGGCCATTTATGGCAACTTAAAGCAGCCACTGATTGTAATACTAAAAATGTTGTATATGTTGCTCACTGTAGGATATGTTTTAAATTTTATGTGGGGAAAACTAACCGGCACCTTAAGGAGAGGGTCAGGGATAATTTGTATTGCACAAAAAAGGGCCATGAGTACAGTGCTGTAGCCAAACACACTATGCAGGCTGGTAATCAACATGTATTTTTATTTCAAGTTTTACATGTGGTTTTGGAAAATCATAGGTTGGGTGATCTAGTCAATAAGACTGAAAATGTGGAGCTTGAATGGATTTTGAGGCTAGAGGTGCACATGGGTCTTGGGTAAAATGATCATGTACCCCTGAAACTGGTGCTAAAGGCACGAAAATTAAAGTGAAGCAGTTGTTTTATCATAATATTGCTTTAATTGAAAGGGGGTTGACCCCTTTTTTACATTTTTCTATAAGATGATTGGATAATTAATTTTACTAATTAGTTTAAATAATGTTTGCTTTTTTAATGAAGCAGTGTGGATCACTGCGAAAGCGCTCACTTATTCATCAATAAACCAGTGTGTTATTTTACATTTGAGTGTCACTCTCTGCCTGAACATCTACTTTGTGTTTTGCTGTTGATTCCTGGGGATTATTATGGATTACTCCCTGTTTGGGGTTTGTTTCATAACTGAAGAATTCAATAATCTGCATTTGTATAGTACCCTTGAAATATGACAAGCATGTTGGAACTTGGCACTTCCTCGATTTACAAAGTCCCGAAGGGCAGATGAAAACAGAATGTCAGGTGCCTGATCAATGAATAAATTAGCAATGTTTTATAAACCAACTAATGGAAACATCTACAAATGACCATACTTTGCATTGCAAAGATCCCGTACTAGATTGTGCTGCATTTGTAAGGACAAGAATAAGTGTTTTTGAGCTATAGCCAATGGGTTCCTTTGCAAGTTTACTATGTAGAAAGAAATGATGCAAAAAAAATAATGTATCCAACTTCATGTATACTCTGCAAAACACCAAAACTCTGCAGCAATGCCTTATTTCTTAACTTTCACAATAAAGAGCAGAGTTACAGAACTAATGCAAACGATTAGAACAAGCGTGCCACTGTTTTAAGGCTCAGACGCGATAGTGCAATATACAAACTGTGAGTCTTAAGCAATGTTTTAATCTGCATATTAATGGTTAGGCTATGAACTTTATAGCCTAAACATATAGGGAAAAGGTAACCATAAGAAGAATAATCTGACGGCTTGTATATTTCTAGTGGAAGATGTAATTCTTGTCACTTACATTAGCTCCACGTTCCAGCCCTTGCTTCCTGCACTTTTCTTCTTGAACCTGTTATCAGTTTGCCATCCATTCCCTATATTACTAGCTTATCTTTTTTTTTAAGTTTATCTCTCAAGGGCAACAAGCACTTTATTTACAGATGAAACAATGAAATATAAAGTTGTTTGCTAGCAGCAACCTGTTCATTAGTTGCAGATCTCTTTAATGTGGAATTTAGTTGACTTTTACTTCTGCAGAGATTGTGCATATTTACTGATACTGATGGACTGTAGACGTTTGAGTAGACTTTTGTGATGGAAATGTTCTGAATTGGGCAGTTTTGTCATTATTGGTTCATGTATTTTGTTTCATTGCTTACTGGAAAAATGTTCAAAACAAAAAAATTAAAACATGCCCTAACAAGTGTGCTGTATTATACAAGGAATATAATTTAATACGGTCAGGAAGGTGTATCAAAGAATACCTGTATGTTTCGTGTGCAACGGGCCTATGACTTGAAAACAGCCCAAAAGTAATCTTTATCCACCACTGGCCAGAAACATTTTCTTTGAATGTGGGTTTCAATGCTGTTTCAATGAATGTGAGTTTCAAGGGCAGAGAAGTTTTAATGCTAAGTTTGTTTTCATTTGTGAGATTGTATTGCTTTGTTTAGCAGATGTCTATTAGTGTTTGTGCTATAAAATGTAAAATAAAAGTTTTAAATGAAATCCAAATAGTCATCGTAGAAGTAAAGTAGTGTTTATGGTAAATGGGGCAAAATAGCCACGTAATGGGACACTGAAATGGCTGCAGGAGGATTCTGAGGCCATATTTTGGTTGTCTGTTCTTCAGTTTGTGTTTGAAAGTTGGTATTCTACAATTCCATCGGATTGGATGGGGTTACATAATTATATATGCAACTTTTATGTTAATCAGCATACCGATTTATACATATTTTTCATGGGCCTTTGTCCAGATTTTTAATGTTTCCAGGTTGAGAGGTATGACAGCATGCAACACATGGCAAGCAAAAGCAGGCCTAAGCACATAGCCATAGCCCCTGCTGGTTCACCAGGGAAGTCACATAGTTTTCCAGCAAGTTCTAAGAAAGGGGCATGCTCAGTGCTGTACAAGAGTGAGTCAGCAAAACACAAATCCAACTTTATTGTTAACAGATGCAATTGTGGTACAAAAAATGAGTCTAAGAGAGAAGAATGCTTAGCATTTGGTCAGCAATGCCACAAGTGTAAAAAATAGAACCATTTTCAAAAGTTTTGCAAATCAAATAAACCTCACACAGTTACAAAGAAGGGTCACTCAAAAAAGCAAACTGAAAAGTAGAATTGTAGCAGTCTACTTTCTACATAGATGGTGTATCAGTAGTTGGTGACAAGGTTGATGCAGTAAATTTGCTGACAAAAAATGAAGTGTTTTGTACTGTCCAGATCAATGGTAAATCGACCAAGCTCAAAGTAGACACTGGTTCAAAGTGTAATGTTGACAGCAGATAATTTTGTTAAGGTCAGAGCTAATGAACAACTCAATGTTGCTAGTTTTGTGAAACTTGTTGCTTATGGGGGTGAAGAAATTCAAACCGAAGGTTCAGTAGTGCTTTCATGTTATTTGGTTAGGAACTGTTACAGCTTGTTATTCTATGTAGTTTGTAGACCTGTGCAGTCATCATTTGGTCTCAGAGACAGTTTGAGAATGAATCTGCTTTCTTTTACCAAAGAATTTCATCATATAAGCACATCTCCTAGTTCTAATTTTACTAAAGCCATTTTCTCAGAGTACGCTGTTTTCAATGACAAGTTAGGCAAACTTCCAGTTATATATTCTATGAAGTTAGATCCAGAGGTCAGTCCAATGGTCAGAACAGCAAGAAAAGTTCCAATAGCTATGCAGAATGAAATCAAAGCTTCGATGTATAAAATGGTGCAGCGAGGTGTAATTTGTCCAGTCAGAGAACCAACCAACCAAGGGGTGTTGTCCATGGTAGCAGACCACAAAAAAGGCTCAGACAAAATCAGAAAATGTATTGACCCAAGAGATTTGAACAAAGCATTAAAGAGACTGCATCATCCAATGTGTACAGTCGAGGAAGTCTTAGCCCTAATACCGAATGCCACTGTTTTTTCTGTCTTAGATGCAAAAAGTTAATTTTGGCAAGTGATGCTTGATCACAAATCCTCATTACTGACTACTTTCAGTACCCCATTTGACAGATATAGATTCCGCAGGATACCATTTGGAATTAATTCTACAAATGAAGTCTTTCAGCGTGCAGTGGAGCATATTTTTTCAGGTTATCCTTGTGCCATAATAGCAGATGATTTATTGGTTGGAGGCAATGGTGAAGCAGAGCATGACAGAACCCTTAAGAGAGTTCTAGACAGAGCATGTCAAGTGAACTTAAAGCTCAATCCTCTAAAGTCCAAATTCAGACTACCAGAAGTTATATATGTAGGTCATTTATTTACCAGCACTGGCTTGCAACCAGACCTGACCAGACCAAGCAAACAGCCACATTCTTGTGATGCCAGCACCAGATAATGTTCAAGCTCTACAACATTTTCTTGGTATGATCAACTGTTTAGGCAACTTTATACCAGATTTCAGTGAGTTGACAGCACCTTTGAGAGAGCTGACGTGCAAAAATGTTATATAGTCTTGGTTGGAACAGCACCAGAAAGCATTTGAAGACCTGAAGCAGAAAATTGCCACCTCAGCTACATTAAGATACTATGATGTCAATAAACCAGTAACTCTTTTGTGTGATGATTCAAAATTTGGTCTTGGCATAGTCATTTTTCAATAAGGCAGACCAGTAGCCTATGCATCAATAACTCTTACTCAAATTGAAATGCAGTATGCTCAACTTGAGAAAGAACTTTTGGCAATAGTATTTGCATGTTCAAAGTTTCATGATTATATCTATGGTAAAACTATTCAGATTGAAACTGATCACCAACCCTGAGTTACTATTTTAAAGAAGTCTATACATTCAGCTCCAGCAAAATTACAAAGAATGATGCTCAAATTGCAAAAGTACAACTTCAAAATGGTCTATACAAAAAGCAAACTTCTTTATCTGGCTGATATCTTATCCAGATTGCCCAGAAATACAACGGAACAGCTTCATCCAGAGAATTTTGACTTTGACGTCATGGATGTATGTCATTTTTCTACCATGAGGCTTGTTGAGCTGAGAGATCATACAAAGACTGATCCAATTTTGCAAAAGCTCAACCACTACATTAATGTTGGATGGCCATCAAAGCAATCTAGTGCACCACCTGAAGTACAAGCTTATTTTCCTTACAGAGATGAGATGTTGATGGAAGATGGCATTATTTTCAAATGTCCTAAAATTGTTGTTCCTGCTTCCTTACAACATGAATATATCCAGATTTTGCATTATGGTCACCCAGGTTCTATATCTACCAAAAGAAGGGCAAGAGAACTAGTATTTTGGCCTTCCCTAGCAACATTTTTATTTATTTATTTATTTTATTTTATTTTACATTTGTTGACTGGGAGAGTCCAACTGGATTACAAGTTCATTTTCAGTGGAGATCCGGGGAAAAAAGCTCCAAGAGAACAATTTTTTACAAAACATAGTTTTAAGGATGGACTTTTGACATAGAATTTCCAAAGAAGAGACTTTGACATACATATTAACTAACAGATACGATACATTTGTTCTCAAAATATAATATTAAATTTTAGAAGATATTCCTAAGTTTAGGATTCCTGTGATAGATTTACTATCAGAGTAAAAGTAGAGAGACATAGAATAAGGCTCCAAGAGAGTAGATGATGCTCGCTATAGTTGAGAAGGATAACTATAGGATAAGATAAATAAGGATAAAGATAAAGAAGTTTGCTTTTTGTATAGACCATTTTGAAGTTGTACTTTTGCAATTTCAGCATCATTCTTTGTAATCTTGCTGGAGCTGAATGTATAGACTTCTTTAAAATAGTAACTCAGGGTTGGTGA
Organism: Protopterus annectens; assembly: GCF_019279795.1. Lineage (NCBI taxonomy): Eukaryota > Metazoa > Chordata > Ceratodontiformes > Protopteridae > Protopterus > Protopterus annectens. Next base: position 43,533,396 of record NC_056747.1, on the reverse strand, counting down.
TCAGTTTCAATCTGAATAGTTTAACCATAGATATAATCATGAAACTTTGAACATGCAAAAAACAAATTGATTTACTATATGTCTTCGCCTGGTTTTAGTTGAGAAGGATAACAAACTGATTTACAATATGTCTTCTCCTGGTTTTAGTTACTTATGGAAAGCACAACATTGCTGGGGTAGTTTTCCCTAACATCTGGAGGATGGGATGAGCAGTAGATTGAGAGTCCTAAGTGGGTACAGTACTATGATTGATTGGCTTAGCAGAGTTACTTAAGTTAGGTGAAGTGTTCTAATGAGACATTAGCCAGGGGGTATACAGCAGCACAATCGATTATTCAAAAAGTGAGTTTTAACAAGTTTCTTGAACTGTGATGGGGATTTGTTGTCAGTTATGTGGGCAGGAAGGGAGTTCCAGGTTCTTGCTATACAGTGACTGTAGACAGACTTACCAGCTTCATTGTTATATTTGGTTACTTTGAGGAGGTTTTGTGTGCTAGACCTCAAGGGCCTAGCGGTTGTATAGGGTTGCAAAAGATTTTATAGGGCTGGGGTGTTTTCAGAGTTCTGTATTATTTTGTGGGCTAGTGATAGTTGATTGAGTTGAAGTAGAGGTGGTACTTCTAGCCAATTGAGTTTTTTTTAGGCATTCACAGTGATGTGTTTTGATGGGAGAGGTTGTAGAGAATTTGGCAATCTTATTATTACAACTATCAAGTTTGTTTAGGTCAGATTTACAGAGATTTGTAAGCACAGGAGAGGCATAAAGTAGGATGGATAGTAGGCATAGACACTATTGTAGTTTTGGAGTGGCCCATGAGGAATTTTTATTGCAATACAGTAGGCCAAGTTTTTATGTACTTTTTTATGGTTATAAAAATATGTAGGTCAAATCTAAGGTGATTATCTATTTCAGCCCCTAAGAGTTTGGTATGATTTGTGGGGTGACAGTGGTCTTGTTAAAGGAGGAGATGAAGAAAGAATCAGTGGGAGGTGTGGCTGTGTGGGAGCTAAAGAGTACTAGCTTTGTTTTACTTGGGTACAGAATGAGCCTTTGGTTTGTAATCCATGTTTTTGCTAGGGAAAAGCATTCTTGTGTTAGGGAGTGAAGGATGTTAATTGATTTGGCTGCGCATATTATGATGGTATCATCTGCATATTGCATTATTGAGGCTTTAGGAAAACTGTTTGGGAGCCGATTGTTGAAGAGGATAAAAAGAAGTGGCCCCAGGATGGAGCCTTGTGGTACTCCTAGGGAGACTGGTAGGGAGGGGGAGAGTTAGTTTTGCCATATAACAGCTTGTTTCCTTCCCTCTAGGTAGTTTTTGAACCAGGAGATGGCATGGGGTGATAAGATTTAGAGTTGCTAGTTAAAGAAGGAGTTTATTGTGGTTAACCATATCGAATGCTTTGGACGAGTCAAGGAAGGTGGCAGATACAAGGAGTCCGTTGTTTCTGTGAATATTGACAATGTTGATGAATTCTGTTAGTGCGGTGGTGGTGCTATGGATGGGTCTAAAGCCATGTTGTTGTGTTGCTATTAGATTATTTTCTAGGAGATATTTCATTAGTTGCTTATGTATTACCCTCTCTAAAATTTTAGATAAAGGGGGTAGTATGGCTATAGGGCAGTAGTTAATGAGTTCCAGGGTGGATCCCCCTTTATGTAGAGGGATGATATGTGATATTTTCCATAGCTTGGGTACTATACACTCGGAGATGGATCTGTTAATTAGGATGGAGACAGGATAGATATGGCTTCTGCAGCCAGGTGGAGGAATTCAGCGGGTAATTTATCTGCAGCTAGAGAAGTTGGTTTGAGCTTGCGGAGTAGTTTTTCAATAGATTTGGTTGGTTCTGGGTGGAAAGTGAACTTGGGGAAATTGTTAGTTGGGGGGTGGGGGTGGATTTGCAAGGGTGGGGATGTTGTCATAGGGTTGGTTGTTTGCAAGGGTCTGGATGGTTTCTGTAAAGTATTTATTAAATTAAGTGGGGATGTCTTCTTGGTTGTTATCTATTTTTGGGGTTGGGGTAGTTGCCTGTTTTGGTGAGTTTTTTGGCTTTGTTACGTAGTTCAATGTATATTTGTTTGTTCATTTGGGATTTACTGTTGAGGTAGTTGGTCCAGGCCTTGTTTCTTTTTTTGAGGAGGGATTTTGTGTCTGGGGTTAACCAGGGAGCATATTTAGTTTTAATTCTTGTTGTTTGTTCTGGAGGGGGCGTGATGGTTAAGGGTGTTTAAGAAGGTAGTATTGAAATATACTACAGCTTCATCAAGAGGTAGGTTTTTTTAGGGGGGCCCAGTTGCACATTTTTAGGTCATTTATAAAGTTGGAGCGGTTAAAGTGCTTTTTGTTTCTAATTAGGTATGTAGATATTTGGGTCAGTTGTGGTGATTTTGATCTGAGTAAGAATGTGGCTTGGTGGTTACTCAGGGTGTCTGGTAGACACCCTGCTAGGGATATCAATCTAGAGTGGATTGGTGTTTGGTTCTTTTGTCTGTTCTTGTCAATATTAAGGTCTCCTAATACTGTGCTTTCCTGGGGGAGGGAGTTAGATATCCATTCTAGGAGTTTTTTTGTAATGGGGATATTGTTGCCTGGAGAGATGTGGCATCCTATGATGTTGAGTGTTTGCTATCATTAAGTTTTAGTTTTGTTAGAGTGAGTTCAACTTTATCGAGGTCTGGGGTTGTTATGTCTACTTTCTCAAGGATGAGGTGAGATTTATATACTATAGCAACACCCCCCCCGCTTTTGTACCTATTCTATCACTACAAATTATATTGTAACCTGGTGGAGTGATTTCATTGATAAAGACATTGATAAAGTACTTTCTTCCTGTTCAGTATGCAGTAGTACTAAACTGCATTTGCAAAGAGAACCACTTCAGCTAAGTCAAGTTCCTGAACTACTTTAGTCAACAGTAGCCACTGATATATTCGAGTGTAACAATCAGCATTGCTTGGTATTGGTAGACTCTTATTTGAACTGGTTTGAGATTGATTTACTACCTAACTTAACATCCACTGCTGTTATTACTAAGTTGAAATGTCATTTCTCAGTCCATGGTAGTCCACACAAAAGTTATTTCTGACAATGGTACACAGTCAAATGGACTAGTAGAATGTGCAGTGCAATTACTTGAGAGGTCAAAGTGTGACAATACTGATGTCTTTTTGAATTTACTTAATCTCAGAAACATACCCAGTGATGATATGCTTGTCTCACCTGCTCAGAGACTTCTATCTAAATAAACCAGAACAACATTGCCTATCAGTTCCAGTTTATTGAAGCCTAAAGCTAAGAACAACAGGACAATTAGAGCTCAACTATACAAAAAGTGTTCTTTCCAGAAGTCAGGCTATGATAAATTGAGCAGATTTCTTTGTCCAGAAAAAGAATGAGAGACAGTGAGGATACAAATGGTGAAAAGTTTCAACCGGATTGGTCAAGTAGCAGGTATATATACTGAGTTGAGATCCTACTTTGTAGAATTTGAGGGTGTGGTGTACAGGAGAAATCGCAGACATCTTTTTCCTGTATTAGAATCGATATCGCAGAATTGTTCCTGTGATACAGACTCTAGATCTCAGAGCAATCCAGATAATGTTCCAGTTGCAGAATGTGTCTTAAGTTCTATTTCCATTCCTGATGATGTTTCTGATGTCCCAAAAGTTGAACATTCAGCAGAGACAGTCCCATTTGCTAGACCTGATTCTAATTTCTATGTCACATGATTTGGTTATATTTCCAGACCTAGTGTGAAACACACGGCAACCTGGACATAATTGTCTAAAAGTATTTAGTTCTGTATAATTGCATGACAAAGAATTATTTAAATTGATTGCATGTCAATTAATGTCGTTACATTGCATGATTTATTTCTCAAAAAGGGAGAATGTAGAATAGAGTATGTGTACTGTATCTTTAAGAAGCGTTTCAAGGACTGAACGTTGCATATAAATAGTCAGCACGTGCTAGCTTCAGTGCCATTTTGAGAGTGCAGCCAGAGTGTGCATGTATGAGTGTAATAGCTGGTTTGTTTACAAGTTTATCTAAGTTAAAGTTATTAAGCCTCAATCTGGATGTGTTTGTACATAATAAAGCTGCTTGAACAGAACCCACGAAGTCTCGTCTATTGTATCCTGACTAGACAAGCAACAGGATCCTTGAACTCTTTATCTCCTCCTTTTACAAATAATTCCCCATCAACCTAACATACTCCAGATCTTGTTTGTCACTATTGCGAACAGATGTGGATTGTGAGCTCTCAAGCATTAGTGCTTATATAGTTGCTGATATTTGCTTTAAGTGAGTTTAATTTTATCTATTTCTTGATAAATAGTTATATTTTGTTATTCTTTCAATCTTTATACCTCCCTTGTACCCTATTGCCATTTTATCCTTCATCCCCTTTAATGGCCTTCTGTGATGCCCCTGCACTGGCCCAGTAATCAAGGAGCCTCAATCCTCACCACTTGCACCAATGAGGGACGTGCAGATTGGGAGGATGGCAAGTATATACACAGTAAAGTACAATTTCCCTTAAGAGCACACAAAGATCACAGTCAGTCTGGGGCTGGTTTCTCCCTCTCTCTCCAGATCTCCAATAAGACTCCCCACTGGCACAGCTATAGGGTGAAGATCTCAGCCGAGTGGTCAAGGCAAAACCTCCAGCACCCTCTCTGTCCAACCAGTGCTTCATGTCCCTACTCAAGTAGCTGACACAGACACACGCACACACACACATACACAGACACACACAGACA